>NC_086444.1:635856493-636471493 GCF_028390025.1 Pseudophryne corroboree
TTACAGTGAACTCAGGAGAGCCCACTAAGTGCATCCAGCTCAGGCCGGGCACAGATTCTAACTGAGGTCTGGAGGAGGGGCATAGAGGGAGGAGCCAGTGCACACCAGATGTAGTACCTAATCTTTTCTTTAAAGAAGTGCCCAGTCTCCTGCGGAGCCCGTCTATTCCCCATGGTCCTTACGGAGTACCCAGCATCCACTAGGACGTCAGAGAAAAGGAGAAAACGTCCCAGTTGAAATTCCACTGCAGGAAATTTCCTGTGTTCACACAACGATACATACTTTTTCCAAATATGGTGGTAATGTCTAGACGTTACCCCTTTCCTGGCCTGGATCAGGGTTGGAATAACCTTGTTCGGAATACCTTTCCGGGCTAAAATCTGATGCTAAACTTCTATGCCGTCAAGCGTAGCCGCGGTAATTCTTGATAGACGAACGGCCCCTGCTGCAGAAGATACTCTCGCAGAGGTAAAGGCCACGGGTCCTCCAGGAGCAACCCTAGGAGATCCGCGTACCAGGCCCTTCTCGGCCAATCCGGAGCAATGAAAATTGCCTGAACCTTTTTATTTCCCTTTTTATTCTTTTGAGAACTCCTGGGATCAGCGGAAGAGGTGGGAACACGTAAACCATCTGGTAAAGCTATGGAGTCACCAGAGAGTCCACCACCACCGCTTGTGGGTCCCTTGACCTGGAACAATAGCGATCTAGCTTCTTGTTCAGACGAGATGCCATCGTGTCTATCTATCCCCCACCGACGTGTCAATGACTCGAACACCTGTGGGTGAAGGCCCCACTCGCCTGGGTGGAGATCGTGTCTGCTGAGGAAGTCCCAGTTGTCTGCTCCTGGAATGCGCCACCGCATGTCTTTCTGCCCAGAGGAGAATTCTGGTTACCTCTGACATCGCAGCTCTGCTCTTCGTTCCTGTCCGTTTATGTACGTTACAGCCATCGCATTGTCCGACTGAACCTGAATGGCTTGATCTTGAAGAAGATGCGATGCCTGAAGAAGGGTGTTGTATATGGCCCTTAGTTCCAGGGTGTTGATCGGAAGCATGGCTTCTTGACGTGACCATCTTCCCTGGAACTGCTCCCTTTGGGTGACTGCTCCCAAACCTCTGAGGATTGCATCCGTGCTTAGTAGAATCCAATTTTGAATCCCGTACCGGCGGCCTTTGGTCAGGTGAGACGTCTGAAGCCACCACAGAAGGGAGAGCATGGCTTTTGGGGACAGACGTATCCTCTGGTGCATGTGAAGATGCGATCCGGACCACTTGTCCAAGAGATCCAGCTGAAAGTGCCTTGCATGGAACCTTCCGTACTGTAGCGCCTCGTAGGCGGCTACCATCTTCGCCAGAAGGCGGATGCATAAATGCACTGATATCCGGGATGGCTTGAGGAAATCTCGCACCATTGACTGGATTACCAATGCCTTTTCCGATGGAAGGAACACCCTCTGTGCCTCCGTATCCAGTATCATTCCCAGAAACGGAAGCCACCGTGTTGGTTCCAGGTGAGATTTCGGAAGGTTCAGAATCCACCCATGATGCTGGAGTAATCGAGTTGAGAGGGCAATGTTTTCCAACAACCTTTCCCTGGAAGGTGCCTTTATCAGCAGGTCATCCAGGTATGGAATTATGTTCACTCCCTTTTTGCGGAGGAGAAACATCATCTCTGCCATCACCTTGGTGAACACCCGCGGAGCCGTGGAAAGGCCAAATGGCAGTGCCTGGAACTGGTAGCGACAGCCTGTAGTGCAAACCGTAGATAAGCCTGATGAGGCTGCTAAATCGGAATGTGAAGGTACGGATACTTGATGTCAGGAGACACCAGGAATTCTTCCTCGTCCAGACCTGAGATCACCGCTCTCAGAGACTCCATATTGAACTTGAATACCCTTAAATACGGGTTTAGGGATTTGAGGTTGAGAATAGGCCTCACCGAACCGTCTGGTTTCGGGACCAAAAACAGGTTGGAGTAATAACCCTTGTTTTGTTGCTGAAGTGGAACTGGAACAATGACCTGAGTCTGTACCAGTTTTTGAATTGCTGCCTGTAAGGTCAAAATTGCTGGAGAAGCTGGTAAGCCGGATTTGAAGAATCTGGGAGGTGGGAGTTTCTGAAACTCCAGTCTGTATCCCTGTGCGATAAGATCTTTGACCCAGGGATCCTGGCAAGAAGTTGCCCAAACGTGACTGAAATAACGTAACCGGGCTCCCACCTGCCTGTCTTCCAGACAGTGCGGTCCACCGTCATGCTGAAGGCTTTGAGGAAGCAGCCCCTGAGGACTGTTCCTGAGAATCTGCAGCTGTGGGTTTTCTGGGTTTACCTCCATTACCCCTGAAGGTTGTAGAGGAACCCCTGGATTTGCCTTTAAGTTTTGCTGTCCGAAAGGACTGCAGAGTAGGAGTAGAGTAGGTTTTCCTAGCTGGCGTTGTTGTTGAAGGAAGATAAGTATACTTACCCGCCGTAGCCTTGGATATCCACTTATCCAGTTCATCACCAAAAAGAGCCTCACCTGTGAACGGTAGGCTTTCCATGCCCTTCCTGGACTCCGCATCCGCAGTCCATTGTCACAGCCACAAGCACCTTCGTGCCGACACTGCCATGGCAGAGGTGCGTGCGTTGAGTAAGCCAACTTCCTTTAAGGCTTCCACCATAAAGTTTGCAGAATCTTGAATATGCTGCAAGAGTAAAATAATATCGTCCCTGGTTAAGGAATCTAAACCATCAATCAGATTACCTGACCATTTTGCAATGGCCCGAGTGATCCATGGAAAAGTAATAGTGGGTCTCTGGGCCATCCCGGCCGACGCATATAAAGATTTGAGAGTGGTCTCAATCTTGTGGTCAGCTGTGTCTTTTAAGGATGCCGCCACGGGAACCGGTAAGACTATCTTACGTGATAACCTGGATATAGATGCATCCACAATTGGCGGTTTTTCCCATTTCTTCCTATCCTCCGAAGGAAAAGGAAAGGAAGTAATCAACCGTTTAGGGATTTTAAATTTTTTATCAGGGTTTACCCACGCCCCCTCAAAAAGGGTGTTTAATTCCTTTGAAGAGGGGAAGTAGTCGAGGATTTCTTTTTACTATTAAAATAAGATTCCTCTTCCACCTCCTCTGGTTAATCAGGAATATGCAGGATCGTTCTGATAGCCTCTATGAGGGCTTGTATTCCCTGTGACAGGACAGCATCCCCCTCACCCGCGTCCACTTCACCCTCCTCTGGATCCAGTGTATCAGGGTCAGTATCACCCTGCATGATTTGGGCCAGAGTAAGCTTTTGCAGGCAAATGGCTAGGGCTGGGGGTGGAGGTATGGAAGTTCAGTCCCTATACATCAGGTCATCCTTAGATTGCCGTAAGAACGGTGTCTCCTTCTCATTATGAGACAGTTTTGTAGAAATAGTAGTAATTATACCTCCTCCGATTTTTCCAATTCTGTCCTTCTGGAAGCTAATCAAGGGGGTTCAGCCCCACTGGACTGGGAGTGAGCACTTTCCTGAGTACAGGGTAGTGAGTCCCCAGGGGATGATAGACATTCTGCTGTACAAGACACAGTCCCTCGACATAGAAACATAGAATTTGACGGCAGATAAGAACCACTTGGCCCATCTAGTCTGCCCCTTTTTTTTTTACATTATTTTTTTTCTCTAACCTTGTTTGATCCTTATTTCTTTGTAAGGATATCCTTATGTCTATCCCATGTATGTTTAAATTGCTCCACTGTCTTAGCCTCTACCACCTCTGATGGGAGGCTATTCCACTTGTCCACTACCCTTTCTGTGAAGTAATTTTTCCTCAAATTTCCCCTGAACCTCCCCCCCCTCCAGTCTCAGTGCATGTCCTCGTGTCCTATTGCTTCTCTTCATTTGGATAATGTTTCCCTCCTTGACTTTGTTAAAACCCTTGCTATATTTGAAAGTTTCTATCATGTCTCCACTTTCCCTTCTCTGCTCCAAACTATACATATTGAGATTTCTTAGTCTTTCTGGGTATGTTTTGTGATGTAGGCCATGCACCATTTTAGTTGTCCTTCTTTGAACAGTTTCCAATGTATTAATATCCTTTTGAAGATATGGCCTCCAGAATTGAACACAGTATTCTAGATGAGGCCATACCAATGACCTATACAGTGGCATTATTACTTCTTTCTTTCTGCTGCTGATTCCTCTCCCAATGCAGCCAAGCATCTGACTACCTGCCTTTAAGTCACCTGAAATAGTGACTCCTAGATCCCTTTCCTCCTCAGTGGTTTACAGTATAGTGCCATTAATACTATATTTAGCCTTTGGATTTTTGAGACCCAAGTGCATGATTTTGCATTTTTTGGCATTAAACTGTAATTGCCACACTCTTGACCATTCCTCTAATCTACCTAGATCCTCAATTATTTGTTTTACCCCACCTGGGGTGTCTACCCTGTTGCATACCTTTGTGTCATCTGCAAAAAGGCATACTTTCCCTTTAATGCCATTTGCAATGTCACCAATGAAGATATTAAAAAGCACTGGTCCAAGCACAGATCCCTGGGGTATTCCACTGGTAACATTTCCCTCCTGTGAATGCACTCCATTTACCACAACTCTCTGTTTTCTATCCTTTAACCAATATCTTATCCATTCAAAAATCCTAATATCCAATCCCAAACTTTCAAGTTTATTTAGAAGTCTGCGATGTGGAACAGTGTCAAAAGCATTACTAAAGTCTAGATAAGCTATATCCATGGCTCCACCTTTATCTATCACTTTAGTCACACAGTCAAAAATAGGCTATAAGATTTGTTTGACATGATCTCCCCCCAGTGAATTCATGCTGTTTGGGATCCTGTAAATTGCCGGATTTGAGATAATCTACAACTCTTTCTTTTAAGAGTGTTTCCATCAATTTCCCTACTACTGATGTAAGACTCACTGGTCTGTAGTTGTTTGCCTCTTCCTTGCTTCCACTTTTGTGCAGTGGGACTACGTTTGCTATTTTCCAGTCCTCTGGAATTACTCCTGTAGCTAATGACTGGTTGAATAATTCTGTCAATGGTGCTACCAGCACCTCTTTAAGTTCTTTTAGTATCCTTGGATGTATTCCACCTGGCCCCATAGATTTGTCCACTTTCAGCTTTGAGAGTTCTGTTAGGACCTTCTCCTCTCTAAATGTACTTGTTTCATTTCCCTGAATATCCCTGCAACTTAACTGTGGCCCCTTCCCCTCTCAGTAGTAAATACTGACCAAAAATAATTATTAAGATGATCTGCTATTACATTGTCTCCCTCAACAAGACTCCCAGTCTCTGTCTTTAGTTTTATTATTCCGCCTTTTGTTTTTCTCCTTTCGCTTATATACCTAAAAAAGTTTTGACTCCTTTACCCACTGACTGGGCCATTTTCTCCTCAGCTTGTGCCTTTGCACATCTGATTACCTTCTTAGTCTCCTTCTAACAATATATATTTCTTTGTCTTCATTATTTTGTGTCTTCTAATATTTCCTAAAAGCCATCTTTTTTGCTTTCACAATATTTGCTACTTCTTTCGCAAACCACACTGGCTTCCTTTTCCTTGTGTTTTTCCCAACACTTTTGATACAAAGGTCTGTTGCCTTTAATATTGCACATTTTAATGTTTCCCACCTCTCCTGCACTGCTTCCAAATTACTCCACTCTGCCAAAGAATTGCTTTCACATTTTCCCATCCCTACAATATCAGCCTTCCTAAAATCCAACACCTTTGTTTTTGTATGGGATGAGTCAGTCTCTGTCTTTATGCTGAACTATACTGCTTGATGATCACTGGATTCCAGGTTTTCACCCACTTTTACGTCCGATATTCTGTCTGCATTTGTAAGTATTAAGTCTAATATTGCGTCTTTCCGAATGGGCTCCCTCACCAATTGGTGGAGGGATGCTCCCTGAAGGGAATTTAAAATGTCCCTACTTCTAGTGGAACTAGCAACAGACACCTCCCAGTTTACATAAGGAAGATTAAAGTCCCCCATGATTATTACCTCTCCTTTTAATGCCATTTTAGTTATGTCCTGCAATAGGTTCTTGTCGAGTTCCTCTTCGTAACCTGGTGGCCTGTATATCACGCCAATACGAATAATCGACTTCTCCCTTGTTTCTATGGTCACCCAAAGGGCCTCAGTTTTTTCTTCAATACTTTATATTAAGGTAGTATTTATGCTTTTTTTTTTACATACATTGCTACCCCTCCTCCGATTTTTCCAATTCTGTCCTTCCTAAATAAAGTATATCCCGGTATAGCTATGTCCCAGTCATGATTTTCATTGTACCATGACTCTGTAATTGCCACAATGTCTAGATCATCCCATGTCATTATTGCAGTTAGTTCTGGGATTTTATTTCCTAAGCTCCTAGCATTTGTACACACAGCTTTTAGAGTTTTGTTTGTGCTTTTTCTGTTCCTATGTTCTTCTCTCTGCTTATGTTTATTTGGTTTTGATCTGAATTATCTTCTGTTGCTGTGGATATGCTTCCTATTCCCTTTGTCTGCAGAAACAATACCTCTGTGTTGGGGGAGCAGATTTCTTTATTCCTGTTTGGTTCACTGCCCCCTCTGTTAGTTTAAATAGTTCTTGATGAAGCATCCAAACTGTTCAGTTAGTATTCTCGTTCCCCTTGAAGATGGGTGCAGGCTGTCACTTTTGTATAAGCTCCTGTCTTGCCAGATGGTGTGACTATGGCCTATAAATCCAAATCTCTCCTCATTGCACTATGTCCTTAGCTAAACATTGAAGTTTCTGATGCAATGAGTTCGGTCTTCCCCTCTGTGTACTGGCAATATTTCTGAAAAAGATACAGTGGTTGCCACCTGCTTCAGAGCAGTCACTAACTTCCTAAATTCATCTTTTACGGCCATGAGTTCAGCATTTGCCAGGTAATTTGTCCCTAGGTGGACAGTGACATCCATTTCTTGCTGCCTTCACAATTCTTAGCATGCTGCCTTTATCCCTTGGAGCTGTGGCTCCAGGTAAGCACCTTACTTGTTTCTCTACTTCATTTGCATTTCCCAGATGTATTCCTCTAATAATGGAATCTCCCAAGAGAAGTGCAGTCCTTTTTAAGGATGCAATTTTCCTGTTCCATTTCCTGTTCCTATCGGTGGTAGAAGTCCCCATATCCTCCTGTTCTGTAGTAACTCTATTAGTTGTATCTTCTAGCTCTGCAAGAGAAGCATGTGAGTTTTGCAGTGTCACAGCTTGCAGGAGGTGTGTGTGTCCTCTGGAAATCTCTGCCCTTGAGAGCCTTCATCAGAGAAAATTGCTCACAGATTGGACAGCAGCTGAGTCTCCACAATGCCTCTTTCCAAACAAATGCTTTACATCCATTGCACTGCACTAGGCAAAACATTGTATCAGATGTTAATGATATTGCAAATCTTTGTGTCACTTTTTGTGTATTATAAAACTCACCTTTTTCTGTATTCTAACTCACCTGATGCTGTTTCAAACTCACTTAATAAGCCAAGCCTCACTTTAGAATGCAAGCCTCTCACAATGAGCAAGCTCACTGAGTGTGGTCACACACACACACACACACACACTCACACACACACACACACACACTGGGTGAAAGCAAAGAATATGTAGGCAGGGTCCTCAGAGAGACACAGATGCCAGAGCCAGCCACACAGCGCCCCTATAGCAACAGTAAAACTAAGCTGGGTCGCAAGAATAAAGCACCTGAGTAGTGCTTACAGTCCCAACAATGCTCCCCCCCTGCACTAAGACCCCCTGGTACCACTGAGGAGACTGGAGTCCTTGTGGAGGAGCTGCGCTTCCCTGTGAGTGCTGTCTGATCAAGCTGCAGAGAAAAATGGCGCTGGAGAGCTGCGTGATCCGCTCTGAGTGAAGCCCCACCCCCTGTAATGGCGCGCAGCTTCCCACATTTTTTATACTGGCCCTGAGGTAGACAATGTACATAACTAGGAGACTGAACCCCTGTTGGGATGTGCGCCAGTGTGGGTATAATAGGAGGCTCAGCGCTCCCCGCCGCAGCGTGTCCTGTTAGCCTCCCCGGAGCGCAGCCTGTATCAGAGCTGCGCTCCTACCCTAATGCCGACATATCCGCCGGCGACCCGCTAACCGGGACGCCGGCACCGTATTCACCGCCGGCGACCCGCTAACCGGGACGCCGGCACCGTATTCACCATTCTTGTCTTCAGGCTCTGTTAGGGGGTGGCAGCTTGCTGCGAGAGGGTACGCTGCACCATGGTGTGGCTTGTAAATGACTCCCTCAGGAGCTCAGTGTCCTGTCAGCAGAGAAACGGGACCATTAAATCTAAGGAAGTTGCGCCATTCTCTCCCCTAAGTCCCACGAAGCAGTCAGGATGTTGACTAAACAGCCCTGACTGAAAATAACAAACTTTGAAAATAAATTTAGAAAACTCTTCAGGAGCTCTCCAAAGTGTGACCGGCTCCTCCGAGCACATTTTCTAAATGGAGTCTGGTAGGAGGGGCATAGAGGGAGGAGCCAGCCCACACCATTGTTTTCATAAAGTGCCCATGGCTCCTAGTGGACCCGTCTATACCCCATGGTACTAATGTGGACCCCAGTATCCTCTAGGATGTAAGAGAAAAGGCGTCTAAGAGGAGACATTGGCCCTCATTCCGAGTTGCTCGCTCACTAGCTGCTTTTAGCAGCATTGCACACGCTAGGCCGCTACCCTCTGGGAGTGTATCTTAACAGAATAGCGAACGAAAGGTTAGCAGAACACTAAATAATTCCTTGCAGTTTCTGAGTAGCTCCAGACCTACTCCTAGATTGCGATCAGCTCGGTCCGTTTAGTTCCTGGTTTGACGTCACAAACATGCCCTGCGTTCGGCTAGCCACTCCTGCGTTTTTACCTGGCACGCCTGCGTTTTTTAGCACACTCCCTGAAAATGCCGAGTTGCCGCCCAGAAACACCCACTTCCTGTCAATCACACTACGATCACTCGAGCATTGAAAAAACGTTGCTCGAGCTTGTGTAAATCTACCAAGTTTTGTGTTAAATAACTAAGCGCATGCGCGCTGCGTACCATGCGCATGCACATTTTCTACCTAATCGCTCTGTTGCAAAAAACGGCAACGAGCGAACAACTCGGAATGACCACCATTATCAATACATATAAATACATAAAGGGACAATACATGGAGCTGTCAGGCGATTTGTTTATTAGGAGACCCATACAAAGGACACACGGACACTCTTTGAGGTTAGAAGAGAAAAAATTTAATACCCAACAATAAGGGCAGTAAGGATCTGGAATACCTTGCCAGAGAAGGTAGTAATGGTGGACAGAGTAATTGAGTTTAAAAATGGGTTGGATAAATTCTAACTGATAAAGATATCCAGGAATATAACATTTAAAAAGACTGTACTGAGCTACTATGGGTATACTTTGGTTACATTCGTAACAGTATAGGATCAAAACACAAATTGAACTCAATGGACAACTTGTCTTTTTTCAACCTCACTAAAGGCCCATACACACTTGCCGAGAAAATGAGCGACGTCGCTCATTTTCCCCCTTCCTGAGCGACATTGCTCATTTTCTCGGAAAGTGTGTATGCCGCCAGCAACGATCGTCGCTGTCTACAGTGCATGCATGCTCTATCTGGACTATCGTCCAGGAGCTGCATGCACGGCAGGCCGCCGTGTGACATCAGTGAGCGATATGAACGGTCATATCGCTCAGTGTGTATGGGCGGCCGCCGACCGTCCGGCCCGGGAGTGGAAACACTAAACAACGTCACTCATAAAGCGACGTCATCTAGTGTGTATGGACTCTAACTATGTTACTATGCTGAGAGTGTGGATGTATTACAGGACTCCACTCCACATGATATATCTTCAATATTGGACCTTTCAAGACTATACCTCTACAAAGACAGTGATTTTTTTTTATTTTTTGATGAATGTTTTTTATGTTAAAATGTATGTATTTTTCTTGTATACCAGTACTCTGTAAAGCGATGCGGAATATGTGTGCGCTATACAAATAACTGGTAATAAATAAATAAATATTAGGCACACCATTAACAGTTTAACGTAATGATTTTTTTTACTCTTAAGATAGTATGATATATTATTTATTTTTACCTTAATAAATTATTGGACATACAGTCAGGTCCATAAATATTGGGAAATCGACACAATTCTCATATTTTGGGCTCTATACACCACCACAATGGATTTGAAACAAAACAAACAAGATGTGCTTTAACTGCAGACTTTCCTCTTTAATTTGAGAGTATTTACATCCAAATCAGATGAACGGTGTAGGAATTACAACGGTTTCTATATGTGCCTCACACTTTTTAAAGGACCAAAAGTAATGGGACAAACTAAACAATCCTAAATCAAACTTTCACTTTTTAATACTTTGTTGCAAATCCTTTGCAGTCAATTACAGCCTGAAGTCTGGAACGCATAGACATCACCAGATGCTGGGTTTTATCCCTGGTGATGCTCTGCCAGGCCTCTACTGCAAATGTCTTCAGTTCCTGCTAATTATTGGGGCATTTTCCCTTCAGTTTGGTCTTCATCAAGTGAAATGCATGCTCAATCGGATTCAGGTCAGGTGAATGACTTGGCCATTGCATAACATTCCACTTATTTGCCTTAAAAAACTCTTTGGTTGCTTTCGCAGTATGCTTTGGGTCATTGTCCATCTGCACTGTGAAGCGCCGTCCAATGAGTTCTGAAGCAATTGACTGAATATGAGCAGATAATATTGCCAGAAACACTTCAGAATTCATCCTGCTGCTTTTGTCAGCAGTCACATTATCAATTTATACAAGGGAACCAGTTCCATTGGCAGCCATACATGCCCACGCCATAACACTACCACCACCATACTTCACTGATGAGGTGGTATATTTTGGATCATGAGCAGTTCCTTTCCTTCTCCATACTCTTCTGTTTCCATCACTCTGGTACAAGTTGATCTTTGTCTCATCTGTCCATAGGATGTTGTTCCAGAACTGTAATGGCTTTTTCAGATGTTGTTTGGCAAACTCTAATCTGGACTTCCTGTTTTTGTGGCTCACCAATTGTTTACATCTTGTGGTGAACCCTCTATATTCACTCTTGTGAAGTCTTCTTTTGATTGTTGACTTTGACACATATACACCTACCTCCTGGAGAGTGTTCTTGATCTGGGCAACTGTTGAGAAGGGGTTTTTCTTCAACAGGGAAATAATAAGATTTTACTTACCGGTAAATCTATTTCTCGTAGTCCGTAGAGGATGCTGGGGACTCCGTAAGGACCATGGGGATAGACGGGCTCCGCAGGAGACATGGGCAGAAAGAATTTAGTTCCTGGTGTGCACTGGCTCCTCCCTCTATGCCCCTCCTCCAGACCTCAGTTAGAGAAACTGTGCCCAGAGGAGATGGACAGTACGAGGAAAGGATTTTGTTAATCCAAGGGCAAGATTCATAGCAGCCAGACCACTCACACAGTATAACTTGTGATAACTACCCAGTTAACAGTATGAAAACAACATATCATCAGTTCAAGACCGATGCAACTATAACATAACCCTTATTGAAGCAATAACTATATACAAGTATTGCAGAAGAAGTCCGCACTTGGGACGGGCGCCCAGGATCCTCTACGGACTACGAGAAATAGATTTACCGGTAAGTAAAATCTTATTTTCTCTAACGTCCTAGAGGATGCTGGGGACTCCGGAAGGACCATGGGGATTATACCAAAGCCCACAAACGGGCGGGAGAGTGCGGATGACTCTGCAGCACCGATTGAGCAAACATGAGGTCCTCCTCAGCCAGGGTATCAAACTTGTAGAATTTTGCAAAAGTGTTTGAACCCGGGCCTTGACCGATTTTGGTAACGGCAAACCAGCCGTAGAATGCGCTTGCTGAATCGTGTTACAAATCCAGCGAGCAATAGTTTGCTTTGAAGCAGGGGCACCAATCTTGTTGGATGCATACAGGACAAACAGCGCTTCACTTTTCCTGACTCTAGCCGTTCTGGCTACGTAATTTTCAAAGCCCTGACCACATCAAGTAACTCGGAATCCTCCAAGTCACGTGTAGCCACAGGCACCACAATAGGTTGGTTCATATGAAAAGATGAAACCACTTTTGGCAGAAATTGCGAACGGGTCCGCAATTCTGCTCTATCCATATGGAAAACCAAATAGGGGCTTTTATGTGACAAAGCCGCTAATTCAGACACTCGCCTAGCCGAAGCCAAGGCTAATAACATGACCACCTTCCACGTGAGATATTTCAACTCCACCGTTTTAAGTGGTTCAAACCAGTGTGACTTTAGGAAACTTAACACCACGTTAAGTTTCCAAGGTGCCACCGGAGGCACAAAAGGAGGCTGAATATGCAGCACTCCCTTTACAAAAGTCTGAACTTCTGGGAGAGAAGCCAATTCTTTTTGAAAGAAAATGGATAGGGCCGAAATCTGGACCTTAATGGAACCTCATTTAAGGCCCAAATTCACTCCAGTTTGTAGGAAGTGAAGGAAACGACCCAGATGGAATTCTTCCGTATGAGCATTCTTGGTCTCACACCAAGAAACATATTTTCGCCATATACGGTGATAATGTTTTGCTGTTACTTCCTTCCTAGCCTTTATCAGCGTAGGGATAACCTCAACCGGAATGCCTTTTTCTGCTAGGATCCGGCGTTCAACCGCCATGCCGTCAAACGCAGCCGCGGTAAGTCTTGGAACAGACAGGGTCCCTGTTGCAACAGGTCCTGTCTTAGAGGAAGAGGCCACGGATATTCTGTGAGCAGTTCCTGCAGATCTGGATACCAGGTCCGTCTTGGCCAATCTGTAACAATGAGGATTGTTCTCACTCCTTTTCTTCTTACTATCCTCAACACCTTTGGTATGAGAGGAAGAGGAGGAAATACATAGACTGACCGGAACACCCACGGTGTCACTAGGGCGTCTACCGCTACTGCCTGAGGGTCTCTTGACCTGGCGCAATACCTCTGTAGCTTTTTGTTGTGGCGGGACGCCATCATGTCTATCTGTGGCAGTTCCCACCGACTCACAATCTGTGCGAAGACTTCTGGATGAAGTCCCCACTCTCCCGGGTGTAGGTCGTGTCTGCTGAGGAAGTCTGCTTCCCAGTTGTCCACTCCCGGAATGAACACTGCTGACAGTGTGCTTACATGATTCTCCGCCCAGCGAAGAATTCTGGTGGCTTCCGCCATTGCCACTCTGCTCCTCGTGCCGCCTTGGCAGTTTACATGAGCCACTGCGGTGATGTTGTCTGACTGGATCAGAACTGGTCGGTCGCAAAGTAAGGTCTCCGCTTGACGTAGGGCATTGTATATGGCCCTTAGCTCCAGGATGTTGATGTGAAGACAAGTCTCTTGACTTGACCAAAGACCCTGGAAATTTCTTCCCTGTGTGACTGCTCCCCAACCTCGGAGGCTTGCGTCCGTGGTCACCAGGATCCAGTCCTGAATGCCGAAACTGCGTCCCTCGAGAAGGTGAGCACTCTGCAGCCACCACAGTAGTGACACCCTGGCCCTGGGGGACAGGGTGATCAACCGATGCATCTGAAGATGTGACCCTGACCACTTGTCCTCGCATGGAACCTGCCGAAGGGAATGGCCTCGTATGACGCCACCATCTTTCCCAGGACTCGAGTGCAATGATGCACTGACACCTGTTTTGGTTTCAATAGGTTCTTGACCAGAGTCATGAGTTCCTGGGCCTTCTCTATCGGGAGATAAACCCTCTTCTGGTCCGTGTCCAGAATCATGCCCAAGAAGGGCAGACGAGTCGTAGGAACCAACTGCGACTTTGGAATATTGAGAATCCAGCCGTGTTGCTGTAACACTTTCAGTGAAAGAGATACGCTGTTCAGCAACTGCTCTCTTGATCTCGCTTTTATGAGGAGATCATCCAAGTACGGGATAATTGTGACACCTTGCTTCCACAGGAGCACCATCATTTCCGCCATTACCTTGGTGAAAATCCTCGGGGCCGTTGAGAGACCAAACGGCAACGTCTGAAATTGGTAATGACAATCCTGTACCGCAAGTCTTAAGTACGCCTGATGAGGTGGATAAATGGGGACATGAAGGTACGCATCCTTTATGTCCAGTGACACCATAAAATCCCCCCCTTCCAGGCTTGCGATGACCGCTCTTAGCGATTCCATCTTGAACTTGAACCTTTTCAACTATAGGTTCAGAGATTTTAAATTCAATATGGGTCTGACCGAACAGTCCGGTTTCGGGACTACAAACATGGTCGAATAATAACCCCTTCCCTGTTGAAGGAGGGGAACCTTGACCACCACCTGCTGAAGATGCAAATTATGTATTGCGTTTAACACTATTTCCCTCTCTTGGGGGGGAAGATGGTAGGGCCGATTTGAAATACCGGCGATGAGGCACCTCTTCGAATTCCAGCTTGTATAATATATAATACTTTATTGTCATCAATAGTTCAATGAACAATCAACGAAACTAAAAAGCAAGCATATACAGAGACCATAAGAACAGAACGAAGAGAGCACTCCTAAACCCAAGACATTCCCAATTGTCAATTTATCTCGGTCCTATCTGGTTTAACATGTTTATTGCTTTTGGGAAAAAACTACCCCTTAACCGGTTTGTCCGACAAAGAATAGAACGGTAACGCCTATTAGATGGCAACACAGAAAACATCCCCCCATTTGGATGAGATAGATCTCCCAGAATACTTTTCACCTTAGTGAGGAGCCTTTTTTCATATATATCCTGAATACAGGGCAGGCTGACTCCAATTACTCTACTTGCAGTTTTAACCACTCTCTGAAGGGACTTACGTTCTATAGCAGTACAGTTTGTAACCCTGAGACACAATTTCTATTGCCCAAGGATCCACCTGGGAGTGAACCCACATGTGGCTGAAATTCCGAAGACGTGCCCCCACAGGGCCCGGCTCCGCCAGTGGAGCCCCAGCATCATGCGGTGGATTCTGTAGAGGCCGGTGAGGACTTTTGATCCTGGGAACTAGGTGCGTTGTGCAGCTTCTTTCCTCTGCCCCTACCTCTGGAAAGAAAGGACGCACCTCGGACTTTCTTGTTTCTTTGTGAACGAAAGGACTGCATTTGATAATGCGGTGCTCTCTTAGGCTGTGAGGGAACATAAGGCAAAAAATTTGACTTTCCAGCTGTAGCTGTGGAGACCAGGTCCGAGAGACCTTCCCCGAACAATTCCTCACCCTTGTAAGGTAAAACCTCCATATGCCTTTCTGAGTCGGCATCACCTGTCCATTGCCGAGTCCACAGGACCCTTCTGGCAGAAATCGACATAGCGTTTATTCTAGAACCCAGTAGACTAATGTCTCTTTGAGCATCTCTCATATATAGGACAGCGTCTTTTATATGCCCCAGGGTCAATAATACAGTATCCTTATCTAGGGTATCCAATTCCTCAGATAAGGTATCCTACACACCCAAGCTGACGCAATTGTCGGTCTTAGTAAGGTACCCAAATGTGTATAAATGGACTTCAGGGTAACCTCCTGTTTGCGATCAGCAGCATCTTTGAGGGTAGCCGTATCCTGGGACGGCAGGGCTACCTCTTTGGATAAGCGTGTTAAAGCTTTGTCCACCCTAGGGGAGGATTCCCATCGTAACCTATCCGTTGGCGGGAAAGGATACGCCATAAGAATACGTTTGGAAATCTGCAGTTTTTTATCTGGAGATTCCCAAGCTTTTTCACATAACTCATTCAGTTCCTGTGAGGGGGAAAAGTTACCTCAGGCTTCTTTCCCTTATACATATACACCCTCGTGTCAGGGACAGGGGTTTCCTCTGTGATGTGCAAAACATCCTTTATTGCTATAATCATATATCGAAGGGATTTAGTCAATTTTGGCTGTAACTTTGCATCATCGTAATCGACACTGGAGTCAGAATCCATGTCGGTATCTGTGTCAAAAATTTGGGATAGTGGGCGCTTATGAGACCCTGACGGTCCCTGCGACATAGGGTCAGGCATGGGTTGAGACCCTGACTGCCCCAATGCATCAGCCTTGTCAAATCTTTTATGCAAGGAAGAAACAATCATTTAAAACCTTCCACATATCCATCCAATCAGGTGTCGGCGCCGCCGGCGGAGACACCACATTCATTTGCTCCCGCTCCTCTCCCACATAGCCTTCCTCATCAGACATGTCGACACAAGCGTACCGACACACCACACACACAGGGAATGTCCTTTCTGAAGACAGTTCCCCCACCAGGCCCTTTGGAGAGACAGAGAGAGAGTATGCCAGCACACACCCCAGCGCTATAATATCCCAGGAATAACACAGTAACTTAATGTTAACCAGGTAGCTGCTGTATGTTATAGTTTTTGCGCCTAATTATGTGCCCCCCCTCTCTTTTCAACACTCTTCTACCGTGTATCAGCAGGGGAGAGCCCGGGGAGCTTCCTCTCAGCGGTGCTGTGGAGAAAAAATGGCGCTGGTGAGTGCTGAGGGAGAAGCCCCGCCCCCTCGGCGGCGGGCTTCTGTCCCGCTTAAACAGTAATTTTGGCGGGGGCTCATACATATATACTGTGCCCAGCTGTATATATGTGTTCTTTTTGCCAATATGAGGTCCCAAATGCTGCCCAGGGCGCCCCCCCCGCGCCCTGCACCCTTACAGTGACCGGAGTATGTGAGGTGTGTGGAGCAATGGCGCACAGCTGCAGTGCTGTGCGTTACCTCTAGTGAAAATCATGAAGTCTTCTGCCGCCTGTGATGTCTTCTTTTCTTCTCATACTCACCCGGCTTCTGTCTTCCGGCTCTGCGAGGGGGGCGACGGCGCGGCTCTGGGACGGACGGCGAGGGTGAGATCCTGTGTACCAATCCCTCTGGAGCTAATGGTGTCCAGTAGCCTAAGAAGCAGGACCTAGCTTCAGAGAGTAGGGCTGCTTCTCTCCCCTCAGTCCCTCGATGCAGGGAGTCTGTTGCCAGCAGAGCTCCATGAAAATAAAAAACCTAACAAAATACTTTCTATCAGTAAACTCAGGAGAGCTCACTGAAAAGCACCCAGCTCCTCTGGGCACAGTATCAAAACTGAGATCTGGAGGAGGGGCATAGAGGGAGGAGCCAGTGCACACCAGGAACTAAATTCTTTCTGCCCATGTCTCCTGCGGAGCCCGTCTATCCCCATGGTCCTTACGGAGTCCCCAGCATCCTCTAGGACGTTAGAGAAAATTCTTCTGTCATCCACCACAGTTGTTTTCCGTGGTCTTCCGGGTCTTTTGGTGTTGCTGAGCTCTCCGATGCGGTCTTTCTTTTTAAGAATGTTCCAAACAGTTGATTTGGCCACACCTAATGTTTTTGCTATCTCTCTGATGGGTTTGTTTTGATTTTTCAGCCTCATGATGGCTTGCTTCACTGATAGTGGCAGCTCTTTGGATCTCATATTGAGAGTTGACAGCAACAGATTCCAAATGTAAATGTCACACCTGGAATCTACTCCAGACCTTTTACCTGCTTAATTGATGATGAAATAACGAGGGAATAGCCCACTCCTGTCCATGAAATAGCTTTTGAGTCGATTGTCCCATTACTTTTGGTCCCTTAAAAAGTGGGAGGCACATATAGAAACCGTTGTAATTCCTACACCGTTCACCTGATTTGGATGTAAATACCCTCTAATTAAAGCGGAAAGTCTGCAGATAAAGCACATACTGGGGCAGATGTATTAACCTGGAGAAGGCATAAGGAAGTGATAAACCAGTGATATGTGCAACGTGATAAAGGCACCAGCCAATCAGCTCCAATATGTAAATTAACAGTTAGGATCTGATTGGCTGGTGCCTTTATCACCTTGCACATATCACTGGTTTATCACTTCCTTATGCCATCTCCAGGCTAATACATCTGCCCCCATGTTCGTTTCATTTCAAATCTATTGTGGTGGTGTATAGAGCCCAAAATATGAGAATTGTGTCGATGTCCCAATATTTATGGACCTGACTGTACCATTTTTGTAGTCACATTATGTTATTCGAACTAGGCATGCAGTTAGACCTTTTGTGTTTCTATAACTTTATACACATAGCCTGAATGTAAACGTATACAAATCCTAATTTAATAATTACACATAGCCTGAATGTAAACGTATACAAATCCTAATTTAATAATTATGTGCATGAAACAAAGTTTGTGTACATTGAACTAGCCAAAGGTGGCACTTTCATTCTGTGCTTAAAAAGTTTCAGATTTTTGAGCATTTCCGATTTCGGATTAGAGATGCTCACTTGTACTTCTACAAGTGTAAACATATGCTTTATTTCACAATAATGAAAATACCCATTCGCCAAATAGATTAGTATTAGTTTCCTCTGACCAGGTACTTGAGATTATTTCTACCATTTTGAATACTCCAAGAGACTGATGGCAATACATAAAGTCAGAATCTAGTTCCTGTTTTACTATCTTGGTGGCACAGCATAACCAGTCATCTGCTAATAAGCCTGTAACTGGCTCTTTGCTAAAACTCTCCCTCCATGGATGGCTGCATACCAGTGAAAAAAAACCTGACCTTCTGGAAGAGAGAAAGCTGTTAGAAGATTCCATGCTAAGAACTGTAAGATAAGCAGCGGCAGAGCAAGCAGCAATGAAGAGCTATGTAAGTGGTTCCCAAACTGTGTGCCGTGGCACCCTGGGGTGCTTCAGGACACTTGCAGGAGTGCCCTGGGTTGGTGGTCCAGGACCAATTCAACTTATTTATGGTCAATGTAATAGGCAAAACTAGTGTTTTTGGCTACAAATCCTAAAATATGTTGATAAACAGAAGTAAATCCTGTCCCTCACCACATAATTGAACCTAAGGATGACATATAAACCCAATTTAGTTAATTTAATATTTCTTTCTAATATTCTCAAGAAGAAACTTAGGCCTAGGGGCGCCGTGAAAAACATTCTGATGCTCTAGGGCACTGGATCTCAATCTTGGGCCTCAAGTACCCCCAACAGTTCATGTTTTCCAGGTCTCCTCACAGGATTGCAAGTGAAATAATTTGCTCCACCTGTGGGTCTTTTAAAATGTGTCAGTGAGTAATAAATACACCTGTTAAACTGCTAAGTGTCCTGGAAAACATGTACTGTTGGGGGTACTTGAGGACAGAGGTTGAGAACCACTGCTCTAGGGCACCGTGATTCAACAAAGTTTGGGAACCACTGAGTTATGTAATTGTACAAAAGACATTTGTTACAAAATCTATGGTTATTCAGCCGAGTAGGCACTGTTTTACTTTTTATTCTGCATTGCCATTGTTCAATGCAAAAATGAACATATAAGCACATACCCAAGTATAGCAGTCTCATTTTCGTACCTGATTTTCAAGTAAATGGAGGCTAAAAGTAAGCTAAAGTACATGAATTTCTGCAGTTTTATTAGGAAAGAGCATTAGTAAGATCTAGAGATCTGAGCAGGTAAAAAAATCTGCAAACCTACATGTGGCCCTAATTCCTACCCATGTAGGAACACAACCTGACCCACCAATTTGATACAAACAAACGGGAATGTTTCACACTTCCAGGCTCTAACCTGAAAGCTACCACTGTCTGAGAGGTTACAAAAACTAACCTCATGTTAGGAACGACAGAAAGAGGTATTATTTCACATAACACATCAAAGGACAATGCTGATTTATTCTATGTACGTACGTACACACATATATATATATATATATATATATATATAAATAAAAGGAGATTTATGGTAAATACTTACCTTTGTTAAATCTCTTTCTGCGAGGTACACTGGATGGGTAAATTACATTGGGGTGTAGAGCTGGAGCTTGATCCGAGGCACCAACAGGCTAAAAGCTTTGACTGTTCCCAGGATGCATAGCGCCGCCTCCTCTATATCTTCGCCTCCAGGCACTGGAGCTCAGTTTTGTTAACCAGTCCAATGCAGTAGCAGGTAAGAGTGACGACAACAGTTAGTAGCCACATACACTTACATTCTCACGACAGGAGAAGGTACCAGCAGCTAATGCCAAACCAACCCGAAGAAGCTAAGTGCGTCAGGGTGGGCGCCCTGTGGAATTCAGTGTACCTCGCAGAAAGATTAAACAAAGGTAAGTTCTTACCATAAATATCCTTTTCTGCAGCGGGGCACACTGTAATTCCACAGGGAATTACATCAGGGATGTCCTAAAGCAGTTCCTCATTGGAGGGGACGCACTGTACCGGACACAAGAACCCGGCGTCCAAAGGAAGCATCCTGGGAGGCGGAAGTAACGAAGGCATAGAACCTTATGAACATGTTCCCGGAGGACCACGCAGCCGCCTTGCACAATTGTTCAAGGGTCGCAGCACGGTGGGCCGCCCAAGAAGGTCCAACCGACCGAGTAGAATGGGCTTTGATGGTAGCAGGAGCTGGATGTCCAGCCTGTACATAAGCATGTGCAATCACCATTCTAATCCATCTGGCCAAGGTCTGCTTATTAGCAGGCCAGCCACGTTTGTGAAAACCAAAAGAACAAAGAGAGAATCAGATCTCCTAAGCGAAGCTGTTTTCTTCACATAAATACGGAGAGCCCGTACCACATCCAAAGACCGCTCTTTTGAGGATAAACCTGGAGAGGAAAAGGCCGGAACCACAATATCTTGGTTAAGGTGGAAAGATGACACCACCTTAGGCAGATAACCAGGGCGTGTTCTAAGAACTGCCCAGTCATGGGCAGTTCTGAAACCCGTCTAGCAGAAGCAATAGTCAGCAAAAACAAGACCTTAAGAGTAAGCCAATTAAGGTCCACAGACTCAAGAGGTTCGAAAGGAGACTCTTGGAGGGCATCCAGGACAACCGACAAATCCCAAGGAGCCACAGGAGGAACATAGGGAGGTTGAATCAGTAAAACACCCTGAGTGATTGTATGAACATCAGGCAGAGTCGCAATTTTTCTCTGAAACCATATCAACAAGGCCGAAATATGAACCTAGAGGGAGGCCAGACAAAGGCCTAAGTCCAGGCCCTGTTATAGAAAAGCCAAAAGTTTGGCAGTACTGAATTTCAATGCATCATAATTCTTAGCAGCACACCATGTGAAGTAGGAATTCCAGACCCTATAATAAATCCGAGGAGAAGCCTTCAACAAAGTTTGAATGACTGCCTCAGAAAACCTTTTGGCACTCAGTACTGAAGCTTCAAGAGCCACACCATCAAAGCCAGCCGAGCCAGATCCTGGTAAACACAAGGGCCCTGAACAAGGAGGTCTGGACACTGCGGAAGTAGAAGAGGACGCTCTATCGATAGAACCTGCAGTTCTGAGAACCAATGCCCCGGAGTGATTAGAAGTAGTATTCCTCCTTCTTGCTTGAACTTCCGTAGTACCCTGGGCAGAAGTGACACCGGAGGGAACATGTACGGCAGCCGAAAGTTCCATGGAATTGCCATTGCGTCCATGAACACTGCTTGAGGATCCCTTGTCCTTGCTCCGAAGACCGGAACCTTGTGATTGTGTCGAGACGCCATCAGGTCTACATCTGGTAGGCCCCACTTGTCCACTAGGAGTTGAAAGACTTACGGATGAAGGCTCCACTCTCCGCCGTGTACGTCCTGACGATTGAGGAAGTCCGCTTCCCAGTTGAGGACTCCCGGAATGAACACTGCCGATTGGGCTGGCAGATGGCGTTCCGCCAATTGAAGTATCCTTGACACTTCCCTCATTGTCATGTGGCTTCGAATGCAGCCTTGATGATTTATGTACGCCACTGTGGTGGCGTTGTCTGACTGTACTTGAACAGGCCTGTTCTGTACCAGAGGCAGGGCTAGCGTCAATGCATTGAACACTGCCCGCAATTCCAGAATGTTTATTGGAAGGAGAGATTCCTCCCTGGTCCACCGACCCTGAAGAGAGTGTTGCTCCAACACCGCGCCCAAACCCCGCAGACTGGCATCCATCGTCAGAAGGACCCAGTTGGAAATCCAGAAGGGAAGACCCCTGCTCAATTGCTGGTCCTGTAGCCAGCAGGTCAGTGACAGGCGAACCTCGGGAGTGAAGGAGATCATGGGAGTCCTGATCCGGTGAGGCTGTCCGTCCCATTTGGAAAGAATTAACCTCTGGAGAGGGCGGGAGTGAAATTGAGCGTTCTCTACCATGTCGAAAGCCGACACCATGAGGCCCAGTACTTGCATCGCCGAGTGTATCGACACACGTGGGTGGGATAGAAAGTGTCTTATTTTGTCCTGAAGTTTAAGGACCTTCTCCGGAGACAAAAACAACCGCTGGTTGTGGGTGTCCAACAATGCCCCCAGGTGCACCATGCTCTGAGCAGGGACCAGGGAACATTTCTTCCAGTTGATGAGCCACCCGTGGGCTTGTAGGAATTGGACCGTCAATTCCAGATGACGAAAGAGAACCTCTGGTGAGGTCGCCAGCATCAACAAGTCGTCCAGATACGGCAGGATCCTGATGCCCTGATGGCGGAGGAGAGTCGTCATGACCGCCATGATCTTGGTGAAAATTTGTGGAGCCATGGTCAGACCAAGAGGCAAGGCCTGGAATTGAAATGTAGGTTGCCAATAGCAAACTTCAGGTATTGCTGATGCGACAAGGCAATAGGAATATGCAGGTAAGCATCCTGTATGTTAAGGGATACCATATAGTCCTTCAGCTCCAAAGCCAGAACAATAGAGCGAAGCATTTCCATACGGAATTTGAAAACATTCACAAATTTGTTCAAAGACTTGAGGTTGAGGTATCCAGGAGAGATTGTACCACCAAATGGGGAGTTTTTGCTTTTACCTGATCCAAAGGGATGTTTGTTGAGCAAAACTGGCGAGGGGGACGTTTCTTGAAAGAGATGGCGTATCCATGAGTGACGACTTCCCTTACCCAGGCGTCCGAAGTGGTCTGTAACCACACCTGGGCAAACCGTAGAAGTCGGCCCCAGGGGGAGGCCTGCCCCGATATGCAGCAGGCATGTCTGTTTTGGAAGCAGGCTGACGGACAGCCCAGGCACGTTTAGATTTGGGCTTAGTGGATTTGGAAGTGCGAGCCTGTTTCAGATATGCCTGACCCTTTGCTTTACCTGGAGGTCGAAAGGAACGAAAGGAAGTACTCTTAGCCTTCGGAGCCGAAGGAGTAGTACTAATCAGACATGCAGTCTTAGCTGATGCCAAGTCAGCAACAATCTTGATGAGATCTTCCCCAAAAAGTATGTTTCCCTTAAAAGGGATCACCTCCAAGGTCTTTTTAGAGTCCAGGTCTACAGACTAGGACCGCAACCAAAGAATCTGGCGAGCCATAATGGACGTAGTAGACGCTTTGGCCGCCAGAACACCTGCATCAGATGCTGCCTCTTGAATATTCGGAGAGGCTGTAATAATGGGTTCACTACGATATGCCGGCGGTCGGGCTCCCGGCGACCAGCATACCGGCGCCGGGAGCCCGACCGCTGGCTTACCGACAGTGTGGCGAGCGCAAATGAGCCCATTGCGGGCTCGCTGCGCTCGCCACGCTACGGGCACGGTGGCACGCTACGCGCGCCACACTATTTTATTCTCCCTCCAGGGGGGTCGTGGACCCCCACGAGGGAGAATAAGTGTCGGTATGCCGGCTGTCGGGATCCCGGCGCCGGTATACTGTGCGCCGGGATCCCAAGAGCCGGCATACTGAAGACCACCCGTAATAATATATGAAAGACATTGTCTAGCATTATCAGGAAAATAAGAATTTACTCACCGGTAATTCTATTTCTCGTAGTCCGTAGTGGATGCTGGGGACTCCGTAAGGACCATGGGGAATAGACGGCTCCGCAGGAGACTGGGCACATCTAAAGAAAGATTTAGGACTATCTGGCGTGCACCGGCTCCTCCCCCTATGACCCTCCTCCAAGCCTCAGTTAGGACACTGTGCCCGGAAGAGCTGACACAATAAGGAAGGATTTTGAATCCCGGGTAAGACTCATACCAGCCACACCAATCACACCGTATAACTCGTGATAGGAACCCCGGTTAACAGTATGATAACAACGGAGCCTCTGAACAGATGGCTCGCAATAACAACTCGATTTGTGTAACAATAACTATTTACAAGTATTGCAGACAATCCGCACTTGGGATGGGCGCCCAGCATCCACTACGGACTACGAGAAATAGAATTACCGGTGAGTAAATTCTTATTTTCTCTGACGTCCTAGTGGATGCTGGGGACTCCGTAAGGACCATGGGGATTATACCAAAGCTCCCAAACGGGCGGGAGAGTGCGGATGACTCTGCAACACCGAATGAGAGAACTCCAGGTCCTCCTCAGCCAGGGTATCAAATTTGTAGAATTTTGCAAACGTGTTTGCCCTTGACCAAGTAGCAGCTCGGCAACGTTGTAAAGCCGAGACCCCTCGGGCAGCCGCCCAAGATGAGCCCACCTTCCTTGTGGAATGGGCTTTTACAGATTTAGGCTGCGATAGTCCCACCGCAGAATGCGCCAGCTGAATAGTGCTACAAATCCAGCGCGCGATAGTCTGCTTAGAAGCAGGAGCACCCAGTTTGTTGGGTGCATACAGGATAAACAGCGAGTCAGTTTTCCTGACTCCAGCCGTCCTGGAAACATAAATTTTCAGGGCCCTGACTACGTCCAGTAACTTGGAATCCTCCAAGTTCCTAGTAGCCGCAGGCACCACAATAGGCTGGTTCAAGTGAAACGCTGATACCACCTTCGGGAGAAACTGAGGACGAGTCCTCAACTCTGCCCTATCCATATGGAAAATCAGATAAGGGCTTTTATAGGACAAAGCCGCCAATTCTGACACACGCCTGGCCGAAGCCAGGGCCAACAGCATGACCACTTTCCACGTGAGATATTTCAAATCCACAGTCTTAAGTGGTTCAAACCAATGTGATTTCAGGAACTCCAAAACCACATTGAGATCCCAAGGTGCCACTGGGGGCACAAAAGGAGGCTGAATGTGCAGAACTCCTTTAACAAAAGTCTGAACTTCAGGCAGTGAAGCCAGTTCTTTCTGGAAGAAAATCGACAGGGCCGAAATCTGGACCTTAATGGACCCCAATTTGAGGCCCAACGTCACCCCTGCTTGTAGGAAATGCAGGAATCGACCCAGTTGAAATTCCTCCGTTGGGGCCTTCCTGGCCTCACACCAAGCAACATATTTCCGCCAAATGCGGTGATAATGTTTTGCGGTGACATCCTTCCTGGCTTTGATCAGGGTAGGGATGACTTCCTCCGGAATGCCCTTTTCCTTCAGGATCCGGTGTTCAACCGCCATGCCGTCAAACGTAGCCGCGGTAAGTCTTGGAACAGACAGGGCCCCTGCTGCAGCAGGTCTTGTCTGAGCGGCAGAGGCCAAGGGTCCTCTGAAAGCATCTCTTGAAGTTCCGGGTACCAAGCTCTTCTTGGCCAGTCCGGAACCACGAGTATAGTTTTCACTCCTCGCCTTCGTATTATTCTCAGTACCTTGGGAATGAGAGGCAGAGGAGGAAACACATAAACCGACTGGTACACCCACGGTGCTACTAGAGCGTCCACAGCGATCGCCTGAGGGTCCCTTGACCTGGCGCAATATCTTTTTAGCCTTTTGTTGAGGCGGGACGCCATCATGTCCACCTGTGGTCTTTCCCAACGGTTTACCAGCATTTGGAAGACTTCTGGATGAAGTCCCCATTCTCCCGGGTGGAGGTCGTGCCTGCTGAGGAAGTCTGCTTCCCAGTTGTCCACTCCCGGAATGAACACTGCTGTCAGTGCTAACACATGATTTTCCGCCCATCGGAGAATCCTTGTGGCTTCTGCCATTGCCCTCCTGCTTCTTGTGCCGCCCTGTCTGTTTACATGGGCGACCGCCGTGATGTTGTCTGATTGGATCAGTACCGGTTGGTTCTGAAGCAGGGGCCTTGCTTGGCTTAGGGCATTGTAAATGGCCCTTAGCTCCAGAATATTTATGTGAAGCGAAATCTCCTGATTTGACCACAGTCCTTGGAAATTTCTTCCCTGTGTGACTGCACCCCAGCCCCGAAGGCTGGCATCCGTGGTCACCAGGACCCAGTCCTGTATTCCGAATCTGCGGCCCTCTAGTAGATGAGCCCTCTGCAGCCACCACAGCAGCGACACCCTGGTCCTTGCCGACAGGGTTATCCGCTGTTGCATCTGGAGATGGGACCCGGACCATTTGTCCAACAGGTCCCACTGGAAAGTCCTTGCGTGGAACCGTCCGAATGGAATTGCTTCGTACGAAGCTACCATTTTTCCCAGGACTCGTGTGCATTGATGCACCGACACCTGTCCCGGTTTTAGGAGGTCTCTGACTAGAGATGACAACTCCTCGGCTTTTTCCACTGGAAGAAACACTTTTTTCTGGTCTGTGTCCAGAATCATTCCCAGGAACAGAAGACGTGTCGTCGGGACCAGCTGTGACTTTGGAATATTGAGAATCCAGCCGTGCTGTTGCAGCACTTCCCGAGAAAGTGCTACCCCCACTACCAACTGTTCCTTGGACCTCGCCTTTATCAGGAGATCGTCCAAGTACGGGATAATTAAAACTCCCTTCTTGCGAAGGAGTATCATAATTTCGGCCATTACCTTGGTAAAGACCCTCGGTGCCGTGGATAACCCAAACGGCAGCGTCTGGAACTGATAGTGACAGTCCTGTACCACAAATCTGAGGTACTCCTGGTGAGGAGGGTAAATGGGGACATGCAGGTAGGCATCCTTGATGTCCAGAGAGACCATGTAATCCCCCTCGTCCAGGCTCGCAATAACCGCCCTGAGCGATTCCATCTTGAACTTGAACTTTCTGATATACGTGTTCAAGGATTTTAAATTTAAGATGGGTCTCACCGAACCGTCCGGTTTCGGTACCCCAAACATTGTGGAATAGTAACCCTTTCCTTGCTGAAGGAGGGGTACCTTGACAATCACTTGCTGTGAATACAGTTTTTGGATAGCCACCAACACTGCCTCCCTGGCAGAGGGAGTTGCTGGTAAGGCAGATTTTAGAAAACGTCGGGGGGGGGGGGGGGGGGGGGACGTCTCGAATTCCAGCCTGTACCCCTGAGATACTACTTGAAGGATCCAGGGATCCACCTGTGAGAGAGCCCACTGTGTGCTGAAATTTCTGAGACGGGCCCCCACCGTACCCGGGTCCGCCTGTGAAGCCCCAGCGTCATGCTGTGGACTTACCGGACGCGGGGGAGGACTTTTACTCTTGGGAACTGGCTGTATGCTGCAGCTTTTTCCCTCTACCCTTGCCTCTCGGCAGAAAGGATGCGCCTCGAGCCCTCTTGTGTTTATGGGGCCGAAAGGACTGTACTTGATAATACGGTGCTTTCTTTTGCTGTGGGGTAGCCTGTGGCAAAAATGTCGATTTCCCAGCCGTAGCTGTGGAAACGAGGTCTGAAAGACCATCCCCAAACAGTTCCACCCCCTTATAAGGCAAAACTTCCATGTGCCTTTTTGAATCGGCATCACCTGACCACTGCCGAGTCCATAACCCCCTTCTGGCGGCAATGGACATTGCGCTTATTTTTGATGCCAGCCGGCAAATATCCCTCTGTGCATCGTGCATGTATAAGACAGCGTCTTTTATATGCTCTACTGTCAGCAAAATATTGTCCCTATCCAGGGTATCAATATTATCCGACAGGGAATCTGACCACGCAGCAGCAGCACTGCACATCCATGCTGATGCAATCGCTGGTCGCAATATAATGCCCGTGTGTGTATATATAGCTTTTAGGGTAGCCTCCTGCTTTCTATCAGCAGGATCCTTTAGGGCGGCCGTATCCTGAGACGGTAGTGCCACCTGTTTTGATAAACGTGTAAGCGCTTTATCTACCCTAGGGGATGTTTCCCAACGTGACCTATCCTCTGGCGGGAAAGGGTACGCTGCCAATAACCGTTTAGAAATTATCAATTTCTTATCGGGGGAAGTCCAGGCTTCCTCACACACCTCATTTAATTCCTCAGATGCAGGAAAAACTACTGGTAGTTTTTTCTCACCGAACATAATACCCTTTTTTGTGGTACCTGGGGTACTATCAGAAATGTGCAATACATTTTTCATTGCCTCAATCATGTAACGGGTGGCCTTATTGGAGGGTACACTAGTCTCATCGTCGTCGACACTGGAGTCGGTATCCGTGTCGACATCTGTGTCTGCCATCTGAGGTAGCGGGCGTTTTAAAGCCCCTGATGACATTTGAGACGCTGGAACAGTCACAAGCTGAGTAGCCGGCTGTCCTATGTCGTCAAACCTTTTATGTAAGGAGCTGACACTGTCACGTAATTCCTTCCATAAGTCCATCCACACAGGTGTCGACCCCTCAGGGGGTGACAACACATTTACAGGCATTTGCTCTGCCTCCACATCATTTTCCTCATCATACATGTCGACACAGCGGTACCGACACACAGCACACACACAGGGAATGCTCTGACAGAGGACAGGACCCCACAAAGCCCTTTGGGGAGACAGAGGGAGAGTATGCCAGCACACATCAGAGCGCTATATAACAGAGGGATATCACTATACAGAGTGTTTTTCCCTATAGCTGCTTGTATTATATATATATTGCGCCTAAATTTAGTGCCCCCCCCCCTCTCTTTTTTACCCTTTCTGTAGTGCAGGACTGCAGGGGAGAGCCAGGGAGCGATCCTTCCAGCGGAGCTGTGAGGGAAAATGGCGCCAGTGTGCTGAGGGAGATGGCTCCGCCCCTTTTTCGGCGAGCTTTCTCCCGCTTTTTGTGTTATTCTGGCAGGGGAAATGTACACCTATATAGCCTCTGGGGCTATATATGGTGTCAGTTTTGCCAGCCAAGGTGTTAAAATTGCTGCTCAGGGCGCCCCCCCCAGCGCCCTGCACCCATCAGTGACCGAAGTGTGTGGTGTGCATGAGGAGCAATGGCGCACAGCTGCAGTGCTGTGCGCTACCTTGGAGAAGACAGAAGTCTTCAGCCGCCGATTTTCCGGACCTTCTTGCTTCTGGCTCTGTAAGGGGGACGGCGGCGCGGCTCCGGGAACGGACGACGAGGTCGGGTCCTGTGTGCGATCCCTCTGGAGCTAATGGTGTCCAGTAGCCTAAGAAGCCCAAGCTACCACCACTTAGGTAGGTTCGCTTCTTCTCCCCTTAGCCCCTCGCTGCAGTGAGCCTGTTGCCAGCAGGTCTCACTGTAAAATAAAAAAACCTAAACTATACTTTCTTTCTAGGAGCTCAGGAGAGCCCCTAGTGTGCATCCAGCTCGGCCGGGCACAGAAATCTAACAGAAATCTAACTGAGGCTTGGAGGAGGGTCATAGGGGGAGGAGCCAGTGCACACCAGATAGTCCTAAATCTTTCTTTAGATGTGCCCAGTCTCCTGCGGAGCGGTCTATTCCCCATGGTCCTTACGGAGTCCCCAGCATCCACTAGGACGTCAGAGAAAATCAGACGGTAGTTCCGCTTCAACTTCCTGAACCCAGGCTTCAATAGCTTTTGCCACCCAGGATGGGCCTATGCACAGCTCCTGCAAGAGTGTAAATGGACTGCAAGCAACCCTCCACATGCTTATCTGTCAGTTCCTTCAGCGAGGTGATGGTAGTGACAGGCAGAGCAGAAGACACCACCAGACGCGCGACTTGTGAGACCACCGGCGGTGGTGTTTCCCAATTTATACTTAACTCTGCAGCGAGGGGATAACGAGCTAGCATCTTTTTAGACAGGGAAAATTTCTTTCCTGGATATTCCCAGGATTCCTGACGTATGTCAACCAAGTGGTCAGAATGGGGTAAAACTAATTTAGTAACCTTCTGACGTTTAAACTTATCTGTTTTCTTAGAGGTAGCTGGAGGCTCTTCATCATCAATTTAAGAATAAGCCTGATAGCCTCCAAGAGGTCAGGAACATTCACTTGTGTCAGAGATTCCGCATCAGAAGCATCTGCATCAGTGTCTGAAGGGTCACTGTAAGTGCCATTTCATCGGATGAAGTATCCGAAACATGTGTGGATTGTGAGGAAGTCATGGCCCGTTTAGATGACCCCTTGGTCTTAGTCGGGCGAGGGTTAGGATTTTGCTTAGCCAGAGACTGATTTAATCGCTGTAACTGAGAGGACAGAGTATCTGCCCATGGCAGATTAACTGCAGGGACAATATGTGACTGTAATGGCACAGGAGGTCCCATAGGGGGTGCAAGACTACTAGCGTAGTCAGTAAATTAGAGAAAGCAGCCCAAGGTGGGTCTTGATTTGCCTCCGGTGCTGCAGACTGACTGTGGGGTATAGAACCCCCAGTACCTGAACCCTCAGCTGCTATGTTTACCTCCGGGTAATCCGTGGCGTCAGCACTGCCTGGTAGAGGATCAGCCATGGAGCTACCACCCTGTTTAGCAGACATTATTTGTAAGCGTAACCTTAGGGTGTAATAGTACAATTTAAGCAGACAAATTACCTGACAAAAAAACCCTGTATAGTGTGACTGCAAGCAAAGAGAGCAGCGGCAAGTGTGTGTGCCCTGAAGAAAACCGGAGCCCTCCATTGTAAGTACCCGCAACCAGGGCGCGGTAGTATACAGCGCCGCTGGGGGAGATGAGGGAGCTGCAGCACGGTATGTCAGTATGACATATAGCACTTTAAAGTGCCTGTGCTGCGGGGCCCTTGAAGTCTTCGATCTTCTGAAAAGCTCTTTTCCAGGCTGCCTAGAGCAGCCCTCCCTGTTAGATGCTTGCACTGCAGGCACCAACTTACAAACTGAGCCCCAGTGGCGCAATGCATCCTGGGAACAGTCAAAGCTTTTAGCCTGTTGGTGCCTCAGATCAAGATCCAACTCTACACCCCAATGTAATTCCCTGTGGAATCACAGTGTACCCCGCTGCAGAAATAGGTTAAGGATTTGGATACTTGCTGTTGAAGAAGCTGGAGGGTGACTGCCACAGCGTAACGTGTCCAGACACTATACCTCATTGGGACACTGAGCATTGCACCATCTCTGAACAGTCTGACCAACAGGATAAAGTCAGTGACCAGGTTTACAAGGTCCACTGGATAACCATTACATTACTCTGCAAAGACTGTTTGCTAAAGAACAAAAGGGACTTCACCCTATTCATCTGACCTCATTGCACGCCGACTGGGAATACTGTGGATGGTAAATAATTTATATGCAATCCTTGTTCTGGATTTTAGTTCAGTATTAATTTCAGGGGTCCCATGCATGGACATTTTACCTTATTTTAAGGAAAGTTTGCATATATCTATTCATTTTAGCCTTGCGTATTATTCATTTATTATTTGTAATATTGTATTTAAATGGTGATTAAATTGTTATTATTATTTTTTTTAACGCAAGCCACTTATTAGTGTAATAATAGCACTGTTACATTCATCTGAATACTCTCCTGAAACCTGACTGACATGGCTGTCTCCCATCTGTGCCCAACCAACTGTAAATCCCAAGTGGCTGAACTGAGGAGTACGCTTTTATTTGGTTATTTTAGTTCTGCTGCAGAGACTACCACAAAACAAAATGTACATACTAAATAAAATGTATTAACTTCAATTCTATCATCATTGGCTCTACCTAGCTGAAGCGGATCATACGCTTGGGTAGAATCGATGCTGTCTCTTATACAAGGAACACATTAGTACTCACTTATTACGTTCAGCAAGCTGCTTTTCCCTGCATTGGTAGCCCCTGCTAGAACCACCTGTACTCCATCTCTCAGTCTCTCTCCTCGTCGGTTATCCCCAAGATGCTCCTCCAGCTCTTTCTGAAGCCTTTCAACCTCTTCATCAACTGTCAATTGAAACATATTAGATAATGGATATTAAAAACTACTGCAAGTTTATGGGAGTATCTAATACAGATGGAATGTCTAGGTCTTGCTTTACATTATGACCAGAGGCTCTCGTACGTCATACTTCAATTGAAAATAATTCATACACTGACTTTAGCATTACCTTATCAATTATTTTACAATATGCAATATTTGACAACTGACTTGTGCATCTGTTTGTAAATGAGTCTGAATCTGTATACTAAGTTCTATGATGCAGCAGCTGCTGCTTTTTTTCATCAAGTGCTTCAGCTGTTACTTTGTACATATTTAAAAATTAATTCTTGTGCAGCTGAAGAGGCAGCCCGGTGTCTCTGGTACTTACTGGTGTTTCACTGTTTCTGTGGTGAGAAAAAGACGCAGCAAATTTAAAGAAAAAAACAAAACCACTGCCCCACAGACTGTATAGAATGGATCTATCTGATTCTCATGGTATGCAGCCAACAGATCTAACAGTGACGTGCGGTGGGGTGAACAGCAGGCAGAGAGGGGGGTGCACCTTCCCCCCCCGTCCCCCCGGTATCACCAAAAAATTACCTGTAACCATACCTAAACATATACGGTTATAGAATTTCAGAGAATTAGTCACACGTGTTTGCAAGGACATGTTTAGCTGCTGAGCCGCGCCAAGGCTTCTCCGATATCAGCAGTCCTAACACTACATGATAGCAGTGCCCACATAGGGCCATGTGATTTGTCTACAGTAGGCCTCATGATAAAGGCTCATACGAAAACACATCCAGACAGAGAGCTAACTTACCCGGGAGCCACCCCCAGGATCTCCCATTAGCACTACAAGGAACAGCATGACTTCCAAATACTGCTCCCATTCAATGCCTTTCTCACACATGCAGACAAACATTGGCAGTTGCTTTATCATTTCAATCCTTTATCATGAGGCCTACTGTAGACAAATCACATGGCCCTATGTGGGCACTGCTATTATGTAGTGTTAGGACTGCTGATATCGGAGAAAGCTTGGCGCGGCTCAGCAGCTAAACATATCTTTGCAAACACGTGTGACCAATTCTCTGAAATTCTATTACCATACAGGTTCAGGAATGGTTACAGGTAATTTTTCGGTAATATCAGGAAGGGGGGGGGGGGGAGCACCCCCCCACCCCCGCTCTGTCTGCTGTTTGTCTGTGACCCCTCCCCCTTTCTAGCACCTGATATAATTATCTCCAGGAATGATAGAGCAACTGCCAATGTTTGTCTGCATGTGCGGTGGGATAAGGCAGGTGAGGCAGAGCCTTTCCTGTCATGCTAACATTTGTGCCATAGTTTTTACTTTATAACGTATATGAAAAAATAGGTTTTTAAATACCTACCGGTAAATCGTTTTCTCGTAGTCCATAAGGGATATTGGGGACAGATTAGTATGATGGGTATAGATGGGTCCAAGGGAGCCAGTGCACTTTAAATTTCCTCAACTGGGTGTGCTGGCTCCTCCCCAGTATGCTCTCTCCTACAGGCAGTATTAGGTAAAACAGTGCCCGAAGGAGAAATGACATACTTGAGAGAAAGAACATAACAACAATAAGTGTGGTGAGATTTACACACCAGCACACCATAACATAACCAGGCCAGCAACGGCTGGCAACACAAACAGCAATAGCTGAACAGGTAACCTGCAGAAAGTCACCGCACAGAGGCAGCGCCTAATATCCCTTATGGACTACGAGAAAAGGATTTACCGGTAGGTATTTAAAATCCTATTTTCTCTAGCATTCATAAGGGATATTGGGGGCAGATTAGTACGCTTGGGATGTCCCAAAGCTTTCAGAACAGACAGGAATGTGCGGAGACATCTGCAGCACTGCCTGCCCAAACTGGGTATCCTCTTTGGCCAGGGTATCAAATTTGTAGAACATCACAAAGGTGTTATTCCCCGACCAGATAGCAGCTCGGCATAGCTGCAGGGCTGAGGCTCCACGGGCATCCGCCCAGGAAGACCCCACTGATCTCGTAGGGTGGGCCTTCAGAGACTGTGGAACAGGTAAGGTTGCCGACACATAGACCTGTTGGATAGTAAGCCTAAGCCAACAAGCAATAGACTGCTTTGAAGCAGGGCAACCCTTTTTCTGCGCATCATACAGCACGAACAAGGAATCCGTCTTTCTGATCTAAGCCGTTCTCTTGACATAGATCTTCAAGGCTCTCACTGCCATCCAATGCCTCTGGAGGGGCAGAAGTGCCAGAACTGGACGGAATCACAATGGGTTGATTCAAGTGAAACACATAGACCACCTTCGGCAGGAACTGCTGTCTAGTCCTGAGCTCCGCTCTGATCACGTAGAAGACCAAGTAGGAACTTTTACACGATAAGGCAACCAAATTCTGAGACACGTCTAGCAGAAGCCAGGGCCCGTATCATCACCGTCTTCCACGTGAGGTACTTGTCTTCTACCGTCAGCAGAGGTTCAAACCAGGAGGACTGTAGAAAACGTAACACCACATCCAAATCCCAAGGTGCTGTGGGCGGCACAAACGGAGGTTGAATGTGAAGCACCCCTTGCAAGAAGGTCTGAACTTCTGGCAAGATAGCCAACTTCTTCTGGAAGAAGACGGAGAGGGCTGAAATCTGGACCTTAATGGATCCAAGACGTAAGCCCTTATCCACCCCAGCCTGCAGGAAACTAAGAAATCTTCCCAAGTGGAATTTTGCAGAGGGAGATGTGCATTCCTCGCACCAAGAGACATATGTCCGCCAGATATGATGATAGTGTTTTGACGTCACAGGTTTTCTGGCTTGCACCATAGTGGCAATGACCGTTTTGGAAAACCCTTTATGAGCTAGGATGTTCCGCTCAACTTCCATGCTGTCAAATGAAGCCACTGTAAGTCTGGGTAGACGAACGGTCCTTGCTGAACAAGATCCCTTCTTATTGGCAGAGGCCAGGTGTCTTCCACGGACATGTCCTGAAGAGCCGCGTACCACGTTCTTCGAGGCCAATCTGGGGCAATCAAGATTGTTGAAACTCTTGATGGCTGATCTGCTTGAGCACCTTTGGGATCAACGGAATCGAAGGAAGTAGGTAGACCAGCTGGTAAGGCCAAGGCGATGTCAGCGCATCCACTGCGCTTGCCTGAGGGTCTCTGGTTCGCAAGCAATAGCAGCGAAGCTTCTTGTAGAGGTGAGACGCCATCATGTCGATCTGTGGGAATCCCCACCTGTCGATGATCTGTTGAAACACCTGAGGGTGTAGTCCCCAATCTCCTGGGTGGAGATCGTGACAACTCAGGAAGTCCGCTTCCCAGTTCTCCACACCCGGAATGAGGATTGCGAACAGCGCTCTTGCATTTCTTTCCACCCAGAGGAGTATTCTTGACACTTCTCGCATGCAGGCCCTTCTTTTTGTCCCTCCTTGTCGATTGATGTATGCCACCGCCGTGGCGTTGTCCGCCTGAACCTGGATCGCCTGATCCCGGAGTAGAGGGGAGGCCTGAATCAGAGCATTGTAGATAGCCCGAAGTTCCAGGATATTGATCGGAAATAGAGCCTCTTCGGCAGACCACCTGCCCTGGAACTGCGCACCCTGGGTGACAGCTCCCCATCTTCTCAGACTGGCATCTGTCTTGAGGAGGATCCAATCCTGAATCCCGAAGCGTCGACCCTCCAGCAGGTTGGAAGACTGTAGCCACCACATGAGTGAAATCCTGGCCTGGGGTGAGAGCCGAATGATCCGGCGCATCTGAAGGTGTGAACCGGAACATTTGTTAAGGATGTCCAATTGAAAGGGTCTGGCATGGAACCTTCCAAACTGTATTACCTCATACGAGGCCACCATCTTTCCCAACGGTTTTATGCAAAGATGAATGGATACTCGAGCAGGTCGGAGAATCATGCAAACCATTTCTTGAAGTGTTTTCACTTTGTCCTCTGGGAGGAACACTCTCTGTGCTACAGTATCCAGTAGCATGCCCAGAAACAGGAGCCGCTGAGATGGCTCCAGATGGGACTTCTGCAGATAGAGGATCCATCCGTGGTGAGACAGAAGTTGGATAGTGCGATCTAGATGGAGCAGTAGAACCTCCCTGAAACTTGTCTTTATCAGGAGATCATCAAGGTAAGGGACTACACTGACACCCTGGACACCATTTCCGCCATTACCTTCGTGAACAACCTTGGAGCTGTAGACAGACCAAAGGGTAATGCCTGGAACTGGTAGTGATCGTTCAGCAGGGCGAACCGCAGATAGGCCTGATGAGGAGGTCAGATTGGGATATGGAGGTAAGCGTCCTTGAAATCCAGGGACACCAGGAATTCCTGTGGTTCCAGGCCTGCGATCACCGCTCTTAAAGATTCCATCTTGAATTTGAAAACCTTCAGGTAAGGATTCAAGGACTTCAGAGTCAAAATAGGTCTCACAGACCCGTCTGGTTTTGGCATTACAAACAGACTGGAGTAGTAACCTTGGCCTTGCTGTTGCAGGAGTACTGGAACAATGACCTGGGACTGGACCAACTTGTCGATGGCCAGTAGTAGTGTAACACGCATATTTTCCAAAGCTGGCAAGCTTGATTTAAAAAATCGTTTGGGAGGAGCACCGTCAAACTCCAGCTTGTAACTCTGAGAGGCATCCTGGCAGGAACCGTCCAAGATGCGACTGTAGTGATGTAACCGAGCTCCCACCATGAGATCCCCTCGGGGTGGGTGGGCACAGTCATGCTGAAGTCTTTGTGTAAGCTGAACTGGCTCTAGATGGAAATCTGGAGGACTGAAAGGACTGAGTAGACGGTCCCGGGAAGGTACGTCTAGCAGTCGGAGCCCCCGAGGGGAGAAACGTGGATTTCCCAGTAGTAGCTTTGGAGATCCGTGTGTCTAATTCACCTCCGAAGAGCCATTCGCCTGTGAAGGGAAGAGATTCCACATTACGTTTGGAGTCAGCATCTGCAATCCACTGATGCAACCATATGGCTCTGCACAGCCATAGCCATGGTCCTAGTATTAATATTGCCAATCTCTTTAAGGGAGTCACAGAGGACTCTTGCCGTGTCCTGAATGTGTTTTAGAAAAGTGACAGTAGCAACTAAGGTCATATCACCCGAAAGACCTTCCTGAATTTGAGAAGCCCAGGAATGAATTGCATGTGTCATCTAGCAACCATCAATAACCGGTCTTTGAGCTACACCTGCGGCAGTGTAGATAGATTTCAGAGTGGTCTCAATTTTCCTATTTCCCGGGTCTTTTACCGTAAAGGAGCCCGGAGCAGGGAGTACCGCCTTTTTTAGAAAGACGAGAGACTGAGACGTCTACTGCTGGAGATTCTTCACAGAATTTCCTGCCTCCTAGGGCAAAAGGGAAGGTATGCAAAAACGGTTTGGACACCTGATATTTTTTTATCTGGATTTTTCCAGTCTATTTTAAATAAATCATCCAATTCCTTGGAATCAGGAAATGTGACTGTCAGTTTGTCTTGTGGGAGGAAAAACGACTGATTAGAAGCGTCCTCCAGGGGGAGCTTTAACACATCCCGTATTGCCAATATGAGGGGTTCAATACCCTGTGTAGGGGTGGAATCCCCACTTATGGGATCCAAATCATCCCCATCATCCAGTACATCATCATCAGTATCTGATAGGAGTGCAGGTTAAGCAAGTTTTTGTGCACCTGTAGTAGACAGGGGGGGATGTTTAGTAGCTAAATTTGCCACTGCTTGTTGCAGTTCCTGCGTTTTATTGGCAGTAAGTTGAGATGACATATCAGACATCATGTTTTTGATAGCCCCCAGCCAGGAGGGCTCTGGACTCTCCCCCACATTGTTATCAGCATTCTGTGATGACTGTCTTATGAAAATTCCCTCAGAGGAATGATATTTGTGTACAATATAGCGGCTCTCCCCCTCTACACCCGGTACCAGTGATCCAGCGTGTGACCGTTATGGAGGAGTTGTATAATGTTGCTGCTTATGCAGAGGAAGGCGCCAAAATGCCACTAAGCCCGCTCTGATGTAGCTCCGCCCGCCGCAATGGCGCCAGAGCTACTGTATAATATTTATACTGCCCATGTCTCCCCCAAGTGTTGTAGCCTCACATAACTGTTTGGTTTGTCAAAGTCAGAAAAATATCATGATGCACACTACCATATTTGCACCTCATGCGTGTCCCCGCTGCGCGTGCCCACGCTCTCCCGTGCGTACGCATACCCGCTGGTGCGTGCACCCGCAGGCGCACGGTATGCGCATTTACGGTAGATTTTGTGTGCGTCTAGTGGGCGACTCGATCGTTACATATTTTAACCATATAATGTATTTTGTAGATTATGGTCCCTTTGATAGAATCTGAAAGTTTAGTTAATGTAGCATGTTCATGAACAAAGAGATCCCTCTTTGTTTGATACGAAGGGTCAGACAAGGGTCATACAGTGGTGTTTAGTATCCATCGGAAGAGTATTTAATTAGCAATATTCCGGTGTTGGTTTGAAGTGGATTAATCGCTCCTGCGAATAGTTATGGACATAAGAAGTTTATGGACTTTTACTATTATTTGCACTTTATTATCCATGCGGCGGGGAAACCTAGTTTCCCACCCACCTGAGCAGTTTGAAATAGTCACAGCCCACCTGTATGAATCAACCTATGACCTTTTGTTATAATGCGGAGACGAATTCCTGTGTCCAATGAACAATAAGAATATAGGGACCATTGTACTGTATTGTGTGTAGGGTATAAAAAGACAAGCCGATCTGATCCAGCTCCCATTCTACTATTCTCTTCAACGGTTCTCATCACTGATAATCGGGAGCTGGATATCCAGTGGCGCATGCGATTGTTTCCCTTGTGCGTAAGTTTTCTCCGCAATCATATTGCCTTTATTGTTATTGTGAGCCATATCTCTCTCTCTCTCTCCTCTCCTCTTTCTCTCTCGTTTCTCTTAAGTGTTATTGTACTGTTATTGTATTTTAAGTGTAGTTATCTGGTTAGGTAGTCTATGTTATATTGGTAGTGTATGACTTGTATTGTATTATTCTTTTGCAAATAGAACGTTCACATAAGGTGTTAGAACCTCAGCAGGGTGTCTGTGTCTCTCTAGCTGGTACAAAGGGTTTCTGAATTCTAAATCGCTCTAACAGCATTTACATTAACAAGGTTAAGCAGCGTTATATCGCTGCAGTATTTCAGTAGTAAAGTTTTACAATACAAACTCAATCATAGTGTGTTGCATACAAGAGTTACAGTGTAAGCATAATCTGTGTTTAAAGTTTATAAAGGTTACTGTCTGTGTGTATGCTCACTGTGGGTATTCCGTACACCCAGCACAGCGTGTGTACTTTATTTGCGTACCACGTGCGAGGTCTTCATACGCAAATAGCGTACGGAGTGCGTAGCATGTGCACATGGTTTAGCAGCCATTACGGCTACACGGTATTAATATATAGCTAATGTTAAAAGGTAGATATTTGACTCTATCAAGTGGGGGCAAGTCCGGTCCATCTCATATCCGCAGTCAGGCGAAAAAGGCGCAGACTTTTATCGATCAGCAAAGGGAGGAAAAGGTAGTATCTTGGAGTGCTGATCAGATGAGAGTCTGCGTCTGATTCTTTTGGTCTGTAGGGATGCTGGTGGAATCCGAAGAAGGTAGGAACATTAAGCTATTGTCTTTGTAAATCTGGTTTTTATTTCTATTTGGTGCCAACTGCACACGCAGATTGGATGGTTTGTCTGTTTAAATAGGTTTAAAATTATTTTTAATCGCTCTGCATAGCGTGATAACTAAAAGGGGCTGGCATGATGATTTTTCTTTGTGACAAAAGGTCTGTCCCCCATTTTGTGTAAACCTCATGGATGGGGGAGGAGCAGCGGCCATTTTGGGAGGGTCAATTTTTTTTTGAACGGCTGATTTTCAGTTGACTCAGGAAATAATCAGCCATCCACTGTCAAAAAGAAATCATCATTTAATGAGTTTTTTTTTTTTATGCATTTGTTTAGTCCATATCATAGTCAATCATAAGTAGTTCAGATAGAGTTTAATAACAGTTAATAATAAATTAAATATTTGATTTAAGAAATACACAAGTAGTTGTTTTTTTTTTGGTAACTGTCTCTCTTCAAGAACCTGTTTTAACGCTGCTACTTGTAGGATGGCCATTGAAATGCAAATGACCTGTGGGACTGGTTTGTTGTTTTTTTTCTCTCTCCCAGCAGTGAAAGAAATTGCACATTCATATGCAAATTAGAAGCACTGAATAGGGTCTCATATATGTAATATCTATATGCGTGTGCTTACATCAATATATGTTATTAGATTAATTTAGAATTGCATGTTCATTTGTGTAATCTTCACATCTCACTTTCCTGGTTGCCATTTCATAATTGATAACGTGCTGAGAAAGATTTGTTGCTATTGGTACTTAAAGAGTAAAAATTATACATTAAGGGGTAATTTGTAAAACACACACACAGCTTTGCCTAAAGATACAAGGAGAGATCTGTGTGGTGCTCGGTAGATGATCGAGGATCACCTACATTGATAAACGTGTTAATTGTGTTACGGTGGATATCTGCCTTGCATACACGTGTCTCTAACAAAAAGCTGAGACTCGCGTACACAACCCAAAGGCCGACGCACGCAGCGTATATTACGCAACGGAGTGTCCGGGTACGCCCACGTAACAAATCACACGATAAGGGTTATTTTAAACAGGCGAAAAGGTGGCAACGCGATAAATAGCGCAAGTCAATTTTAGTGTCTGAAATTTAAATTAATAGATCCTTCTCTAAATTTACGACTCATCTGGTCTAAAGGAAAGAAATTTCTGCGCAGAAATAGAAATAGAAACAAAAGTAAAGTGTACATGTGGTGAGTGAGTGTTTGCATATATAAGTTTCTACAATTTTTTGGGGATTGAACCACAGAAATCATCGAGTTCTCGTGAATTACATACGTGTAAGTGACATGCACGGTGGCTAGGGAGGCATCCCTTGTTAAATATACAAAGAGCATTAGAGTATAGCAGACCAGGAGGTCATACTGTAGCACAGACCAGGAGGTCCAGAACAGACCAGGAGGTCCAGGTACAGCAGACAAGGAAATCCGCTATAAATAGAAACAAGTAGCCCAACACCAGAAAGGGTTGGTGCGGAACCCATATAGGCCATAAAGCTCAGGCTGAAGGAATTCGCAGCTGCTAAATTTCGATTCCACTGGTCGCTCCGCACATAAGATTAGTTGCTTATGTGCTGAACGATTGTACCGCACGTAATTGTGTGCATTAGTTAGTAATTTGACCCAGTACCATTTGCGTACGGAAGGGGTCATAAACGCTATTTGCACATTCTAACGTGATTTGTGTAATTTTTTATTTTTTAAGGGAAGTTCGCTGGTCACTCAGGAATTATCCAACAACCAACAGTTACTGGAAAGGGTTAATGCTCTGCGGATCACACTCGCATGTTCCAGTAAACAAAGGTTCATAGGGGCCCTAGGTCGAGTACGCCAGCGCTAAAGCAGTGTGTGGGCGTATTGGTCGGCGTGGGCGAGTGAGTGGGGTACTCGGTAAACTACCACCGTCAACCTATCTTGAACATCTTGGTTTTTGTAAGGGTTCGCTGAAGACCCTGATATAAAGGTCAGAGGTAGTGCAAGCAACACCTGCAAGCTATGGGGGCCAGTTGTTCAGGTAGGGGGCGATCAACCTCGGTTCGGGTTGATTTAGTAAACCGACCAATCGGGTCGGCAAGGTATGTAATGTGTGAAAAATACGGTTCACACACAGAGGTTTTATGTGATGAATGGGAAAGAATGACTGTACATGACGGGGAGAAGTTCCCAAGAGTAGGCAGCTTTAGCCCAGATGTGTTACTAAATCTAAGGAGAAGGATAGGTCTTATTAAATCAGCAAAGAGACGGATCAAACATTATGATTGTTTAAAATTGTGGCAACAGGAAAGTGAAATGCAAAGAGAGTTAACTGACATATCTGACTCTCATCTTGGGAGGAGAGACATGGCAATGGAGAGGATTATGGTTGCGGAGAAAGGCACAATGTTGTACAATAAAAATGCACTTAGCAACTGTATTATAGATGATAAGAATAATTGTAATAAACATAACAATGATAATTGTAATACTGTTAAATGTACAACTATTAACCTATGCAAGTTGCACCCCATGTTAAACTTCCCTCAGGACTACAAGCAAGAGAGTGAGCCCAGCACGATGTCGGCACCTTTACCAGCAGCCATCACACAAGACATCCAGGTGGACGCGACCAAATCGGTAAAGGCAATAATCAAACCCCCTAACGGAGGGTCAGGTGAGGTCGTGTCCACAGGTACGTACAATGTTTTATATCACGCACAAACAAATGTACCCCATATTGTAAGACCAAAACAAGGTGATGTAATTGAGTTTAGTCCTGTCAGGGTGATCACAGTCCCCAATGGGAAGACTGACGATCAGGGAACCATTCCCGTCAAGGACAGTGCAATGCGCTGTCCCTGGTCCCGGACAGAACTAAGATCAATCATGTCTGAATTCCCTGATCCCAGGGAAAATTTAGTTGCATGCCAAAGATTTATTAAAGAACTAGGAAACTCCACAGAACCCACCAACAAAGAGTGGCGGACAGTGCTGAGGGCATGTTTGCCCTCCAGTGTTGACCCTGCGAAATTTATTGCTGATTGTAAATTAGACACGGAGGTACCTTGTACGGAGGAACACAATCAGGAATGTATTAAGCAGATCAACCGACAGTTAGAAATATATTTCCCAGCCATTGTCGAGTGGAACAAAATCTTCTCCATAAGACAAAACGAAGGGGAAAGTACTTCTAATTATTTCCACCGGGCATTGCAGGACATGACTAGGTATACGGGTATAGAAAACATCGAAACAAGTGCACCGCACAGAGAAGTAGCAGTATCTGTGCTAATGGATGGTTTAAAGGAAGTGTTGAGAGCAAGGATACAGATCACAAATCCATAATGGAGAGATAAATCAATAACTGCATTAAGGGACTCTGCTGTTGGGCATGAGCAAAACAGCATCAAGCACGGGGAAACAAAGAAGCCTCAGATCCCTGTGGGTAAGTTAAAGGTGAAAAGCTGTTACAACTGCTTAAGGGAAGGTCATGTTGCACGAGATTGTAGGTCTAAAAACACACACAAGGTATATACACCCCCTAGACAACAACATGACCATAATAGTCAAAGAACCAGAGAAACACAGAAAGAGCGGTTGATGGCGATGGGCATCCAAGCATTAGAGGAGACATCAAATCAACCAAAACCCCAGGCCATTGGCACATGGAGGAACTCAAGGATTTGTTATCGTTGTAAAAGAGAAGGGCATTATGCCAGCAACTGCAACAGTCCACATAAAGTCAGACCCCCTAGACATGAAAATGAGCAAAAGTTAGGACACACCAAATTGTAACCAGGGATCAGATAGGAAGAATTTTGGCCCACACTCATGATATGTAGTCAGGAAAGGTGATCATTAGGACTGATGGTAAGCCTGAGGTAACGGTTAATAAATTGGGAGGTCATTCCCTGAAGACACAGGAATGACCGGGTGAAACGTTGTAAATGTATCTGTGAAATGTTTCTTTTTCTCTCCCCATCTCTGACGATTATTGGTAGGACTCAAACATTGCATATCTGCTTGGTCTTTGCAGAAGTCTACCAAACCCCAGCATGACCTATCCGCATCAATGTATCCTGGCCAGATACAGAGGGTGGAGTATGGAGGTGCTGGTGGGAGGGACTGCGCAAGGAAACCATGGGACATGTAGATATGACAGCCTGATGATCTGACAATATTTTAAAAATGTTTGAAAAATGTTTTTTTCCTGTTGTTTATTGTTGATTTATGTGATATATACATATATGAACGGTTCTCTCTCTCTCTTGTTGTTTTTTTTCTCCTCCCTCTTCTTTCTCATGTTTTCATGTTTTAAAGATGGTATGTCACACATCAGTTAGACAAATGGTAATGCAAGATTTTTGCTCCTTACAGAAAGATCGCTGGTTTGGAAGGAATATTGCATCACCGGAATGTTCGGTTGGAAGACTGAGAGACAGAACCTTTGAGATGACAGCAGAACAAGAAGAACAACAAGACTAGAGAACTAATTATCGTAACAAGTTTCTCTCCCCCTCAAACTGTTTTCCTGTACCCCCATTACAAATTTCTCCTTTCTCCTCTTGTAAGATGGACTTGCCCCAAGAGACTGTGATCAGGATTTTCCTGTTGACCATGATGTTGACCAGAGCAGTCTGTTCCGACGAGAGTACCAGTGAGGTCGAGAAAGGATCCAGAAAGGTTCTGATGACTGAGACGAAGGTGTAAATTTCCAATAGCAACACAATCACCAAGCAAAGGCGAGTACCGGAAACGATCTAGCAGCCATGTTATTTGTAAACATTGTGAAGGATTGTAAGCTGAAAAGATAACTGTATCTGTAGACTCTGTGACAGTGTAGTTGAGGATGGGTGTATCAAGAAATGCCAATCTAGTTTTAATATCCACATGGACCGGCATCCATTGAGTGACTATCACTCCTTAGTGGGTAAAGTGTTAAATCAGACAGATTGTTGGGTATGCTCTCAAGTACCTCAAGGCCATAGCAAATCAGGATTAGTGCCCTTCCCTTTAACTATAGGGGAGGTACTTGAGCTAAGTGGGGGGAGGCCGGTGGACAGGAGGTTTAATATCTCCAGTCCTCCTAGTTTGAAGCTCCACCAATATCATGTGGATAGATCCCTAGTATGTTTTAACATTTCCAATCCCCGAAAGCCGGGAAATTGGGAAGTGTCATGGAATAACCAAACCATGACCTTTTCATACAGAGCCGATAGAATGCCAACAGATACAGAACTTATACGCCACATAGCCGGTAGTGGAAAATATTTCCGATATAGGTATACCCTAGGAAGTAGGTCCATGAGAGTTGGAGAGGTATCACCAGGATACTGTGCACATATCATACAAACAGATACGTGTACTAGACAGATGGGAGAATTAGGGTTAGGAGATTTCACATGGAAGATGTGTAATATGGTTATGTCCTACTCCGTCCCATATGTTCTCCCCGATGATGCATATTTCATATGCGGGAGGAAGGCGTATAAGTGGCTTGCCCCAAACTCTGAAGGATTGTGTTATATTGGAAAAGTACTGCCTGAGGTAATGACTGTATCACATGCCAAAATGAAAGATATACACCGTGGTGCCCAAGCTCCTTATACTCACACTCATTACGAGCACGTAGTTAAAAGGCAACTGACAGAAAGGACAGAGCATTCGGCCTCTGATATGATCCACGAATCCACCGGGATTCAGGTTCTACTCGCGTTAGACATCACTCGCACCGCCAGAGGAGTGTTGAACTATAAGTATATCTCTGCGCTTGCTAATTTGTTAGACAATATCACAGAAATGTATGATGACACTTTTAGGTATACTGGAAGGGAGCTCCAAGCTTATAAAACTGAACTGGTTCAGCATAGGATGGTTCTTAATTATCTCACGGCAGTGACAGGTGGATATTGTGTCACACTGGCAACGCAGTACGGCGTGAAATGCTGCACTTATATTACGAATAGCACCGAGGACCCGGTCAAGGTCATAGACCAAAAGATGGACGACATTCTCCAATTAAAGTGGGAATTCCGCAGGAGACACACTCTCACCCTTGCTGCTGTGGGTAATGAGCTGACCAGTTGGGTGTCATGGTTGAACCCGCGAAATTGGTTCTCTGGTTTAGGAGAATGGGCTCAAGGAGTCATAATGGATGTAGGGAAGTTTCTTCTATGTATCTTGGGTGTTGTCATATCGATTGGTTTGATATTTAGATGCGGTCAGGCTTTAACGAAGTGCAAACGGAGTACCAGGGTAATGAGTCTAAGGAGTGAGGAAATTGTAATTCCAATGGATTTGATCTACGACCCAACGATAGAGACAATGATGTGATGAAAAAGTGATTCTACGGTCCGTTTCTTTCACCTGTTTCTCGTTTTTCTCCAAGGTAAAAAGACTCGCGTGGAAGAGGAATTTGATGACCCGGTATACAGACAACAGATGGACTAAAGAAGAAGTTTGACGACCTTGTACACAAACAACAGATGGACTATGCCATAGACCCCCAGTTTCCCTAGAAATTTAAAATTTACGCTAGCCCAACTTTTTTTTTTTTTTTTTTATTGTAACAATTTTTTTTAATGAATGCATCACTTCATAATACAATAACAACAGTATCAGCAGTGAGAAGGCACGGGTACATGCAATCAAAATAGCCAATGAGCAGAAAAATCAGCGGTACCAAATAAAGAGAGGTCCATGAGTTATAATAAAGTTTGGTAATGAGCAATGTCAGTTACACTCAGTAGTTCCATTGCCATCATATCACTGTAAGTAAACCAGAAATAATAGTAAAAAAAAAAAAAAAAACCTGCTATTTGTTGTGCTTTGGGGTTATGAGGAGGAGGCCGGGACCACACGACACCACCAACACTCAATTTGCCAACACTATGGGAGGGTCACCAATTGCCATTCTAGTCTCATACCACTCAGTTCCTTTCAGTGAGTTCTTGATTCTGATTTGAAAGTCTATGGGGAGGGTAGCTATATAACTTTCCCAGGACTCGAAAAACTGCCCCACCATTTTGCCCTTCTGTATAGTAGTTTCTATCCAGTGCATTTGAAATAGGTGATGTAGTTTTCCCTTGAATAGGAGTATGGTGGGGGGATCCTTAAGGATCCAGGATTGCAGAATCGCCTTACGTGCAGCCGCACTTATTGCCAAAAGCAACCTTTTGCATCCCTTTGTAACTCTCTGCCCTTTCGGGAGTATCCCAAAAACTGCCCACTCTGCTGTAAAGGGAACAAAATTAATTAAGTGTTCCATGGCGTAACTCCGCACTTGGAGCCAAAAGTGTCGGATCAACGGGCAACGCCAAAAACAATGTATGAGATCCGATCTGGGTGTAAGGCATTTGAGGCATCTATCCGAGTCCGTCATGCCTGCCACGCATTGTTTGTACGGGGAAAAGTAGGCTCTATGGACTATATTATAGAACATTTCCTGGTATTGTGCCGAAGGCAGTAATTTACAAGAGTGAAGTAAACTGGTTAAGAGTACTTCACACGTAAGCCCAGGAAAATCAGATGCCCACTTGTGCATCCCAGAATTTGAGTGAGAATGATCCAGCAGAGTGGTAAGTCTTCTATAATGTACGGACAGAGCCCGTTTCGTGGCAGGGGGGGTTAGTAGAATAGCATCTAGATCATTAGTGAAGTCAGCCCCTGACAAAGCTTTAAGAACCGAGCTGGTATAGTGTTGCATCTGAAAAAATGCTAGCGGGAAACCCTGCACAAAAGGGTAAATCTCTCGTGCCTGTGCAAATGTCAATGGTCTTCCTCCAGCCCCATCAATCATATCTCTTATATTTTTCAGGCCCTCTTTACTGAACAACGTGAAAGGAAAGACCGCCTCCCCATGTTGGAACTCAGGATTGCCCAGAAACGTCAGAAACAGAGATTTATGTCCTCCTAAATTCCTAGTTCGCCTGAGAACATGCCATAGACGATAGACTGTCCACAGGAGAGGATTGTCTTTTAAGTCCTGATCGAATTCCGACTCTACACTGTGAAGGAAAGAGATCAAATTTCTGGACCCCGCAAATTGCGCCTCTAGTCGTGTATTAGCATAAGTGTCACTATTATTTAACCAGTCTCTTAGAAACCTCAATAAAGAAGCATGGTTATAAAGCTGGACGTTCGGAAAATTAATTCCCCCATTAGCTTTAGGTTGTTGTAATTTATGCATAGCGATACGTGGCCTTTTGCCCTTCCATATAAATTGTCTGAAAAGTTTGGTAATGTGTGACAAATCAGATCTGCTAAGCAATATAGGGAGGGATTGCAAGATATACAGCAGTATTGGGAACGTACACATTTTAATCAAGTTAGCCCGTCCTAGGTACGAAAGCAGCAAGCCCTTCCAGGCCTCCAGTTCCTTTGCTATGGAGTCAATTGCCACCTTAACATTCAGTTTATATAAGTCCGAAGGATATTTGGGTAGTCTGATGCCCAAGTATGTAATGTACGTGTTAGCCCATTTAATGGGTAACTGACCACACCATCGTGGACTTCTTTTCCCCGCCTTTAGATATAACCCTACAGATTTGGCAAGGTTAACCTGAAAGCCTGATACTTTTCCAAAATCATCTAACAATCCCAAAATATTCCGTAGTGACTCCCTAGGGTTCCCTATATATAATAGTACATCATCAGCGAATGCAGATAATTTAATCTCCGTGTCACCAATGGGAATACCCTGATAGGTAGTCGAGTCTTGGAGTATACGGAAAAGAGGGTCTATGGACAAGTTAAAGAGAAGGGGTGACAAGGGGCAGCCCTGTCTCGTGCCCCTCTGCATAGTTATCTGGGGGCCTCGTTTACCATTAACTAGTAAGGAGGTTGTCGGGGCAGTGTATAGATATTTAACAAGGCTCACAAACCTGTTGTTGAAGCCCCTATATTCCAGCACTTTAAATAAATGGTGCCATGCCACAGTGTCAAAGGCCTTATGTGTGTCAAGGCTTAAGAGCATATGTTCCGAGGGAGGTGAGTTCCTAGACGCAACTGTAGCCGCTATGGCCGTTCGAATGGCCCTGACCGATTGACGATCCCGAACAAAACCACACTGATGATCCGTGAGTAAGTCAGGGAGAATCAGCTGCAGCCTATTAGCCATTATTTTCGTAAAAATCTTAAAATCAGAATTTAAGAGGGTGATGGGTCTATACGAGTCGGCTGATAATAAATCTCTATCCGGTTTGGGGATTAGGGTCGTGAATGCTTGAGAGAATGAAGAATAAGAAGGGTGTTCCCTGTAAATTTTATTGAAAAGTTCTAACAGTGTCGGTATCAGCTCTCGCTGTAGTAGCTTGTAATAGGTCCCTGTGAACCCATCAGGTCCTGGCGATTTGTGGGGTTGTAAAGTCGCTATAACCGCCTTTATTTCGTCTTCCCAAATGTCCCCATCAAGCATCTCTTGCTGGTCAATACTTAGCTTAGGCAGATTTGCCATATTCATGAATTCCCTCTGCAGCTCCTCATGTGGGGGTATAGGGCTATAAAGTGCAGTGTAATAATTACTCAAATGTGACAATATGTCGTCTGTTGCGGTATAGGTTTTGCTCTGGGAGTCGCCTCTTAAAGCCACTATAAAGGAGCGTTGTCTCCTCGGTTTGGACATCGTGGCCAGGAGTCTACTAGTTTTGTTACCCCATTTATAGTAATGGAATTTAGTGTAGTCTAAGCTCTGTTGAGCTTGAGCCGTTAAAAATGCATCAAGTAATTTCTTGTCCCTAACATATACTGCTAAGTGTTCTTCAGAGGGGTTGGTTTTATAAATCCGGAAGCTCTGGGACATTGCATTGTGTAAAATATGGTATTGTCTCGAACTCTCCTTCCTCAATTTAGCTACATAGCCAATTATATGACCCCGTAACACCGCCTTTGACGTCTCCCAGAACAGCACCGTATCATCCCAATGCTCGATATTATCATCCACAAAATTATGCCAAGACTGCAGTAGAAATTTCTTAAAGTCCTCCGAGTCAGAGAGGTGATCCGGGAAACGCCAAAGACGGTCCCTAGCCACTCGGGAATCCACATAGATTTCCAACCGTATTGTAGCATGGTCCGAGATAACAATATCATCTAGTGCAGCACTTTTCGTCTGATCCAAGAGATGATTAGCCAACAGTATATAATCTATCCGTGACATAGAACCATGTACTCTGGATAGATGACTATAAGACCTATCAGTTAGATGTAATAAATGCCACGGGTCGCTCAATTGTAAGAGATCCTTCATTTCCTGAATAAATTGCCAAAATGGGGAGGTCGGTCTAGCAACAGGGGATGACTTATCCAATGTGGGATCGTCAACCGCGTTGAAATCCCCACCTACTATTAAAGAGTAATTGGTTCTACTAGCCAAAATCTGTGTAAGGTGGCGTAAAAATTCCCCAGTCGCCACATTGGGAGCGTATAAATTCACTAAGGTAAATTTTTTACCCTCAATTAGTACATCAAGAATTAAGTATCGGCCTTCAGGGTCCATTATTGAATGAAGGATCTCGTATCTCAAGTGTTTGTGAAATAAGATTGCCACCCCTCTGGACTTTGAGGAGTAAGATGCCTGGACGCAGTCTGCTATCCAGGGGGCACGCAAAGTAGACTCATCACATAGTCTCCAATGAGTTTCCTGGAGGAAGATAATAGATGGTTGTTTCCTACGGAGGTGAGTGAGAATTTTTTTCCTCTTGATCGGGGTGTTTAGGCCACCCACGTTCCAAGATAGTATGGAGCAGTGGGAGGTATCCCTCACAGTATGGCCATTGTCAATGTTATCTGCCATCGGCATGTGTAAAGGGGGAAAAGAAAAACCACAGCATTACCCAAACACCCCTGGTGAGAAGAAGCTGTCTCCTCTCCAGCAGAATACATATTGGGGCTCTAAAATCTAAGGGTCCCGAATCCCGGCCTCCTCCCCCCGCCGCACAACCCCAATAGACCCCAGCAGAAGCAAAGCAGGTTATTGCATAAAATAGTTCGAGATGAAGCAATACATTCACATTTTTAGAATATATGAATAAGCATGGGTCGTCCAACTTGCCCATGTTGACTAACTGAGGACCCCCAACTTTGAGGAGGGGGGCGCTCCGTCTATTTAACAACAAATATACAAGCAACAGGCATTGTATCATTGTTATATAACACCAACAAAACATCATTAGCGAAAAAACAAAGAAGGTTCAATCAATCAGGGTCTAGAGATAAGACATAAGGTAAGACCCAAGGGAGGGGGCATGGCTTCATAGTGAAGCAACCCCCCCACTTGGCATCGTATGCAGTATTCCTAGAAATTATCCACACTTGCTGTTATCAATCTCTAGAGCTAGCGTTGGAGCGGGCTGGTGAAGGTGGGTTACTCCTAAGGAAGTGTGACTTAGCTTGTTGAGGGTCAGTAAATAATTGAGTGCGGCCATTTTCAATTACTCTCAACTTGGCCGGGTAGAGTAAAGCAAATTTAATTTTTTTGTCCACCAGGAACCTGCATACCTCCGAGAACGCTTTGCGTTTTTGTGAGACCATGGCCGAAAAATCTTGGAACACCAAGATCTTCTGACCGTCAACTCTAAGTTCTGGAGCCGCACGGTATGCCTGCAGCAACCTCTCCTTATCACGAAAGTCCAGGAACTTCGCAATAGTAGGCCTGGATTGGTTGCCACGTTCCCTACGTGGTGCGCCTAATCTGTGGGCTCTCTCCACTGGCAAGGGAGTGTCAGTATCTGGGAGCCCCAACGCTCTGGGGATAAGAACGCTAATGTAATTCTGCAATTGTGTATCTGGAATTACCTCTGGGATGCCTATAAAACGCAAATTACATCTTCTATTGCGATTTTCTAAGTCATCAATTTTTTCAATCATGGTGTGTATAGTGCGAGTTTTAGCTGCAAGTTCCTGTTGTAGGGCTTGTACAGAGTCCTCGTTGTCACTGGTCCTCTGTTCTAAAGTGTCTAGTCTAGCCGTGTTTGCTTCAATTTTGGCTAAGGAGGCATCTAACCTCGCATGTAAGTCTTCAAACTTTTTGTCGATGAGAGGCATCAACATGTTAATGACCTCTTTGGCATTTTCTGCCGGTGTTGGGATCACCCCCTGTCTAGAGAGGGAGTGAGAGGTAGATTCCCCTCCTCCTGAGTTAGGAGATGGGGGATGTGACGCATTAGCCTTTTGATTTTTTTGGCGATTATAGCCAGTTTTAGCGTTAGATGAAGGCATGTTTGCAGATGAACTCTGACTTTTCTCCAAATATTTGTCCATACCACGATGGACCAGTACAAGGAGAACTCTGAGCTCAGTTAAAAATTTGCTAGTAATAAAATGACCCACTGAAAGGCTGAAGAGTCTTACCGATTTGGTTACATTAGACCCTGATATAAATCATAGACCTACATTACCAATGTATTCCCTGTCGCCATTATGGTACGCTGCAGCGTAAGGATTCAAACTAAAGGAGAGCAGATCTGCAAGCGATAGCTGCTGGCAGAAGTGTTGACTCCTGTAAACTATCACTGAGTAAAAATAGCTGCAATACAGAATTCCATGAAAATACCAATAGCAATGGTTATACACAAACTACAGGAGGGTAATGGGAGAAGGGAAGAAATGGGGGGGGGGACACACACACACAAAAAAAAAAAAAACGGAGTGATGTGAGAAATTTGGTTGGATAGAAATCAACCACTCACCCCCAGAGTGTAATAGTAGAAGGCTGTATGTACTTTGCCACTCTCTCCTGAGCCTTTACAAATTTGTTCAACAATAAATTAAAAACAGATTACCAAAGTAGCCACTAGGTGGCAATAGAAACACAATTAAGTAAGTCCCTGCCGTCTAATGCTGGTTACAGGTATATAAGGGTCCAGTACAAAGGAAAGTTTCTCAGGAGTAGGGGACTCAGTAAAAGAAGCAGCTTATGGTGACATAAACCAATCCGCAGCAGCTCAGTCCACTTGTCAGTTTTAGACTGGCACCAATGTATCGGGGCAGTGTTTCTCTGTCCACAGCAGAGCCCCACTTGGCCAGGTGTGTAAAGGGGGAGCAGTGAAAACGGAACAGGGAGGATGGAAATTGAGGGGGCAGGGTAAGATGCAATGGAGGGAGAGGGAGACACACTAGGGGGGAACGGAGCAGAGTGTAGGGGTAATGCAAAAAAAATGAAAATTATAGTATAAATGGAAGTAGGAGAGTAAACAGACAGGGTTAGTACCTGGGGGAAAGGGTGCACACTGTCATTGAACACCACATAAAAGTCGTGACAGTGAGTTATATGCAGGCTTTCTGTACAGTGCCTTGGACTTCCTGCAGTCACTGGCCCCCGAGCAATCCCCCTCACGGCAGGCAAAGAGTTATGAGGTGAGGAGTCCACCGCCCTCCGTCACCGCGATCACAAGGCCTTTTGGAGACCCCCTCCGGTCGGAAGCTTACTCCAGCCGCCGATCAGGTTTGTCCCGGGCTTCAAGAGGCAGCTGTCTCACCCTGACAGCCCGCGTCCCAGCGTGTGGATTCTTCTAGCTCTACTCGTCCCCGCCGTCTCTGCAACCAGGCAGGCTTGGTCCCAGACGTTAGCGGTCACGCTCCGCGCGGGCGCCGGTCACAGCCGCCCAGCGTCTCCCAGCTCGATACAGCCGCTGCGAAGCTCCACTCCGTTTCTGCGGCCGTCACCCGCGACTTCACAGGGTTCGGTGGGGGATCAGGATCTCAGCTCTCCGGCGGCTGCCGTCCTCAAGATTTAGGGAGCTGCCCTGAGAAGTTATAGGCAGTACGGGATTCGCGCCAACGCCATGTTGGCGGTCATGCTGGCCGTCTCCTCCGATGGCCGAATTCCGGGGTAATCAGTGGCTCTCCTCCATAAAACAGAGATCCCTGGTTTCTCCTTACTCTGTGCTGCAAGGGGATACACTTCAGTGCCGTAGAGGGATTTTTAAAAGGCAGGATTGCAATAGATTGCCACCACAGTCTGGATGAGCTATATTAAAAAGCGGCCATACTAGCTGGCCCGCCCCCGGAAGTCCCTAGCCCAACTTTTTTTGTAAGTCTATGGACATTGACAAGGCTTTTTGCATACCGTTAATAGCAAAAGCCCAAAGGAGACTTCAAACAAGACTTCAGACAAGACTTAAACCAACAAATGCATATTAACCTCACATAGAATATCAATGCATTTACCATAAGTGTTCTTTATCTTCATCTCTACAACCTTCAGGTAATGACACACATAGTCGATAGGGAATACAGACACAGATATCAGCACTCACATATTCCCCTATTCATGTATCATCAACTAAAATGTGCTCCCCCATTTTGTTGCAACCAAAAGCCGAAAAGAGCTCGGTAAAGTTTGACAGCCCATCCACAGACCCTTAATACGGGATAAGAAGGAATTCAAATGTATACTTCGCAATACCTCGAAGCTTGATTTTAAAACACGTACGGCACGATGATACATGACCCCTCAAACATGGATTCATACACACATGCTTCTGCTATCTCACTAGGTCATACCCTTTTCTCACCTTCTCCTCTCCTCCCCTACCCAACCATAGAAATATTTACACATGACATATATTTTTCTCTTTTTGAAATGTTTTAGGAAGTGGCAGTTATTGGTGACTGCCAAAGGGTGGACTGTCAAAGTCAGAAAAATATCATGATGCACACTACCATATTTGCACCTCATGCGTGTCCCCGCTGCGCGTGCCCACGCTCTCCCGTGCGTACGCATACCCGCTGGTGCGTGCACCCGCAGGCGCACGGTATGCGCATTTACGGTAGATTTTGTGTGCGTCTAGCGGGCGACTCGATCGTTACATATTTTAACCATATAATGTATTTTGTAGATTATGGTCCCTTTGATAGAATCTGAAAGTTTAGTTAATGTAGCATGTTCATGAACAAAGAGATCCCTCTTTGTTTGATACGAAGGGTCAGACAAGGGTTATACAGTGGTGTTTAGTATCCATCGGAAGAGTATTTAATTAGCAATATTCCGGTGTTGGTTTGAAGCGGATTAATTGCTCGTGCGAATAGTTATGGACATAAGAAGTTTATGGACTTTTACTATTATTTGCACTTTATTATCCATGCGGCGGGGAAACCTAGTTTCCCACCCACCTGAGCAGTTTGAAATAGTCACAGCCCACCTGTATGAATCAACCTATGACCTTTTGTTATAATGCGGAGACGAATTCCTGTGTCCAATGAACAATAAGAATATAGGGACCATTGTACTGTATTGTGTGTAGGGTATAAAAAGACAAGCCGATCTGATCCAGCTCCCATTCTACTATTCTCTTCAACGGTTCTCATCACTGATAATCGGGAGCTGGATATCCAGAGGCGCATGCGATTGTTTCCCTTGTGCGTAAGTTTTCTCCGCAATCATATTGCCTTTATTGTTATTGTGAGCCATATATCTCTCTCTCTCTCCTCTCCTCTTTCTCTCTCGTTTCTCTTAAGTGTTATTGTACTGTTATTGTATTTTAAGTGTAGTTATCTGGTTAGGTAGTCTATGTTATATTGGTAGTGTATGACTTGTATTGTATTATTCTTTTGCAAATAGAACGTTCACATAAGGTGTTAGAACCTCAGCAGGGTGTCTGTGTCTCTCTAGCTGGTACAAAGGGTTTCTGAATTCTAAATCGCTCTAACAGCATTTACATTAACAAGGTTAAGCAGCGTTATATCGCTGCAGTATTTCAGTAGTAAAGTTTTACAATACAAACTCAATCATAGTGTGTTGCATACAAGGGTTACAGTGTAAGCATAATCTGTGTTTAAAGTTTATAAAGGTTACTGTCTGTGTGTATGCTCACTGTGGGTATTCCGTACACCCAGCACAGCGTGTGTACTTTATTTGCGTACCACGTGCGAGGTCTTCATACGCAAATAGCGTACGGAGTGCGTAGCATGTGCACATGGTTTAGCAGCCATTACGGCTACACGGTATTAATATATAGCTAATGTTAAAAGGTAGATATTTGACTCTATCAGGTTCAAGAACCGTTAGCCAGTCTCACGCAGGGGCTACAGGAGGGACCCGTACGCCTCACCCACACTTCTGCTGCACAGTGAACTGGGGAATCCCCCTAGCAGGGTCCCCGGTGTGTACTCACCACCGATGATCACCTTCAGGCAGCATTAGAGGTCTGCGGCATGCTGCGCTGCGACAGCCAAGGCGCCATGTCCCACTGAACAAACAGCCCCTCAGGACTGTGGTCCTGCAGCGGGGAAGCGGCTCTGCACCCCAAGAGGCCGGTGACCTTTCCCTCCCCCTTAACTTTCACAGCGCAGATATGATGTTGCCTAAACGTGGCGTTCGCTTCTTTTTCACATTTTTTACAGCAAAAACTTGCTTTTATCTGGTATGCGCGCTTCCGTGACTTGCCTATTCAATTACAAATTTGCAAAAATGGGACTACCGCGAAAATTGTTGCTGGCATTGAAAAATGGGTACATTTGCCTGTACCCCCATAAAAGCGAAACTAATATTGGTTAACAGTATAGAAGTTTAGTAATCGCTATTATACAAGTATTTATGTTACGGAAATTGTGTCAAATGGCTGTTATAAGCATTTTTATTAAATTAAAACACTGTAAAAGCAATTTTTTTCAGCAAAATAAGTGCTAAAATGACATTCAGAGTACATAAAACGAGATTGATGGTGAGAACTTACCGTTGTTAAATCTCTTTCTGCGAGGTACACTGGGCTCCACAAGGATTAACATCGGGGGTGTAGAGTAGGATCTTGATCTGAGGCACAAACAGGCTCAAAGCTTTGGATTTCTTCCCAAGATGCATAGCGCCGCCTCCTATATCAGCACGCCTCCCTGCACAGGAGCTCAGTTCCGTTAACCAGCCAAATGCAGTAGCAGTTACCAGAGATGACAATCACTCGTAGTCAAATACACCACACACTCACCGCAGGAGAGGGTGTCAGCAGCTATGCCAATACCAACCCAAAGAAGCTAAGTGCGTCAGGGTAGGCGCCTTGTGGAGCCCAGTGTACCTCGCAGAAAGAGATTTAACAACAGTAAGTTCTTACCATAAATCTCGTTTTCTGCTGCGGGGTACACTGGGCTCCACAAGGATTAACATCGGGTATGTCCTAAAGCAGTTCCTTATGGGAGGGGACGCACTGTAGCGGGCACAAGAACCCGGCGTCCAAAGGAAACATCCTGGGAAGCTGCCGTATAGAAGGCACAGAACCTAATAAACGTTGTCCCTGAGGACCACGTAGCCGCCTTGCACAAATGTTTAAGGGTCGCACTACGGCGGGCCGCCCAAGAAGGTCCAACCGACCGAGTGGGCTTTAATGGTAGCAGGAACCGGACGACCAGCCTGTTCATAAGCATGTGCAATCACCATTCTAATTAATCTTGCCAAAGTCTGCTTGGAAGCAGGCCAGCCACGTTTGTGAAAACCAAACATAAAAAGAGAATCAGATTTCCTAATGGAGGAAGTTCTCTTCACATAGATACGGAGAGCCCGTACCACATCCAAAGACCGCTCTTTGGAAGATAACTCAGGAGAATTAAAGGCCGGAACCACAATTTCCTGGTTAAGGTGGAAGGAAAACACCACCTTCGGTAAACAACCTGGCCACGTTCTAAGAACCGCCCGGTCATGGAGAAAAATCAAATAGGGAGACTTACAGGTTAAGGCACCCAAGTCCGAGACCCTTCTAGCTGAAGCAATCGCCAGCAAGAAAAGGACCTTAAGGGAAAGCCACTTAAGATCAGCAGAGGCAAGAGGCTCAAACGGAGACTCTTGCAAGGCCTCCAAAACCACCGACAAGTCCCAAGGGGCCACGGGTGGTACCTAAGGAGGCTGAATCCGCAACACACTGAGTGAATGTATGGCCATCAGGTAGGGTAGCAATTTTTCTTTGAAACCAAATCGACAAGGCAGAGATGTGAACCTTGAGGGAGGCCAGACGCAAGCCTAAGTCTAGGCCCTGTTGTAGAAAGGCCAATAGTTTGACCGTACTAAACTTAAAAACGTCAGGATTGTAAGACGCACACCAAGTAAAGTAAGCATTCCAGACCTTATGGTAGATCCGATCAGAAGCCGGCTTACGGGCCTTCAACATAGTTTGAATGACCGCCTCAGAAAAACCCTTGGCCCTCAGGACGGAAGCCTAAAGGGCCATGCCGTCAAAGCCAGACGGGCCAAATCCTGGTAAAACACAAGGGCCCTGAACACGGAGGTGTGGTCATCGTGGAAGTAGAAGGGGACGATCCCACGAGAGACCCAGTAGATCGGAGAAAAAGTGCCGTCTGGGCCACGCTGGAGCGACCAGAAGCAGGTTTCCTCCTTCTTGCTTGAACTTCCATATTACTCTGGGCAGGAGTGACACTGGAGGGAACATGTACGGAAGCTGAAAGTTCCATGGAATTGCCAGAGCGTCCACGAACACCACTTGAGGATCCCTTGTCCTTGCTCCGAAGACCGGAACATTGTGAGACGCCATCAAACCACATCTGGAAAGCCCCACGTGTCCACGAGAAGTTGAAACACCTCCGGATGGAGACTCCACTCTCCTGCGTGCACGTCCTGACGACTGAGAGTCCGCTTCCCAGTTCAGGACGCCCGATATGAACACAGCGGATATGGCCGGCATATGGCGTTTTGCCCACTGAAGAATCTGTGATACTTCCCTCATTGCCATGCGGCTTTGAGTGCCGCCTTGATGATTGATGTACACCACCGTGGTGGCGTTGTCCGACTGTACTTGAACAGGTCTGTTCTGTATGAGATGCTGGGCCATTGTCAACGCATTGAACACTGCCCGCAGTTCCAGAATATTTATCGGGAGTAGAGACTGTTCCTTGGTCCACCGACCTTGAAGAGAGTGTTGTTCCAACACCGAGCCCCAACCTCTCAGACTGGCATCCGTTGTCAGAAGGACCCAGTCGAATATCCAGAAGGTTAGGCCCCTGCTCAATCGTTGGTCCTGCAGCCACCTGCTCAGTGACAGGCGGACCTCCGGATACAATGAGATCATGCGAGATCTGATCCAGTGAGGCAGGCCGTCCCACTTGGCCAGAATTCACTTCTGTAGAGGGCGAGAGTGGAACTGAGTATACTCCACCATGTTGAAAGCCGAGACCTAGAGACCTAGCCATGAGACCTAGCACTTGCATTGCCGAATGTATCGACACTTGCAGACGAGATAGGAAGCATCGAATCCTGTCCTGAAGCTTCAGGACTTTCTCCTGAGACAGGGACAACCGTTGGTTGTGAGTGTCCAATAACGCTCCCAGGTGTACCATGCTCTGAGCAGGAACCAGGGAGGATGTCTTCCAGTTGATCAGCCACCCGTGGGCTTTCATGCACTGGACCGTCAGATCGAGATGACACAGGAGAAGTTCTGGGGAATTTTCCAGGATCAACAAATCGTCTAAGTACGGTAGGATCCTGACCCCTTGACGGCGGGGTGTAGCCGTCATGACCGCCACAACTTTAGTGAAAACTCGGGGAGCCGTTGTCAAACCAAACGGTAACGCCCGAAATTGGTAATGAAGGTTACCCACCGCAAACCTCAGGTACTGCCGATGAGATACCGCAATAGGAATAAGTAGGTAGGCATCCTGTAAGTCCAGGGAGATTATATAGTCCCCAGGCTCCATGGCCAGAACAAGAGAGCGCAGCGTTTCCCTACGAAACTTGGAGATCCGCACATGCTTGTTCAAGGACTGCAGATTGAGAATGGGCCGCTAGAACCCGTTCGGATTCGGGACTCGGAACAGCGGTGAAAAGTACGCCTTGCCTCTCTGAGCCAGAGGCACCTGTACTACAACTCCTGTAGTCAGGAGGGAATGTACCACCGAGTGCAAAGTGTTTGCTTTTGCCGGATCCAGAGGCACATCTGTCAGGCTAAATCGATGAGGGGAACGATTCTTGAAGGGTATGGCGTAACCTCGAGCGACGACTTCCCTCACCCAGGTATCTGAAGTGGTCATCAACTCTTCCTGAGCAAAACCTAGAAGTCCGCCCCCCCACCCTGGGATCCCCCAGAGGGTGGCCCGCCCCGTCATGCGGCAGGCTTGTCAGTTTTGGAAGCTGGCTGGCGGGCGTCCCAGGCACTGCTTCGGTCTGGGCTTGGCAGGTCTGGAAGCACGAGCTTGCTCTGGGTACTCCTGACCTTGTGCTTTTCCTGGAGGACGAAAGGGACGAGGGAAAGTACTTTTAGTCTTCTGTGCGGAAGGAGCCGTACTCGGTAGGCAAGCCGTTTTAGCAGTAGCCAGATTAGCCACAATCTTATTGAGGTATTCTCCAAAGAGAATGTCTCCCTTGAAAGGAAGCACCTCCAGGGTTTTCTTGGAATCCATATCCACCGACCAAGATCTCAACCAAAGGATACTTCTGGCCAAGACAGACGTAATAGTAGCTTGACCACCAGCACCCCGGCATCGGAGGCCGCCTCCTTAAGGTACAGAGAAGCCGTGGTAATATATGAGAGACATTGTCGAGCATGCTCAGATGCGTTGGAAGGCTACTCCGCCTCTAGCTTCTGAGCCCACGCATCAATAGCTTCAGCAACCCAAGTTGCTGCAATGGTTGGCCAATGCACAGCCCCGGTAGGGTGTATATCGCTTTCAAACAACCCTCCACACGTCTATCCGTCAGTTCCATCAGAGAGGTGACGGTAGTTACTGGCAGAGCAGAGGAAATGTCACGAACCGGGTATCTGGACGCCATTATTTACCTTTCAGGTGTCTCCTGAGGCTGGCTCAGCGTCCTAGGCACGGTTCCCAGCGGTGTTGCTAACATTCATATGTCACGTCTCATCTCTGCTAATCCGTGGTTATTGTCCTTCCAGTGCCCGGGCGACTGGCATGGCGTCACCTGCCAGCGGGGCCTCGGGCATCATCTTTGTATTCTCAATGCATTACAGGTTATGTGGCACTCTTCATCTACTGCGGCCGCGGCCGTCCGCGCTGGAGGTCTGAGACGCAAGTCAGCGTTCTCTGTGTTCACCGCCGCCATTACAGAGGAATCTCCATGTGGTGTTACAAACAAGGTTTCCCTCCACTGGCCGGTATGGGCGCAGCCATCTTAGTTCTAGTCACATGATCCTGTCCTCCAATCCATAGCTCCGCTGAAGTCTGCCTAATTGCTCATCCAATCCCTGCATACCTAAGGGCATAAAGGGATTGAGCCTGAACCAGGAAATCGTCAGTGCTTTGGTTGTCAAACCTTGTTTCCAGTCTCTCTCTACTGTGGTTGTTTCCATTCCAGGTTTCCAGCTCCTGTTTCCAGATTCCACTAAGAGACCCGCACCAGCCTACCACCCTGCGGTGCAGCCTGACTCTACAGTCTCCTGTGTTTGCTCCAGTCTCCGGCTACAGTCTCATCTGCTTCCAGCGGTCAGCTTCCAGCAGTGATCAGCTATCTTAAAGAGCCGGTGCTTTTCCAGCTATTACCTGCATACCATCAGTTTCCTGCATACCATCAGTTACCTGCAAACCATTGATAAAGCTAATTATTTATCGTATAACCTTCACTATATGTGGGTAAGAGACTCAGTACGCAATTGGCGTATGGGGTACCGTAAGGGTACGCACTTAGCGTAGCAGACGCTTAGCCGTGGTCGAGACGCACATGCGGCACGCTCGCTCACAGCTTAACGCTTGGTGTCGAGCACGCTATAGGCGGCCGACTACCATAATGCTACGCTACCAGTGTAGCGGACGCTCGTGACCACGAGGGGAACACGAGCGGCGCAGACGCTCACGGGATGACACTCAGTAAACCTTGTATGCAACACACTGAAAGATTGAGTTTGTACTGTAAACCTTACTACTGAAATACTGTAGCGATATAACGCTGCTTAACCTTGTTAATACAAAAGCTGCTTGAGCGATTGAGACGCTCCGAATACCCTCAGTAATGTAATAAACACACAATACCTTGCTACGGTTCCAACACCTTTACTAACAATATCTAGCTATGTAAAAAGGGGAAAACAGTTAACAGTTCATACACTACAGACTAACATCAATATCTAAGCAAAATAACTACACATAAATATACAATAGCGGCACAATCGCAAACAATAACATACAATGAGAGAGAGAAAGAGAACGTGGCAAAATACAGTCAGAGAATTAGGGTGGTCAGAGAGAAACTTACACACTGGGGGATGATCGCTGCGCAGTCCTGGTCACCAGCTCTCCAGAGAAGAAGACTGAGCTGGGCCAGGCTGGTTGTTCTTATATACCCTGCATACAGTATACTACAAAGGGACCTATAATCTCATTGTTCATTGGACACAGGAATGTCTCCCCGCACTATAACAAAAGGTCATAGGTTAGTTTGAACAGGTGGGCTGTGACTATATCGAACTGCTCAGGTGGGAGGGAATCTCAGGATTCCCGCCGCATGGATAATGAACCGCAAATATAGTAAATGTCCAGAAACTACTAATAGACATAACTATACGCAGGAGCGATTAATCTTTACCTAACCAGCACCGGATTGTTTCTAATAAAATGTTCTTTAGTTAGGTACCAAACACCACTGCTCAAACCCTGTCTGACCCTTCGTATCATGCAAAGAGGAATTCTTCTGTCCAGTGACCAGTTACAATAAACAAACTTACAGTTATCATCAAGGGGAACATTATCTATAAAACATACTATTTGGATTTACTATGTAACGATTGAGTCGCCCGCTAGACGCACACAAACTCTACCGTAAATGCGCATACCACGCGCCAATGCGCACGGCCGTAGAGGCGCTGTCACGCAACTGCGAATATGCGCACGCACGGGAGAAAATGTGCACGTGCAGCGGGCAAGCTCATGGGGTGAATATATGGCAACGTGTAGCATGATATTTTTCCGACTTTGACACCATTGGTACCTGCAAACCATCGGTTTCTACATCTTCGCTCCCTAGCTTCATTTTACTATCTGGCTGGTTCCATCCAGCATCTACTCCATGTCTTAACACCTGGCTGGTTCCATCCAGCGTCCTCAGCAGCTACCTCAACTACAGTGCTACCAGCTTCCAGTACAACACCTGCTGGTGTGTTCCTCGGCTATACCTCATACTACGGACGGGTCTGGTAAGGACATTCCACCTCTGGGACATTAAGAACTGTACCTACTTTTACCAGTACCCAGTGGCCGTTGCCAACCCGTAGTTCTCCAGGAACTGTTTTTACTTAATCTGCTGTATACTCTTCGTTGACTTATTACTGCTGTGATTGCATGGAGTTCTGTTAATACATACTTATTGACTTTTAATCCTGGTTATCATGGTCACGCCTTCGGGCAACCTTTCTACATCCTACTCGTATGTCCAGGGGTCTGATAAAACCTCCGAAGTTTAGCTTCACCCCAGCCCCTACAACTGAGGCTTCCTCCTGTCAGCTCAGGCCCTCAGTTGTGACAGTAAGCACTGACCAGATGAATCCAGCCGGAGACCTGGATCAAGCGGCCAGGCCAATGCAAGAACTGGCAGCCAGACTCGAACATCAGGAGGCCGCACAAGGCCACATCATCCGCTGTCTTCAGGATCTCTCTACTCGGCTGGATGGGATTCAAACGACCCTCCGTGGTTCAGGGGCGTCCGGTGCGTCCACCACAGTGACACCAGTTGTAACCCCACCCACCTTACCCATCTCTACTCCACGTCTTCATCTTCCAACGCCAGCAAAATTTGATGGATCTCCAAGATCTTGCAGGGGATTTCTCAACCAATGTGAAATTCATTTCGAGCTGCAACCTGGCAGTTTTCCTAGTGATCGCACTAAAATTGCTTACATTATTTCCCTCCTCAGTGGCTCCGCCCTTGATTGGGCATCACCTTTATGGGAGAAATCCGACACCCTGTTGTCCTCATATACTGACTTTGTAGCGACATTCAGGTGCATCTTCGTCGAGCCAGGCCATGTAACTTCTGCTTCCTCTGAGATTCTTCGTTTACGCCAAGAAACACGTACTGTGGGACAGTACTTAATACAATTCAAGATCCTGGCATCTGAACTGGCATGGAACGACGAAGCCCTGTATACTGCATTCTGGCATGGCTTATCTGAACGCATCAAGGATGAATTAGCTACCAGAGACTTGCCCTCTAAGTTGGATGAGCTAATATCCCTGTGTACAAAAGTTGATCTACGGTTCAGAGAAAGGGCAACTGAGCGGGGAAGGATATCTATCCCGAAATCTTCTGCTCCTCCTCTTCGTCAACCGTCTCCACCCAAAGATGAGCCCGTGCAAATTGGTCGTTCCCGTCTATCTCCAGCTGAGCGTCGAAGACGTCTTTCTGAATATCTCTGTCTTTATTGTGCAGCTCCGTCTCACGTAATCAATGCCTGTCCCAAACGTCCGGGAAACTTCAAGTCCTTGCCCGCCAAGGAGAGGGCCGGCTAGGAGTAATGCTCTCCTCTCCATCTCCTCATGATTGTAATCTCCTAGTCTCGCTTCAAGTTGCTCAACGTTATAGGAACGTCATTGCCCTCCTAGATTCCGGAGCAGCTGGGAATTTTATAACTGAAGCATATGTTAAACGGTGGTCCCTACCCACTGAGAAACTTTCCTCATCCATATCTTTGACTGCTGTGGATGGCAGTAAGATTTTTGATGCAGTTATTTCCTCAAGAACTCTACCAGTTCGTCTGAAAGTAGGAGTTCTTCATTCAGTATTAATTTCCTTCCTAGTAATTCCAAGAGCCACACATTCAGTGGTTTTGGGCCTTCCATGGCTTCGTCTCCATAACCCTTCGATTGACTGGACGACTACCCAAATCCTGGCATGGGGTCCTTCCTGTACTGAGACCTGTTTGTCCAAAGTGCTTCCCGTATGTTCTTCCTCCTCCAAGTCGTCTGATGTTCCACCTCCTCCGTATCAAGATTACACGGACGTGTTCAGTAAAGCTTCTGCCGATATCCTTCCTCCTCATAGGGAATGGGACTGTCCAATCGACCTCATCCCGGGGAAGGTTCCACCTCGAGGCCGAACCTATCCGCTGTCTTTACCAGAAACGCATTCTATGGAAGAATATATTAAGGAGAATTTGGCGAAGGGCTTCATTCGACCTTCTTCTTCCCCAGCTGGTGCAGGTTACTTCTTCGTCAAGAAGAAAGACGGTGGCCTGCGGCCATGCATCGACTACAGAGGCTTGAACGACATCACTGTCAAGAACCGATATCCTTTACCTCTGATTACAGAACTCTTTGATCGAGTTAGCGGAGCAACCATCTTCACGAAATTAGATTTGAGGGGTGCCTACAACCTCATTCGGATCCGAGAGGGTGACGAGTGGAAAACCGCGTTTAACACCCGTGATGGACATTATGAGTACCTCGTCATGCCTTTCGGATTAAGTAATGCTCCAGCCGTCTTCCAGCATTTCGTGAACGAGATCTTCAGAGCTATCTTATATCGTCATGTCGTGGTTTATCTCGATGATATCCTCATCTTTGCCAACAATCTGGAGGAACATCGTTTCTGGGTAAAGGAAGTTCTGACCCGTCTCGTGTCAATCATCTCTATTGCAAATTGGAGAAGTGCGTTTTTGAAGTCAAATCCATTCCGTTTCTAGGCTACATTGTGTCCGGTTCTGGACTAGAGATGGATCCTGAGAAACTACAAGCTATTCAGACTTGGCCGATACCTTTAACTCTCAAAGGGGTCCAGAGATTTTTAGGATTCGCCAATTATTACAGAAAGTTTATACGAGACTTTTCCACCATTGTGGCGCCTATCACTGCGTTAACTAAGAAGGGTGCTAATCCGTCCAAGTGGTCTGAAGAAGCTATGCAAGCCTTTCATTTATTAAAGCAACGATTCATCTCTGCTCCGGTATTGAAACAGCCCGACATCAACTCGCCTTTCATCCTTGAGGTGGATGCCTCTTCCGTTGGAGTAGGCGCAGTGCTATCCCAGAGAGCAAAAGATGGTCATTTGCATCCTTGCAGTTTCTTCTCCCGGAAGTTTTCCCCAGCTGAGCGCAACTATGCCATTGGCGATCAGGAGTTGCTGGCAATCAAACTCGCTCTGGAGGAGTGGAGATACCTGCTGGAGGGAGCTTCTCATTCTGTTACCATTCTTACCGATCACAAGAATCTTTTGTATTTGAAAGGCGCACAATGTCTCAATCCTCGTCAGGCCAGATGGGCACTTTTCTTTTCTAGGTTCGACTTTAAACTCCAGTTCTGTCCGGGCTTTTAGAATCGTAAGGCCGATGCCCTTTCCCGCTCTTGGGAGCAAGAAAATGAGTCTGAGTCTTCTGACAAGCATCCTATTATTAATCCGATGGCATTCTCCACGGTAAGGATGGACTCTACGTCCCCACCAGGGAAAAGTTTTGTGAATCGGTGCTAAGGAAGAAGCTCATGCATTGGGCACATGCTTCCCGTTTTGCCGGACATACAGGCATTCAGAAAACCCTTGAGTTCATCTCAAGGACTTATTGGTGGCCAACTCTGAAAAAGGACGTCTTGGAGTTTATTGCTTCTTGTCCAAAGTGTGCCCAACACAAAGTATCCCGCCAGTCGCCTGCGGGGCAACTGGTTTCATTATCTGTTCCCCGTCGACCGTGGACCCATTTGTCGATGGACTTTGTTACAGACCTGCCTATGTGCAACAAGTTTAATACCATCTGGGTAGTGGTTGACCGTTCACCAAGATGGCACATTTCATTCCTCTCACCGGTCTTCCGTCAGCTTCCAAGTTAACCCAAGTTTTCATTCAGGAGATCTGCCGACTACACGGTCTTCCCGAGGAGATCATCTCTGACAGAGGAGTACAATTCGTAGCCAAATTTTGGAGAAGTTTGTGTCAAGCCCTCCAAGTCAAATTAAAATTTTCTACAGCTTACCATCCTCAGACCAATGGTCAAACTGAGAGGGTGAATCAGGACTTGGAGGCCTTCCTCCGCATTTATGTGTCTTCCTCTCAAGATGACTGGGTTCAACTCCTTCCCTGGGTCGAGTTCAGCCATAACAACCAATATCATTCCTCATCTTCTTCAAGACCATTCTTCACCAACTACGGATTCCACCCTAAAGTTCCAGAATTCCAACCGCTTCCAGCGACTTCTGTACCAGCAGTTGATATCACTTTGCGCCAGTTTTCAAACAACTGGAAGAATGTTTGAGCGGCTCTGCTCAAAGCATCGTTTGGATACAAGAATTTTGCAGATAGGAAGCGTAGGGCAATTCCTGCCCTCAAAGTGGGTGATCGTGTTTGGCTGTCTACAAAGAATTTGAGGTTGAGAGTTCCAAGCATGAAGTTTGCTCCTCGTTACATCGGTCCTTTTCAAATTGAACAAGTTATCAATCCTGTTGCTAACAAACTCCAGTTACCCCCATTCTTGAAAATTCCTAGGACATTCCATGTTTCCCTTCTGAAACCGCTGATCTTGGATCGATTCCATTCTGTACTACCTTCGGCTCCTAAAGTCCAGACTCAACGGGGAGTTGAATATGAAGTTGCCAAGATCTTGGATTCACGTTTCCGTTATGGTCAGTTACAATATCTTATTGATTGGAAGGGCTATGGCCCTGAGGAACGCTCTTGGACCAATGATTCAGATGTCCATGCTCCTACCTTGGTCTGGAATTTCCACTCCAGATTTCCTCAAAAGCCTAAGAAGTGTCCTGGGGCCACTCCTAAAGGGGGGGAGCTGTCACGATCCGGGTATCTGGACGCCATTATTTACCTTTCAGGTGTCTCCTGAGGCTGGCTCAGCGTCCTAGGCCCGGTTCCCAGCGGTGTTGCTAACATTCATATGTCACGTCTCATCTCTGCTAATCCGTGGTTATTGTCCTTCCAGTGCCCGGGCGACTGGCATGGCGTCACCTGCCAGCGGGGCCTCGGGCATCATCTTTGTATTCTCAATGCATTACAGGTTATGTGGCACTCTTCATCTACTGCGGCCGCGGCCGTCCGCGCTGGAGGTCTGAGACGCAAGTCGGCGTTCTCTGTGTTCACCACCGCCATTACAGAGGAATCTCCATGTGGTGTTACAAACAAGGTTTCCCTCCACTGGCCGCTATGGGCGCAGCCATCTTAGTTCTAGTCACATGATCCTGTCCTCCAATCCATAGCTCCGCTGAAGTCTGCCTAATTGCTCATCCAATCCCTGCATACCTAAGGGTATAAAGGGATTGAGCCTGAACCAGGAAATCGTCAGTGCTTTGGTTGTCAAACCTTGTTTCCAGTCTCTCTCTACTGTGGTTGTTTGCATTCCAGGTTTCCAGCTCCTGTTTCCAGATTCCACTAAGAGACCCGCACCAGCCTACCACCCTGCGGTGCAGCCCGACTCTACAGTCTCCTGTGTTTGCTCCAGTCTCCCGCTACAGTCTCATCTGCTTCCAGCGGTCAGCTTCCAGCAGTGATCAGCTATCTTAAAGAGCCGGTGCTTTTCCAGCTATTACCTGCATACCATCAGTTACCTGCAAACCATCGGTACCTGCAAACCATCGGTTTCTACATCTTCGCTCCCTAGCTTCATTTTACTATCTGGCTGGTTCCATCCAGCATCTACTCCATGTCTTAACACCTGGCTGGTTCCATCCAGCGTCCTCAGCAGCTACCTCAACTACAGTGCTACCAGCTTCCAGTACAACACCTGCTGGTGTGTTCCTCGGCTATACCTCATACTACGGACGGGTCTGGTAAGGACATTCCACCTCTGGGACATTAAGAACTGTACCTACTGCTACCAGTACCCTGTGGCCGTTGCCAACCCGTAGTTCTCCAGGAACCGTTTTTACTTAATCTGCTGTATACTCTTCGTTGACTTATTACTGCTGTGATTGCATGGAGTTCTGTAAATACATACTTATTGACTTTTAATCCTGGTTGTCATGGTCACGCCTTCGGGCAACCTTTCTACATCCTACTCGTATGTCCAGGGGTCTGATAAAACCTCCGAAGTTTAGCTTCACCCCAGCCCCTACAACTGAGGCTTCCTCCTGTCAGCTCAGGCCCTCAGTTGTGACAGGAAACTACCATACGCGCCACATGAGAATCTACAGGGGGAGGAGTTTCCCAATTTTGTACATAGCTCCGTAGAGAGAGGATAGCGAGCCAACAGTCTCTTATGCGGTGTGAATTCTGTTCCCGGATTATCCCATGCGTCCTGACATATGTCAGCCAGGAGTTGAGAATGAGGTAAAACTTGTTTAACCACCTTCTTACGTTTAAACCTATTCGGCTTTTTAGGGACAGCCTCAGGAACATCAGACACCTGAAGAATGAGCCTAATTGTTTCAATCAAATCCGGGATATCCACCAATGATTTCCCTTCCCCATCAGAAACATCTGTGTCAGTGTCTGTGGGATCAGTATATGAACCATCCTCCTCAGAGGAAGTTTCTGGGATAACAGTGGATTGGGAGGAGGTAATGGCCTGTTAAGAAGACGACTTAGTCTTAGGCGGGCGAGAGTGACACTTAGATTTAGTCAGCAACCGGTTCAAATGCTGTAACTGAGTGGAGATTTGATCCGCCCATGGCGGATTAATAGCAGGGACCATAAACTGCTGCATCGGCACAGGTGGTCCCACAGGGGGTGACAATTTAGTTACAAGCGTTTTTAACAGCGTGGAAAACGAAGCCCAAGGTGGGCCCTGTGATGTCCCAGGTGCTACCGACCCACTGGGGGGCAAGGAACCGCCTGAACCTTAACTCTCAGCTGCTAAATTATCCTCCCTTCCGTCAGTGGCCACACTACCACGCAGTGTGGGAGAGGCCCCAACGTTGTTGCCACGTGTAGCAGACATAACTATGCGCACAGTGGTGGTCATTCAGAGTTGTTCGCTCTGTAATTTTCTTCGCATTGCAGCGATTTTCCGCTAATTGCGCATGCGCAATGTTCGCACTGCGACTGCGCCAAGTAAATTTGCTAAGAAGTTTGGTATTTTACTCACGGCATTACAAGGTTTTTTCTTCGTTCTGGAGATCGGAGTGTGATTGACAGGAAGTGGGTGTTTCTGGGCGGAAACTGGCCGTTTTATGGGAGTGTGTGAAAAAACGCTACAGTTTCTGGGAAAAACGCGGGAGTGTCTGGAGAAACGGAGGAGTGTCTGGGCGAACGCTGGGTGTGTTTGTGACGTCAAACCAGGAACGACAAGCACTGAACTGATCGCACTGGAAGAGTAGTCTCGAGCTACTCAGAAACTGCGCAGAGAAGTCTTTTCGCAATATTGCGCATCTTTCGTTCGCAATTTTGATAAGCTAAGATTCACTCCCAGTAGGCGGCGGCTTAGCGTGTGCAATGCTGCTAAAAGCAGCTTGCGAGCGAACAACTCGGAATGAGGGCCAGTAATGGGCAACCCGGTACAAATCGTAGCAGCACTATACCTAGTAAGAACGGTCAGAGAACAGCCTAAGCTGGCACAGACCGAGAGTTCAATAGGAATAGAACATATGGTGACTAAGTCACAAGAAAAAATACTCCAGTAGCATTTCCTGAGAAACAATCCTATATTATCTAGTGTTCACTCTAGCGGACGGGCAGGGCAGGGCGCGGGTCCGTTAGGGGCACCCCAAAAGGGGCGTGGCTATGCAAATAGGATGGCGTGCCCACTTGCACGTAATGCAAGTGGGCGGCTCAGTCCACAGATGGGGGCGTGGGCGGCTGGCGCCGTCACTGTTGGGGGCGTGCCCAGCACCTACGGAGGTGCTGGGCTTCCCTCAGCTCTCTGACAGCGTGAATGGATGCCGGGCGCATGCGCGCGACATCTTTACACGCTGAGAGGGGCAGAAAGAGGGCGGCTGTTTTAGCAGGGCGCCGCAGAAAGGGCAGGGCAGGTTTTGCCCTTAAAAAATCGGGCAGGGCGCGGCGCTCTGCTAAAACAGCCTAGAGTGAACACTATTCTCATCAGAGAAAACCTGAAACACTTGGCCCCCACAGGTATAGTAATATAGGAATAGCACGCTGAGTGAAATACCCTGCAATAAGGCAACCACGCAGCAGCTACATGCACACACACGTATATAGTCACAAACGTACCATGCAGAAATTATGTACCATAAACTGCACCGGACTAGCAATACAAAGTAATACTCAGTATGGCTATATGTGATAGCAATAGATATACATCCAGTGCTTACTGCGTTTGTTATATCACAGGGTGTTTGTACCACACAACCCTGAAGGTATGCACTCTTTCTTAACTAACACAGTCGCAGTGACAGGTATAATACTCAAGTGTCCTGTGAGAAGCACAGCACTGGCAGTCAGGCGGTTCCACAGAGGAGGATTTGCCCCAGCGATCGCAGGAACAGCAAGGCTCAATCTGTAATGGCTGCTGACAGGGAGTGAGGGAGAAGGAAGCAGCTCCAGGGCGGGAACATTGCATAAATGGCGCCCTGGGGCTGGGGGGAGGGGCCTCAGGTCCGGCTTGCTCCCCCTGCCGGCATCCCCACCGGGCGTGCCGGCAGTAAAGAAAACGGGGGGGGGGGCAATGGTACAACGTCCCCCCTGACCTGTGCCCATAAAGAATCACCCCGGTGGCTACTGGAACATCAGCCCAGTAATCCGTGTCCACGCCAGCGCGCGCACGGCCACCCTCCTACGGTCACGCTGGATCGCGGTGCAAAGTGCGGCACAGAAGCCTTTACCTCCCCCTTGTCAGCGGCCCCGCGATCCGGGAGACGGCGGTGTGTGTGACTCATGTGAAGAGAGAAGAAGCTGGAGCTTCCGCTGCAGTGACTCGGCAACCGCAGCGCGGGAGTATACAGCGCCGCTGGGGGTGATGGAGCTGCAGCAGAGACGTCTATCAGACATAGCCTGCTACAGCCCTTGTAGATTCTTCTATTCTGTCAAATTTAAAGCTAAGAATAGACTGCCTGAGGCAGCCCCCTGTTAAGTGACCTGCTACTGCAGGCGGCACCAACTACAAACTGAGCTCCTGTGCAGGGAGGCGGGGTGATATAGGAGGCGGCGCTATGCATCTTGGGAAGAAGGTCAAAGCTTTGAGCCTGTTGGTGTCTCGGATCAAGATCCTACTCTACACCCCCGATGTTAATCCTTGTGGAGCCCAGTGTACCCCGCAGCAGAAAACTGGATCTAAGTATATATTTGGGTTATTTTAGGGGACTTTAAAAAAAAAAAAAAAAGTGGAAACACACCAATTACTCCCACCTGTCCGATACATTGTACACCAATTTCCATCATTTTGGACTTTTTCACCCCAAAAATGGCATGTCATTATTGGCCAATTAAAAGTAATAAAAAACTTCTAAGTACCTAATTAGTCATTCAGGGGGGTGACCCAGGGGTCCAGAACCAAATCCCCAAATAGGGATTTTCCCCAAGTTTATCACCTGCTCAGAGGTGGTGAATTGAAATTTGCTGTCAGCAAATCCGCGGATAATTGAATAGGCTCGTTTTGTGGTAAATTCATGTATGTACCACGAAAATGCATTTTCGCTGCTAATTGAATTCAGCCTATGCCTTGCAAAACAGTATACAGTATTTTTGCTTCAATAAAAAAAGAAAAAGAAAATGAAGATAGATGATTTGCTGCGCACTGCCCGGTGCAGCTCACTTGCACAGGGCATCTTGAGCCACATGGCTTAGTGAATGAAGACAAATATGTAGGTATTATGGGCTGAATTCAATTAGCCATGATATTGCAATAATTTATCGCGATTGCGGTTTTCGCTGCTTTTTAGCCGCAAAAACAGGATTTGCCTATTCAATTCTAAATTTGTGAAAACAGGATTACTGCGAAAATTGTTGCAGACAGTGAAAAGTGAAAAAATAAGATTTTACTTACCGATAAATCTATTTCTCATAGTCCGTAGTGGATGCTGGGGACTCCGTCAGGACCATGGGGAATAGCGGCTCCGCAGGAGACAGGGCACAAAAAGTAAGCTTTTAGGATCACATGGTGTGTACTGGCTCCTCCCCCTATGACCCCCCTCCAAGCCTCAGTTAGGTACTGTGCCCGGACGAGCGTACACAATAAGGAAGGATCTTGAATCCCGGGTAAGACTCATACCAGCCACACCAATCACACCGTACAACCTGTGATTTGAACCCAGTTAACAGTATGATAACAACGAAGGAGCCTCTGAAAAGATGGCCCACAACAATAATAACCCGATTTTTGTAACAATAATTATGTACAAGTAATGCAGACAATCCGCACTTGGGATGGGCGCCCAGCATCCACTACGGACTATGAGAAATAGATTTATCGGTAAGTAAAATCTTATTTTCTCTAACGTCCTAGTGGATGCTGGGGACTCCGTCAGGACCATGGGGATTATACCAAAGCTCCCAAACGGGCGGGAGAGTGCGGATGACTCTGCAGCACCGAATGAGAGAACTCCAGGTCCTCCTCAGCCAGGGTATCAAATTTGTAGAATTTTACAAACGTGTTCCCGCCTGACCACGTAGCTGCTCGGCAAAGTTGTAAAGCCGAGACCCCTCGGGCAGCCGCCCAAGATGAGCCCACCTTCCTTGTGGAATGGGCATTTACAGATTTTGGCTGTGGCAGGCCTGCCACAGAATGTGCAAGTTGAATTGTACTACAAATCCAACGAGCAATAGTCTGCTTAGAAGCAGGAGCACCCAGCTTTTTGGGTGCATACAATATAAACAGCAAGTCAGACTTTCTGACTCCAGCCGTCCTGGAATTATATATATATATATATATATTTTCAGGGCCCTGACAACGGCTAGCAACTTGGAGTCCTCCAAGTCCCTAGTAGCCGCAGGCACCACAATAGGTTGTTTCAGGTGAAACGCTGACACCACCTTAGGAAGAAACTGGGGACGAGTCCCAGTTCTGCCCCGTCCGAATGGAAAATCAAATATGGGCTTTTGTAAGACAAAGCCGCCAATTCTGACAATCGCCTGGCCGAGGCCAGGGCCAACAGCATGGACACTTTCCATGTGAGATATTTCAAATCCACAGATTTGAGCGGTTCAAACCAATATGATTTGAGGAATCCCAACACTACTTTGAGATCCCACGGTGCCACTGGAGGCACAAAAGGGGCTGTATATGCAATACTCCCTTGACAAATGTCTGGACTTCAGGAACCGAAGCCAATTCTTTCTGGAAGAAAATCTACAGGGCCGAAACTTGAACCTTAATGGACCCCAATTTGAGGCTCATAGACACTCCTGTTTTCAGGAAGTGCAGAAATCGACCTAGTTGAAATTTCTTCGTGGGGCCTTCCTGGCCTCACCCACGCAACATATTTTTACCACATGTGGTGATAACGTTGTGCGGTCACCTCCTTCCTGGCTTTGACCAGGGTAGGTATGACCTCTTCCGGAATGCCTTTTCCCTTAGAATCCGGCGTTCAACCGCCATGCCGTCAAACGCAGCCGCGGTAAGTCTTGGAACAGACATGGTACTTGCTGAAGCAAGTCCCTTCTTAGCTCCTGAGGCCATTAGTCCTCTATGAGCATCTCTTGAAGTTCCGGGTACCAAGTCCCTCTTGGCCAATCCGGAGCCACGAGTATAGTTCTTACTCCTCTACGTCTTATAATTCTCAATACCTTGGTTATGAGAAGCAGAGGAGGGAACACATACACCGACTGTTACACCCACGGTGTTACCAGGACATCCACAGCTATCGCCTGAAGGTCTCGTGACCTGGCGCAATACCTGTCCCGTTTTTTGTTCGGGCGGGACGCCATCATGTCCACCTTTGGTCTTTCCCAACGGTTCACAATCATGTGGAAAACTTCCCTATGAAGTTCCCACTCTCCCGGGTGGAGGTCGTGCCTGCTGAGGAAGTCTGCTTCCCAGTCGTCCACTCCCGGAATGAACACTGCTGACAGTGCTATCACATGATTTTCCGCCTAGCGAAAAATCCTTGCAGTTTTGCCACTGCCCTCCTGCTTCTTGTGCCGCCCTTTCTGTTTACGTGGGCGACTGCCGTGATGTTATCCCACTGGATCAATACCGGCTGACCTTGAAGCAGAGGTCTTGCTAAGTTTAGAGCATTATAAATTTGCTCTTAGCTCCAGTATATTTATGTGGAGAGAATTCTCCAGACTTGATCACACTCCCTGGAAATTTTTTCCCTGTGTGACTGCTCCCCAGCCTCTCATCCAATCCTGAATGCCGAATCTACGGCCCTCTAGAAGATGAGCACTCTGTAATCACCACAGGAGAGACACCCTTGTCCTTGGATATAGGGTTATCCGCTGATGCATCTGAAGATGCGATCCGGACCATTTGTCCAGCAGATCCCACTGAAGAGTTCTTGCGTGAAATCTGCCGAATGGAATCGCTTCGTAATAAGCCACCATTTTTACCAGGACTCTTGTGCAATGATGCACTGACACTTTTCCTGGTTTTAGGAGGATCCCGATTAGCTCGGATAACTCCCTGGCTTTCTCCTCTGGGAGAAAATAAGATTTTACTTACCGATAAATCTATTTCTCGGAGTCCGTAGTGGATGCTGGGGTTCCTGAAAGGACCATGGGGAATAGCGGCTCCGCAGGAGACAGGGCACAAAAAGTAAAGCTTTTCCAGATCAGGTGGTGTGCACTGGCTCCTCCCCCTATGACCCTCCTCCAGACTCCAGTTAGGTACTGTGCCCGGACGAGCGTACACAATAAGGGAGGATTTTGAATCCCGGGTAAGACTCATACCAGCCACACCAATCACACCGTACAACTTGTGATCTAAACCCAGTTAACAGTATGATAACAGCGGAGCCTCTGAAAGATGGCTTCCTTCAACAATAACCCGAATTAGTTAACAATAACTATGTACAATTATTGCAGATAATCCGCACTTGGGATGGGCGCCCAGCATCCACTACGGACTCCGAGAAATAGATTTATCGGTAAGTAAAATCTTATTTTCTCTATCGTCCTAGTGGATGCTGGGGTTCCTGAAAGGACCATGGGGATTATACCAAAGCTCCCAAACGGGCGGGAGAGTGCGGATGACTCTGCAGCACCGAATGAGAGAACTCCAGGTCCTCCTTAGCCAGAGTATCAAATTTGTAAAATTTTACAAACGTGTTCTCCCCTGACCACGTAGCTGCTCGGCAAAGTTGTAATGCCGAGACCCCTCGGGCAGCCGCCCAAGATGAGCCCACCTTCCTTGTGGAGTGGGCCTTTACAGATTTAGGCTGTGGCAGGCCTGCCACAGAATGTGCAAGTTGGATTGTGCTACAGATCCAACGAGCAATCGTCTGCTTAGACGCAGGAGCACCCATCTTGTTGGGTGCATACAATATAAACAACGAGTCAGATTTTCTGACTCCAGCTGTCCTTGCAATATATATTTTTAATGCTCTGACAACGTCCAGTAACTTGGAGTCCTCCAAGTCACTTGTAGCCGCAGGCACTACAATAGGCTGGTTCAGATGAAATGCTGACACCACCTTAGGGAGAAAATGCGGACGAGTCCGCAGTTCTGCCCTGTCCGAATGGAAAATCAGATATGGGCTTTTGTAAGATAAAGCTGCCAGTTCTGACACTCTCCTGGCCGAAGCCAGGGCTAGAAGCATGGTCACTTTCCATGTGAGATATTTCAAATCCACCTTCTTTAGTGGTTCAAACCAATGAGATTTTAGAAAGTCCAAAACCACATTGAGATCCCACGGTGCCACTGGAGGCACCACAGGAGGCTGTATATGTAGCACTCCCTTAACAAAGGTCTGGACTTCAGGGACTGAAGCCAATTCTTTTTGAAAGAAAATCGACAGGGCCGAAATTTGAACCTTAATAGATCCCAATTTGAGACCCATAGACAATCCTGATTGCAGGAAATGTAGGAATCGACCCAGTTGAAATTCCTCCGTCGGAGCACTCCGATCTTCGCACCACGCAACATATTTTCGCCAAATTCGGTGATAATGTTGCACGGTTACTTCCTTCCTTGCTTTAATCAAAGTAGGAATGACTTCTTCCGGCATGCCTTTTTCCTTTAGGATCCGGCGTTCAACCGCCATGCCGTCAAACGCAGCCGCGGTAAGTCTTGAAACAGACAGGGACCCTGCTGAAGCAAGTCCCTCCTTAGAGGTAGAGGCCACGGATCTTCCGTGATCATCTCTTGAAGTTCCGGGTACCAAGTCCTTCTTGGCCAATCCGGAACCACTAGTATCGTCCTTACGCCTCTTTGCCGTATAATTCTCAATACTTTTGGTATGAGAGGCAGAGGAGGAAACACATACACCGACTGGTACACCCAAGGCGTTACCAGCGCGTCCACAGCTATTGCCTGCGGATCTCTTGACCTGGCGCAATACCTGTCCAGTTTTTTGTTGAGGCGAGACGCCATCATGTCCACCATTGGTCTTTCCCAACGGGTTACCAGCAAGTGGAAGACTTCTGGATGAAGTCCCCACTCTCCCGGGTGAAGATCGTGTCTGCTGAGGAAGTCTGCTTCCCAGTTGTCCACTCCCGGGATGAACACTGCTGACAGTGCTATCACATGATTCTCTGCCCAGCGAAGAATCCTTGCAGCTTCTGCCATTGCACTCCTGCTTCTTGTGCCGCCCTGTCTGTTCACATGGGCGACTGCCGTGATGTTGTCCGACTGGATCAACACCGGTTTTCCCTGAAGCAGAGGTTCTGCCTGGCTTAGAGCATTGTATATTGCTCTTAGTTCCAGAATGTTTATGTGAAGAGACGTTTCCAGGCTCGTCCATACTCCCTGGAAGTTTCTTCCTTGTGTGACTGCTCCCCAGCCTCTCAGGCTGGCGTCCGTGGTCACCAGGATCCAATCCTGTATGCCGAATCTGCGGCCCTCCAATAGATGAGCACTCTGCAACCACCACAGAAGAGACACCCTTGTCCTTGGAGACAGGGTTATCCGCAGGTGCATCTGAAGATGCGACCCTGACCATTTGTCCAACAGATCCCTTTGGAAAATTCTTGCGTGGAATCTGCCGAATGGAATTGCTTCGTAAGAAGCCACCATTTTTCCCAGGACTCTTGTGCATTGATGTACAGACACCTTTCCTGGTTTTAGGAGGTTCCTGACAAGCTCGGATAACTCCTTGGCTTTTTCCTCCGGGAGAAAAACCTTTTTCTGAACCGTGTCCAGAATCATCCCTAGGAACAGCAGACGAGTTGTCGGCATTAACTGGGATTTTGGAATATTCAGAATCCACCCGTGCTGTTTTAGCACTTCTTGAGACAGTGCTAATCCCATCTCTAGCTGTTCTCTGGACCTTGCCCTTATTAGGAGATCGTCCAAGTATGGGATAATTAATATGCCTTTTCTTCGAAGAAGAATCATCATCTCGGCCATTACCTTTGTAAAGACCCGAGGTGCCGTGGACAATCCGAACGGCAGCGTCTGAAACTGATAGTGACAGTTTTGTACAACGAACCTGAGGTACCCCTGGTGTGAGGGGTAAATTGGAACGTGGAGATACGCATCCTTGATGTCCAAGGATACCATAAAGTCCCCCTCTTCCAGGTTCGCTATCACTGCTCTGAGTGACTCCATCTTGAACTTGAACTTCTTTATGTACAGGTTCAAGGACTTCAGATTTAGAATAGGCCTTACCGAGCCATCCGGCTTCGGTACCACAAAAAGAGTGGAATAATACCCCTTCCCTTGTTGTAGAAGAGGTACCTTGACTATCACCTGCTAAGAGTACAGCTTGTGAATGGCTTCCAAAACCGTCTCCCTTTCGGAGGGGGACGTTGGTAAAGCAGACTTCAGGAAACGGCGAGGTGGATCTGTCTCTAATTCCAACCTGTACCCCTGAGATATTATCTGCAGGATCCAGGGATCTACCTGCGAGTGAGCCCACTGCGCGCTGTAATTTTTGAGACGACCACCCACCGTCCCCGAGTCCGCTTGAGAAGCCCCAGCGTCATGCTGAGGCTTTTGTAGAAGCCGGGGAAGGCTTCTGTTCCTGGGAAGGAGCTGCCTGTTGCTGTCTCTTCCCTCGACCTCTGCCTCGTGGCAGATATGAATAGCCCTTTGCTCTCTTATTTTTAAAGGAACGAAAGGGCTGCGGTTGAAAAATCGGTGCCTTTTTCTGTTGGGGAGTGACTTGAGGTAGAAAGGTGGATTTCCCGGCTGTAGCCGTGGCCACCAAATCTGATAGACCGACTCCAAATAACTCCTCCCCTTTATACGGCAAAACTTCCATATGTCGTTTTGAATCCGCATCGCCTGTCCACTGTCGCGTCCATAAAGCTCTTCTGGCCGAAATGGACATAGCACTTACCCGTGATGCCAGTGTGCAGATATCCCTCTGTGCATCACGCATATAAAGAAATGCATCCTTTATTTGTTCTAACGACAGTAAAATATTGTCCCTGTCCAGGGTATCAATATTTTCAATCAGGGACTCTGACCAAACTACCCCAGCACTGCACATCCAGGCAGTCGCTATAGCTGGTCGTAGTATAACACCTGCATGTGTGTATATACTTTTTTGGATATTTTCCATCCTCCTATCTGATGGATCTTTAAGTGCGGCCGTCTCAGGAGAGGGTAACGCCACTTGTTTAGATAAGCGTGTTAGCGCCTTGTCCACCCTAGGAGGTGTTTCCCAGCGCTCCCTAACCTCTGGCGGGAAAGGGTATAATGCCAATAATTTCTTTGAAATTATCAGCTTTTTATCAGGGGCAACCCACGCTTCATTACACACGTCATTTAATTCTTCTGATTCAGGAAAAACTATAGGTAGTTTTTTCACACCCCACATAATACCCTGTTTAGTGGTACCTGTAGTATCAGCTAAATGTAACGCCTCCTTCATTGCCAAAATCATATAACGTGTGGCCCTACTGGAAAATACGGTTGATTCGTCACCGTCACCACTGGAGTCAGTGCCTGTGTCTGGGTCTGTGTCGACCGACTGAGGCAAAGGGCGTTTCACAGCCCCTGACGGTGTTTGAGTCGCCTGGACAGGCACTAATTGATTGTCCGGCCGTCTCATGTCGTCAAACGACTGCTTTAGCGTGTTGACACTATCCCGTAGTTCCATAAATAAAGGCATCCATTCTGGTGTCGACTCCCTAGGGGGTGACATCCTCATATTTGGCAATTGCTCCGCCTCCACACCAATATCGTCCTCATACATGTCGACACACACGTACCGACACACAGCAGACACACAGGGAATGCTCCTAACGAAGACAGGACCCACTAGCCCTTTGGGGAGACAGAGGGAGAGTTTGCCAGCACACACCAAAAGCGCTATATATATAACAGGGATAGCCTTATAATAAGTGCTCCCTTATAGCTGCTTTATATATATCAAAATATCGCCATAAATTTGCCCCCCCTCTCTGTTTTACCCTGTTTCTGTAGTGCAGTGCAGGGGAGAGACCTGGGAGCCGTCCTGACCAGCGGAGCTGTGAGAGGAAATGGCGCCGTGTGCTGAGGAGATAGGCCCCGCCCCTTTTCCGGCGGGCTCGTCTCCCGCTATTTAGTGAATCCAGGCAGGGGTTAAATATCTCCATATAGCCTCTGGGGGCTATATGTGAGGTATTTTTAGCCTTTATATAGGTTACATTTGCCTCCCAGGGCGCCCCCCCCCCAGCGCCCTGCACCCTCAGTGACTGCGTGTGAAGTGTGCTGAGAGGAAAATGGCGCACAGCTGCAGTGCTGTGCGCTACCTTTAGAAGACTGCAGGAGTCTTCAGCCGCCGATTCTGGACCTCTTCTGACTTCAGCATCTGCAAGGGGGCCGGCGGCGCGGCTCCGGTGACCATCCAGGCTGTACCTGTGATCGTCCCTCTGGAGCTGATGTCCAGTAGCCAAGAAGCCAATCCATCCTGCACGCAGGTGAGTTCACTTCTTCTCCCCTCAGTCCCTCGTTGCAGTGATCCTGTTGCCAGCAGGACTCACTGTAAAATAAAAAACCTAAGCTAAACTTTTTCTAAGCAGCTCTTTAGGAGAGCCACCTAGATTGCACCCTTCTCGGCCGGGCACAAAAATCTAACTGGAGTCTGGAGGAGGGTCATAGGGGGAGGAGCCAGTGCACACCACCTGATCTGGAAAAGCTTTACTTTTTGTGCCCTGTCTCCTGCGGAGCCGCTATTCCCCATGGTCCTTTCAGGAACCCCAGCATCCACTAGGACGATAGAGAAACACCTTTTTTTTGGACTGTGTCCAGAATCATCCCTAGGACCAGCAGACGTGTCGTCGGAACAACTGCGGTTTTGGAATATTTAGAATCCACCCGTGTTGTCGTAGAACTACTTGAGATAGTGCTACTCCGACCTCTAACTGTTCTCTGGACCTTGTTCTTATCAGGAGGTCGTCCATTTTCTTTGAAGACGAATCCTCATTTCGGTCATTACCTTGGTAAGGACCCGGGGTGCCTTGGACAATCCAACGGCATCGTCTGAAACTGATAGTGACAGTTCTGTACCACGAACCTGAGATACCCTTGGTGAGAAAGGCAAATTTTGGGACATGGAGGTAAGCATCCCTGATGTCCCGGGACACCATATAGTCCCCTTCTTCCCGGTTCGCTATCACTGCTCTGAGTGACTCCATCTGGATTTGAACCTTTGTAAGTGTTCAAATATTTCAGATTTAGAATAGGTCTCACCTAGCCTTCTGGCTTCAGTACCACAATATAGTGTGGAATAATACCCCTTTCCCTGTTGTAGGAGGGGTAATTTTATTATCACCTGCTGGGAATACAGCTTGTGAATTGTTTTCAATACTGCCTCCCTGTCGGAGGGAGACATTGGTACAGCAGACTACAGGAACCTGCGAGGGGGAAACGTCTCGACATTCCAATCTGTACCCCTTGGATACTACTTGTAGGATCCAGGGGTCCTGTACGGTCCTAGCGTCATGCTGAGAACTTGGTAGAAGCGGTGGAGGGCTTCTGTTCCTGGGAATGGGCTGCCTGCTGCAGTCTTCTTCCCTTTCCTCTATCCCTGGGCAGATATGACTCTTATAGGGACGAAAGGACTGAGGCTGAAAAGACGGTGTCTTTTTCTGCAGAGATGTGACTTAGGGTAAAAAACGGTGGATTTTCCAGCAGTTGCCGTGGCCACCAAGTCCCATGGACCGACCCCAAATAACTCCTCCCCTTTATACGGCAATACATCTTTGTGCCGTTTGGAATCTGCATCACCTGACCACTGTCGTGTCCATAAACATCTTCTTGCAGATATGGACATCGCATTTACTCTTGATGCCAGAGTGCAAATATCCCTCTGTGCATCTCGCATATATAGAAATGCATCCTTTAAATGCTCTATAGTCAATAAAATACTGTCCCTGTCAAGGGTATCAATATTTTTAGTCAGGGAATCCGACCAAGCCACCTCAGCTCTGCACATCCAGGCTGAGGCGATCGCTGGTCGCAGTATAACACCAGCATGTGTGTGTATACTTCTTAGGATATTTTCCAGCCTCCTATCAGCTGGCTCCTTAAGTACGGCCCTATCTGTAGATGGTACCGCCACTTGTTCTGATAAGCATGTGAGCGCCTTATCCACCCTAAGGGGTGTTTCCCAACGCACCCTAACTTCTGGCGGGAAAGGGTATACCGCCAATAATTTTCTATCGGGGGAAACCCACGCATCATCACACACTTCATTTAATTTATCTGATTCAGGAAAAACTAGAGGTAGTTTTTTCACATCCCACATAATACCCTTTTTTGTGGTACTTGTAGTATCAGAAATATGTAACACCTCCTTCATTGCCCTTAACGTGTGGCCCTAAAGGAAAATACGTTTGTTTTTTCACCGTCGACACTGAAATCAGTGTCCGTGTCTGGGTCTGTGTCGACCGACTGAGGTAAATGGGCGTTTTACAGCCCCTGACGGTGTTTGAGACGCCTGGACAGGTACTAATTTGATCGCCGGCCATCTCATGTCGTCAACCGGCTTGCAGCGTGTTGACATTATCACGTAATTCCATAAATAATCCATCCATTCCGGTGTCGACTCCCTAGAGAGTGACATCACCATTACAGTCAATTTGCTCCGCCTCCTCACCAACATTTTCCTCATACATGTCGACACACACGTACCGACATACAGCACACACATAGGGAATGCTCTGATAGAGGACAGGACCCACTAGCCCTTTGGGGAGACAGAGGGAGAGTTTGCCAGCACACACCAAAACGCTATAATTATACAGGGACAACCTTTATATAAGTGTTCCTCCCTTATAGCATTTAATATATATTCATATCGCCAAATCAGTGCCCCCCCTCTCTGTTTTTAACCCTGTTTCTGTAGTGCAGTGCAGGGGAGAGCATGGGAGCCTTCCCACCAGCATTTCTGTGAGGGAAAATGGCGCTGTGTGCTGAGGAGAATAGGCCCCGCCCCCTTTTCGGCGGGCTTCTTCTCCGGAGTTTGTGATGTCTGGCAGGGGTTAAATACATCCATATAGCCTCAAGGGCTATATGTGATGTATTTTTCGCCATACAGGTATCATACATTGCTGCCCAGGGCGCCCCCCCCCGCGCCCTGCACCCTCCGTGACCGCTGTGTGAAGTGTGCTGACAACAATGGCGCACAGCTGCAGTGCTGTGCGCTACCTGATGAAGACTGAAAGTCTTCTGCCGCCTGGTTCCGGACCTCTTCAATTTTCAGCATCTGCAAGGGGGGTCGGCAGCGCGGCTCCGGGACGAACCCCAGGGCGAGACCTGTGTTCCGACTCCCTCTGGAGCTAATGGTGTCCAGTAGCCTAAGAAGCCAATCCATCCTGCACGCAGGTGAGTTCACTTCTCTCCCCTAAGTCCCTCGTAGCAGTGAGCCTGTTGCCAGCAGGACTCACTGAAAATAAAGAACCTAAAAACTTTTTCTAAGCAACTCTTTAAGAGAGCCACCTAGATTGCACCCTGCTCGGACGGGCACAAAAACCTAACTGAGGCTTGGAGGGGGGTCATAGGGGGAGGAGCCAGTACACACCATGTGATCCTAAAAGCTTACTTTTTGTGCCCTGTCTCCTGCGGAGCCGCTATTCCCCATGGTCCTGACGGAGTCCCCAGCATCCACTAGGACGTTAGAGAAATGGTTAAATCAGCCTATATCCCCCAAAAAAGCTAAAGTAACACCGGCTAACAATGTAGATGTTTATTTTCGGTTATAATAAAAGTATTTCTGGTACATAAATTGGGTTAAATGTCCCACCCCCTTCTCTCTGTCCACTTTCCTTTATCTCACAGAGAAAGTGCTTCCTTCTTTAGTCTTTTTTTATTCTCTCTCGTTTAGTGTGTTTTCTGATCAGGCTGTAATATTTTTTTCATCCCCTATATGTGTTGCAATTTAAGTAATAATAATAACAACAACAACAATAATACAACTAATAATAATAATGATGATCATCATCATCATCGAGACTTAAATAGCCCAATATCTGCCAGGGGAGGCTTATATTTGTAATACTCTTATCTAAGGAGATCGAATGAATTCAGAAAAACTATATTTAAGTATACTTATATATTTTTGGGGTACTTGATAGCTATATATTCTCACATGCTAACATACTGCACCATTAGGGTGCTTTCTATCTTGTTCACTTACTGTAAATGTAAAAAACTTTCCTTATTATTTTAAAACATTCTACATATATAGCTCAACATGGTTAAAAATGTCCTGTAACATAAAGAAATCAATCTAAACATGTGCTAAAAGAGGTTAAACTTTAAAAATACAAAATTATGCAAAACATACAAACACTGGTGCTTGTGGTGTGGTCAGGAGACACTTGAGAAACACAAAAACAATGTAGTACTCTTAAGCAGGGCAGTGTCGTTACTAGACATTTTAGCGCTATGTGCAAGAAACGGCATCGGTCTCCTCTTTATGTAAAATAGGGGCAGTGCGCGCAAAAAATATAGGGGCATGGCTTCATGGGGAAGGGGTGTGGCCACAAAATAATACCAATTCATATTACGGTGCACAGTAATCTCCATTATTCGAATGACGCCACACAGTAGCGCCACTACACCAAGTAGGGCCCTTTTTACACATTACGGCAGACATCGTCCCCTTTTTACACATTTCGACAGACAGAGTCCACCTTTTACACATTACGGCAGACAGCGTCCCGCTTTTTACACATTACGGCAGACAGCGTCCCCCTTTTTACACATTACGGCACACAGCGTCCCCCTTTTTAAACATTACGGCAGACAGCGTCCCCCTTTTTACACATTACGGCAGACAGCGTCCCCCTTTTTACACATTACGGCAGACAGCATTCCCTTCTTACACATTACGGCAGACAGCGTCCCCTTTTTTACACATTACGGCAGACAGCGTCCCCCTTTTTATAGATTACGGCAGACAGCATCCCATTTTTTACACATTATGGCAGACAGCGTCCCTTCTTACACATTACGGCAGACGGCGTCCCCCTTTTTACACATTACGGCAGACAGCGCCCCCTTTTTACACATTAAGGCAGGCGGCGGCCCCTTTTTACACATTACGGCAGACAGCGCCCCCCTTTTTACACATTACGGCAGACAGCGTCCCCTTTTTACACATTACGGCAGACAGCGTCCCCTTTTTACACATTACGGCAGACAGCGTCGCCCTTTTTTACACATTACAGCAGACAGTGCCCCCCTTTTCACACATTACGACAGAGAGCGTCCCCCTTTTTATACATTACGGCAGACAGCGTGCCTTCTTACACATTATGGCAGACAGCGTCTCCTTTTTACACATTTCGGCAGACAGCATCCCCCTTTTTATACATTATGGCAGACAGTGTCCCCCTTCTTACACATTACAGCAGACAGGATAGATAGACCGACAGACAGACTAGATTATACTTACTGTCTCCGCTGGCTCAGGCAGTCAGGCTCCTCGGTGCAGCTGCTGGCAGATCCCGGGCAGGCAGGGAAGGAGGAGGAGGGAGGGAGCCGCAGCAGCGCACTATAAATTGGTGGCGGCGCAGCCACAGCTGTCCCTCTCCTTCCACATTGGCTGGCCGCCGCTGTGAATGCTGGGATGAGGGAAGGGCATCCCAGCATTCACAGCGGCGGCGGCCAGCCTATATGGAAGGAGAGGGACAGTTGCGGTAGCGCCGCCACCAATTACAATGTGCTGCTGCAGCTCCCTCCTCCTCCTCTTCCTTCTCACCTGCCCCCGGAGCTGCTCCTCTCTTCGCTCCGGTAGTGGGCACACACAGGCGGCTTGTAATGAGTCAATTTGACTCATTAAAATGCCGCTGACTGTATGGAATGCGGGCAGTTGCGCTGTGTGCCAGGCACACCTGGCACACACGTAGTTATGGCCCTGAAGCAGGGTACACATTGGATGATATATCGTCCAATATATCGGGCACATTCGCTAATGTGTACTCCCGAAGGACGACCCGACAACGATGGGATGCAGGGAAATGCGGCCATGAGCGGTATATCACGCGATATAACATTCAGTGCGTATGTGACAACTGATGACATCGGTCATCTCGTTGGCTGGCAACCACATAATTTTGTGCGTACCTCTAAGCTTTAGCCCATATGGTAGTGTAGGCTGAAAAGTTTTTTACTTCATGCTCTCCTCTGCAAATGTTGAATCATAGGATATATCTAAGCGCTTTAAGTCATGATGTTCGGAAGTACCTCTTCATCAAATCGCTATAAAAAACCCAGCAACTAGCATTTTCCATTAGAGGGTGGTATAAGCTATTTAAAGCACATAACACGTCAGCAAGAATTATCATGGGATTTCTTACCAGCAATCAGAACGCCTTCTTCCACATTATCATCCTCACTAAAATCTATAAAGGCCTCAATATGGGCTAGAGCCTGGGAAGAAAAGAGTTAGGAGTTTGGTAAATTAAAATGAAAAAGAGTAAACTAGCAGACTTTATATATTGCTTATGTGTAAGCCAGTTTATTGTTTTTGTTATTGTTTTTCACATCACTCTGAAGATGGCAGTCAAATAGGTACTCGTGCTGAGAGCTTTTAAATTAAATTAAATTATACGGACTAGCTATCGGGTATTACTATAGCGTATTCTATTTCTACTAATTAGGTATGACCTAATGTGGAATGCAGCAATGTCAAATCTATAGATTATTTAACTGCACTGAAAATAAATGGGACTACCTCAGAGACCAGAGCCTACTTTTTAGTTTATTCAGAGTAAAGTTCAAATTTACATTTTTACCTTAAGATAAGCAAATTGATTAACTTGCATTAGATCAATTATGGTCAATCTGATGCACTTCAAGGACTGCATGTGTGGCCTTCCATTATTCAAAACGGCCGCTAACTGCCCTTAATTGGAATCTCAACATCCCTCATCCCAAAAGGCGCTCAACTGCTCTTCATTTGCTCCAAAATAGCCCAAGCCAAGTAAAAACACAAGCTATTATATTCAACATGAACTCCAAATCTCCTTTACCTGCCCACAACATGCTATCACCCACAGGCCATGATATAGCAAATCTCCTCTCCTTCTGATTAGAGAATGGTCAGCACCATTCATCAATCTTTGTGCCAATGCAGACAAAAACTGCATTTCTTTGCCTGAGAAGCAGGCAAAAGATGCTTCCCAGCCACTAACATTGTGTTTAAAAGCTGCATGAAGCCTTGTCCCTGCTAGACACCTTCCAACCATGGGCCTAATTCAGATCTGATCGCAGCTGCAAATTTGATAGCTAATGGGCAAACCATGTGCACTGCAGGGGGAGCAGATATAACATGTGCAGAGAGATTTAGATTTGGGTGGGTATTTTGTTTCTGTACAGGGTAAATACTGGCTGCTTTATTTTTACACTGCAATTTAGATTTCAGTTTGAACACACCCCACCCAAATCTAACTCTCTCTGCACATGTTATATCTGCCCCCCCTGCAGTGCATATGGGGGGTAATTCCAAGTTGATCGCAGCAGGAAATTTTTTAGCAGTTGAGCAAAACCATGTGCACTGCAGGGGAGGCAGATATAACATGTGCAGAGAGAGATAGATTTGGGTGTGGTGAGTTAAATCTGCAATCTAAATTGCAGTGTAAAAGTAAAGCAGCCAGTATTTACCCTGCACAGAAACAAAATAACCTACCCAAATCTAACTCTCTCTGCAAATGTTATATCTGCCTCCCCTGCAGTGCACATGGTTTTGCCCAACTGCTAAAAAAATTCCTGCTGCGATCAACTTGGAATTACCCCCATGGTTTTGCCCATTAGAGAACAAATTTGCTACTGCGATCAGGTCTGAATTAGGGCCTGTGTCTTGGTTAGGGGCAGATTTACACAGATGTAAACAAATGTTTAAGTATATAATAAGAGTATACAATTCTTGTAATCCCCATGACAGTGATGGTCCTTTATTCATCATAAATACAACACAAGTATTTAGTGCCTGACCCTGAGTAACTGATGGCTCCATCTATGATATAAATGTCCAAGCTCTCCGGACATCTGGCGTAGGGCCTGGCGCCTCTGAGCCTCAGTTTCTGCATGGATGAGATCCCCAAGACCTTCTACCTCAGTCAGATCAAGCTTTCCATTCTGAAAGGCTCTTTTGGTAAACTCCCCTGGTTCTGCTGGACGAAGCATTTGTAAACATCCTAGAAATAAGAAATGAAGAGGGTAACGTTTCTCCAGTTTGATATTAGGATGGACTTGCCGCTTGGCCTAACACATAAAAAGCTGTATTAGTCTAGCTAGTTTAAGTATAGAAATATATAGATCTCCTTTAAAGCACGCCTAATGTTTTCAACAGCCTTTTTGTAGTTTATAATTCCTTTGTTATAATAGTATTGTAAATTTTTTCTAATATCCCAATTATAACAACTCAGTATCACAGAGAATAATGTCCACATAAGAATGAAAATAGAATTCCTCATATCCCTCTGGTGAAATGTATACACAGCCTATATAGGCTTGCATATTCGAACCAAAAGACATGTAAAGATTTCTCCACTTTTTCTTCAATAACCTTCAATGCAAATACCAAGTTGTTTCTTTCCTTCTCACCTTGTGGTTTCCGTGCTTTTTCAACAGTGGTTGGCTAATACTGTATGTAAGCAGAGGCAGATATGCTATAAAACAGCTGGCCCATAGTGATGTTCCCGTTTCTGGTGGTGATATAATAGTCCTGAGTTAGAGTCCTGTGCCAATTCCTGAAGTATCAGGTTGCTGATGTGCAGCACAAGAAGCGGAAGAAGGAAAGAAAGAAACAAACAACTTGCCACTCATATTGAAGTTTATTGAAGAGGAGAGCAGGGACACAATTACAGCGATATCAATATGGACATGCAAACCTAAAGTCTGTGAGTACAATTCACAACAGTATAAAAATAATGACTTTTTAATTATATTGAGATTGCACATGGACTTATTATGCTCTGTATTGGTTTCTTAAGGCCAGCTTTTTGTGATATTACAAAAAATCTACAGTATAGTTTTAGATAGTGTTAAGGGGTTAAGAAGAAAAATCAACAGTTGTTATCTGGATCTACCAGTGTCCCCAATGTCTGCCCCACACCACTCTCCTAATGCCACTTAGCTGAACATCATGCCAATATTCTGAGCAGACGTCACGTCCTCTCACCCACAATCTGATTCACCTAGGATTTAAGGAACCAACAGTAAGCGAGAAGGAATTAAGGTGATATTTGCGGAACCTGTCCAGAAAAGAGATGGACAGACTGAGCAGGGGTCTGTTCAACGACAGGGGTATGTTTTCTGCACATACTCTTTGGGGTGTATTTAATAAAGTGCGGGTTTATACAAGTGGAGAAGATGCCCATAGCAACCAACATATTTGACTAATCATTTATCTAGCACCTTCTATACAATAATAGCTGGAATCTGGTTGGTTGCTATGGGCAACATATCCACCTTTATAAACCCGCACTTTAGTAAATATACCCATTACTATTAAATCTGCCCCAACTTTGAAGTATCCAAAAATATCCAGAGCCATCTGCAAAGAATGGACCAATGTCATCATGGCCAAAACAACACTTTTACAAGTTTGGAAATATTAGCATCAAGAATGTCTACAGCAATTGATTTGTTCTGATACAAATCATTAAAAAAAAAAAAATCTGTTTTGGGAATTACTTAAAACAGGAGCAATTTTCTTAAAATATAGGTCAGATTAAATCCTGAATTACCTTTATTCTCTGGAGGTTCTCAACTGACACTATTATGTTAGCATCCAGTTTTACTGCTGGGCACACAGTCACTTATCATTTAAAATTAGAACAGGATCTAAGACAGACAGCTTCATAAATTGTAAGTGGTCCATTATCAATCTGTTACTAGATTATATATTTCACTGTTCTATTAGCAGACATTACAGTTTAATGGGCTAGAAGATAGTGAACCTCACTTACAGACAACACACACTGCAGCAAGATAACGAGATCTATGGTAAGAACTTACCGTTGTTAAATCTCTTTCTGGGAGGTACACTGGGCTCCACAGGGAATAACATTGGGTGTGTAGAGTAGGATCTTGATCTGAGGTACCAACAGGCTCAAAGCTTTGACCTTCTTCCCAGAATGCCTTGCGCCGCCTCCTCTATAACCCCACCTCCGTGCACAGGAGCTCAGCGTTTGTTAACCAGTCCAATGAGGTAGCAGGTAAAAGAGACGACAATCGTTAGTAGCCACATACACCACACACTCACGACAGGAGAGGGTGTCAGCGGCTATTGCCATACCAACCCAAAGAAACTAAGTGCGTCAGGGTGGGCGCCCTGTGGAGCCCAGTGTACCTTGCAGAAAGAGATTTAACAATGGTAAGTTCTTACCATAAATCTCGTTTTCTGCTGCGGGGTACACTGGACTCCACAGGGAATAACATCGGGGATGTCCTAAAGCAATTCCTTGTGGGAGGGGACGCACTATAGCGGGCACAAGAACCCAGCATCCAAAGGAAGCATCCGGGGAGGCGGAAGTATCGAAGGCATAGAACCTTATGAACGTGTTCACTGAGGACCACGTAGCCGCCTTGCACAATTGTTCCTGGGTCGCACCACGGCGGGCCGCCCAAGAAGGTCCAACAGACCGAGTAGGGGCCTTAATGGTAGCAGGAGCTGGAAGACCAGCCTGTACATAAGCATGTGAAATCACCGTTCTAATCCATCTGGCCAAGGTCTGCTTATTAGCAGGCCAGCCACGTTTGTGAAAATCAAACAATACGAAGAGAGATTCAGACTTCTGAATGGAAGCAGTTCTCTTCACATAGATACAGAGAGCCCGTACCACATCCAAAGACCGCTCTCCAGAAGACAACTCCGGAGAATAAAAGGCAGGAACCACAATCTCCTGGTTAAGGTGGAAGGAAGAAACCACCTTAGGTAAGTAACCAGGGCGTGTTCTAAGAACTGCCCGATCACGGTGACAAATCAGATAGGGGGACTTACAGGATAAGGCACCCAGGTCTGAAATGCATCTAGCAGAGGCAATGGCTAGCAGAAACAAGACCTTAAGGGAAAGCCACCTAAGATCCGCAGATGCAAGAGGTTCAAATGGAAATTCTTGCAAGGTCTCCAAGACCACCGACAAATCCCAAGGGGCCACAGGAGGGACATAAGGAGGCCGAATGCGCGACACACCCTGAGCGAAGGTATGAACATCAGGCAGAGATGCAATTTTTCTCTGAAACCATACCGACAAGGCGGAAATATGAACCTTGAGGGAAACTAGACGAAGACCTAAGTCCAGGCCTTGCTGTAGAAAAGCCAAAAGTTTGGCTGTACTAAACTTGTAAGCGTCATGATTGTTATTTGCGCACCAAGCAAAGTAAGAATTCCAGACTCTATGGTGAACCCGAGCAGAAGCCGGCTTACGGGCCTTCAACATAGTTTGAATGACCACCTCCGAAAAACCTTTGGCCCTCAGTACGGAAGCTTCAAGAGCCACGCCGTCAAAGCCAGTCGGACCAGATCCTGGTAGACACTAGGGCCCTGAACGAGGAGGTCTGGTCATTGCGGAAGTAGAAGGGGACGCCCTAGCGAGAGGCCCTGGAGGTCTGAGAACCAATGCCGCCTGGGCCACACGGGAGCAATCAGAAGTAGTATGCCTCCTTCTTGTTTGAACTTCCTTATCACTCTGGGCAGTAGAGACACTGGAGGGAACACATATGGCACCCGAAAGTTCCACGGGATTGCCAGTGCGTCCACGAACGCTGCTTGAGGATCCCTTGTTCTTGTTCCGAAGACTGGAACCTTGTGGTTGTGTCGAGACGCCATCAGATCTACATCTGGAGTGCCCCACTTTTCCACGAGGAGCTGAAATACTTCTGGATGGAGGCTCCACTCCCCGGCGTGCACGTCCTGACGACTTAGAAAGTCCGCTTCCAAGTTGAGGACCCCCGGAATGAACACCGCCGATATAGCTGGTAGATGGCGTTCTGCCCACTGAAGTATCCTTGATACTTCCCTCATTGCCATACGGCTTTGAGTGCCGCCTTGATGATTTATGTACGCCACTGTGATGGCGTTGTCCGACTGTACTTGAACAGGTCTGTTCTGAATTAGATGCTGGGCCAGGTTCAGCGCGTTGAACACCGCCCGCAGTTCCAGAATGTTTATTGGGAGTCTAGATTCCTCCTTGGTCCACCGACCCTGAAAGGAGTGTTGCTCCAACACCGCGACCCAGCCTCTCAGTCTGGCATCCGTCGTCAGAAGGACCCAGTTGGAGATCCAGAAGGGACGACCCCCGCTCAACCATCGGTCCTGCAGCCACCAGCTCAGTGACAGACGGACCTCCGGAGACAAGGAGATCATGTGAAACCTGATACGGTGAGGCAGGCCGTCCCATTTGGAAAGAACCAGTTTCTGCAGAGGGCATGAATGGAATTGAGCGTACTCCACCATGTCGAAAGCTGTCACCATGAGACCTAGCACTTGTATTGACACTTACGGACGAGATAGGAAATATCGAATCTTGTCCTGAAGCTTCAGGACCTTCTCCTGAGACAAAAACAACCGATGGTTGCGGGTGTCCAACAACGCTCCCAGGTGCACCATGCTCTGCGTAAGGACCAGGGAAGATTTCTTCCAGTTGATGAGCCACCCGTGGGCTTGCAGAAACTGGATAGTCAGATCCAGATGGAGTAGGAGAACTTCTGGGGAATTTGCCAGGATCAACAAGTCGTCCAGATACGGTAGGATCCTGACCCCTTGACGGCGGAGTACAGTCGTCATTACCGCCATGACCTTGGTGAAGACTAGCGGAGCCGTGGTCAAACCAAAAGGTAACGCCCGAAATTGGTAATGGAGGTTGCCCACAGCAAACCTCATGTACTGCTGATGCGACATTGCAATAGGAATATGCAGGTATGTCCAGGAAGACCATATAATCCCCAGGTTCCAAGGCCAGAACAATAGAGCGAAGGGTTTCCATTAGTGATGAGCGGGTTCGGTTTCTCGGAAACCGAACCCCCCCGAACTTCACGCTTTTTACACGGGTCCGAGGCAGACTCGGATCTTCCCGCCTTGCTCGGCTAACCCGAGCGCGCCCGAACGTCATCATCCCGCTGTCGGATTCTCGCGAGGCTCGTATTCTATCGCGAGACTCGGATTCTATATAAGGAGCCGCGCGTCGCCGCCATTTTCACACGTGCATTGAGATTGATAGGGAGAGGACGTGGCTGGCGTCCTCTCCGTTTAGAGTAGACTAGAGAGTAGTAGAGAGTAGAGACACTTGATTTACTAATTTTGGGGAGCATATTAGGACGGAGTACTACTTGCTGATAGTGTGACCAGTGACCACCAGTTTAATTAATCCGTTCTCTGCCTGAAAAAAAACGATACACAGTGTGACACAGTCACATACCATATCTGTGCTCAGCCTCAGTGTGCCCTCAGTGTGCTGCATCATCTATGTAATACTGTATATCTGACTGTGCTGAGTGCTCACTGCTCACACAGCTTAATTGTGGGGGAGACTGGGGAGCAGTTATAGCAGGAGTACATATTTTAACAGTGCACACTTTTGCTGCCAGAGTGCCACTGCCAGTGCCAGTGTGACTGACCAGTGACCACTGACCACCAGTATATTGTGATTGTCTGCCTGAAAAAGTTAAACACTCGTCGTGTGGTGTTTTTATTCTATAAAGGCATTCTGCTGACAGTGTCCAGCAGGTCCGTCATTATATAATATATACCTGTCCGGCTGCAGTAGTGATATATATATATTTTTTATATCATTATCATCCAGTCTATATTAGCACTGCAGCAGACGCAGTACGGTAGTCCACGGCTGTAGCTACCTCTGTGTCGGCAGTCGCTCGTCCATCCATAATTGTATACCACCTACCCGTGGTGTTTTTTTTTTTTTCTATCTTCTTGATACTAGTAGCTTACTTTAGGAGTCTGCAGTGCTGAGCTGATAGTGTCCAGCAGGTCCGCCATTATATAATATATACCTGTCCGGCTGCAGTAGTGATATATATATATATTTTTTATATCATTATCATCCAGTCTATATTAGCAGCAGACGCAGTACGGTAGTCCACGGCTGTAGCTACCTCTGTGTCGGCAGTCACTCGTCCATCCATAATTGTATACCACCTACCCGTGGTGTTTTTTTTTTTTTTCTATCTTCTTGATACTAGTAGCTTACTTTAGGAGTCTGCAGTGCTGAGCTGACAGTGTCCAGCAGGTCCGTCATTATATAATATATACCTGTCCGGCTGCAGTAGTGATATATATATATTTTATATCTCATTATCATCCAGTCTATATTAGCAGCAGACGCAGTACGGTAGTCCACGGCTGTAGCTACCTCTGTGTCGGCAGTCGCTAGTCCATCCATAATTGTATACCACCTACCTGTGGTGTTTTTTTTTTTTTCTATCTTCTTGATACTACTAGTAGCTTACTTTAGGAGTCTGCAGTGCTGAGCTGACAGTGTCCAGCAGGTCCGTCATTATATAATATATACCTGTCCGGCTGCAGTAGTGATATATATATATATTTTTTATATCATTATCATCCAGTCTATATTAGCAGCAGACGCAATACGGTAGTCCACGGCTGTAGCTACCTCTGTGTCGGCAGTCGCTCGTCAATCCATAAGTATACTAGTATCCATCCATCTCCATTGTTTACCTGAGGTGCCTTTTAGTTGTGCCTATTAAAAATAAGAATTTACTTACCGATAATTCTATTTCTCGGAGTCCGTAGTGGATGCTGGGGTTCCTGAAAGGACCATGGGGAATAGCGGCTCCGCAGGAGACAGGGCACAAAAAGTAAAGCTTTTCCAGATCAGGTGGTGTGCACTGGCTCCTCCCCCTATGACCCTCCTCCAGACTCCAGTTAGGTACTGTGCCCGGACGAGCGTACACAATAAGGGAGGATTTTGAATCCCGGGTAAGACTCATACCAGCCACACCAATCACACCGTACAACTTGTGATCTAAACCCAGTTAACAGTATGATAACAGAAGAGCCTCTGAAAGATGGCTCCCTAAACAATAACCCGAATTAGTTAACAATAACTATGTACAAGTATTGCAGATAATCCGCACTTGGGATGGGCGCCCAGCATCCACTACGGACTCCGAGAAATAGAATTATCGGTAAGTAAATTCTTATTTTCTCTATCGTCCTAGTGGATGCTGGGGTTCCTGAAAGGACCATGGGGATTATACCAAAGCTCCCAAACGGGCGGGAGAGTGCGGATGACTCTGCAGCACCGAATGAGAGAACTCCAGGTCCTCCTTTGCCAGGGTATCAAATTTGTAGAATTTTACAAACGTGTTCTCCCCTGACCACGTAGCTGCTCGGCAGAGTTGTAATGCCGAGACCCCTCGGGCAGCCGCCCAAGATGAGCCCACCTTCCTTGTGGAATGGGCCTTAACAGATTAAGGCTGTGGCAGGCCTGCCACAGAATGTGCAAGTTGAATTGTGTTACAAATCCAACGAGCAATCGACTGCTTAGAAGCAGGCGCACCCAACTTGTTGGGTGCATACAGTATAAACAGCGAGTCAGATTTTCTGACTCCAGCCGTCCTTGAAATGTATATTTTTAAAGCTCTGACAACGTCCAACAACTTGGAGTCCTCCAAGTCGCTTGTAGCCGCAGGCACTACAATAGGCTGGTTCAGGTGAAACGCTGATACCACCTTAGGGAGAAAATGCGGACGCGTCCGCAGCTCTGCCCTATCCGAATGGAAAATTAAATAAGGGCTTTTATAAGATAAAGCCGCCAGTTCAGATACTCTCCTGGCGGACGCCAGGGCCAGTAACATAGTCACTTTCCATGTGAGATATTTCAAATCCACATTTTTTAGTGGTTCAAACCAATGGGATTTGAGGAAATCTAAAACTACATTTAGATCCCACGGTGCCACCGGAGGCACCACAGGAGGCTGTATATGCAGTACTCCTTTGACAAAAGTCTGGACCTCAGGAACTGAGGCCAATTCTTTTTGGAAGAATATTGACAGGGCCGAAATTTGAACCTTAATAGATCCCAATTTGAGACCCATAGACAATCCTGATTGCAGGAAATGTAGGAAACGACCCAGTTGAAATTCCTGCGTCGGAGCACTCCGATCCTCGCACCACGCAACATATTTCCGCCAAATGCGGTGATAATGCTTCGCGGTGACTTCCTTTCTTGCCTTAATCAAGGTAGGAATGACTTCTTCTGGAATGCCTTTTCCTTTTAGGATCTGGCGTTCAACCGCCATGCCGTCAAACGCAGCCGCGGTAAGTCTTGGAATAGACACGGTCCCTGCTGAAGCAGGTCCTGTCTTAGAGGTAGAGGCCACGGATCGTCCGTGACCATCTCTTGAAGTTCCGGGTACCAAGACCTTCTTGGCCAATCCGGAGCCACTAGTATCGTTCTTACTACGCTTTGCCGTATGATTCTCAATACCTTTGGTATGAGAGGCAGAGGAGGAAACACATACACCGACTGGTACACCCAAGGTGTTACCAGCGCATCCACAGCTATTGCCTGCGGATCTCTTGACCTGGCGCAATACCGGTCCAGTTTTTTGTTGAGGCGAGACGCCATCATGTCCACCATTGGTCTTTCCCAACGGTTTATTAGCATGTGGAAAACTTCTGGATGAAGTCCCCACTCTCCCGGGTGAAGATCGTGTCTGCTGAGGAAGTCTGCTTCCCAGTTGTCCACTCCCGGGATGAACACTGATGACAGTGCTATCACGTGATTCTCCGCCCAGCGAAGGATCCTGGCAGCTTCTGCCATTGCACTCCTGCTTCTTGTGCCGCCCTGTCTGTTTACATGGGCGACTGCCGTGATGTTGTCCGACTGGATCAACACCGGTCTTCCTTGAAGCAGAGGTTCCGCCTGGCTTAGAGCATTGTAGATTGCTCTTAGTTCCAGAATGTTTATGTGAAGAGACTTTTCCAGGCTCGACCACACTCCCTGGAAGTTTCTTCCTTGTGTGACTGCTCCCCAGCCTCTCAGGCTGGCGTCCGTGGTCACCAGGATCCAATCCTGTATGCCGAATCTGCGGCCCTCCAATAGATGAGCCCTCTGCAACCACCACAGAAGAGATACCCTTGTCCTTGGAGACAGGGTTATCCGCAGGTGCATCTGAAGATGCGTGCATTGATGTACAGACACCTTTCCTGGTTTTAGGAGATTCCTGACCAGGTCGGATAACTCCTTGGCTTTTTCCTCGGGAAGAAAAACCTTTTTCTGAACCGTGTCCAGAATCATCCCTAGGAACAGCAGACGAGTTGTCGGCATTAATTTGGATTTTGGAATATTCAGAATCCATCCGTGCTGCTTTAGCACCTCTTGAGATATTGCTAATCCCATCTCTAGCTGTTCTCTGGACCTTGCCCTTATTAGGAGATCGTCCAAGTATGGGATAATTAATACGCCTTTTCTTCGAAGAAGAATCATCATCTCGGCCATTACCTTTGTAAAGACCCGAGGTGCCGTGGACAAACCAAACGGCAGCGTCTGAAACCGATAGTGACAGTTTTGTACAACGAACCTGAGGTACCCCTGGTGTGAGGGGTAAATTGGAACGTGGAGATGTGCATCCTTGATGTCCAAGGATACCATAAAGTCCCCTTCTTCCAGGTTCGCTATCACTGCTCTGAGTGACTCCATCTTGAACTTGAACTTCTTTATGTACAGGTTCAAGGACTTCAGATTTAGAATAGGCCTTACCGAGCCATCCGGCTTCGGTACCACAAATAGAGTGGAATAATACCCCTTCCCTTGTTGTAGAAGAGGTACCTTGACTATCACCTGCTGAGAGTACAGCTTGTGAATGGCTTCCAAAACCGTCTCCCTTTCGGAAGGGGACGTTGGTAAAGCAGACTTCAGGAAACGGCGAGGTGGATCTGTCTCTAATTCCAACCTGTACCCCTGAGATATTATCTGCAGGATCCAGGGATCTACCTGCGAGTGAGCCCACTGCGCGCTGTAATTTTTGAGACGACCTCCCACCGTCCCCGAGTCCGCTTGAGAAGCCCCAGCGTCATGCTGAGGCTTTTGTAGAAGCCGGGGAGGGCTTCTGTTCCTGGGAAGGAGCTGCCTGTTGCTGTTTCTTCCCTCGACCTCTGCCTCGTGGCAGATATGAATAGCCCTTTGCTCTCTTATTTTTAAAGGAACGAAAGGGCTGCGGTTGAAAAGTCGGTGCCTTTTTCTGTTGGGGAGTGACTTGAGGTAGAAAGGTGGATTTCCCGGCTGTAGCCGTGGCCACCAAATCTGATAGACCGACTCCAAATAACTCCTCCCCTTTATACGGCAAAACTTCCATATGCCGTTTTGAATCCGCATCGCCTGTCCACTGTCGCGTCCATAAAGCTCTTCTGGCCGAAATGGACATAGCACTTACCCGTGATGCCAGTGTGCAGATATCCCTCTGTGCATCACGCATATAAAGAAATGCATCCTTTATTTGTTCTAACGACAGTAAAATATTGTCCCTGTCCAGGGTATCAATATTTTCAATCAGGGACTCTGACCAAACTACCCCAGCACTGCACATCCAGGCAGTCGCTATAGCTGGTCGTAGTATAACACCTGCATGTGTGTATATACTTTTTTGGATATTTTCCATCCTCCTATCTGATGGATCTTTAAGTGCGGCCGTCTCAGGAGAAGGTAACGCCACTTGTTTTGATAAGCGTGTTAGCGCCTTGTCCACCCTAGGAGGTGTTTCCCAGCGCTCCCTAACCTCTGGCGGGAAAGGGTATAATGCCAATAATTTCTTTGAAATTATCAGCTTTTTATCAGGGGCAACCCACGCTTCATCACACACGTCATTTAATTCTTCTGATTCAGGAAAAACTATAGGTAGTTTTTTCACACCCCACATAATACCCTGTTTAGTGGTACCTGTAGTATCAGCTAAATGTAACGCCTCCTTCATTGCCAAAATCATATAACGTGTGGCCCTACTGGAAAATACGGTTGATTCGTCACCACTGGAATCAGTGCCTGTGTCTGGGTCTGTGTCGACCGACTGAGGCAAAGGGCGTTTTACAGCCCCTGACGGTGTTTGAGGCGCCTGGACAGGCACTAATTGATTGTCCGGCCGCCTCATGTCGTCAAACGACTGCTTTAGCGTGTTGACACTATCCCGTAATTCCATAAATAAAGGCATCCATTCTGGTGTCGACCCCCTAGGAGGTGACATCCCCATATTTGGCAATTGCTCCGCCTCCACACCAATATCGTCCTCATACATGTCGACACACACGTACCGACACACAGCAGACACACAGGGAATGCTCTAAACGAAGACAGGACCCACTAGCCCTTTGGGGAGACAGAGGGAGAGTCTGCCAGCACACACCAAAAAGCGCTATATATGACAGGGATAGCCTTATAATAAGTGCTCCCTTATAGCTGCTTTATATATATCAAGATATTGCCATTAAATTTGCCCCCCCTCTCTGTTTTACCCTGTTTCTGTAGTGCAGTGCAGGGGAGAGACCTGGGAGCCGTCCTGACCAGCGGAGCTGTGAGAGGAAATGGCGCCGTGTGCTGAGGAGATAGGCCCCGCCCCTTTTTCGGCGGGCTCGTCTCCCGCTATTTTGTGAATACAGGCAGGGGTTAAATATCTCCATATAGCCTCTGGGGGCTATATGTGAGGTATTTTTAGCCTTTATATAGATTTACATTTGCCTCCCAGGGCGCCCCCCCCCAGCGCCCTGCACCCTCAGTGACTGCGTGTGAAGTGTGCTGAGAGGAAAATGGCGCACAGCTGCAGTGCTGTGCGCTACCTTTAGAAGACTGCAGGAGTCTTCAGCCGCCGATTCTGGACCTCTTCTTACTTCAGCATCTGCAAGGGGGCCGGCGGCGCGGCTCCGGTGACCATCCAGGCTGTACCTGTGATCGTCCCTCTGGAGCTGATGTCCAGTAGCCAAGAAGCCAATCCATCCTGCACGCAGGTGAGTTCACTTCTTCTCCCCTCTGTCCCTCGTTGCAGTGATCCTGTTGCCAGCAGGAATCACTGTAAAATAAAAAACCTAAGCTAAACTTTCTCTAAGCAGCTCTTTATGAGAGCCACCTAGAATTGCACCCTTCTCGGCCGGGCACAAAAATCTAACTGGAGTCTGGAGGAGGGTCATAGGGGGAGGAGCCAGTGCACACCACCTGATCTGGAAAAGCTTTACTTTTTGTGCCCTGTCTCCTGCGGAGCCGCTATTCCCCATGGTCCTTTCAAGAACCCCAGCATCCACTAGGACGATAGAGAAATATGGAGAACAAAAATGTTGAGGTTCCAAAAATAGGGAAAGATCAAGATCGACTTCCACCTCGTGCTGAAGCTGCTGCCACTAGTCATGGCCGAGACGATGAAATGCCAGCAACGTCGTCTGCCAAGGCCGATGCCCAATGTCATAGTACAGAGCATGTAAAATCCAAAACACCAAATATCAGTAAAAAAAGGACTCAAAAATCTAAAATAAAATTGTCGGAGGAGAAGCGTAAACTTGCCAATATGCCATTTACCACACGGAGTGGCAAGGAACGGCTGAGGCCCTGGCCTATGTTCATGGCTAGTGGTTCAGCTTCACATGAGGATGGAAGCACTCAGCCTCTCGCTAGAAAAATGAAAAGACTCAAGCTGGCAAAAGCACAGCAAAGAACTGTGCGTTCTTCGAAATCCCAAATCCACAAGGAGAGTCCAATTGTGTCGTTTGCGATGCCTGACCTTCCCAACACTGGACGTGAAGAGCATGCGCCTTCCACCATTTGCACGCCCCCTGCAAGTGCTGGAAGGAGCACCCGCAGTCCAGTTCCTGATAGTCAGATTGAAGATGTCAGTGTTGAAGTACACCAGGATGAGGAGGATATGGGTGTTGCTGGCGCTGGGGAGGAAATTGACCAGGAGGATTCTGATGGTGAGGTGGTTTGTTTAAGTCAGGCACCCGGGGAGACACCTGTTGTCCGTGGGAGGAATAGGGCCATTGACATGCCTGGTGAAAATACCAAAAAAATCAGCTCTTCGGTGTGGAAGTATTTCAACAGAAATGCGGACAACATTTGTCAAGCCGTGTGTTGCCTTTGTCAAGCTGTAATAAGTAGGGGTAAGGACGTTAACCACCTCGGAACATCCTCCCTTATACGTCACCTGCAGCGCATTCATCATAAGTCAGTGACAAGTTCAAAAACTTTGGGCGACAGCGGAAGCAGTCCACTGACCAGTAAATCCCTTCCTCTTGTAACCAAGCTCACGCAAACCACCCCACCAACTCCCTGTCAATTTCCTCCTTCCCCAGGAATGCCAATAGTCCTGCAGGCCATGTCACTGGCAATTATGACGAGTCCTCTCCTGCCTGGGATTCCTCCGATGCATCCTTGCGTGTAACGCCTACTGCTGCTGGCGCTGCTGTTGTTGCTGCTGGGAGTCGATGGTCATCCCAGAGGGGAAGTCGTACTCGTAAGACCACTTTTACTACTTCCACCAAGCAATTGACTGTCCAACAGTCCTTTGCGAGGAAGATGAAATATCACAGCAGTCATCCTGCTGCAAAGCGGATAACTGAGGCCTTGGCATCCTGGGCGGTGAGAAACGTGGTTCCGGTATCCATCATTACTGCAGAGGCAACTAGAGACTTGTTGGAGGTACTGTGTCCCCGGTACCAAATACCATCTAGGTTCCATTTCTCTAGGCAGGCGATACCGAAAATGTACACAGACCTCAGAAAAAGACTCACCAGTGTCCTAAAAAATGCAGTTGTACCCAATGTCCACTTAACCACGGACATGTGGACAAGTGGAGCAGGGCAGACTCAGGACTATATGACTGTGACAGCCCACTGGGTAGATGTATGGACTCCCGCCGCAAGAACAGCAGCGGTGGCACTAGTAGCAGCATCTCGCAAACGCCAACTCTTTCCTAGGCAGGCTACGCTTTGTATCACCGCTTTCCAGAATACGCACACAGCTAAAAACCTCTTACGGCAACTGAGGAAGATCATCGCAGAATGGCTTACCCCAAATTGGACTCTCCTGTGGATTTGTGGCATCGGACAACCCCAGCAATATTGTGTGTGCATTAAATCTGGGCAAATTCCAGCACGTCCCATGTTTTGCACATACCTTGAATTTGGTGGTGCAGAATTATTTAAAAAACGAGAGGGGCGTGCAAGAGATGCTGTCGGTGGCCAGAAGAATTGCGGGACACTTTCGGCGTACAGGCACCACGTACAGAAGACTGGAGCACCACCAAAAACGCCTGAACCTGCCCTGCCATCATCTGAAGCAAGAAGTGGTAACGAGGTGGAATTCAACCCTCTATATGCTTCAGAGGATGGAGGAGCAGCAAAAGGCCATTCAAGCCTATACAACTGAGCACGATATAGGAGGTCTCAAGCGCAGTGGAGAATGATTTCAACGTTGTGCAAGGTTCTGCAACCTTTTGAACTTGCCACACGTGAAGTCAGTTCAGACACTGCCAGCCTAAGTCAGGTCATTCCCCTCATCAGGCTTTTGCAGAAGAAGCTGGAGACATTGAAGGAGGAGCTAACACAGAGCGATTCCGCTAGGCATGTGGGACTTGTGGATGGAGCCCTTAATTCGCTTAACAAGGATTCACGGGTGGTCAATCTGTTGAAATCAGAGCACTACATTTTGGCCACCGTGCTCGATCCTAGATTTAAAACCTACCTTGGATCTCTCTTTCCGGCAGACACAAGTCTGCTGGGGTTCAAAGAACTGCTGGTGACAAAATTGTCAAGTCAAGCGGAACGCGACCTGTCAACATCTCCTCCTTCACATTCTCCCGCAACTGGGGGTGCGAGGAAAAGGCTCAGAATTCCGAGCCCACCCGCTGGCGGTGATGCAGGGCAGTCTGGAGCGACTGCTGATGCTGACATCTGGTCCGGACTGAAGGACCTGCCAACGATTACGGACATGTCGTCTACTGTCACTGCATATGATTCTCTCCCCATTGAAAGAATGGTGGAGGATTATATGAGTGACCGCATCCAAGTAGGCACGTCAGATAGTCCGTACTTATACTGGCAGGAAAAAGAGGCAATTTGGAGGCCCTTGCACAAACTGGCTTTATTCTACCTAAGTTGCCCTCCCACAAGTGTGTACTCCGAAAGAGTGTTTACTGCCGCCGCTCACCTTGTCAGCAATCGGCGTACGAGGTTACATCCAGAAAATGTGGAGAAGATGATGTTCATTAAAATGAATTATAATCAATTCCTCCGTGGAGACATTGACCAGCAGCAATTGCCTCCACAAAGTACACAGGGAGCCGAGATGGTGGATTCCAGTGGGGACGAATTGATAATCTGTGAGGAGGGGGATGTACACGGTGATATATCGGAGGATGATGATGAGGTGGACATCTTGCCTCTGTAGAGCCAGTTTGTGCAAGGAGAGATTAATTGCTTCTTTTTTGGTGGGGGTCCAAACCAACCCGTCATTTCAGTCACAGTCGTGTGGCAGACCCTGTCACTGAAATGATGGGTTGGTTAAAGTGTGCATGTCCTGTTTATACAACATAAGGGTGGGTGGGAGGGCCCAAGGACAATTCCATCTTGCACCTCTTTTTTCTTTCATTTTTCTTTGCGTCATGTGCTGTTTGGGGGGTGTTTTTTGGAAGGGCCATCCTGCGTGACACTGCAGTGCCACTCCTAGATGGGCCAGGTGTTTGTGTCGGCCACTAGGGTCGCTTAGCTTACTCACACAGCTACCTCATTGCGCCTCTTTTTTTCTTTGCGTCATGTGCTGTTTGGGGAGTGTTTTTTTGAAGGGCCATCCTGCGTGACACTGCAGTGCCACTCCTAGATGGGCCAGGTGTTTGTGTCGGCCACTAGGGTCGCTTAGCTTACTCACACAGCTACCTCATTGCGCCTCTTTTTTTTTTTGCGTCATGTGCTGTTTGGGGAGTGTTTTTTGGAAGGGCCATCCTGCGTGACACTGCAGTGCCACTCCTAGATGGGCCAGGTGTTTGTGCCGGCCACTAGGGTCGCTTAGCTTACTCACACAGCTACCTCATTGCGCCTCTTTTTTTCTTTGCGTCATGTGCTGTTTGGGGAGTGTTTTTTGGAAGGGCCATCCTGCGTGACACTGCAGTGCCACTCCTAGATGGGCCAGGTGTTTGTGTCGGCCACTTGGGTCGCTTAGCTTAGCCATCCAGCGACCTCGGTGCAAATTTTAGGACTAAAAATAATATTGTGAGGTGTGAGGTGTTCAGAATAGACTGAAAATGAGTGGAAATTATGGTTATTGAGGTTAATAATACTTTGGGATCAAAATGACCCCCAAATTCTATGATTTAAGCTGTTTTTTAGGGTTTTTTGAAAAAAACACCCGAATCCAAAACACACCCGAATCCGACAAAAAAAATTCGGTGAGGTTTTGCCAAAACGCGTTCGAACCCAAAACACGGCCGCGGAACCGAACCCAAAACCAAAACACAAAACCCGAAAAATTTCCGGTGCTCATCACTAGTTTCCATATGAAACTTGGAAACCTTGACAAATTTGTTCAAGGACTTGAGGTTGAGAATGGGCCAGGAAGACCTGTTCAGTTTCGGGACTAGGAACAGCAGTGAATAGTACCCCTTGCCTCTCTGAGCCAGAGGCACTTGTACTACCACTCCTGTGTCCAGAAGGGACTGTACCTCCGAATGAAGAGTGTTTGCCCTCGCCTGATCCGAAGGGACGTCTGTCAGGCAAAATCGATGAGGGGGACGTTTCTTGAAGAATACGGCGTAACCTCGAGTGACGACTTCCCGTACCCAGGCATCGGAAGTGGTCTTCAATCATTCCTTGGGTAAATCCTGGAAGTCGGCCCTCCACCCTGGGATCCCCAGGGGGAGGCCCGCCCCGTCATGCGGCAGGCTTGTCAGTTTTGGAAGCAGGCTGACGGGCAGCCCAGGCCCGTTTGGGTTTGGGCTTAGTAAGTTTGGAAGTGCGACAGTGTTTCGGGTACGCCTGACCTTTTTTGCTTTTCCCACAGGACGAAAGGAACGAGAGGAAGTACTCTTAGGCTTCGGCGCCGAAGGAGCCGTACTAGGCAGACATGCAGTTTTAGCAGACGCTAAGTCAGCCACTATCTTGTTGAGGTCTTCTCCAAAAAGAATGTTGTTGAGGTCTTCTCCTTAAAAGGGAGCACCTCCAGGGTTTTCTTTGAGCCCAGATCAACGGACCAGGACCGCAACCAAAGAATCCGGCGAGTCAGGATAGATGTAGTAGAAGCCTTGGCCACCAGAATACCGGCATCAGAAGCCGCCTCCTTCACATAATGTGAAGCTGAGACAATATACGATAAGCATTGTCTAGCGTGATCAGATGCATTGGAAAGCAACTCTGCCTCCAACTCCTGGGCCCATGCCTCAATGGCCTCTGCAGCAATAGTGGGCCTATGCACAGCACCAGTTACGGTGTAAATTGCCTTTAAACAACCCTCCACACGCATATCCGTCGGTTCCTTCAGAGATGTGACGGTAGTCACAGGCAGAGCTGAGGATACTACCTGCCGCGCCACTTGCGAATCCATTTGCGGGGGTGTTTCCCAATTTTTACTTAGCTCCGCAGCAAGAGGATAGCGAGCCAGCATCTTCTTGTGAGGTGTGAATTTCTTACCTGGAGTTTCCCAGACGTATGTCCACTAAGTGGTCAGAGTGAGGTAAAACTTGCTTAACCACATTCTTACGTTTGAACCTGTCCGGTTTCTTAGGAACGGCATCAGGCTCTGCGTTATCAGTGATCTGAAGAATCATCCTGATCACCTCCAACAAGTCAGGAACATCTACCTGCGAACCAGCCTCCCCATCAGAACTATCAGGATCAGAATCTGAGGGGTCAGTATAAACACCATCCTCATCAGATGAGGTGTCTGGGACAGTGGTAGACTGTGAGGAAGTAATGGCCCGTTTAGATGACCCCTTGGTCTTAGGCGGGCGAGAGTCAGATTTCTTTTTAGTCAGTGACTGGTTTAATTGCTGTAACTGACTGGAGATTTGATCTGCCCAGGGCGGATTAACTGCAGGGACCATAATCGGTTGTACCGGCACAGGAGGTCCCATAGGGTAAGTTTAGTTACAAGCGTAGTTAATAACGAGGAAAATGTAGCCCAAGGTGGGTCATTTTCAACCCCCGTTGCCACTATTCCACTGGGGGGTAGGGAAACCAGAACCTGAACTCTCTGCTGCCAAGTTTTCCTCAAACATGCCTGCAGTGTCACCTCCACACACTGTGGGATCAGCTCCCGCTCTGTTGCCCCCTGTAGCTGACATAGCCAAAAGCACAATCTCAGGCAACACATTACAATATCAGCAGCAATATTCCTGACAAGCACCCCCTGTGCAGTTTAAATATTCCACAAACAGGGAATTCAAGAGGTATATGGTGACGAAAGATCACAAAGAAACATACACAATGAGTATATCTTGTGAGACACCTATATCAGATAATAAACCTGACGCACTGAGCCCCCTCAGGTCATAGAATATAGGGATCGTAATATGAGTGAAAGACACGAAATGGAGTTCACACAGCAGCTACATGCACACACATATAGTCACAATGTACAATGCAGAAATTATGACATGCAATAAAACTGCACTGAACTAACAATACAAAGTAATACTCAGTATAGCTATATAATAATAAGAATTTACTTACCGATAATTCTATTTCTCGTAGTCCGTAGTGGATGCTGGGGACTCCGTAAGGACCATGGGGAATAGCGGCTCTGCAGGAGACTGGGCACAAAAGTAAAGCTTTAGAACTACCTGGTGTGCACTGGCTCCTCCCCCTATGACCCTCCTCCAAGCCTCAGTTAGGATACTGTGCCCGGACGAGCGTACACAATAAGGAAGGATTTTGAATCCCGGGTAAGACTCATACCAGCCACACCAATCACACCATATAACTTGTGATCTAAACCCAGTTAACAGCATGATAACAGAGGAGCCTCTAGAAAAGATGGCTCACTACAGCAATAACCCGATTTTTTGGTAACAATAACTATGTACCAGTATTGCAGACAATCCGCACTTGGGATGGGCGCCCAGCATCCACTACGGACTACGAGAAATAGAATTATCGGTAAGTAAATTCTTATTTTCTCTAACGTCTTAAGTGGATGCTGGGGACTCCGTAAGGACCATGGGGATTATACCAAAGCTCCCAAACGGGCGGGAGAGTGCGGATGACTCTGCAGCACCAAATGAGAGAACTCCAGGTCCTCCTCAGCCAGGGTATCAAATTTGTAGAATTTTACAAACGTATTTGCTCCTGACCAAGTAGCTGCTCGGCAAAGTTGTAAAGCCGAGACCCCTCGGGCAGCCGCCAAAATGAGCCCACCTTCCTTGTGGAATGGGCTTTTACAGATTTTGGCTGTGGCAGGCCTGCCACAGAATGTGCAAGCTGAATTGTACTACAAATCCAACTAGCAATAGTCTGCTTAGAAGCAGGAGCACCCAGATTGTTGGGTGCATACAGAATAAACAACGAGTCAGATTTTCTGACTCCAGCCGTCCTGGAAACCTATATTTCCAGGGCTCTGACAACGTCTAGCAACTTGGAGTCCTCCAAGTCCCTAGTAGCCGCAGGCACCACAATAGGTTTATTCAGGTGAAACGCTGAAAACCACCTTAGGGAGAAACTGAGGACAAGTCCTCAATTCCGCCCTGTCCGAATGGAAAATCAGATGAGGGCTTTTACAGGATAAAGCCGCCAATTCTGACACGCACCTGGCCCAGGCCAGGGCCAACAGCATGACCACTTTCCATGTGAGATATTTTAACTCCACATATTTAAGTGGTTCAAACCAATGTGACTTTTGGAACCCAAAAACTACATTTAGATCCCAAGGTGCCACTGGAGGCACAAAAGGAGGCTGTATATACAGTACCCCTTTTACAAACGTCTGAACTTCAGGGACTGAAGCTAGTTCTTTTTGGAAGAAAATTGACAGGGCCGAAATTTGAACCTTAATGGACCCCCATTTCAGGCCCATAGACACTCCTGTTTTCAGGAAATGTAGGAATCGACCTAGTTGAAAAATTCCTCCGTCGGGGCCTTACTGGCCTCGCACCACGCAACATATTTTCGCCAATGCGGTGATAATGTTTTGCGGTTATATCTTTCCTGGCTTTGCTCAGGATAGGAATGACTTCATCCGGAATGCCTTTCTCCTTTAGGATCCGGCGTTCAACCGCCATGCCGTCAAACGCAGCCGCGGTAAGTCTTGGAACAGACAGGGTCCTTGCTGGAGCAGGTCCCTTCTTAGAGGTAGAGGCCACGGATCCTCCGTGAGCATCTCTTGAAGTTCCGGTTACCAAGTCCTTCTTGGCCAATCCGGAGCCACGAATATAGTGCTTACTCCTCTCCATCTTATAATTCTCAGTACCTTGGGTATGAGAGGCAGAGGAGGGAACACATACACTGACTGGTACACCCACTGTGTTACCAGAGCGTCCACAGCTATTGCCTGAGGGTCCCTTGACCTGGCGCAATACTTGTCGAGTTTTATAAACATGTGGAAGACTTCTGGGTGAAGTCCCCACTTTCCCGGGTGGAGGTCGTGTCTGCTGAGGAAGTCTGCTTCCCAGTTGTCCACTCCCGGAATGAATACTGCTGACAGTGCTATCACATGATTTTCCGCCCAGCGAAGAATCCTTGCAGCTTCTGCCATTGCCCCCCTGCTTCTTGTGTCACCCTGTCTGTTTACGTGGGTGACTGCCGTGATGTTGTCCGAATGGATCAACTCCGGGTGACCTTGAAGCAGAGGTCTTGCTGAGCTTAGAGCATTGTAAATGGCCCTTAGCTTCAGGATATTTATGTGAAGTGATGTCTCCAGGCTTGACCATAAGCTCTGGAAATTCCTTCCCTGTGTGACTGCTCCCCAGCCTCGCAGGCTGGCATCCGTGGTCACCAGGACACAGTCCTGAATGTGCGGCCCTCTAGAAGATGAGCACTCTGCAACCACCACAGGAGAGACACCCTTGTGCTTGGTGACAGGGTTATCCGCTGATGCATCTGAAGATGCGACCCGGACCATTTGTCCAGCAGGTCCCACTGGAAAGTTCTCGCGTGGAATCTGCCGAATGGGATTGCTTCATAGGAAGCCACCATTTTTCCCAGAACCATTTCATTGATATACTGAGACTTGGCTCGGTTATAGGAGGTTCCCGACTAGCTCGGATAACTCCCTGACTTTCTCCTCCGGGAGAAACACCTTTTTCTGGACTGTGTCCAGGATCATCCCTAGGAACAGAAGACGAGTCGTCGGAATCAGCTGCGATTCTGGAATATTGAGAATCCAATCGTGCTGCCGCAACACTACCTGAGATAGTGCTACACCGACCTCCAACTGTTCCCTGGATCTTACCCTTATCAGGGAATCGTCCAAGTAAGGGATAACTAAAATTCCCTTCCTTCGAAGGAGTATCATCATTTCGGCCATTACCTTGGTAAAGACCCGGGGTGCCGTGGACCATCCATACGGCAGCGTCTGAAACTGATAGTGACAGTTCTGTACCATAAACCTGAGATACCCTTGGTGAGAAGGGTAAATTGGGACATGAAGGTAAGCATCCTTGATGTCCCGAGACATCATGTAGTCCCCTTCTTCCAGGTTCGCAATCACTGCTCTGAGTGACTCAATCTTGAATTTGAACCTCCGTATGTAAGTGTTCAAGATTTTAGATTTAGAATCGGTCTCACCGAGCCGTCCGGCTTCGGTACCACAACAGTGTGGAATAATACCCCATTCCCTGTTGCAGGAGGGGTACCTTGATTATCACCTGCTGGGAATACAGCTTGTGAATGGCTTCCAAAACTGCCTCCCTGTCAGAAGGAGACATCGGTAAAGCAGACTTTAGGAAACGGCGAGGGGGAGACGTCTCGAATTCCAATTTGTACCCCTGAGATATCACCTGAAGGATCCAGGGGTCTACTTGCGAGTGAGCCCACTGCGTGCTGAAATTCAGTGAGACGGGCCCCCACTGTGCCTGATTCTGCTTGTAAAGCCCCAGCGTCATACTGAGGGCTTGGCAGAGGCGGGAGAGGGCTTCTGTTCCTGGGAACTGGCTGATTTCTGCAGCCTTTTTCTTCTCCCTCTGTCACGGGGCAGAAATGAGGAACCTTTTGCCCGCTTGCCCACGAAAAGACTGCGCCTGATAATACGGCGTCTTTTATGTTGAGAGGCGACCTGGGGTACAAACGTGGATTTCCCAGCTGTTGCCGTGGCCACCAGGTCTGAAAGACCGACCCCAAATAACTCCTCCCCTTAATAAGGCAATACTTCCAAATGCCGTTTGGAATCCGCATCACCTGACCACTGTCGTGTCCATAACCCTCTACTGGCAGAAATGGACAACGCACTTAGACTTGATGCCAGTCGGCAAATATTCCGCTGTGCATCACGCATATATAGAAATGCATCTTTTAAAAGCTCTATAGGCAATAATATACTGTCCCTATCTAGGGTATCAATATTTTCAGTCAGGGAATCCGACCACGCCAACCCAGCACTGCACATCCAGGCTGAGGCGATTGCTGGTCGCAGTATAACACCAGTATGTGTGTAAATACATTTTAGGATACCCTCCTGCTTTCTATCAGCAGGATCCTTAAGGGCGGCCATCTCAGGAGAGGGTAGAGCCCTTGTTCTTACAAGCGTGTGAGCGCTTTATCCACCCTAGGGGGTGTTTCCCAACGAACCCTAACCTCTGGCGGGAAAGGATATAATGCCAATAACATTTTAGAAATTATCAGTTGTTATCGGGGGAAACCCACGTCACACACCTCATTTAATTTCTCAGATTCAGGAAAACTACAGGTAGTTTTTCCTCACCGAACATAATACCCCTTTTTGGTGGTACTCGTATTATCAGAAATGTGTAAAACATTTTTCATTGCCTCAATCATGTAACGTGTGGCCCTACTGGAAGTCACATTTGTCTCTTCACCGTCGACACTGGAGTCAGTATCCGTGTCGGAGTCTATATCTGCCATCTGAGGTAACGGGCGCTTTAGAGCCCCTGACGGCCTATGAGACGTCTGGACAGGCACAAGCTGAGTAGCCGGCTGTCTCATGTCAACCACTGTCTTTTATACAGAGCTGACACTGTCACGTAATTCCTTCCAACAGTTCATCCAACTCAGGTGTCGACCCCCTAGGGGGTGACATCACTATTACAGGCAATCTGCTCCGTCTCCACATCATTTTTCTCCTCATACATGTCGACACAAACGTACCGACACACAGCACACACACAGGGAATGCTCTGATAGAGGACAGGACCCCACTAGCCCTTTGGGGAGACAGAGGGAGAGTTTGCCAGCACACACCAGAGCGCTATATATATACAGGGATAACCTTATATAAGTGTTTTTCCCCTTATAGCTGCTGTATTTTTAATACTGCGCGTAATTAGTGCCCCCCTCTCTTTTTTAACCCTTTCTGTAGTGTAGTGACTGCAGGGGAGAGCCAGGGAGCTTCCCTCCAACGGAGCTGTGAGGGAAAATGGCGCCAGTGTGCTGAGGAGATAAGGCCGCCGAGAAGGGGGCGGAGCCTATCTCCCGTTTTTCTGTGTATTCTGGCAGGGGTTAAATTCATCCATATAGCCCAGGAGCTATATGTGATGCATTTTTTGCCATTAAAGGTGATTTTTATTGCGTCTCAGGGCGCCCCCCCCCCCAGCGCCCTGCACCCTCAGTGACCGAAGTGTGAAGTGTGCTGAGAGCAATGGCGCACAGCTGCAGTGCTGTGCGCTACCTTGTTGAAGACAGGACGTCTTCTGCCGCCGATTTTCCGGACCTCTTCTGTCTTCTGGCTCTGTAAGGGGGCCGGCGGCGCGGCTCTGGGACCTATCCATGGCTGGGCCTGTGATCGGTCCCTCTGGAGCTAATGTCCAGTAGCCTAAGAAGCCCAATCCACTCTGCACGCAGGTGAGTTCGCTTCTTCTCCCCTTAGTCCCTCGATGCAGTGAGCCTGTTGCCAGCAGGTCTCACTGAACATAAAAAACCTAAAACTAAACTTTTCACTAAGCAGCTCAGGAGAGCCACCTAGTGTGCACCCTTCTCGTTCGGGCACAAAAATCTAACTGAGGCTTGGAGGAGGGTCATAGGGGGAGGAGCCAGTGCACACCAGGTAGTTCTAAAGCTTTACTTTTGTGCCCAGTCTCCTGCGGAGCCGCTATTCCCCATGGTCCTTACGGAGTCCCCAGCATCCACTTAGGACGTTAGAGAAAAGTAGATATATCAATGCACAGTAAAGAATGGATGTATATGCAGTGATCGCAAAAACGCGCTATGGCGCGTATTTTACCCAGAAACAGCCGCCCGGGACTCACATTTAGAAGATGAGCGGGTCCCACAGGACGCGCTCATCTGAATATGTGTTTGCATGTGTTAAGCCTGTCAGCGGAATGCAGGAGGTGACTGGCTGTTTCCTCAGCCAATCACCTCCTGTAGGCTCCATCCAATCACAGCCTGCAGCATCTCCCGCTTTGAATCCTGCTCCCCGCCAGCACATGAATCTGTGCTGCAGGGCTGACAGACTGGCCCCGCTCATCCGGCTCCACCTCCGCTCTGCCGCCAGCACCCTCCTCTGCGACTGGGAGTACAGCTCCGGATCTGCCCGCCGCCACCCCCCTACCCGGGACCCGCTCAACGCCCCACCGAGACCCGACAACCACCTTCCAGCAGGAGCCGCCCGGGCTGCGCAGCTCCCGCTGTAGGTAAGCAGTAGACAGTGCTGCATCGCCCCGCTTCACCTGGAGTAGCTGGTGCAGATGCGGGATGTCCGGGGGCTGCAAGCTCCGTGTGTGCAATGTGAGGCCGCTCAGAGTGTCAGGGCCTCACTGACACCATTTTTCTGACAGCACAGTGCAGTGAGTGCACTGGCACAAGTAGCCAGCCGGCGCCGCAGCATGAAGGAGCGATCTGTGAAATCGCAAGCAGAGGCTGGCAAGAAGGAGCTCCTCCGATCGCTTCCCCTGGCGGGCTGGCCACTGCTAAATATACCAGTAATCAGTACAACTGTGCAGTGACACTGACTTTCCCATTGCACCTGGGGCTCCACTACTTTGACACAGTTGTAACTGATTATCGGTATATTTAGCAGTGGCCAGCCCGTCAGGGGAAGCGATTGGAGGAGCTCCTTCTTGCCAGAGAACAGCCTCTGCTTGCGATTTCACATAGAGCTCCTCCAGGCTGCGGCTACTACAGGCGCAGGCTGGCTACTTGTGCCAGTGCACTCACTGCACTGTGCTGTCAGAAAAAATGGTGAGTGTCAGTGAGTTGCTGCTGGGGGCGGAGCCACTTGTGTTAAACGGCCCCTTCGTGCAACTGGAGGTGATAAGTGGTTACTGCAATGTGCCTCAGTGCTCTACCAGGCGCATTGTGTATAATAACGTGTTCTACCAGGCGCATTGTGTATAATAACGTGTTCTACCTGGCGCAATGTGTATAATAACGTGCTCTACCAGGCGCATTGTGTATAATAACGTGTTCTACCTGGCGCAATGTGTATGATAACGTGCTCTACCTGGTGCAATGTGTATATTAACGTGCTCTACCAGGCGCATTGTGTATAATAACGTGCTCTACCAGGCGCATTGTGTATAATAACGTGTTCTACCAGGCGCATTGTGTATAATAACGTGTTCTACCTGGTGCAATGTGTATAATAACGTGCTCTACCAGGCGCATTGTGTATAATAACGTGTTCTACCTGACGCAATGTGCATGATAACGTGCTCTACCTAGCGGCAATGTGTATGATAACATGCTCTACCTGGTGCAATGTGTATGATAACGTGCTCTACCTGGCGCAGTGTGTATAACGTGTTCTACCTGGCGCACTGTGTATGATAACGTGCTCTACCTAGCGGCAATGTGTATGATAACGTGCTCTACCTGGCGCAGTGTGTATGATAACGTGCTCTATCTGGCGCAGTGTGTATGATAACGTGCTCTATCTGGCGCAATGTGTATGATAACGTGTTCTACCTGGCGCAATGTGTATAATAACGTGTTCTACCTGGCGCAATGTGTATAATATGCTCTACCAGGCGCAATGTGTATGATAACGTGCTCTACCTGGCATAATGTGTATAACGTTCTCTACCTGGTGCAATTTGTATAAGTCCTCTACCTGGTGCAAAGTGTATGACTTGCTGTACCTGGTGCAAAGTGTATGACTTGCTGGACCTGGTGCAAAGTGTATGACTTGCTGTACCTGGTGCAAAGTGTATGACTTGCTGTACCTGGTGCAAAGTGTATGACGTGCTGTACCTGGTGCAAAGTGTATGACGTGCTGTACCTGGAGCAAAGTGTATGACATGATCTACCTGGATCAGTGTGCATAGGAGGTTCTACCTGGTGCAATGTGTATAAGCGCCACTACTGTGTGGTGTAATGTGAATTGACACTATTATGTGGTCACGCCCCTTCCCTATGAAGCCACGCCCCTAAAACTTTGCGGCGCACCTACGGCGCGCACTACCTATTCTTTGTGGTCTAAGTGGTCTAACACCAATTCACTTTCTGCCTAAGGGCACCAAAATGTCTAGTTACAGCTCTGGTGCAGGGTGTCCTGCATGCTACACAGCCCAGCAGCACTGTAACCCCATCCCCCCCATCTTGCAACACTTTTGTAGTGTCCAAACAAGATTAAAATTAATAAGAACCTTCATTCCGATGGGACCCAGAAAAAGACCGGTAGGACCCCAATTTTTAAAAGTGAAGGGTCCCTGGGACCCACTTTTTTTTTGGCTCAGCGCGATCACTGTATATCACAGGGTACTTGTACTATATAACCCTGACCTAATGCACTGTTTCTTAACTAACACTGTCAACAGACATGTAGAATACTTAAGTGTCTTGTAAAATGCACAGCGCTGACATGCAGGCGGCTTTACAAAAGAGGATTTGCCCAAACAGTCCCAGGAACAGTGCTGCTCTGTGTAATGGCGCCCAAACACTGACTGGGAGTGAGGGAGAGAGATATATGCAGATCCAGGGCAGGAACATTACTGTAAATGGCGCACTGGGGCTGGGGGAGGGGCTACAGGTCCAAGCCTTATCCTCCTGCTGGACCTCACCACTGGTACTATGGGCTGTAATAAAAACGTTTTTTATGAGGAAAAACCCGACCTGTGCCCTTGCCCTGGTGATTTAGTGGAGTCCCTGCTTGACCACAGTGTCCACGCCAGTGCGCGCAGCCCACCTCCCACCGACCGCGCCAGACCGCGATTTCAGCGGGACCCGCCTAGGGGACCCACTTACCTCCTCCCTGAGTGCGGCCACGCGATCCAGGAGAACTGCGGCGAGTGTATGACTAACGGGGAGCAACCCGGAGCCTCCGCTGTAAGTACCCGGCAACCAGGGCACGGGAGGTGATGGAGCAGCAGCAGGAGATGTCAGACTGACATCTATCACTGCTGCAGGCCTTGGAGTCTTCTATCTTCGCTTAGAAAAGCTCTCTCAGGGCTGCTAGAGCAGCCCACCTGTTGTATGCCTGCTTACTGCATGGCACCATCTACAAAACTGAGCTCCTGTGCACGGAGGCTGGGTTATAGAGGAGGCGGCGCTAGGCATTCTGGGAAGAAGGTCAAAGCTTTGAGCCTGTTGGTGCCTCGGATCAAGATCTTACTCTACACCCCCGATGTTATTCCCTGTGTAGCCCAGTGTACCCCACAGCAGAAACTTCAGATTTTAAAGTGAAAGATTAGATAACCTACATCTGCTTAAAATCCATAAAATTTTATATTTGTGGTGGAAATTGTACTTATATTGTTACTACACAGATAGTCCACTCACAGATGGAACTTCATTGCACCAGACATGACAGAGACAAATAACGAGATTTATGGTAAGAACTTACCGTTGTTAAATCTCCTTCTGCGAGGTACACTGGGCTCCACAAGGATTAACATCGGGGTGTAGAGTAGGATCTTGATCCGAGGCACCAACAGGCTCAAAGCTTTGACTGTTCCCAAGATGCACAGCGCCGCCTCCTCTATAACCCCGCCTCTGTGCACAGGAGCTCAGTTTCGTTAACCAGTCCAATGCAGTAGCAGGTACTAGAGACGACAATCGCTCGTAGCCAATTACACCACACACTCACGACAGGAGAGGGTGTCAGCGGCTAATTCCACACCAACCCAAAGAAGCTAAGTGTGTCATGGTGGGCGCCTTGTGGAGCCCAGTGTACCTCGCAGAAAGAGATTTAACAACAGTAAGTTCTTAACATAAATCTCGTTTTCTGTTGCGGGGTACACTGGGCTCCACAAGGATTAACATTGGGGATGTCCTAAAGCAGTTCCTTATGGGAGGGAACGCACTGTAGCGGGCACAAGAACCCGACGTCCAAAGAAAGCATCCTGGGAGGCAGAAGTAACGAAAGCAAAGAACCTTATGAACGTGTTCCCGGAGGCCCATGCAGCCGCCTTGCACAATTGTTCAAGGGTCGCACCACGGTGGGCCACCCAAGAAGGTCCAACCGACAGAGTAGAATGGGCTTTGATGGTAGCAGGAGCCGGACGACCAGCATGTACATAAGCATGTGCAATCACCATTCTAATCCATCTGGCCAGTGTCTGCTTGGAAGCAGGCCAGCCACGTTTGTGAAAACCAAACAGTACAAAAAGAGAATCAGATTTCCTAACTGAGGATGTTCTCTTCACATAGATACGGAGAGCGTGTACCACATCCAAAGAGAACACTCTTTGGAAGACAACTCAGGAGAATTAAAGGGCGGAACCACAATCTCCTGGTTAAGGTGGAAGGAAGACACCACATTGGGTAAATAACCTTGCCGCCTTCTAAGAACCGCCTGGTCATGGTGAAAAATCAAATGGGGAGATTTACAGGATAAGGCACCCAAGTCCGAGACCCTTCTAGCTGAAGCAATAGCCAGCAAAAATAGCACCTTAAGAGAAAGCCACTTAAGGTCAGCAGAGGCAAGAGGTTCAAACGGAGACTCTTGCAAGGCCTCCAAAACCACTGACAGATCCCAAGGGGCCACAGGTGGCACATAAGAAGGCTGAATCCGCAACACGCCCTGAGTGAATGTATGAACATCAGGAAGGGCAGCAATCTTTCTCTGAAACCAAACCGACAAGGCAGAAATATGAACCTTGAGGGAGGCCAGACGCATGGCCTAAGTTCAGGCCCTGTTGTAGGAAGGCTAAAAGTTTGGCCGTCCTAAACTTGAAAACGTCATGATTGTGAGACGCACACCAAGTAAAGTAAGCATTCCAGACCCTATGGTAAATCCAAGCAGAAGCCGGCTTACGGGCCTTCAACATAGTTTGAACGACTGCTTCAGAAAAACCCTTTGCCCTCAGGATGGAAGCTTCAAGAGCCATGCCGTCAAAGCCAGACGGGCCAAGTCCTGGTAAACGCAAGGGCCCTGAACGAGGAGGTCTGGTCGTTGTGGAAGTAGAAGGGGACGATCTAGCGAGAGGCCCTGTAGATCGGAGAACCAGTGCCGCCTGGGCCACGCTGGAGTGATTAGAAGTAGGTTTCCTCCTCCTTGCTTGAACTTCCATATTACTCTGGGCAGTAATGACACCGGAGGGAACACATACGGCAGCCAAAAGTTCCATGGGATTGACAGAGCATCCAAGAACGCTGCTTGAGGATCCCTTGTCCTTGCTCCGAAGACCGGAACCTTGTGATTGTGTCGAGACGCCATCAGGTCCACATCTGGAAGGCCCCACTTGTCTACGAGAAGTTGAAACACTTCTGGATGGAGGCTCCATTCTCCAGCGTGTACGTCCTGATGACTGAGAAAGTCTGCTTCCCAGTTTAGGACCCCCGGAATGAACACTGCGGATATGGCCAGCAGATGGCGTTCTGCCCACTGAAGAATCCAAGATACTTCCCTCATTGCCATGCGGCTTCGAGTGCCGCCCTGATGATTGATGTACGCCACCGTGGTGGCGTCCGATTGTACTTGAACAGGTCTGTTCTGAATTAGATGCTGGGCCATTGTCAACGCATTGAACACTGCCCGCAGTTCCAGAATATTTATCAGGAGTAGAGACTCCTCCTCGGTCCACCGACCCTGAAGGGAGTGTTGTTCCAACACTGCACCCCAACCTCTCAGACTGGCATCCGTCGTCAGTAGGACCCAGTTGGATATCCAGAAGGGGCAGCCCCGGATAGCCCCCCCTGCTCAATCGATGGTCCTGAAGCCACCAGCTCAGTGACAGACGGACCTCCGGAGACAAGGAGATCATGTGAGATCTGATCCAGTGAGGCAGGCCGTCCTACTTGATCAGAATTAACTTCTGCAGAGGGCGAGAATGGAATTGAGCATACTCCACCATGTCGAAAGCCGGCACCATGAGACCTAGCACTTGCATCGCCGAATGAATCAACACTTGCAGACGAGTTAGGAAGCATTGAATCCTGTCCTGAAGTTTCAGGACCTTCTCCTGAGACAAGAACAACCGTTGGTTGTGAGTGTCTAATAACGATCCCAGGTGTACCATGCTCCGAGCAGGAACCAGGGATGATTTCTTCCAGTTGACAAGCCACCCGAGGACTGTTATGACCTGGACAGTCAGATCTAGATGACACAGGAGAAGTTCTGGGGAATTTGCCAGGATCAACAAATCATCTAGGTACGGTAGGATCCTGACCCCTTGATGGCGGAGTGTAGCCGTCATGACCGCCATTACTTTGGTGAAAACTCGGGGAGCCGTTGTCAAACCAAAGCGTAACGCCCGAAATTGGTAATGAAGGTTACCCACCGCAAACCTTAGGTACTGCTGATGAGACACTGCAATAGGAATATGCAGATAGGCATCTTGTATGTCCAGGGAGACCATATAGAACCCAGGTTCCAAGGCCAGATCAATGGAGCGCAGCGTTTCCATACGAAACTTGGAGACCCGCACATACTTGTTCAAGGACTTCAGATTAAGAATGGGCCGCGAGGACCCGTTCGGTTTCGGGACTAGAAACAGAGGTGAATAGTACCCCTTGCCTCTCCGAGCCAGAGGCACCTGTACTACCACTCCTGTGGTCAGGAGGGAATGTACCACCAAATGAAGTGTGTTTGCTTTTGCCGGGTCCAGAGGAACATCTGTCAGGCAAAATTGATGAGGGGGACGATTCTTGAAGGGTACGGCGTAACCTCGAGTGACGACTTCCCTTACCCAGGCATCGGAAGTGGTCTTCAACCATTCCTGGGCAAAACCTAGAAGCTGGCCCCCACCCTGGGATCCCCACCCCGTTATGCAGCAGGCTTGTCAGTTTTGGAAGCAGGCTGACGGGCAGCCCAGGCTCGCTTCGGTCTGGGCTTTGCAGGTCAGAAAGCACGAGCTTGCTTTGGGTATGCCTGACCTTTTGCTTTACCTGGAAGACAAAAGGGCAGAGGGAAAGTACTTTTTGCCTTCTGTGCGGAAGGAGCCGTACTAGGTAGGCAAGCTGTTTTAGCAGTAGCCAGATCAGCCACAATCATATTGAGGTCTTCTCCAAAGAGAATGTCTCCCTTGAAAGGAAGCACCCTCCAGGGTTTTCTTGGAATCCATATCCACCGACCAGGATCTTAACCAAAGGATACGTGTGGCAAAGACGGACGTAGTAGCAGCTTTGGCCGCCAGCACCCCGGCATCGGATGCCGCCTCCTTAAAGTACAGAGAAGCTGTGGTAATATATGAGAGACAATGTCGAGCATGCTCAGATGCATTGGAAGGCAGCTCCGCCTCAAGCTCCTGAGCCCACACCTCAACAGCTTCAGCAGCCCACGTTGCTGCAATGGTTGGCCTATGCACAGGCCCCGTTAGGGTGTAAATCGCCTTCAAACAACCCTCCACACGTCTATCCGTCGCTTCCATCAGAGAGGTGACGTAGTTACTGGCAGAGCAGTGGAAACTACCATGCGTGCCACATGAGAATCTACAGGCGGAGGAGTTTCCCAATTTTTACTTAGCTCCACAGAGAGAGGATAGCGAACCAACAGTCTCTTATGCGGTGTGAATTTCGTTCCCGGGTTTTCCCAGGATTCCTGTTGAATGTCAGCCAGGTGTTGAGAATGAGGTAAAACTTGTTTAACCACCTTTTTACGTTTAAATCTGTCCGGATTTTTAGAGACAGCCGCAGGCTCAGGTTCATCAGAGACCTGAAGAATGAGCCCGATAGCCTCAATCAAATCAGGGACATCCACCATTGACTTCCCTTCCCCATCAGAAGCATCTGAGTCAGTGTCTGTGGGGTCAGTATATGCACCATCCTCCTCAGAGGATGTGTCCGGAATAGCAGTAGATTGTGAGGAAGTAGCGGCCCGTTTAGAAGACGTCTTAGTCTTAGGTGGGCGAGAGTGAGATTTAGATTTAGTCAGTGACCGGTTCAAGTGCTGTAACTGAGTTGAGATATGATCCGCCCAAGGCGGATTAACTGCAGGGACCATAAACTGCTGCATTGGCACAGGTGGTCCCACAGGGGGCGTCAGTTTAGTTACTAGCATATTTAACAGCGTGGAAAAGGTAGCCCAAGGTGGGTCACTTGTTATCCCCGGTGCTACAGACCCACTGGGGGGTAAGGAACCCCCTGAACCTGAACTCTCTGCTGCCATATTTTCCTCCAAAATGTCTGCAGCATCACCACCACGCAATATGGGAGAAGCCTCAGCTCCGTTGCCTCGTGTAGCTGACATAATATAAGCACAATATCAGGCAACCTGGTACAATCTTTAGCAGCGATATATCTAGCAAGAACTCCTAGTGTAGTGTGACTTTCCTGTCAGCACAAACAGGGAATCCAAGAAATATATATACACTGCTCAAAAAAATAAAGGGAACACTAAAATAACACATCCTAGATCTGAATGAATAAAATATACTTATTAAATACTGTGTTCTTTACATAGTTGAATGTGCTGACAACAAAATCACACAAAAATTATCAATGGAAATCAAATTTATTAACCCATGGAGGTCTGGATTTGGAGTCACACTCAAAATTAAAGTGGAAAAACACACTACAGGCTGATCCAACTTTGATGTAATGTCCTTAAAACAAGTCAAAATGAGGCTCAGTAGTGTGTGTGGCCTCCACGTGCCTGTATTACCTCTGTACAACACCTGGGCATGCTCCTCATGAGGTGGCGGATGGTCTCCTGAGGGATCTCCTCCCAGACCTGGACTAAAGCATCCTCCAACTCCTGGACAGTCTGTGGTGCAACGTGGCATTGGTGGATGGAGCGAGACATGATGTCCCAGATGTGCTCAATTGGATTCAGGTCTGGGGAATGGGCGGGCCAGTCCATAGCATCAATGCCTTCGTCTTGCAGGAACTGCTGACACACTCCAGCCACATGAGGTCTCGCAGTGTCTTGCATTAGGAGGAACCCAGGGACAACCACACCAGCATATGGTCTCACAAGGAGTCTGAGGATCTCATCTCGGTACCTAATGGCAGTCAGGCTACCTCTGGCGAGCACATGGAGGGCTGTGCGGCCCCCCAAAGAAATGCTGCCCCACACCATTACTGACCCACTGCCAAACCGGTCATGCTGGAGGATGTTGCAGGCAGCAGAACATTCTCCTTGGCGTCTCCAGACTCTGTCACGTCTGTCACATGTGCTCAGTGAGAACCTGCTTTCATCTGTGAAGAGCACAGGGTGCCAGTGGCGAATTTGCCAATCTTGGTGTTCTCTGTCAAATGCCAAACGTCCTGCACGGTGTTGGGCTGTAAGCACAACCCCCACCTGTGGACGTCGGGCCCTCATACCACCCTCATGGAGTCTGTTTCAGATCGTTTTAGTAGACACATGCACATTTGTGGCTTGTTGGAGGTCATTTTGCAGGGCTCTGGCAGTGCTCCTCTTGTTCCTCCTTGCACAAAGGCGGAGGTAGCGGTCCTGCTGCTGGGTTGTTGCCCTCCTACGGCCTCCTCCACGTCTCCTGATGTACTGGCCTGTCTTCTGGTAGCACCTCCATGCTCTGGACACTACGCTGACAGACACAGCAAACCTTCTTGCCACAGCTCGCATTGATGTGCCATCCTGGATGAGCTGCACTACCTGAGCCACTTGTGTGGGTTGTAGGGAGGTCATACAGGCACGAGGAGGCTACAGACACTACTGAGCCTCATTTTAACTTGTTTTAAGGACATTACATCAAAGTTGGATCAGCCTGTAGTGTGTTTTTCCATTTTAATTTTGAGGGTGACTCCAAATCCAGACCTCCATGGGTTAATAAATTTGATTTCCATTGATAATTTTTGTGTGATTTTGTTGTCAGCACATTCAACTATGTAAAGAACAAAGTATTTAATAAGAATATTTCATTCATTCAGATCTAGGATGTGTTATTTTAGTGTTCCCTTTATTTTTTTGAGCAGTGTATATATATATATATATATATATATATATATATAAATAGAAAGTGACTATAAATCACAAAGAAAAATACACAGCAAGTATATCTTGTGAAAAACCTATATTATTCAGAAAACCTGACACACTTAGCACCCTCAGGTTACAGAATATAGGAGTAGCACGCTGAGTGAAATACCCGATATGGCAGCTACGCAGCAGCTACATGCACACACACATATATATAGTCACAAGTGTACCATGCAGAAATTATTCAACCATAAAACTGCACTGGATTAGCAATACAAAGTAATACTCAGAATAGCTATATAAGTAAACAGTAGATATAACAAAACAAAGTAGATACTGGATGCATATCATAGGGTGTTTGTACCACACAACCCTGAATGTATGCACTCTTTCTTAACTAACACTGTCCCTTGACAGGTAGAATACTTAAGTGTCCTGTAAAATGCACAGCGCTGGCGAGCAGGCGGCTTTACAGAGGATTTGCCCCAGCAGTCCCAGGAACAGCGCAGCTCCGTTGTGATGGCGGCTGACAGGGAGTGAGGGAGAGATATGCAGCTTCAGGGCAGGAACATTTACCCAAATGACGCGCTGGGGGAGGGGCTACAGGTTAGGCCTAATCCCCCTGCTGGCTTCCCCACCGGGCGCTGCGGGCTTGTTAAAAACCGGCTTTCATAAGAGAAAAAAGCCTCACCTGCGCCCTGTGTCCCGGTAACTAGTGGAGCAGCTGCCCTATACAGTGTCCACGCCAGCGCGCGTGGCCCGCCTCCCATGGAAGCGCCGGATTGCGGTTAACAGCGGGCCAAAGAGACCCCTTACTTCCCCTTGTACCTGCGGCCACGCGATCCCGGAGGTCAGCGGCGAGTGTGTGTGACTAACAGAAGAACACCGGAGCCTCCGCTGCAGTTACCCGGCAACCAGGGCGTGGGAGTATACAGCGCCGCTGGGGGAGTGATGGAGCTGCAGCAAACGATTTCTATTTGACATACATAAAAGTTGCAGCCCTTGAAGTCTTAAAAAGTTCTTCTTTTCTTCTGAAACAAGCTATAATATGGCAGCCCTCCTGTTGATTGCCTGCTTACTGCATGGCACCAACTTACAAACTGAGCTCCTGTGCACGGAGGCGGGTTATAGAGGAGGCGGCGCTTTGCATCTTGGGAACACTCAAAGCTTTGAGCCTGTTGGTGCCTCGGATCAAGATCCTACTCTACACCCCGATGTTAATCCTTGTGGAGCCCAGTGTACCCCGCAGCAGAAATAGTGACTTCAGAGGTGGTTAACATATAAAGAAGAATGTGATACAGACGTAATGTGGATGACTGTGTGAAAGTAATTTCTGTCACATGTCTATTGAAAGGATGCAGTTGCACAGATGTGTCATCAAAGTAGAACTAAAAACTATGGAGGCATCTAATTTATGTGCTGATCCAGTGTCCAACCTACCCTACACTACACTACAGCCTAACTAATATTCATGAGGCCCCACATATTCATGTGGTACTGCTTCAAAAAGACTTTATTTTCTACATTTCTATGACTACGAGTTCAGCTGACAACATTGCATCCACTGTGTAGAGTCCCTTTTCATGATACAATCTAATGCACCTGCAACTTTCCACATAGTGTGGCTGATGCACAGGTGAAAGCAGGTTGGTTTTGTGGATTAGTACGGTCATGTAGATAATGTGCTGGCAGAGTAGTGGTCTGAGTCGTGTGTGTACTTAATTACACTTGTTTCAGACACATCATTAGGGATAGGGCTGGAACAAGTGCATTCCGATAATGATGAGGGTTATGAAACCAACCTATGCAGTCCAACCACAGAGATAAATACAACTGCATACGGGAGAATATCCACAAGGTACAATATGTCACTAACGTATTATAATATTGTATCATAAATAAGACCTTCCCCCACACAGAATTTTGTTAGAAGCTCCCCTAATAGTGAAAGTATGTCTTCCTTAACAAACCTAAAGCCTGAAGTATGCCACCGACCACAGCTGGCCCGCCATGGACATGGTATTCACAGCAATCTTCTCCTGTGAAACTACGGGGACCTGCAAAAAAAAATGAAATAAGAAAAAAAATCATATATATATATATATATATATATATATATATATATATATATATACATACACACACACACACATAATAAATATATATATATATATATGTATACATACACGCATTATATACTGTATATATATATATATATATATATATATATATATATATATATATACACACACACACACACATAATAAATATATATATATATATATATATATATATATACATACACGCATAATATACTGTGTATATATATATATATATATATATATATATAATTTTTTTTTTCAACAGGCTAGTCAATACAAATGGAAACTTTTTAAAAAAGCAATACATTTGTGATAAATATGTATTTTAAAGAGACATAGAAAAAAAAGCAGTCTACTGCATTAATTTCTGTCCAAATATACAAATGCACGATATACTTTGCTTTCTATTAGAAAAATCAGTTGTGGTAATGTTGTAGGGAAATGTAACTATCATAAAGTAACTATCCTGGGGATATATACGGTATCCCAACTACACAGACAGCGGCATCCAGTCTGCCGGAATCCCGCTGCGCTCAACACAGTTTCTATTCTTACTTAATTTGTGGCGTGGATCCACCAACAGAGTGGGAATACTGGGCTGGTGTCGGGATTCCGGATGTTGATTTATTGGCGGGTGTCGGGATCCCAGCGTCGGTCTCCTGAACGCTGGGATCACGACAGCCAGTAAACTGACTGCATCCCCTATCCTGACATACATTTAACATAGCTGTAGTGCTTAAAATGGATGCTTTTGGCAGATTTCAGAAGCCAAGTCAACATTTAAATGTACCTGTTAGTTATATAGACATTCACATCTGTAGTATTTATTTTGGTAATTATTTTTACATCCATAAGAATACTGCCCTCAGACTTGAGTCAGTAAAGCGAGAGTTTGTATGGTTACAGGTATAAAAGTATATAGAAGACTTTATATATAAGACTCCGTAACAAAACGATCTTTTTTCCTCTGCGATATAATGCAAACATGCTTTATAGAATAGATAGGAGGTTCAGGCCATCCTGGGAACAAAATGGGAAGGAGTTGTCCTAAAAAAATGCACAAGAAAATAGTAGTGGGCCACGGTTGGCCCCCAATATGGGTTATCTAGTGAGATGGGAAACATGATGGATTAGAACAATTGCAAAATTTAATATGACAAATACTTGTGGTATGATGCACTGAAAAAATGGACAAGCTAAGCAGTATCTGCTACACTTAACATGCCTGGCTACTGGGAAAACAACGCAGAAACACACTCCTAGTTGGGAGGTGGTAGACCAGACTGACATAAGGCAGCAAAGCAATTTTTACTAACCAGGGCAACCTAACTAAAGTTATGAATAGGCAAAAAAAGGTCTACTTTACATCTTCTAAATACAGCAATATTGATGTAATATTAGTAAATATATATCTGAAGGACTAACATAAGTAGGGAAGCCATATGCTTAAAGAAGCAGGTCCCTAAGTTATATCTGTAGTCAGCTATATGGCATGTCTCGCACTCATCCAGGATAAGAAACAAAACCCTACAGCCAAGATACAAGCAGTTAGGGCAGGTACACCACACAAACTATATTTCTGTAATTTCCTTTTGTTCTAAAATGCTGACTCCCCTATATTCATTCACCCTGTAGTTTAAGGATGTATTGGGTAAGACTATTTCACAATAGCACTTACTAATCAAGCTGCAAGAATTGGCACAATTGGTAATGAATTAACATTTTCAGTTGTTGACAAAAAACAAACATTCTCAATAATTTTTACTGGCACATTATTTGCACTCAGACAGCTATATACTAGGGGTTGTAGTAAAGGGTGCACCCATTTTGTTTTATTTTTATGCTAAAATGAAACTTTTAAATATAATACATATTCCATTTGAACAACATACATAATTTAAATGTATTTCAATTTATCCCAAAATAATGCTCATTTGACCTTTTTATGTTTTATACTACTCATGACAACAAGAAGACATCAGGGCTGACAACTTTCCATTTTACATATAATACTGTTGTTTTGTGACTATTATGCTTTTCCCTCCGAATTGTGCCTAAATTAAGTAAAAGGCATCCAACTGATAGTAGTAAATGAAGTAGAAATACTGGAGGCAGTGTAAAAATTATACCGCAGTGAACATTCTGAGGACTCCTGCTACATATCCGCTCCCTATCCCTTGGATTATTATTACACTATATTGCCAGACAAAAAAAAATTCTACACTGAACAAAAAGGAGCCTTGTTGACTACATAGCTGTAAAACAGCCCAAGCATCCTTGTGTATGTGTGTATTCCTTATGATTATCATTGTTTATTTATGACACAACAAGGGTTCCACAGCACCTTACAAAGTACATAGATAAATGAGCCAAACAGGAAAACAATGACTTGCAGTGCAAGATAATGTAGGACAAGTACGTGGCATATACACAATTCTGGATCAGTGAACAGGACACTGAACATGCTGGCAGAAACTAAGGGTTAGGTGTCATTGTAGGGAGTATGGAGTAGAAGAGAGGGAAAAGAACATGAGGGGAGAGGGCCCTGCAAGTGAGGGCTTACATTCTAAAGGGGAGGTGCAGACAGCGGGGTGACACAGATGGGGTAGAAGTGAGCATGAAACAGGGGGTTAGGATGAGAGATGGCTGGTTTTGATGAAGAAGTGGGTCTCGGGAGCCCGTATGAAGTTTTGTAAAGAGGTGGAAAGACTGATAGGAAGAGGTAGAGAATTCCAGGGGTAGGAAGCACCACGGCAAAATTTTAGGGGCAGGAACGGGAGGAAGTTAATAGTTGACAGTATTTAATAGTTGAGCATGTATTTGTGGAGCGAAGAGGGTGGATGTGAGTGTAAATGGAGATAAGATCAGATATGTAAATGGATGAGAAATGGGTGAGGGCTTTATAAGTGAGTGTAAGAAGCTTGAATTGGATTTGGAAGGGGAGCCAGTGTAAGACTTGCAAGAGAGGGGAGGTGGACGTACTACGTTTGGAGAGGAAGATAAGCCGGGAAGCAGCAGCATTGAGGATAAATTGTGTAGTGGAGAGAGGCGGTAGTCAGGGAGGACATATAGATTACAGTAGTCTAATCTGGAGATGACTAGTGAGTGGATGAGGGTCTTAGTAGCATTTAGTTTGAGTAAGTCTGATTCTGGAAATATTTTGGAGATGGAAATGGTAGGTGAGAGGTGCTGAATGTGTGGTTTGAAGGAGAGGGGGATAGAGGAGATTGTAGTGCCATCAATAGATTAGGAAATTGTGGAAATTGAAGTTATGCGGGAGGGTGAGAAGATGATCATTTCAGTCTTAGACATGTTAAGTTTAAGATAGCGCTGGGACATCCAAGAAGAGATAGCAGAGAGACAGTTGGAGTGAGGAGAGAGGGGGAGAGGTCAGAGGAGGAAAGGCAGATTTAAGTATCATCAGCATAGAGATGATATTGGAAGTCAGAAGAGCGAATGAGTTCACGTAATGAGGACATATAGGGGTATATTTACTAAGGTCCCGATTTTGACCGAGATTATGTTTTTTCTTCAAAGTGTCATCTCGGGAATTTACTAAACTCAAATCACGGCAGTGATGAGGGCATTCGTAATATTTTGAAAGTCCTAGGAAAAAATTACGAATCAATACACCATCGGTCAAATACGCCTGCAATTTGGTAGAAATCGGTAATTTACTAAAAAGTGTAAATCACAAACACTGCCGACAATAGCCAAACACTGCCGTGCTGAAATACAATTCGTGGAAAAGTGCTAAAAAAAACAGACCTGCTTTTTTTCCCCGTGTTTGGATAGGCATGCACGGATCCATGAGATCCGTGCATGTTTTTCAGTGGGAAGGGGTGGGAAAGTGTTTTTTTTTTTTTTTAAATTGCGTGGGGTCCCCCCTCCTAAGCCAAACCAGCCTCGGGATCTTTGAGCCGGCCCTGGTTGAAAAAATATGGGGGGGGAAATGATAGGGGTTCCCCCATATTTAAACAACCAGCACCGGGCTCTGCGCCTGGTCCTGGTTCCAAAAATACGGGGGACAAAAAGCGTAGGGGTCCCCCGTATTTCTGAAACCAGCACCGGGCTCCACTAGCCAGATACATAATGCCACAGCCGGGGGACACTTTTATCTTGGTCCCTGCGGCCCTGGCATTACATAACCAACTAGTCACCCCTGGCCGGGGTACCCTGGAGGAGTGGGGACCCCTTCAATCAAGGGGTCCCCCCCCTCCAGCCACCCAAGGGCCAGGGGTGAAGCCCGAGGCTGTCCCCCCCATCCAAGGGCTGCGGATGGGAGGCTGATAGCCTTTTTGTCAAAAAATGAATATTGTTTTTAGTAGCAGTACTACAAGTCCCAGCAAGCCTCCCCCGCAAGCTGGTACTTGGAGAACCACAAGCACCAGCATGCGGAGGAAAACCGTGCCTGCTGGTACCTGTAGTACTACTACTAAAAAAATACCCCAATAAAAACATAAGACACACACCTTGAAAGTAAAAGTTTAATACATACATCCACACCTCCATATACACATACTTACCTATGTTCACACGAGGGTCGGTCCTCTTCTCCATGTAGAATCCATGGGGTACCTGTTGAAAAAATTATACTCCCAAAATCCAGTGTAGAAGGCTCCTCTTTTAATCCATTTGTAATCCAGGTACTTTGCAAAATAAAAAAACGGACACCCAACCTCGCACTGAAAGGGGCCCCATGTTTTCACATTGGACCCCTTTCCCCGAATGCCAGGAACCCCCTCTGACTTATGTCTAAGACAGTTCCATCAGCCAATCAGGGAGCGCCACGTTGTGGCACCCTCCTGATTGGCTGTGTGCTCCTGTAGTGTATGACAGGCAGCACACGGCAATGTTACAATGTAGCGCCTATGCGCTCCATTATAACCAATGGTGGGAACTTTGTGGTCAGCGGTGAGGTTACTTTCGGTCAACCGCTGACCACAAAGTTCCCACCATTGGTTACAATGGAGCGCATAGGCGCTACATTGTAACACTGCCATGTGCTGCCTGTCATACAGTACAGGAGCACACAGCCAATCAGGAGGATGCCACAACGTGGCGTTCCCTGATTGGCTGATGGAACCGTCTTAGACATAAGTCAGAGGGGGTTCCTGGCATTCGGGGAAAGGGGTCCCATGTGAAAACATGGGGCCCCTTTCAGTGCGAGGTCGGGTGTCCGTTTTTTTATTTTGCAAAGTACCTGGATTACAAATGGATTAAAAGAGGAGCCTTCTTACCTATGTTCACACCGACCCTCGTGTGAACATAGGTAAGTATGTGTATATGAAGGTGTGGATGTATGTATTAAAGTTTTACTTTCAAGGTGTGTGTCTTATGTTTTTATTGGGGTATTTTTTTAGTAGTAGTACTACAGGTACCAGCGGGCACGGTTTTCCTCCGCATGCTGGTACTTGTGGTTCTCCAAGTACCAGCTTGCTGGGACTTGTAGTACTGCTACTAAAAACAATATTCATTTTTTGACAAAAAGGCTATCAGCCTCCCATCCGCAGCCCTTGGATGGGGGGGACAGCCTCGGGCTTCACCCCTGGCCCTTGGGTGGCTGGAGTGGGGGGGGGACCCTTGATTGAAGGGGTCCCCACTCCTCCAGGGTACCCCGGCCAGGGGTGACTAGTTGGTTATGTAATGCCAGGGCCGCAGGGACCTAGATAAAAGTGTCCCCCGGCTGTGGCATTATGTATCTGGCTAGTGGAGCCCGGTGCTGGTTTCAGAAATACGGGGGACCCCTACGCTTTTTGTCCCCCGTATTTTTGGAACCAGGACCAGGCGCAGAGCCTGGTGCTGGTTGCTTAAATATGGGGGAACCCCTGACATTTTTTTTCCCATATTTTTTCAACCAGGACCGGCTCAAAGAGCCCGAGGCTGGTTTGGCTTAGGAGGGGGTACCCCACGCAATTTTTTATTTTTATTTTAACACTGATTACAATTTTTTAAAAGGTGCACAATGAAGCCCAGCACGGATCTCTCAGATCCGGCCGAGATTCATTGTATTAAAGTCGGCAATGTTTTACAAGTCACTCACGTAAAACACTGCCAAAAAAACCGAATGACATCGACATCGGTAAATCCGAAAATGCAGAATACGACAGCTTAGTAAATTAGTCGTAATAAATTCAAAAAGTTGCAACTTTACACTTTCGATGTCATTCGTGATTGAACTTTGACCTCAGACGGGAAAATACGAATTTTAGTAAATATACCCCACAGAGAGAGAAACTGAAAGGTCCGAGAACAGAACCTTGGGGTTCTAGAACCCAACCAATAAACACAGATGGAAAACAAAGGTTTTAATAATAGTGGTTGTGTCTAGAATTGAACTTATTTTCTACAATGGAAAATAACAATAAAAAGGCATAAAATATTATATGAATACAATAAATAAGCAGATACATTTATTTTTATATTATTACATCTGTAAGATATGATTTAATGATTAAACATGTATTTTAATGATGGAATATCAAATTTACTAAAAATTTCATTAAAATACAATTTTTATCAGGCAGTGTGGTGGCAATAGAACCTAAGACTGGGAGCACTGAGGTCTTGGTGGAATATGTGTGGAGTGTGTATGTGCTCCCCATGATTGTGTGGGCTTCCTTTGGGTTCTCCGATTTCCTCTCATAGTCCAGAAATATACTGGAACCCTAGTGTATATTTATGTGTGTACCTGTGGAAAACAGATTATGAGCTCCACTGGGGCAGGGACTAATGTGAATGACTAAATATTCTCTGCGCTGCACTATAAAAAAAAGGATTTTAATTACCTACTGGTAAATTCTTTTCTCGTAGTCAATAAGGGATATTGGGGGAATCTAGTACGATGGGGTATAGACGGTGTACAAAGGAGCCGGTGCATTTCGTCACTGTGTGTGCCGGCTCCTCCCCTCTATGCCCCCTCCCACATGCAGTTATAGGTAAAACAGTGCTCAACGGAGAAAGGACATATATGAGAGAAGGAACATGATAACAAAGAGTGATGAGATTTATATACCAGCACACGATGAACCAGAGGCGTAACTAAGGGGGGTTGAGCAGGGCACATGCCCTGGGCGCCTTGGCAGGCCCAGCAGAGGGGGCGCTGCCGGTGGCCAAGGCATCATGCCCACCCGCCCCCGCTATTGCTCTGCCCCCGTCCCACTGCAATGTGAGGGGAGGAGAGCGCAGCGTCTCTCCTGCCCCTCAATGTGCTCACTGCTCAGTGTGAGTGTCTGTCTGGTCTCCGGGCGGCGTTAGCCAATCAGAGTCTGCAAACTCTGATTGGCTAACGAAGCAGCGCCACATTTAAGATTGCCGCCGCCGGAGACCGCATAGCAGAGGCCAGCGGCAGCGGTGACAGTGAGCAGGGATCCAGGTTGATGTAAGCAGCAGCCAGCAGGGGAGGGGGGGGGGGGGGGGGGATCATGTCTCTGGTACCTTGAGGCACTGTGTATCTGGCACTGTGGGGCAATTGTGTATCTGGCACAGTGGGGCAATTGTGTATCTGGCACTGTGGGGCAATTGTGTATCTGGCACTGTGGGGCAATTGTGTATCTGGCACTGTGGGGCAATTGTGTATCTGGCACTGTGGGGCAATTGTGTATCTGGCACTGTGGGGCAATTGTGTATCTGGTACTGTGTACTGTGTAAAAAGGGGACTCTGCGTACTGTGTAAAAAGGGGACTCTGCGTGCGTACTGTGCAAAAACTGAATGAAGGTGCGCTGAGAGGCGACACAGGAGGTAGGTGACAGTCATGTCGGCACGCCCCATTTTCAGTGGCCATGCCCCTTCTGATATGTGGCCACACCCCTTCTGGCGCGTGGCCACGCCAACTTTCCCAGCACGCGTACACATGCTTAATTTTGTGGCTTTTTTTGGGGGGGGGGGGGGGGGGGGGGGGCGCGCCGCTCTTCATCTTTCCCTGGGCTCCGAAAACCCTAGTTACGCCTCTGCCACGAACAAATAACTGGTAACAACAGCTGAACAGGAAATCACATAAAAGAGAACCTGCAGAAAGGTCAACGCACTGAGGCGGTCGCCCAACATCCCTTATGGACTACGAGAAAAGGATTTACCGGTAGGTAATTAAAATCCTGTTTTCTCTAGCATCCATAAGGGATATTGGGTGAATCTAGTACGATGGGAACGTCCCAAGGCTTCCAGAACTGGCGGGAACGTGCAGAGATTTCTGTAGCACCGCCTGGCCAAACTGGGTATCGTCTTTGGCCAGGGTATCAAACTTGCAGAACTTAACAAAAGTGTTTTTCCCCGACCAGGTAGCAGCTCAGCATAGTTGTAAGGCCAAAACTCCATGGGGAGCAGCCCAGGAAGACCCCACCGATCTTGTAGAGTGGGCCTTCAGAGACTTAGGAACAGATAACGCTGCCGACACATAGGCCTGTTGGATAGTAAGTCTAAGCCAACGAGCAATGGACTGCTTCGAAGCAGGATAACCCTATTTCTGCGCATCATAGAGCACGAAGAAGGAATCAGTCTTTTTTTATCCGATCCGTTCGCTTGACATAGATCTTCAAGGCTCGCACAGCATCCAATGCCTCCGGAGGAGCAGAAGTGTCAGAACTGGACAGAACAACAATAGGTTGATTCAGGTGAAACGCAGAGACAACCTTCGGCAGGAACTGCTGTCTAGTCTGGAGCTCAGCTCTGTCCTCGTAAAAGACCAAGTAGGGACTTTTACACGACAAGGCCACCAATTCTGGGACACGTCAAGCAGAAGCCAGGGCCAGTAAAATCACCGTCTTCCACGTGAGGTACTTGTCTTCTACCATCATCAGAGGTTCAAACCAGGAGGACTTTAGAAATTCCAACACCACATTCAAATCACAAGGTGCCGTAGGCGGCACAAAAGGAGGTTGTATGTTGAGTACCTCTTGCAAGAAGGTCTGAACTTCTGGCAACACAGTCAATTTCTTCTGGAAGAAAATGCAAAGAGCTGAAATCTGGACCTTAATGGAACTCAGACATAAGCCCTTATCCACACCAGCCTGCAGGAAATGTAAGAAATGCTCCAAGTGGAACTCTGGAGGCGGATATGTGCGTTCCTCGCACCAAGAGACATATCTCCTCCAGATAGGATAATAGCGTTTTGACGTCACAGATTTCCTGGCCTGAACCATGGTAGCAATAACCTTTTTGGAAAGGCCCCTGTGAGCTAGGATGTTCCACTCAACCTCCATGCCGTCAAACGAAGACTCCGTAAGTCCTGGTAGATGAACAGTCCCTGCTGAAGAAGATATCTTCTTAGTGGTAGAGGCCAAGGGTCTTCAACGGATATGTCCAGAAGATCCGCGTACCACGTCCTCCGAGGCCAAACCGGGGCAATAAGAATTGGCTGTACTCCTTGATTCCTGATTCGCTTGAGCAACCTTGGGAGCAACGGAATTAGAGGAAATAGGTAGACCAGCCGGTAAGGCCAATGCGATATCAGTGCATCCACTGCCCTCGCCTGAGGGTCGCTGGTTCGTGAGCAATACCAGTGAAGCTTCTTGCTGAGTCGAGAAGCCATCATGTCTATTTGTGGGCAGCCCCACCGGTGGATGATCTGCTGGAACACGTGATGGTGTAGACCCCACTCCCCCGGGTGGAGATCGTGACGACTCGGGAGGTCCGCTTCCCAGTTTTCCACTCCCGGAATGAAGATTGACGACATTGCTTTTGCATTTCTTTCTGCCCAGAGGAGTATCTTTGATACCTCTCGCATGCAGGCTCTGCTGTTTGTCCCTCCTTGCCGCTTGATGTACGCCACTACAGTGGCGCTGTCTGACTGTACTTGGATAGCATGATCCTTGAGCAGAGGAGAGGCCTGAAGCAGGGCATTGTAGATTGCCTGAAGTTCCAGAATGTTGATCGGAAGGTTTTCGCGGGCTGGCCCTGGAACTGCGCCCCTTGGGTGACAGCTCCGAATACTCTTAGACTTGCATCCGTCATGAGGAGGGTCCAATCCTGGATCCCAAAACTCCGGCCCTCCAGTAGATTGTAGGACTGCAGCCACCACAGGAGGGAAATCCTGGTCTGAGGTGACAGCCGAATCTGAGGTGACAGCCGAATCATCTGTAGATGTGATACGGACCGCTTGCTCAGGAGATCCAATTGAAATGTTCTGGCATGGAACCTCCCATATTGGATCGCCTCGTATGAGGTGACCATCTTTCCCAACAATCTTATGCAAAGATGGATGGACACTCAAGTAGGTCGGAGCACCATGCGGACCATTTCCTGAAGTGTACTCGCTTTGTCCTCTGGTAGGAACACCTTTTGGACCACAGTATTCAGCAACATCCCCAGGAACAGGAGCTGCTGAGTTGGCTCCAGGTGAGACTTCTGTAAATTGAGAATCCACCCATGGTGTGACAGCAGTTGGATAGTGCGGTCGATATGGAGCAATAAAAGCTCCCTGGATCTTGCTTTTATCAGAAGATCGTCCAGGTAAGGGACAACATTGAACCCCTGGACCTGGAACATCATCTCCGCCATCAACTTTGTGAATACCCTCGGAGCTGTGGACAGGCCAAAGGGCAGTGCCTGGTACTGGTAGTGATCGTCCAGCAGGGGAAACCTCAGGTATGTCTGATAAGGTGGCCAAATCAGAATATGAAGGTAGGCGTCCTTGATATCCAAGGAAACCATGAATTCCTGTACTTCCAGGCCCGCAATCACTGCTCTAAAGGATTCCATTTTGAGCTTGAAAAACTTCAGGTAAGGTTTCAAGGACTTTAGATTCAAAATGAGCCTTACCGAACCGTCCGGCTTTGGTACCACAAACAGGTTAGAGTAATAACAGTTTCCTTATTGTGGTATTGGTACTGGAACAATGACGTGGGACTGGACCAACTTTAGGGTGGCCTGTCAAAACGTAACCAGCGTATCCTCCAAAACTGGTAAGTTTGATTTGAAAAATCGTTTCGAAGGAGCACTGTCGAACTCCAGCTTGTAGCCCTGAGAAATGAGATCCCTGACCCAGGTATCTTGGCAGGAAACCTCCCAGACGCAACTGAAGTGACACAGTCAAGCTCGCACCTCGAGATCCCCTCAGAGTTGGTGGGCACCGTCATGCTGGGGACTTAGTGGAAGCAGAACTGGTAGTCTGTTCCTGAGAACCGGTGTTTGCAGGTCTTCTTGTCTTACCTCTGGTGCCTCTAGCCGCATTGGAGGCACCTCTGGCCCTAGATCGAAATCTGTTAGACCGAAAGGACTGAACAGACGGCCCCGGGTAGGAGCGTCTAGCCGGCGGGGCTCCAGAGGGGAGAAATGTGGATTTCCCAGCAGTGACTTTGGAAATCCACGTATCCGACTCAACCCCAAAGAGCCATTCCCTAGAAAAGGGGAGGGACTCCACACTGCGCTTTGATTCTGCATCCGCTATCCACTGACGCAACCACAGAGCCCTGTGCGCCGATACTGACATGGCAGAAGTCCTAGCATTAATATTGCCCATCTCCTTGAACGAGTCACACAGGACGCGTGTAGTGTCCTGAATGTGCTTCAGGAGAGTCACCGTAGTGACAAGATGCATAGCCCCAGAGAGGCCCTCCTGAATTTGAGTAGCCCACATATGAATCGCATGGGTCATCCAGCAACCCGCTATGACCGGCCTTTGCGATACACCTGCTGCTGTGTAAATAGATTCTAGTGTAGTCTCTCTTTTTCTATCCCCAGGATCATTTATGGTAAAGGAGCCCGGTGCAGGCAGCACCGCCTTTTTGGACAGTCGAGAGACTGATACGGGGGTTCCTCCCATAATTTCCTACCTCCAAGAGCAAATGGGAAAGTGTGCAAAAATCTTTTTGACAATTGGAATTTTTTGTCTGGATTTTTCCTGGCTAATTTAAATAGGTCATCTAACGCTGCAGAATTAGAGAAAGTAGCATTAGGCTTGTTTTGTGTAAAGAAAAACGAATGCTGTGACGCAGCTTCCTCTACAGGAGCTTTAAGACGTCCCGTATAGCCAAAATGAGGGGTGCAATACCCTGAGCAGAATTGGAATCCCCACTAACGGGATCCAAGTCCTCCCCATCCTCCTATATGTCCTCATCTGAATCAGAGAGAAGAGCAGGTAAACATGCTTTTGTGGTCCTGAGTGAGAGAGGGGGGGCTGTGTAACATCTGCCCTAGTTGCTAAGTCTGCAACAGCCTGGTGTAGTAGCTGCGATTTCTGAACATTAGCAGTGAGTTGTGATGACATATTAGACATCATAGTCTTAAGAGGTCCTATCCAGGAGGGCTCTGGACCCTCACCCCCAGGCCCTTCACTGATCTGTGAAGATTGGCTGCATTGTTCACATTAAACAGAATCAGATGATAAGGGAGAGAATCTGGTGTGGCATACACTGCATAGCTTGTGTTTACACGTTTACAGTAATCACAATGACATACACATACACACAGACAGTAATACTGATCAAGCCTGCCCTTACTGTATGTGAGAGGAGACACAGAGACAGAGAGAAAGACCAGCACACCCTCAGCTGCACAGCCCCAGTGAGGCTGTCAGCTAACTATATCACAGTGAAACACTAATGATTTCTGTCCAGTATAGGACACAGATTGTGTACAATAGCGGCTCTTCCCCTTTGCTACACCATGTACCAGTTTTCCAGCGTGTCTTGTGAGTCAAGAGGAGCTGTGTGAGCCTGCTGCTGCTGCATTAGGCAGAGGAAGGCGCCAAATTGTCGCTGGTCCCACTCTGAGGTAGCGCCGCCCCCCGCAATGGCGCCGGAGCTACATAGATTTTTATACTGGCAATGTCTCCTATTTTGCTTAAGAACATCACACAAGTGTTAGCTCAAACCACCGCTAGCCAGTCTACACGGGGGGCTCTAGTGGGACCCCCCCAGGAGGGTCCCATATGCCGCACCCGCGTTTAGCCGCACTATGAACCGGGGGACCCCCCTAGCAGGGTCCCCGGGTTGTGCTCACCAAAGACGTCACCTTCAGGCATGTGTTTGGGGTGTGTAGCGTGCTGCAATTGCAACAGCTAAGGTGCAGTGCCCCGCTGAACAAACAACCTCTCAGGACGGTGGTCCTGCAGCGGGGAAGCGGCTGACACCTCGCTAGGCCGGTGACCATTCCCCCCCCCCCCCCGCGCTAACTCCCACGGTGCAGGTATGCTGTTGCCCAAACAGCATACCAAAAATAATAAAAGTTTAAAAGAAACTGAAGAAAACTCTCTGGACCTCAGAGATGTACATCCTCTCCTGAGGGCACTTTTTTCTAAACTGCCTGTGGGAGGGGGCATAGAGGGGAGGAGCCAGCACACCCAGTGAAGAGATTTAAAGTGCACCGGCTCCTTTGGACCCCATCGTACTAGATTTCCCCAATATCCCTTATGGATGCTAGAGAAAATATGTTAGCCAATAACAAGACTTTCTCTTACGTCCTAGAGGATACTGGGGTCCACATTAGTACCATGGGGTATAGACGGGTCCACTAGGAGCCATGGGCACTTTAAGAATTTGAAAGTGTGGACTGGCTCCTTCCTCTATGCCCCTCCTACCAGACTCAGTTTAGAAAATATGCCCGGAGGAGCCGGTCACGCTGAAGAAAGCTCCTGAAGAGTTTTCTGCATTTATTTTATCTATTTATTTTCAGGCAGGACTGCTTGTCACCAGCATGCCTGCTTCGTGGGACTTAGGGGGGGGACGGCCCAACCTCTTGAAGGGTTAATGGTCCCATTCCCCGCTGACAGGACACAAGCCCAAACATGTCGAGAGTAGATTCCCGCAGCACGCCGCCACCCCTAACAGAGCCAGAAGAGTGAAGAGTGGTGATTACTAAGGCGGCGTCCCGGATAGCGGGTCGCCGGCCATTATGGCAGCATGAGGGTACGGAGAAACATGGCTTCTAACCGAGGCGGAATGCATCTCCAGACTCAGTACACAACTGAGTCTGGGTACACTGTACTCAGTACCCACACTGGCAAACACAGCCTTAAAACGGATCTCACTACATTTTAAGCACTAGATTACCTCAGCCAGTATAAAAAAACGGGAAGACCGCACGCCATTGAAGGGGAGGAGCTTCACTATGAGCGGATCCAGCAGCTCACAAGCGCCATTTTTCCGCTGCAGTGGACACAGACGCTGATTGACAGGGATGCGCAGCTCCTCCGGAGTGACTCCAGATTACCTCAGCGGTACCAGGGGGTCATAGCAGGGGGAAGCGATTACTAGTGTATTAAGTCCCCAATCTGGGTACTTTGTCTGCGACCCGTCTAAGGTTGGTATTAGCGATAAAGGCGCTGTGTGCTGGCTCCACTATACCTCTGTGGCTCCCTGGAAGGGCTATTTGTGGGTTAATTGTGCTTTTAACTGTGTGTGTGTGTGTGTGTGTGTGTGTGTGTGTGTGTGTGTGTGTGTGTGTGTGTGTGTGTGTGTGTGTGTGTGTGTGTGTGTGTGTGTTTTCTTTCACATTTACAATATGTCAGGCAAATAGTGTGTTTCATGTACGGCAGTGTGTTCCTCTTCCCCAGGTAGCTAAGTAATATGTACACAGTTTAGTGCACCCTCCCAGGCTAGCGGGGCTGAACCAGCATGGTTAGATTCCATTAAAGGAATGATTTCAAATATTTCTAATAAATTGTCCCGCAATGAGAAAGAGACGCAATACTTAAGACAGTCTGTGGATGAGTTTATAAACAGAGACTCAGTCCCCAAACCAGCGTCTCACTACCCTGCCATTTGTCCGCAAAAGCGAACTCTGGCCCATATCCTGCAGTCTGACGCTGAAGGGTTAGACATGGAGGAGGGGGAGGGGGATACAGAAGGAGGGGATGCTGCTCCATCACAGGGAATAGAGGCTCTTATAGAAGCTATCAGAGACGTTCTGCAAATTTCTGATAAGATGTAATAAAGTAGTCCTCAGTCACTTTTCCTGTGTCGAAGGAATTAAATACTCTGTTTGAAGAACCTAGGGTTAATCCAGATAGGAAATTTCAAATCCCTAAAAGGTTACTCTCATCTTTTCCTTCTCCTCCTGAGGATAGGAAAAGATGCGAACAGCCACAGTGTCATGTGCAGCATCAGCAAATCTGTCAGTTCAGCTTTTAGCATTGATCAAGCACCTGGATGCTGCTGCTGCTCTCTCTTCTTTGTATTTCAGGGTTGTTCCTGGTAATTAGGATACTAGCTGCACAGCTTATGTGGAGTAACTCGTGAACTAATATTACTCATGTTTTGATGGTTATTCTTATGTCTTACCTCTGCTTCAGTTTGTGGAACTACAGGTCACAGCTAGGTCCTGCATAGTTCTCTCCCACTGCCTCAGCTCCTGCATTCAGCAACTGACTCCAGAGGTGTCTGCATTCTGTAATTACAGCTGATTACCTGAATCCTACTATTCAGTCTGTCAGCCTGCTCAGTGTGCACTGCAGCTGCATGGTATATCAATTACTGGGGGGGCCTGTCTGGTGCTCTCAGCTAATTGGTCCAGCTTGTTCTTTTAAGCCTCTCAATCCCAAGATGAATTGCCAGTTATAGCTCATGCTTCCTCTGTTCAGCTCCATGGTTCAAGTCTCTGGTTCCAGCTATCTGTCCAATGGGTTTTGCCTTGTTCCTGCATTGAATTCCAGCTTCACCATCTTGCTGACGAACTTAGGGGGTGATTCCGAGTTGTTCGCTCGCTAGCTGCTTTTAGCAGCATTGCACACGATAAGCCGCCGCCCTCTGGGAGTGTATCTTAGCTTAGCAGAATTGCGAACGAAAGATTAGCAGAATTGCGAATAGAAATTTCTTGGCAGTTTCTGAGTAGCTCCAGACCTACTCACAAATAGCAATCAGTTCAGTCAGTTTCGTTCCTGGTTTGACGTCACACACACGCCCAGCGTTCGCCCAGCCACTCCCTCGTTTCTCCAGACACTCCCGCGTTTTTCCCTGAAACGCCTGCGTTTTTCCGCACACTCCCAGAAAACGGTCAGTTTCCGCCCAGAAACACCCCTTTCCTGTCAATCACACTACGATCAGCAGAACGATGAAAAAACTTTGTTAAGCCATGAGTAAAATACCAAACTTTTGTGCTAATTTACTAGGCGCAGGTGCACTGCGGACATTGCGCATGCGCAGGTGCGCTGCGGACATTGCGCATGCGCAGTTTGCAACTAATCGCTCCGTAGCGAAAAAAAAATAACGAGCGAACAACTCGGAATGGCCTCCTTAGTCTGTCGACTACCGTTACCCTGTCTCCAAGTGTCTGCACCCCAGTCCGTCAGTGTACCGCTATCTCCTGTGTCTCTCCTAGAGTTCCTGCTGTTGTCCCATCTCCAAGGCCCCAGTATACCATCTGGCTGTGTGCACCCTGCCTCCTTCTCCAGTTCCTGTTTGTTCCTGCATACCCCTGCGGTTTGTCTCATACATCTGGACTATCATACAACACCTCTGACATAATTCTAGTCCAGTTCAGGTATCAAGTGACCCAGACAGGGGGCCGCGACCTGCCATCGGGAGCCGCGAAGCCCATATCCCCTTGCGGGGTTCCCTGGTGAAAACCTCCCGGCGTATTAGACTCCGCGCCTCTGTTCTGGGTAACGTCAACTACTTGGTACCTGACCCCACGTTCCAGATTCTGCACCAAGTCTCTGACACTCACCCAGTCTCTGACATTATAACTGGTGAATTACTGAATAGCAAGAGGGATTCAGTCCGGTCCAGCCAAGTTCATTCCACTTCAGCCCAAGCCACTCTGGTTCCGCCAAGCCCACTCCGGTCCAGGCAAATCCAGTCCGGTCCAGTCAAATCCAGCCATGTCTAATCCAGTCCAGTTTTCCACTTCAAGCCAGAATCCAGAAATTGAATCCGGTCAGATTCTGCACAGCAAAGTGAAAGTCTGTGAAGACCTGCTTAACCTTTTGTCACAAGCCGTTCTAGGGCTCTCAATTCGTGTACTTGCTCTGCAGCAACAGATTCCTGCAAGCAAAAAAATTTCTATCAACTCCAATCTTTGTCAGTCATGTGGACAAAGAGTAAAGGGCATCTCTCAAGATGACTGTTCATAGGGGGTCATTCCGAGGTTTTCGCTCGCTAACTGCTTTTAGCAGCATTGCACACGCTAGGCTGCCGCCCTCTGGGAGTGTATCTTAGCTTAGCAGAATTGCGAACGAAAGAGTAGCAGAATTGCGAATAAATAATTCTTAGCAGTTTCTGAGTAGCTCGAGACTTACTCCTACACTGCGATCAGCTCAGCCCATTTCGTTCCTGGTTTGACGTCCCAAACACGCCCTGCGTTCGGCCAGCCACTCACTCGTTTCTCCAGACACTCCCGCGTTTTATCCTGGCACGCCTGCGTTTTTCCGCACACTCCCAGAAAACTGTCAGTTTCCGCCCAGAAACACCCACTTCCTATCAATCACACTCCAATCACTTCAACGATAAAAATTCTTCGTTCGGCCGTGAGCAAATCTACTAAGTTTTGTGCTAAAATACTTAGCGCATGCGCGCTGCGTACCATGCGCATGCGCATTTTTGCCTTAATCGCTCCGTTGCGAAAATCGGCAACGAGCGAACAACTCGGAATGACCCCCATTGTCTCCTCAGTTTGCCAGCAGTGGGAGTCCTGAACAACTGAGGATGTTGCAGTCTCTTTTACAGCAGTTGTTTAAACCATGTTCTGAAATTAACGGTTTACTTTCAGAAATTATTGGAAGTTCTTTGGATGCCATGAGAGTTGCTTCCATTCTTAAAGAAGCAGAGGAGGCCGCTGACTCTGGTTCCCCTAGTTGTGGGGTGACTCCTCCAGAGGTGATGGAGATTCCAGAGTTTTCAGCGCCCAAAACTTTCAGAGGCTGAGCGCCAGCGACGACAGTAGCTCCTGCTTTGCTTATATTGCGGGAACGCAAGTAACTTCATAAAGGACTGCTCCCTCCGCAGGTCAGGGAAAAGTGACAACTCTCAATTATATAAGGTCCAGGCCGATAAGTCATCTGTCAACTCAGACTCCCCAACTTCCAATAAAGGTGCCAAAGGTTCCCTAAAAGAGAGTCCAGCATACAACTGGGGTCCTTTGACCCAAAGCCCCAAGTTAAGACTTGGGAACCAATTGAGGGTTTGTGAATCCTTCTATTCCAGGGTAAACCCTGGTTCTTCAGTCCTAGGAAGTACATCCAACACTCCAGCCCCAGGAGGGGGCTCCGAGTGTCCAGACCCAGGAGGGGGCTCCGAGTGTCCAGACCCAGGAGGGGGCTCTGTCTCACCAGCCCTAGAGGAAGTATCTGATGTCCCGTCCGATGTTCAGACCCCAGATGGGGAGAGCTATGTTCCTGCCTCAGAAGATGGACCTCTTTCTTTATATTCAAATGAGGCATCCAACTTCATGATCAATGATTTGATCCCTGGACGGGAAGTCGATATCCAGGCCTTAGGAGACTTGCTCAATGTTTCTGCTTATGGCTTGACCCAAGGAGGGGTAGCCAATATTTTGACTCCAGAAGGGAAGTCCAATGTTAGGACTCCAGAGGGGATATGTGATGTCCAGACTCCAGAAAAGTTGTGCCAGGTGCCAACCCCAGGAGAGGAATCTCATGTATGGATCCCAAGAAAAGAGTCCACTCTACCGACCTCAGGCATGGGGTACGATGTTAGGACTCCAGAAGGAGCATCCAAGCCTGGAGCCCCTGAGGGGGCATATGATTGCATAGTCCTAGAAGGAGCATTGGATTCATCAGTTCCTGAGAGTGCATCAGATCTACCTGAAACCCATGAAAGGAAGGTTCTTCTGAAGGAGGGTGTTCCAACCAAGATCCCTGAAAGGGTGACTCCAGTTGGGAACTCTGAAAAGAGGATTCAAGTAGTAACCCTTAAAAAGGTAATTCCTGTCATGACCCCTGCAGGGGAGATTCAAGTTGATTCTTCTGAAGGAATAATTCCAGCCAAGATCTCTGAAGAGAGAATTCCGGTCGAGAGCCTTGAAATGGAAAGTCCTATTGAGATTTCAGGAGAGGAAATTCCTGTTGTGACTCCAAAGGGAGGCATTTCAGTCAGGACCCTGGGAGGAGTTAATGTTGTCGAGTCCCTTGAAGGGAGAATTCCAACCGTGACCCCAGGAGGTGTGGTTCATGCTTTGTCCTTAGAGAGGACTTCTGAAAAAAAATTCTGATCTTGTTTCCAACCCTGTAAAATCTGGGAAGAAACTCCAACCACAAAGTTCACAGACTCCTCCTAAAGACCAAGATCCAGATCAAGCTCTCTTCTATGGAAAACTGGAACAGTGTCACAAATTAATGCTACAGATTATGGAGACAGCTCCACTCTGTACCTCTCCGGCAGAGATTGTGTTACTAATTCTTATGTCTTTCAGAGGGGAAGGCAAGAAAATGGGCTAACCAGTTAATAGAGTCCAGTGATCCTGTTCTGCAGAACGTGAATGCCTTCAGCCGGGCGGTGATCAGGAAGTTTGGTGGTCCTGAGTTAGTACCTTCTGAATTCCCTGAGAGTTCTAGGTCTTTGAGCAAGGATTCAGGTTCTAACAAGAAAAATCAAGCATCTAAGAACCAAGTGTCTAAGGATTGTCGGTCTCAGGTTGTTCACAGCTCGGTGCCATCTTCACCTAAACCACAAGTCCGGATATTAACTGCTGGCTATGCCTCTCTGTCTCCGTCCTGTGAGTTATGAATATGCATGACCCACAATATCCAGTGTCCATACAGTCAGTCATGAGTCCTGTATATGTTAAATCTTGCCATGCTACTTTTTCCGTATCATCTATTCCAAAGGAGAAAACCATAATCCTTCCATTAGATGCGGACTCAGATTATGATTCTGAAACAGATGAAATCCCTCTGGTTGAAGGTACCTTAAGTTCGGATAACATATTTGGAATTACTGTATTCAGCCCTAACCAACCTGGGAAAAAGAAGAAGAAATCTCTGAGACATTAGGTTGTCTTGCTATCCATGTTCTTGTTGTTTTCAGTTCCCCTTGGCTGAGGTAGGGAGTCCGGAGTACACCCTTGAAGGGGGGGGGGGTACTGTCATGTGCAGCATCAGCAAATCTGTCAGTTCAGCTTTCAGCATTGATCAAGCACCTGGATGCTGCTGCTGCTCTCTCTTCTTTGTATTTCAGGTTGTTCCTGGTAATTAAGATACTAGCTGCACAGCTTATGTGGAGTAACTCGTTAACTAATATTTCTCATGTTTTGCTGGTTATTCTTATGTCTTACCTCTGCTTCAGTTTGTGGAACTACAGGTCACAGCTAGGTCCTGCATAGTTCTCTCCCACTGCCTCAGCTCCTGCATTCAGCAACTGACTCCACAGGTGTCTGCATTCTGTAATTACAGCTGGTTACCTGAATCCTACTATTCAGTCTGTCAGCCTGCTCAGTGTGCACTGCAGCTGCAAGGTATATCAATTACTGGGGGGCCTGTCTGGTGCTCTCAGCTAATTGGTCCAGCTTGTTCTTTTAAGCCTCTCAATCCCAAGATGAATTGCCAGTTATAGCTCATGCTTCCTCTGTTCAGCTCCATGGTTGAAGTCTCTGGTTCCAGCTATCTGTCCAATGGGTTTTGCCTTGTTCCTGCATTGAATTCCAGCTTCACCATCTTGCTGACTAACTTAGGGGGTGATTCCGAGTTGTTCGCTCGCTAGCTGCTTTTAGCAGCATTGCACACGATAAGCCGCCGCCCTCTGGGAGTGTATCTTAGCTTAGCAGAATTGCGAACGAAAGATTAGCAGAATTGCGAATACAAATTTCTTGGCAGTTTCTGAGTAGCTCCAGACCTACTCACAAATAGCGATCAGTTCAGTCAGTTTTCGTTCCTGGTTTGACGTCACACACACGCCCAGCCACTCCCCCGTTTCTCCAGACACTCTCGCGTTTTTCCCTGAAACGCCTGCGTTTTCCGCACACTCCCAGAAAACGGTCAGTTTCCACCCAGAAACACCCCTTTCCTGTCAATCACACTACGATCAGCAGAACGATGAAAAAAAACTTGGTTACGCCGTGAGTAAAATACCAAACTTTTGTGCTAATTTACTAGGCGCAGGTGCACTGCGGACATTGCGCATGCGCAGGTGCGCTGCGGACATTGCGCAGTTTGCAACTAATCGCTCCGTAGCTAAATAAATAACGAGCGAACAACTCGGAATGACCTCCTTAGTCTGTCGACAACCGTTACCCTGTCTCCAAGTGTCTGCACCCCAGTCCGTCAGTGTACCGCTATCTCCTGTGTCTCTCCTAGAGTTCCTGCTGTTGTCCCATCTCCACGGCCCTAGTATACCATCTGGCTGTGTGCACCCTGCCTCCTTCTCCAGTTCCTGTTTGTTCCTGCATACCCCTGCGGTTTGTCTCATACATCTGGACTATCATACAACACCTCTGACATAATTCTAGTCCAGTTCAGGTATCAAGTGACCCAGACAGGGGGCCGCGACCTGCCATCGGGAGCCGCGAAGCCCATATCCCCTTGCGGGGTTCCCTGGTGAAAACCTCCCGGCGTATTAGACTCCGCGCCTCTGTTCTGGGTAACGTCAACTACTTGGTACCTGACCCCACGTTCCAGATTCTGCACCAAGTCTCTGACACTCACCCAGTCTCTGACATTATAACTGGTGAATTACTGAATAGCAAGAGGGATTCAGTCCGGTCCAGCCAAGTTCATTCCACTTCAGCCCAAGCCACTCTGGTTCCGCCAAGCCCACTCCGGTCCAGGCAAATCCAGTCCGGTCCAGTCAAATCCAGCCATGTCTAATCCAGTCCAGTTTTCCACTTCAAGCCAGAATCCAGAAATTGAATCCGGTCAGATTCTGCACAGCAAAGTGAAAGTCTGTGAAGACCTGCTTAACCTTTTGTCACAAGCCGTTCTAGGGCTCTCAATTCGTGTAGATGCTCTGCAGCAACAGATTCCTGCAAGCAAAAAAATTTCTATCAACTCCAATCTTTGTCAGTCATGTGGACAAAGAGTAAAGGGCATCTCTCAAGATGACTGTTCATAGGGGGTCATTCCGAGGTTTTCGCTCGCTAACTGCTTTTAGCAGCATTGCACACGCTAGGCTGCCGCCCTCTGGGAGTGTATCTTAGCTTAGCAGAATTGCGAACAAAAGAGTAGCAGAATTGCGAATAAATAATTCTTAGCAGTTTCTGAGTAGCTCGAGACTTACTCCTACACTGCGATCAGCTCAGCCCATTTCGTTCCTGGTTTGACGTCCCAAACACGCCCTGCGTTCGGCCAGCCACTCCCTCGTTTCTCCAGACACTCCCGCGTTTTATCCTGGCACGCCTGCGTTTTTCCGCACACTCCCAGAAAACTGTCAGTTTCCGCCCAGAAACACCCACTTCCTATCAATCACACTCCAATCACTTCAACGATAAAAATTCTTCGTTCGGCCGTGAGCAAATCTACTAAGTTTTGTGCTAAAATACTTAGCGCATGCGCGCTGCGTACCATGCGCATGCGCATTTTTGCCTTAATCGCTCCGTTGCTAAAATCGGCAACGAGCGAACAACTCGGAATGACCCCCATTGTCTCCTCAGTTTGCCAGCAGTGGGAGTCCTGAACAACTGAGGATGTTGCAGTCTCTTTTACAGCAGTTGTTTAAACCATGTTCTGAAATTAACGGTTTACTTTCAGAAATTATTGGAAGTTCTTTGGATGCCATGAGAGTTGCTTCCATTCTTAAAGAAGCAGAGGAGGCCGCTGACTCTGGTTCCCCTAGTTGTGGGGTGACTCCTCCAGAGGTGATGGAGATTCCAGAGTTTTCAGCGCCCAAAACTTTCAGAGGCTGAGCGCCAGCGACGACAGTAGCTCCTGCTTTGCTTATATTGCGGGAACGCAAGTAACTTCATAAAGGACTGCTCCCTCCGCAGGTCAGGGAAAAGTGACAACTCTCAATTATTTAAGGTCCAGGCCGATAAGTCATCTGTCAACTCAGACTCCCCAACTTCCAATAAAGGTGCCAAAGGTTCCCTAAAAGAGAGTCCAGCATACAACTGGGGTCCTTTGACCCAAAGCCCCAAGTTAAGACTTGGGAACCAATTGAGGGTTTGTGAATCCTTCTATTCCAGGGTAAACCCTGGTTCTTCAGTCCTAGGAAGTACATCCAACACTCCAGCCCCAGGAGGGGGCTCCGAGTGTCCAGACCCAGGAGGGGGCTCAGAGTGTCCAGACCCAGGAGGGGCTCCGAGTGTCCAGCCCCAGGAGGGGGCTCCGAGTGTCCAGCCCCAGGAGGGTGCTCCGGGTTTCCAGACCCAGGAGGGGGCTCCGAGTGTCCAGACCCAGGAGGGGGCTCTGTCTCACCAGCCCTAGAGGAAGTATCTGATGTCCCGTCCGATGTTCAGACCCCAGATGGGGAGAGCTATGTTCCTGCCTCAGAAGATGGACCTCTTTCTTTATATTCAAATGAGGCATCCAACTTCATGATCAATGATTTGATCCCTGGACGGGAAGTCGATATCCAGGCCTTAGGAGACTTGCTCAATGTTTCTGCTTATGGCTTGACCCTAGGAGGGGTAGCCAATATTTTGACTCCAGAAGGGAAGTCCAATGTTAGGACTCCAGAGGGGATATGTGATGTCCAGACTCCAGAAAAGTTGTGCCAGGTGCCAACCCCAGGAGAGGAATCTCATGTATGGATCCCAAGAAAAGAGTCCACTCTACCGACCTCAAGCATGGGGTACGATGTTAGGACTCCAGAAGGAGCATCCAAGCCTGGAGCCCCTGAGGGGGCATATGATTGCATAGTCCTAGAAGGAGCATTGGATTCATCAGTTCCTGAGAGTGCATCAGATCTACCTGAAACCCATGAAAGGAAGGTTCTTCTGAAGGAGGGTGTTCCAACCAAGATCCCTGAAAGGGTGACTCCAGTTGAGAACTCTGAAAAGAGGATTCAAGTAGTAACCCTTAAAAAGGTAATTCCTGTCATGACCCCTGCAGGGGAGATTCAAGTTGGTTCTTCTGAAGGAATAATTCCAGCCAAGATCTCTGAAGAGAGAATTCCGGTCGAGAGCCTTGAAGTGGAAAGTCCTATTGAGATTTCAGGAGAGGAAATTCCTGTTGTGACTCCAAAGGGAGGCATTTCAGTCAGGACCCTGGGAGGAGTTAATGTTGTCGAGTCCCTTGAAGGGAGAATTCCAACAGTGACCCCAGGAGGTGTGGTTCATGCTTTGTCCTTAGAGAGGACTTCTGAAAAAAAATTCTGATCTTGTTTCCAACCCTGTAAAATCTGGGAAGAAACTCCAACCACAAAGTTCACAGACTCCTCCTAAAGACCAAGATCCAGATCAAGCTCTCTTCTATGGAAAACTGGAACAGTGTCACAAATTAATGCTACAGATTATGGAGACAGCTCCACTCTGTACCTCTCCGGCAGAGATTGTGTTACTAATTCTTATGTCTTTCAGAGGGGAAGGCAAGAAAATGGGCTAACCAGTTAATAGAGTCCAGTGATCCTGTTCTGCAGAACGTGAATGCCTTCAGCCGGGCGGTGATCAGGAAGTTTGGTGGTCCTGAGTTAGTACCTTCTGAATTCCCTGAGAGTTCTAGGTCTTTGAGCAAGGATTCAGGTTCTAACAAGAAAAATCAAGCATCTAAGAACCAAGTGTCTAAGGATTGTCGGTCTCAGGTTGTTCACAGCTCGGTGCCATCTTCACCTAAACCACAAGTCCGGATATTAACTGCTGGCTATGCCTCTCTGTCTCCGTCCTGTGAGTTATGAATATGCATGACCCACAATATCCAGTGTCCATACAGTCAGTCATGAGTCCTGTATATGTTAAATCTTGCCATGCTACTTTTTCCGTATCATCTATTCCAAAGGAGAAAATCATAATCCTTCCATTAGATGCGGACTCAGATTATGATTCTGAAACAGATGAAATCCCTCTGGTTGAAGGTACCTTAAGTTCGGATAACATATTTGGAATTACTGTATTCAGCCCTAACCAACCTGGGAAAAAGAAGAAGAAATCTCGGAGACATTAGGTTGTCTTGCTATCCATGTTCTTGTTTTCAGTTCCCCTTGGCTGAGGTAGGGAGTCCGGAGTACACCCTTGAAGGGGGGGGGGGGGGTACTGTCATGTGCAGCATCAGCAAATCTGTCAGTTCAGCTTTCAGCATTGATCAAGCACCTGGATGCTGCTGCTGCTCCCTCTTCTTTGTATTTCAGGTTGTTCCTGGTAATTAAGATACTAGCTGCACAGCTTATGTGGAGTAACTCGTTAACTAATATTTCTCATGTTTTGCTGGTTATTCTTATGTCTTACCTCTGCTTCAGTTTGTGGAACTACAGGTCACAGCTAGGTCCTGCATAGTTCTCTCCCACTGCTTCAGCTCCTGCATTCAGCAACTGACTCCACAGGTGTCTGCATTCTGTAATTACAGCTGGTTACCTGAATCCTACTATTCAGTCTGTCAGCCTGCTCAGTGTGCACTGCAGCTGCAAGGTATATCAATTACTGGGGGGCCTGTCTGGTGCTCTCAGCTAATTGGTCCAGCTTGTTCTTTTAAGCCTCTCAATCCCAAGATGAATTGCCAGTTATAGCTCATGCTTCCTCTGTTCAGCTCCATGGTTGAAGTCTCTGGTTCCAGCTATCTGTCCAATGGGTTTTGCCTTGTTCCTGCATTGAATTCCAGCTTCACCATCTTGCTGACTAACTTAGGGGGTGATTCCGAGTTGTTCGCTCGCTAGCTGCTTTTAGCAGCATTGCACACGATAAGCCGCCGCCCTCTGGGAGTGTATCTTAGCTTAGCAGAATTGCGAACGAAAGATTAGCAGAATTGCGAATACAAATTTCTTGGCAGTTTCTGAGTAGCTCCAGACCTACTCACAAATAGCGATCAGTTCAGTCAGTTTTCGTTCCTGGTTTGACGTCACACACACGCCCAGCCACTCCCCCGTTTCTCCAGACACTCTCGCGTTTTTCCCTGAAACGCCTGCGTTTTTCCGCACACTCCCAGAAAACGGTCAGTTTCCGCCCAGAAACACCCCTTTCCTGTCAATCACACTACGATCAGCAGAACGATGAAAAAAACTTGGTTACGCCGTGAGTAAAATACCAAACTTTTGTGCTAATTTACTAGGCGCAGGTGCACTGCGGACATTGCGCATGCGCAGTTTGCAACTAATCGCTCCGTAGTGAAAAAAAATAACGAGCGAACAACTCGGAATGACCTCCTTAGTCTGTCGACTACCGTTACCCTGTCTCCAAGTGTCTGCACCCCAGTCCATCAGTGTACCGCTATCTCCTGTGTCTCTCCTAGAGTTCCTGCTGTTGTCCCATCTCCACGGCCCCAGTATACCATCTGGCTGTGTGCACCCTGCCTCCTTCTCCAGTTCCTGTTTGTTCCTGCATACCCCTGCGGTTTGTCTCATACATCTGGACTATCATACAACACCTCTGACATAATTCTAGTCCAGTTCAGGTATCAAGTGACCCAGACAGGGGGCCGCGACCTGCCATCGGGAGCCGCGAAGCCCATATCCCCTTGCGGGGTTCCCTGGTGAAAACATCCCGGCGTATTAGACTCTGCGCCTCTGTTCTGGGTAACGTCAACTACTTGGTACCTGACCCCACGTTCCAGATTCTGCACCAAGTCTCTGACACTCACCCAGTCTCTGACATTATAACTGGTGAATTACTGAATAGCAAGAGGGATTCAGTCCGGTCCAGCCAAGTTCATTCCACTTCAGCCCAAGCCACTCTGGTTCCGCCAAGCCCACTCCGGTCCAGGCAAATCCAGTCCGGTCCAGTCAAATCCAGCCATGTCTAATCCAGTCCAGTTTTCCACTTCAAGCCAGAATCCAGAAATTGAATCCGGTCAGATTCTGCACAGCAAAGTGAAAGTCTGTGAAGACCTGCTTAACCTTTTGTCACAAGCCGTTCTAGGGCTCTCAATTCGTGTAGATGCTCTGCAGCAACAGATTCCTGCAAGCAAAAAAATTTCTATCAACTCCAATCTTTGTCAGTCATGTGGACAAAGAGTAAAGGGCATCTCTCAAGATGACTGTTCATAGGGGGTCATTCCGAGGTTTTCGCTCGCTAACTGCTTTTAGCAGCATTGCACACGCTAGGCTGCCGCCCTCTGGGAGTGTATCTTAGCTTAGCAGAATTGCGAACGAAAGAGTAGCAGAATTGCGAATAAATAATTCTTAGCAGTTTCTGAGTAGCTCGAGACTTACTCCTACACTGCGATCAGCTCAGCCCATTTCGTTCCTGGTTTGACGTCCCAAACACGCCCTGCGTTCGGCCAGCCACTCCCTCGTTTCTCCAGACACTCCCGCGTTTTATCCTGGCACGCCTGCGTTTTTCCGCACACTCCCAGAAAACTGTCAGTTTCCGCCCAGAAACACCCACTTCCTATCAATCACACTCCAATCACTTCAACGATAAAAATTCTTCGTTCGGCCGTGAGCAAATCTACTAAGTTTTGTGCTAAAATACTTAGCGCATGCGCGCTGCGTACCATGCGCATGCGCATTTTTGCCTTAATCGCTCCGTCGCGAAAATCGGCAAAGAGCGAACAACTCGGAATAACCCCCATTGTCTCCTCAGTTTGCCAGCAGTGGGAGTCCTGAACAACTGAGGATGTTGCAGTCTCTTTTACAGCAGTTGTTTAAACCATGTTCTGAAATTAACGGTTTACTTTCAGAAATTATTGGAAGTTCTTTGGATGCCATGAGAGTTGCTTCCATTCTTAAAGAAGCAGAGGAGGCCGCCGACTCTGGTTCCCCTAGTTGTGGGGTGACTCCTCCAGAGGTGATGGAAAGGAGATTCCAGAGTTTTCAGCGCCCAAAACTTTCAGAGGCTGAGCGCCAGCGACGACAGTAGCTCCTGCTTTGCTTATATTGCGGGAACGCAAGTAACTTCATAAAGGACTGCTCCCTCCGCAGGTCAGGGAAAAGTGACAACTCTCAATTATTTAAGGTCCAGGCCGATAAGTCATCTGTCAACTCAGACTCCCGAACTTCCAATAAAGGTGCCAAAGGTTCCCTACAAGAGAGTCCAGCATACAACTGGGGTCCTTTGACCCAAAGCCCCAAGTTAAGACTTGGGAACCAATTGAGGGTTTGTGAATCCTTCTATTCCAGGGTAAACCCTGGTTCTTCAGTCCTAGGAAGTACATCCAACACTCCAGCCCCAGGAGGGGGCTCCGAGTGTCCAGCCCCAGGAGGGGGCTCCGAGTGTCCAGCCCCAGGAGGGGGCTCCGGGTTTCCAGACCCAGGAGGGGGCTCCGAGTGTGCAGACCCAGGAGGGGGCTCTGTCTCACCAGCCCTAGAGGAAGTATCTGATGTCCCGTCCGATGTTCAGACCCCAGATGGGGAGAGCTATGTTCCTGCCTCAGAAGATGGACCTCTTTCTTTATATTCAAATGAGGCATCCAACTTCATGATCAATGATTTGATCCCTGGACGGGAAGTCGATATCCAGGCCTTAGGAGACTTGCTCAATGTTTCTGCTTATGGCTTGACCCAAGGAGGGGTAGCCAATATTTTGACTCCAGAAGGGAAGTCCAATGTTAGGACTCCAGAGGGGATATGTGATGTCCAGACTCCAGAAAAGTTGTGCCAGGTGCCAACCCCAGGAGAGGAATCTCATGTATGGATCCCAAGAAAAGAGTCCACTCTACCGACCTCAGGCATGGGGTACGATGTTAGGACTCCAGAAGGAGCATCCAAGCCTGGAGCCCCTGAGGGGGCATATGATTGCATAGTCCTAGAAGGAGCATTGGATTCATCAGTTCCTGAGAGTGCATCAGATCTACCTGAAACCCATGAAAGGAAGGTTCTTCTGAAGGAGGGTGTTCCAACCAAGATCCCTGAAAGGGTGACTCCAGTTGAGAACTCTGAAAAGAGGATTCAAGTAGTAACCCTTAAAAAGATAATTCCTGTCATGACCCCTGCAGGGGAGATTCAAGTTGGTTCTTCTGAAGGAATAATTCCAGCCAAGATCTCTGAAGAGAGAATTCCGGTCGAGAGCCTTGAAGTGGAAAGTCCTATTGAGATTTCAGGAGAGGAAATTCCTGTTGTGACTCCAAAGGGAGGCATTTCAGTCAGGACCCTGGGAGGAGTTAATGTTGTCGAGTCCCTTGAAGGGAGAATTCCAACCGTGACCCCAGGAGGTGTGGTTCATGCTTTGTCCTTAGAGAGGACTTCTGAAAAAAAATTCTGATCTTGTTTCCAACCCTGTAAAATCTGGGAAGAAACTCCAACCACAAAGTTCACAGACTCCTCCTAAAGACCAAGATCCAGATCAAGCTCTCTTCTATGGAAAACTGGAACAGTGTCACAAATTAATGCTACAGATTATGGAGACAGCTCCACTCTGTACCTCTCCGGCAGAGATTGTGTTACTAATTCTTATGTCTTTCAGAGGGGAAGGCAAGAAAATGGGCTAACCAGTTAATAGAGTCCAGTGATCCTGTTCTGCAGAACGTGAATGCCTTCAGCCGGGCGGTGATCAGGAAGTTTGGTGGTCCTGAGTTAGTACCTTCTGAATTCCCTGAGAGTTCTAGGTCTTTGAGCAAGGATTCAGGTTCTAACAAGAAAAATCAAGCATCTAAGAACCAAGTGTCTAAGGATTGTCGGTCTCAGGTTGTTCACAGCTCGGTGCCATCTTCACCTAAACCACAAGTCCGGATATTAACTGCTGGCTATGCCTCTCTGTCTCCGTCCTGTGAGTTATGAATATGCATGACCCACAATATCCAGTGTCCATACAGTCAGTCATGAGTCCTGTATATGTTAAATCTTGCCATGCTACTTTTTCCGTATCATCTATTCCAAAGGAGAAAATCATAATCCTTCCATTAGATGCGGACTCAGATTATGATTCTGAAACAGATGAAATCCCTCTGGTTGAAGGTACCTTAAGTTCGGATAACATATTTGGAATTAATGTATTCAGCCCTAACCAACCTGGGAAAAAGAAGAAGAAATCTCGGAGACATTAGGTTGTCTTGCTATCCATGTTCTTGTTGTTTTCAGTTCCCCTTGGCTGAGGTAGGGAGTCCGGAGTACACCCTTGAAGGGGGGGGGGGGGGGTACTGTCATGTGCAGCATCAGCAAATCTGTCAGTTCAGCTTTCAGCATTGATCAAGCACCTGGATGCTGCTGCTGCTCTCTCTTCTTTGTATTTCAGGTTGTTCCTGGTAATTAAGATACTAGCTGCACAGCTTATGTGGAGTAACTCGTTAACTAATATTTCTCATGTTTTGCTGGTTATTCTTATGTCTTACCTCTGCTTCAGTTTGTGGAACTACAGGTCACAGCTAGGTCCTGCATAGTTCTCTCCCACTGCCTCAGCTCCTGCATTCAGCAACTGACTCCACAGGTGTCTGCATTCTGTAATTACAGCTGGTTACCTGAATCCTACTATTCAGTCTGTCAGCCTGCTCAGTGTGCACTGCAGCTGCAAGGTATATCAATTACTGGGGGGCCTGTCTGGTGCTCTCAGCTAATTGGTCCAGCTTGTTCTTTTAAGCCTCTCAATCCCAAGATGAATTGCCAGTTATAGCTCATGCTTCCTCTGTTCAGCTCCATGGTTGAAGTCTCTGGTTCCAGCTATCTGTCCAATGGGTTTTGCCTTGTTCCTGCATTGAATTCCAGCTTCACCATCTTGCTGACTAACTTAGGGGGTGATTCCGAGTTGTTCGCTCGCTAGCTGCTTTTAGCAGCATTGCACACGATAAGCCGCCGCCCTCTGGGAGTGTATCTTAGCTTAGCAGAATTGCGAACGAAAGATTAGCAGAATTGCGAATACAAATTTCTTGGCAGTTTCTGAGTAGCTCCAGACCTACTCACAAATAGCGATCAGTTCAGTCAGTTTTCGTTACTGGTTTGACGTCACACACACGCCCAGCCACTCCCCCGTTTCTCCAGACACTCTCGCGTTTTTCCCTGAAACGCCTGCGTTTTTCCGCACACTCCCAGAAAACGGTCAGTTTCCGCCCAGAAACACCCCTTTCCTGTCAATCACACTACGATCAGCAGAACGATGAAAAAAACTTGGTTACGCCGTGAGTAAAATACCAAACTTTTGTGCTAATTTACTAGGCGCAGGTGCACTGCGGACATTGCGCAGGTGCGCTGCGGACATTGCGCATGCGCAGTTTGCAACTAATCGCTCCGTAGCGGGAAAAAATAACGAGCGAACAACTCGGAATGACCTCCTTAGTCTGTCAACTACCGTTACCCTGTCTCCAAGTGTCTGCACCCCAGTCCGTCCGTGTACCGCTATCTCCTGTGTCTCTCCTAGAGTTCCTGCTGTTGTCCCATCTCCACGGCCCCAGTATACCATCTGGCTGTGTGCACCCTGTCTCCTTCTCCAGTTCCTGTTTGTTCCTGCATACCCCTGCGGTTTGTCTCATACATCTGGACTATCATACAACACCTCTGACATAATTCTAGTCCAGTTCAGGTATCAAGTGACCCAGACAGGGGGCCGCGACCTGCCATCGGGAGCCGCGAAGCCCATATCCCCTTGCGGGGTTCCCTGGTGAAAACCTCCCGGCGTATTAGACTCTGCGCCTCTGTTCTGGGTAACGTCAACTACTTGGTACCTGAACCCACGTTCCAGATTCTGCACCAAGTCTCTGACACTCACCCAGTCTCTGACATTATAACTGGTGAATTACTGAATAGCAAGAGGGATTCAGTCCGGTCCAGCCAAGTTCATTCTACTCCAGCCCAAGCCACTCTGGTTCCGCCAATCCCACTCCGGTCCAGGCAAATCCAGTCCGGTCCAGGCAAATCCAGCCATGTCTAATCCAGTCCAGTTTTCCACTTCAAGCCAGAATCCAGAAATTTAATCCGGTCAGATTCTGCACAGCAAAGTGAAAGTCTGTGAAGACCTGCTTAACCTTTTGTCACAAGCCGTTCTAGGGCTCTCAATTCGTGTAGATGCTCTGCAGCAACAGATTCCTGCAAGCAAAAAATTTTCTATCAACTCCAATCTTTGTCAGTCATGTGGACAAAGAGTAAAGGGCACCTCTCAAGATGACTGTTCATAGGGGGTCATTCCGAGTTGTTCGCTCGCTAGCTGCTTTTAGCAGCATTGCACACGCTAGGCTGCCGCCCTCTGGGAGTGTATCTTAGCTTAGCAGAATTGCGAACGAAAGAGTAGCAGAATTGTGAATAAATAATTCTTAGCAGTTTCTGAGTAGCTTGAGTAGCCTTAGAAGAAACTGTGCAGGGGATGAAGATTTTCACTCCCAAATGGAAATCATGTTGGGGCACTTCAGGAGAAGAGGTTACCCTGATAAACTTTTAGATAATGCTAGAAAATATGCGAAGAAACTGTGTAGAAAAGATTTACTGAGCATGCAAATTCCCAATAAAACTATAATAGGAACATCATTTAGCTTAGGAAGGGAAACATCCACAACCAACACAGGAGAAATTGAAACCTTCAGTCAAAAGGAAGATGAGTGTGAAAACATTATCTTCCTATCGAAATTCAATAATAAATCAAGGGAAATTAAGAAGATCATTTGTAATAATTTTGTGTTATTAGAACAGGACCCTATTCTGAGAAATGTAATTGGAAAAAAAACGGCAGTAATATTTAAAAAGAACACCAACTTGGGGAATTTATTAGCCCCAAGTATGTTAAAAACTTTAGAAGAAACTGAAAAATAAAAAAACTGGCTAAAAACTAAAAAGGTGGGTTCCTATAGATGTAATAAAACCATTTGTTTAACCTGTAAATTCATGCTCAATAAAACCACCAGCATAACTTCAAGCTCCAATGGGGACACCTTTGATATAAAACAATATATCAACTGTGAATCTACCTACTGTGTTTATGTCCTTCAATGTCCATGTTCCCTACAGTATGTAGGAAGGACGACTAGAAGTATAAAGAGCAGATTCAGGGAACACAGATGTAATATTATAAATAGAAAAATGACACATAGTGTCTCTCGTCATTTTGCAAAGCATCATGGAGGAAACCCTATGGGCCTGTCTATTACAACAGTAGAAAGATTTATTAATACCAAAAGAGGCGGCAATAGATTCAGACAACTGTGTATTGGTGAGTCCTCCTGGATATTCAAATTAGAGACTCTTGTACCCAAAGGTTTAAATGAGGCACTCGACTATACGTGTCTTGATGATTGAATATATGCGCTATGTAGAGTCTGGTTTAGATACTGAATAGATATTTTATTTGAAAGAAAATCATAGGTATTTGATTATGACTCTCTATATATATGCGGATATATATATATTCACTAAATTGATAATCCCGAACAGGGGTTAATGAGATAGAGTAAAATATATAGAGTTATAAAAAGAGCTTTGTAATGTCCCTCTCATTATGTGGCTCCTTCATCTCCTTTTTCTCGTATCCCCCTCTCTCCCTTTGGTGCAATAATAATAATAACACCATTAATAGTAAAGTTTTCCTCTCTAGTAAAACTCTTTTTCTCTTTAGCAAATTGTGCGTATTTGTGCATTTCTAGATAAAAGAAAAATCACTAGAAAAAAGTCCTCCTGATAAATGTGCATTTTTATATATACTACAAATGACCATGATAAAGAAAACTATATCTTTATTTTATTTTTATTTTTCTCTCTTCTTCTTCCTTTTCTTTCCGATATTTATCTTCTGTACAAAAAGAGATTTTTGGCAGCCTATATTAGGCTTCAATACCTGATTGCCTGAAATTTCGTTCAGCTGAGATATACTAAAGATATAAGTGCTTCTTGTAAACCCTAATAAATAGAGTTCAAGGTTGGGAGACCTTTTTGCTATATGTATTCTATTCCATTAATTTCATTTTGAACATTCATTTTTACAATTAGTATTATATTCTTATAAGCATTTGGAAATAAATAAAGGATAGATACCTATTTATATGGAAGCTCAGAGACTTGTGTGTGTTTTTAAAACCAATCTGTTACAAACAGCTGTAATTATTTAATTAACTAGCGATCACTGCTAGCTATAAAAGAGGAACATCTTAACTAAATGGCAGTCTTGAGGAAGTCCCAAGGCATTGTGGGACGAAACGCGTTGACGCTACACTGGACATCTAGTAGTGCACTGGTCCACCGGGATAAGACCGACTTGGCTTTTGAAATCATTTACAGAGATCCCGCTGCCGTATTACCATCAGTAAGCACCTTCCTGTATTGCCGCTGGCCATTTACCCGCTCATCAGCCTGTCTGCTGAATACCATCACGCCACAGTTTACTGACAGCAGGATTCTTGCGGGCTGCACTCACGAACCCTCGAAGTACATCACCCGGGGCGGTGACGGCCTCACCACCGGGAGAGGGAAGACGGCTCTATCACCTCAGCGGGAGCGATCGGTGAGTCCCTCGACTCCTATCCATTTACAGACACACGGCACATCACACCCGGGGCGGTGATAGCCTCACCACCGGGAAAGGAGGGACGACTTCATTCACAATTGTGAAAGTTACAGGCGGTAATTATAAAACCTCCAGTTCACTTTGAACTAATTATTGGGTCCGGGACGCCGGCATTTAAAGCCAATAGATATAACTGTGTGGATGGTGCAAAGGATTGCAACTATTGATACACATTGTCTCTAAAAAGGACACTCTAGTATCTATTTAACTACAATATAGCATATTCATTAGAGTTGTTATAACAGTCATCTATACACTTTGGAATGCTTTACATATATTAACCATCTGATGCTTTCATAGAAATTTTATATATGTTTTATTCTTACATTCCACATGGTGGATTATTTGGTATAAAATAAAAGGTATTTTATTGTTTGTAAACAGTCTCCCGACCTCATTTCTGACAACTTCACAGCCATATTTTTAAACCTAATTTTTATTGTTGTATTGATAAAATTTATCTTTACATATATTCTTATTTACTTTATAGCGTGATGTTTTCTAGATTTTTTTCATTTTGTTTATGCTAGAGACCCTAACCAAGTCTCAAAACATACGCTGCTGTTTACCTATATTAGTTGCATTTATACAACAAAATCTTCTTATATATAAAAGGTTTATTAACAGCGCCAGTAGAGTGGGATTGGTATACCACTGGGGATTTTTTTCTCCTCTCTATATCCTAGCATGAGACTTACTCCTACACTGCGATCAGCTCAGCCCATTTCGTTCCTGGTTTGACGTCCCAAACACGCCCTACGTTCGGCCAGCCACTCCCCCGTTTTATCCTGGCACGCCTGCGTTTTTCCGCACACTCCCAGAAAACTGTCAGTTTCCGCCCAGAAACACCCACTTTCTGTCAATCACACTCCGATCATTTCAACAATGAAAATTCTTCATTCGGGCGTGAGTAAATCTACTAAGTTTTGTGCTAAAATACTTAGCGCATGCGCACTGCATACCATGCACATTTTTGCCTTTATCGCTCCGTTGCTTATATTGCGGGAGCGCAAGTCACTTCATAAAGGACTGCTCCCTCCGCAGGTCAGGGAAAAGTGACAACTCTCAATTAATTAAGGTCCAGGCCGATAAGTCATCTGTCAACTCAGACTCCCCAACTTCCAATAAAGGTGCCAAAGGTTCCCTAAAAGAGAGTCCAGCATACAACTGGGGTCCTTTGACCCAAAGCCCCAAGTTAAGACTTGGGAACCAATTGAGGGTTTGTTAATCCTTCTATTCCAGGATAAACCCTGGTTCTTCAGTCCTAGGAAGTACATCCAACACTCCAGCCCCAGGAGGGGGCACCGAGTGTCCAGACCCAGGAGGGGGCTCTGAGTATCCAGCCCTAGGAGGGGGCTCCGAGTGTCTAGACCCAAGAGGGGGCTCAGAGTGTCTAGACCCAGGAGGGGGCTACGAGTGTCCAGACCCAGGAGGGCGCTCCGAGTGTCCAGACCCAGGAGGGGGCTCTGTCTCACCAGCCCTAGAGGAAGTATCTGATATCCCGTCCGATGTTCAGACCCCAGATGGGGAGAGCTATGTTCCTGCCTCAGAAGATGGACCCCTTTCTTTATATTCAAATGAGGCATCCAACTTCATGATCAATGATTTGATCCCTGGATGGGAAGTCGATATCCAGGCCTTAGGACACGTGCTCAATGTTTCTGCTTATGGCTTGACCCTAGGAGGGGTAGCCAATATTTTGACTCCAGAAGGGAAGTCCAATGTTAGGACTCCAGAGGGGATATGTGATGTCCAGACTCCAGAAAAGTTGTGCCAGGTGCCAACCCCAGGAGAGGAATCTCATGTATGGACCCCAAGAAAAGAGTCCACTCTACCGACCTCAGGCATGGGGTACGATGTTAGGACTCCAGAAGGAGCATCCAAGCCTGGAGCCCCTGAGGGGGCATATGATTGCATAGTCCTAGAAGAAGCATTGGATTCATCAGTTCCTGAGAGTGCATCAGATCTACCTGAAACCCATTAAAGGAAGGTTCTTCTGAAGGAGGGAGTTCCAACCAAGATCCCTGAAAGGGTGACTCCAGTTCAGAACTCTGAAAAGAGGATTCAAGTAGTAACCCTTAAAAAGGTAAATCCTGTCATGACCCCTGCAGGGGAGATTCAAGTTGATTCTTCTGAAGGAATAATTCCAGCCAAGATCTCTGAAGAGAGAATTCCGGTCGAGAGCCTTGAAGAGCAAAGTCCTATTGAGATTTCAGGAAAGGAAATTCCTGTTGTGATTCCAGAGGGAGGCATTTCAGTCAGGACCCTGGGAGGAGTTAATGTTGTCGAGTCCCTTGAAGGGAGAATTCCAACCGTGACCCCAGGAGGGGTGGTTCATGCTTTGTCCTTAGAGGGGACTTCTGAAAAAAATTCTGATCTTGTTTCCAACCCTGTAAAATCTGGGAAGAAACTCCAACCACAAAGTTCACAGACTCCTCCTAAAGACCAAGATCCAGATTGTCAGGTTGTCAGGATTCCGATTTAGTCTGTTCCCGGAGGGGGCACTAGTGGGTCAGTGTTGGAATGACGTACGAGACGTGGAGGTTGCATAAAGAGTCCTGCGCACATGCGCTGATGTTTATTAAACATAAAAGTCACAGAGAAATGATATAGCAGTGGATGATAACTTAGAACCGGCAGTAACAGATGAAATAATAAGCAGTAACTGAATCCAAGGTAATAATCAAAAGTCTCTGGCAACACAAATATAGAAGATAACTTGATGACTGAATGCAAATGGTTTCAAGCAAAACAAAGTCTCTGGTAACAAACGTAGAATAATTTGGTAACTGGATGCAAATGGTTTAAAGCAAAATAAAGTCTCTGATAACACAAATGAGTAATGAAGATAACCTGATAACTGAATGCAAACGGGTTTGAAAAATATAAGGTCACTGGTAACTGTGATTGATGCAAACAGAACTTCGGTATTTGAAAGAAGCACACAGTCTCTGTAACACAAAAGTTCTTTTAGCCAAGCAAGGCCCAGGCAGGAGACAGTCCTAACTCAGCATGTTTGTTAAGTGCTGGATGCAATACACAGAATGGAATGCTGGTAACAAGGTGCATAGATTAGGCAATGAATAACACCTGAGGAGAGTCTCTTACTGCTGTTGAACTGTGGCTGGAATCTGGAGCAAGCAGGAGAAATGCAGAATGATGTATGGAATGAAATGATGAGAGGAACCACGGGGAACCACTGGAGACAGGAACACGGGGAACCACTGGAGACTGGAACACGGGGAACCACTGGAGACTTGACACACCAAATGTGACTCGTTGTCCAAGGCAATGTGAATGAGCTAGGAACTGGAGTTTATACACCTTGCTCTGTGATGATAGGATGAATCTCTGTGAGAACACACCCTCCAGGATTGGGTGCCAAGATCAGCTGAGAGTTAACTGGAGCTGGTGATTAACCGAGAGAATAATTCTGTAGACAGTTAATGCAATGCACTGCTGGTTGCTGGCTGGGATCAGTAGTGCACCGGGAGTTAATGCTGTTTAACTAGAATCACTGTGTACTCCAGGCTGCTGGCTGAAACCAGTGGTTACCAAAAGATAGAACTGGTTAGGTGGAGCACAGTGAGCTGCAGGAGACTGAAGACTGGAACCTGTAGTTCCACAGGTCCAATTCACAGGAATACTCTGAAAACAGAGGACTGAAGCCAGGAGACGCCTGTTCACTGGAAGTGATGCAATGGAGAATGCGGATTCCTGACAGTACCCCCCCTTTTATGGGTGGGCACCGAACACCCACGCTGGAACTTGGAGGATCCTTAAAAAAGAACTTAGGAATACACAAAAGCAGAGGTCCTCAAAAGTCTTCCCAACTTTCATCTTCAGAACAAGTAGACCATTCATGGTCATTTGAGACAGAATTTACTTCCTGGGAGAAGGCATAGCTCGGAAGGATAGAACCCCCCATAAAGTAACTTGAGTCGTCATCAACAAACTCACTTTCAGAGTCAGTGTCCAGGTCTAGTGTGGTCATGGGAGCCTTTTGTTTAGGAACAACAGAATCTGAGACAACCTGTGGACCAGTGAATTTGAAGCTATATGAGACACCAGGACTAGGGTTAACGGCAGCATAGCCAACACTTACGTCAACATATGGTAGACTTTGAACTGGTTCTGGAGCTCTCCAAATCCTGTAATTCTTGAAATCTCTGATACATTGATTCAACAGAACCTGATCGTGTTTGGAAAGAGTTGAGTCGAAAAACTGAGAACTGGAAGACTGATCAGAAGACTGAGCAGATGTTGAATCCGGGGAGTCAATATTTTCAGAAGTGTTGCTGTAGGATGGAGACACAGAAGTATATGTAACTTTCAAATCTAAAGTCTGAGAACCTTGATTTGAATTTGCAGTTTGGAAATCTTTAATAACTTGGTCTAATGTATCCTGATTTTGCACGGACAGAGATGTTGGAGAGAATTTAGCAGTAGACAGACTGTTGACAAATTGGCCAGAATGCCCAGATGACTTTGAATGCATTAACTTTGGAGCAAACTCCTGTTTTACTGCTTCGCAGAAGGCGGGAAGATCACTCAGTAGCGGATCTTTAGATTCAATGAGAGGATTCGCCCAGTCCAGTGCTCTACCTTTGAAGAACAGGAGGTAGTATCTGATTGCATTGGCTGGAGTAATACTCACTGAAGATTCCGACTCAGTAAAAGCGAGGTGTTGGCTCGCCACTGCACGGAACTGAGCATAGGTCACCATCAAAGTAGACTGGAGCTTGTGTATCTAGTGGACACTTGGAAGGCTGAATGTCAGTTGAAGTCTCGGAAGACCATGTAGGACACTTGAGCGTAGAGGACTGGAATAAGCATTCAGAAGCAGGAGTAGAATCAACTTGAAATGCTCTAGGGTGGAGAGAGGACGTCATCTCCTGGATTGACTGACGGGAATTCTCAGCTGAGGTTGACTGAACGCTAGAAGCTTCATCTTGGGGTGAGATGCATAGAGCCTCCATCTGGGTTGAGGCAACTGCAATATCTGCAAGAACTGTAGACTCTGGACATAGCGACAGGAGTTGCTTACTTGAAACACTGGAGAGAACCACACCGGGTTCAGAGGAACTGGAATCGGCAGGGACAGATGGCAACTTTGGACAAACGGATGGAACCGTGATTTGTACAGAACTACTTGAATTGACTTGAACTGAAGGAGGCTGATCTGGACAGACGGATGGGACCGGATTGGGTACAGAAAAGCTTGAACCGGCTGGAACCGGAGGAGTCTTCGGACTGACGGATAGGACCGGATTTCATCCGAAGAGACTGGAATCGGCTGGAACCGAAGGAGACTGATCCGGATAGACGGATGGGACCGGATTGGGTCCGGAAGAGCTTGAATCGGCTGGAAGCGGTGGAGTCCTCGGACTGACGGATAGGACCGGATTTGATCCGAGGATGCTGGAATCGGCTGGAACCGAAGGAGGCTTACTGGAATCGGATGGAACCGAAGGAGGCTGATCCGGACAGACGGACGGGACCGGATTGGGTCCGGAAGAGCTTGAACCGGCTGGAACCGGTGAAGTCCTCGGACTGACGGATAGGACCGGATTTGATCCGAGGATTCTGGAATCGGCTGGAACCGAAGGAGGCTTACTGGAATCGGCTGGAACCGAAGGAGGCTGATCCGGACAGACGGACGGGACCGGATTGGGTCCGGAAGAGCTTGAACTGGCTGGAACCGGTGGAGTCCTCGGACTGACGGATAGGACCGGATTTGATCCGAGGATGCTGGAATCGGCTGGAACCGAAGGAGGTAGCCCATCATTGGAGCCACTCAGGCTGGCTGGAACCAGTGGAGACTTTGGACCGACGGCTGGAACCGGGCTAGGTCCATTGACACTTGACTCTGTATAGACAGAATCCGGATGTTCTGATGATCCCTCCTTGGAGTGGTACTGAGCTGGTAGCACTCTTTGAAGTTGGCAAACAAAAGTTCATGTCTGTATCTGTGGCTTTAAGAATTCCTCCTGGGATCTTGGCCCTGGATTCCTCTCTTGAGGCTGAAACTCCAAAGACCCCTCCTGGGGTTAATAGATCAGACACACTTCTTTGAGTTGCATGCCCGGATGCCACTTCTGGAACCTGAACATCAGATACCCCTTCTGGGGTCACAACATCAGATGCCCCACCTGGGGCTGTAGACACAGACGCCCCTTCTTGGGCTGTAGACACAGATGCCCCTTTTCGGGCTGTAGACACAGATGCCCCTTCTCGGGCTGTAGACACAGATGCCCCTTCTCGGGCTGCAGACACAGATGCCCCTTCTCGGGCTGCAGACACAGATGCCCCTTCTCGGGCTGCAGACACAGATGCCCCTTCTCGGGCTGCAGACACAGATGCCCCTTCTCGGGCTGCAGACACAGATGCCCCTTCTCGGGCTATAGACACAGATGTCCCTCCTCGGGCTGTAAACACAGAAACTACTTTAGTTATGGGTAACATAGATAGTCTCTGTTGATTTCTGAACTTGGGATTGGGTCTATTTGTCACAGGACCCCAATCGTAGACTTTTTGGACACTCCTGTCCGGGGTAAAGGAACTTGAAACTGTAAAGGATACATTGGAAGGTTTGCAGGTGAAAACACTGTGATGTTGGGACCTGTCACCAACTTTTGAGTTGCGGAAGGAACAGTCCTTAATAAGATGACTAGAACTCCCACAGTAAAAGCAGAGGTGAAGCTGCTTGCGATGCCGGCGTTCAGCTTCCATGAGTTTGTAGCGCGGGTAGCTCTGGAATCTGCCCTCTCTCTGCACAGGAGAAGAGACTTGAGTTTGAAGGAAGCTTGACACGGAGGTCGCACTAGTCTCAATACTTTGAGCAGGACTCTTCACTGTGTTTAAAGCACCACCTTGGATTTCCGGTATGATTGGAATGATTCTTGATAGCAGACTTTGAAGTTGTTCCAATAGATAACAAAGAGTGCTTATATGTTCAGGTTTTACAGCAGAAGACAGAGGAGTCCTGAAATTTGCAAAGGAGGAAGTCGCCCTCTCAGGAGAATCAGTTGTGAAGGGTGTACCATAGGGCTGACTTGAGCGAGGTCCATCTACAGGAACGAATTGTGCAGGGGAAGTTGGAATAACTGGAGCAGGAGTGACTTGAACTGGAACCGGAGGAACAACAGAACTTGGAAGGGATTGCTGCAAGGTATCCAAACGGGTAGACATTCCCTGTAGAAACAGGATCACTTGCTGTTGTGCAGCCTCATAGCCATTGAGTCGTGACACCAAACTCTGGAGTGACCCTGACCCCACACTCTGACCACCATCCTGGTCCATGGGCCTTGGACAAACTGTCAGGTTGTCAGGATTCCGATTTAGTCTGTTCCCGGAGGGGGCACTAGTGGGTCAGTGTTGGAATGACGTACGAGACGTGGAGGTTGCATAAAGAGTCATGCGCACATGCGCTGATGTTTATTAAACATAAAAGTCACAGAGAAATGATATAGCAGTGGATGATAACTTAGAACCGACAGTAACAGATGAAATAATAAGCAGTAACTGAATCCAAGGTAATAATCAAAAGTCTCTGGCAACACAAATATAGAAGATAACTTGATGACTGAATGCAAATGGTTTCAAGCAAAACAAAGTCTCTGGTAACATAAACGTAGGATAATTTGGTCACTGGATGCAAATGGTTTAAAGCAAAATAAAGTCTCTGATAACACAAATGAGTAATGAAGATAACCTGATAACTGAATGCAAACGGGTTTGAAAAATATAAGGTCACTGGTAACTGTGATTGATGCAAACAGAACTTCGGTATTTGAAAGAAGCACACAGTCTCTGTAACACAAAAGTTCTTTTAGCCAAGCAAGGCCCAGGCAGGAGACAGTCCTAACTCAGCATGTTTGTTAAGTGCTGGATGCAATACACAGAATGGAATGCTGGTAACAAGGTGCATAGATTAGGGAATGAATAACACCTGAGGAGAGTCTCTTACTGCTGTTGAACTGTGGCTAGAATCTGGAGCAAGCAGGAGAAATGCAGAATGATGTATGGAATGAAATGATGAGAGGAACCACGGGGAACCACTGGAGACAGGAACACGGGGAACCACTGGAGACTGGAACACGGGGAACCACTGGAGACTGGAACACGGGGAACCACTGGAGACTGGAACACGGGGAACCACTGGAGACTGGAACACGGGGAACTACTGGAGACTTGACACACCAAATGTGACTCGTTGTCCAAGGCAATGTGAATAAGCTAGGAACTGGAGTTTATACACCTTGCTCTGTGATGATAGGATGAATCTCTGTGAGAACACACCCTCCAGGATTGGGTGCCAAGATCAGCTGAGAGTTAACTGGAGCTGGTGATTAACCGAGAGAATAATTCTGTAGACAGTTAATGCAATGCACTGCTGGTTGCTGGCTGGGATCAGTAGTGCACCGGGAGTTAATGCTGTTTAACTAGAATCACTGTGTACTCCAGGCTGCTGGCTGAAACCAGTGGTTACCAAAAGATAGAACTGGTTAGGTGGAGCACAGTGAGCTGCAGGAGACTGAAGACTGGAACCTGTAGTTCCACAGGTCCAATTCACAGGAATACTCTGAAAACAGAGGACTGAAGCCAGGAGACGCCTGTTCACTGGAAGTGATGCAATGGAGAATGCGGATTCCTGACAGTACCCCCCCTTTTATGGGTGGGCACCGAACACCCACGCTGGAACTTGGAGGATCCTTAAAAAAGAACTTAGGAATACACAAAAGCAGAGGTCCTCAAAAGTCTTCCCAACTTTCATCTTCAGAACAAGTAGACCATTCATGGTCATTTGAGACAGAATTTACTTCCTGGGAGAAGGCATAGCTCGGAAGGATAGAACCCCCCATAAAGTAACTTGAGTCGTCATCAACAAACTCACTTTCAGAGTCAGTGTCCAGGTCTAGTGTGGTCATGGGAGCCTTTTGTTTAGGAACAACAGAATCTGAGACAACCTGTGGACCAGTGAATTTGAAGCTATATGAGACACCAGGACTAGGGTTAACGGCAGCATAGCCAACACTTACGTCAACATATGGTAGACTTTGAACTGGTTCTGGAGCTCTCCAAATCCTGTAATTCTTGAAATCTCTGATACATTGATTCAACAGAACCTGATCGTGTTTGGAAAGAGTTGAGTCGAAAAACTGAGAACTGGAAGACTGATCAGAAGACTGAGCAGATGTTGAATCCGGGGAGTCAATATTTTCAGAAGTGTTGCTGTAGGATGGAGACACAGAAGTATATGTAACTTTCAAATCTAAAGTCTGAGAACCTTGATTTGAATTTGCAGTTTGGAAATCTTTAATAACTTGGTCTAATGTATCCTGATTTTGCACGGACAGAGATGTTGGAGAGAATTTAGCAGTAGACAGACTGTTGACAAATTGGCCAGAATGCCCAGATGACTTTGAATGCATTAACTTTGGAGCAAACTCCTGTTTTACTGCTTCGCAGAAGGCGGGAAGATCACTCAGTAGCGGATCTTTAGATTCAATGAGAGGATTCGCCCAGTCCAGTGCTCTACCTTTGAAGAACAGGAGGTAGTATCTGATTGCATTGGCTGGAGTAATACTCACTGAAGATTCCGACTCAGTAAAAGCGAGGTGTTGGCTCGCCACTGCACGGAACTGAGCATAGGTCACCATCAAAGTAGACTGGAGCTTGTGTATCTAGTGGACACTTGGAAGGCTGAATGTCAGTTGAAGTCTCGGAAGACCATGTAGGACACTTGAGCGTAGAGGACTGGAATAAGCATTCAGAAGCAGGAGTAGAATCAACTTGAAATGCTCTAGGGTGGAGAGAGGACGTCATCTCCTGGATTGACTGACGGGAATTCTCAGCTGAGGTTGACTGAACGCTAGAAGCTTCATCTTGGGGTGAGATGCATAGAGCCTCCATCTGGGTTGAGGCAACTGCAATATCTGCAAGAACTGTAGACTCTGGACATAGCGACAGGAGTTGCTTACTTGAAACACTGGAGAGAACCACACCGGGTTCAGAGGAACTGGAATCGGCAGGGACAGATGGCAACTTTGGACAAACGGATGGAACCGTGATTTGTACAGAACTACTTGAATTGACTTGAACTGAAGGAGGCTGATCTGGACAGACGGATGGGACCGGATTGGGTACAGAAAAGCTTGAACCGGCTGGAACCGGAGGAGTCTTCGGACTGACGGATAGGACCGGATTTCATCCGAAGAGACTGGAATCGGCTGGAACCGAAGGAGACTGATCCGGATAGACGGATGGGACCGGATTGGGTCCGGAAGAGCTTGAATCGGCTGGAAGCGGTGGAGTCCTCGGACTGACGGATAGGACCGGATTTGATCCGAGGATGCTGGAATCGGCTGGAACCGAAGGAGGCTTACTGGAATCGGATGGAACCGAAGGAGGCTGATCCGGACAGACGGACGGGACCGGATTGGGTCCGGAAGAGCTTGAACCGGCTGGAACCGGTGAAGTCCTCGGACTGACGGATAGGACCGGATTTGATCCGAGGATTCTGGAATCGGCTGGAACCGAAGGAGGCTTACTGGAATCGGCTGGAACCGAAGGAGGCTGATCCGGACAGACGGACGGGACCGGATTGGGTCCGGAAGAGCTTGAACTGGCTGGAACCGGTGGAGTCCTCGGACTGACGGATAGGACCGGATTTGATCCGAGGATGCTGGAATCGGCTGGAACCGAAGGAGGTAGCCCATCATTGGAGCCACTCAGGCTGGCTGGAACCAGTGGAGACTTTGGACCGACGGCTGGAACCGGGCTAGGTCCATTGACACTTGACTCTGTATAGACAGAATCCGGATGTTCTGATGATCCCTCCTTGGAGTGGTACTGAGCTGGTAGCACTCTTTGAAGTTGGCAAACAAAAGTTCATGTCTGTATCTGTGGCTTTAAGAATTCCTCCTGGGATCTTGGCCCTGGATTCCTCTCTTGAGGCTGAAACTCCAAAGACCCCTCCTGGGGTTAATAGATCAGACACACTTCTTTGAGTTGCATGCCCGGATGCCACTTCTGGAACCTGAACATCAGATACCCCTTCTGGGGTCACAACATCAGATGCCCCACCTGGGGCTGTAGACACAGACGCCCCTTCTTGGGCTGTAGACACAGATGCCCCTTTTCGGGCTGTAGACACAGATGCCCCTTCTCGGGCTGTAGACACAGATGCCCCTTCTCGGGCTGCAGACACAGATGCCCCTTCTCGGGCTGCAGACACAGATGCCCCTTCTCGGGCTGCAGACACAGATGCCCCTTCTCGGGCTGCAGACACAGATGCCCCTTCTCGGGCTATAGACACAGATGCCCCTTCTCGGGCTATAGACACAGATGCCCCTTCTCGGGCTATAGACACAGATGCCCCTTCTCGGGCTATAGACACAGATGTCCCTCCTCGGGCTGTAAACACAGAAACTACTTTAGTTATGGGTAACATAGATAGTCTCTGTTGATTTCTGAACTTGGGATTGGGTCTATTTGTCACAGGACCCCAATCGTAGACTTTTTGGACACTCCTGTCCGGGGTAAAGGAACTTGAAACTGTAAAGGATACATTGGAAGGTTTGCAGGTGAAAACACTGTGATGTTGGGACCTGTCACCAACTTTTGAGTTGCGGAAGGAACAGTCCTTAATAAGATGACTAGAACTCCCACAGTAAAAGCAGAGGTGAAGCTGCTTGCGATGCCGGCGTTCAGCTTCCATGAGTTTGTAGCGCGGGTAGCTCTGGAATCTGCCCTCTCTCTGCACAGGAGAAGAGACTTGAGTTTGAAGGAAGCTTGACACGGAGGTCGCACTAGTCTCAATACTTTGAGCAGGACTCTTCACTGTGTTTAAAGCACCACCTTGGATTTCCGGTATGATTGGAATGATTCTTGATAGCAGACTTTGAAGTTGTTCCAATAGATAACAAAGAGTGCTTATATGTTCAGGTTTTACAGCAGAAGACAGAGGAGTCCTGAAATTTGCAAAGGAGGAAGTCGCCCTCTCAGGAGAATCAGTTGTGAAGGGTGTACCATAGGGCTGACTTGAGCGAGGTCCATCTACAGGAACGAATTGTGCAGGGGAAGTTGGAATAACTGGAGCAGGAGTGACTTGAACTGGAACCGGAGGAACAACAGAACTTGGAAGGGATTGCTGCAAGGTATCCAAACGGGTAGACATTCCCTGTAGAAACAGGATCACTTGCTGTTGTGCAGCCTCATAGCCATTGAGTCGTGACACCAAACTCTGGAGTGACCCTGACCCCACACTCTGACCACCATCCTGGTCCATGGGCCTTGGACAAACTGTCAGGTTGTCAGGATTCCGATTTAGTCTGTTCCCGGAGGGGGCACTAGTGGGTCAGTGTTGGAATGACGTACGAGACGTGGAGGTTGCATAAAGAGTCATGCGCACATGCGCTGATGTTTATTAAACATAAAAGTCACAGAGAAATGATATAGCAGTGGATGATAACTTAGAACCGACAGTAACAGATGAAATAATAAGCAGTAACTGAATCCAAGGTAATAATCAAAAGTCTCTGGCAACACAAATATAGAAGATAACTTGATGACTGAATGCAAATGGTTTCAAGCAAAACAAAGTCTCTGGTAACATAAACGTAGGATAATTTGGTCACTGGATGCAAATGGTTTAAAGCAAAATAAAGTCTCTGATAACACAAATGAGTAATGAAGATAACCTGATAACTGAATGCAAACGGGTTTGAAAAATATAAGGTCACTGGTAACTGTGATTGATGCAAACAGAACTTCGGTATTTGAAAGAAGCACACAGTCTCTGTAACACAAAAGTTCTTTTAGCCAAGCAAGGCCCAGGCAGGAGACAGTCCTAACTCAGCATGTTTGTTAAGTGCTGGATGCAATACACAGAATGGAATGCTGGTAACAAGGTGCATAGATTAGGGAATGAATAACACCTGAGGAGAGTCTCTTACTGCTGTTGAACTGTGGCTAGAATCTGGAGCAAGCAGGAGAAATGCAGAATGATGTATGGAATGAAATGATGAGAGGAACCACGGGGAACCACTGGAGACAGGAACACGGGGAACCACTGGAGACTGGAACACGGGGAACCACTGGAGACTGGAACACGGGGAACCACTGGAGACTGGAACACGGGGAACTACTGGAGACTTGACACACCAAATGTGACTCGTTGTCCAAGGCAATGTGAATAAGCTAGGAACTGGAGTTTATACACCTTGCTCTGTGATGATAGGATGAATCTCTGTGAGAACACACCCTCTAGGATTGGGTGCCCAGATCAGCTGAGAGTTAACTGGAGCTGGTGATTAACCGAGAGAATAATTCTGTAGACAGTTAATGAAATGCACTGCTGGTTGCTGGCTGGAATCAGTAGTGCACCGGGAGTTAATGCTGTTTAACTAGAATCACTGTGTACTCCAGGCTGCTGGCTGAAACCAGTGGTTACCAAAAGATAGAACTGGTTAGGTGGAGCACAGTGAGCTGCAGGAGACTGAAGACTGGAACTGCTGGGACCTGCAGTTCCACAGGTCCAATTCACAGGAATACTCTGAAAACAGAGGACTGAAGCCAGGAGACGCCTGTTCACTGGAAGTGATGCAATGGAGAATGCGGATTCCTGACACAGATCAAGCTCTCTTCTATGGAAAACTGGAACAGTTTCACAAATTAATGCTACAGATTATGGAGACAGCTCCACTCTGTACCTCTCCGGCAGAGATTGTGTTACTAATTCTTATGTCTTTCAGAGGGGAAGGCAAGAAAATGGGCTAACCAGTTAATAGAGTCCAGTGATCCTGTTCTGCAGAACGTGGATGCCTTCAGCCGGGCGGTGATCAGGAAGTTTGGTGGTCCTGAGTTAGTACCTTCTGAATCCCCTAAGAGTTCTAGGTCTTTGAGCAAGGATTCAGGTTCTAACAAGAAAAATCAAGCTTCTAAGAACCAAGTGTCTAAGGATTGTCGGTCTCAGGTTGTTCACAGCTCGGTGCCATCATCACCTAAACCACAAGTCCGGATATTAACTGCTGGCTATGCCTCTCTGTCTCCATCCTGTGAAGTTATGAATATGCATGACCCACAATATCCAGTGTCCATACAGTCAGTCATGAGTCCTGAGTCATGAGTCCAGTTAAATCTTGCCATGCTACTTCTTCCGTACCATCTATTCCAAAGGAGAAAACCATAATCATTCCATTAGATGCGGATTCTAACTCAGATTATGATTCTGAAACAGATGAAATCCCTCTGGTTGAAGGTACCTTAAGTTCGGATAACACATTTGGAATTACTGTATTCAGACCTAACCAACCTGGGAAAAAGAAGAAGAAATCTCGTCGGAGACATTAGGTTGTCTTGCTATCCATGTTCTTGTTGCTTTCAGTTCCCCTTGGCCGAGGTAGGGAGTCCGGAGTACACCCTTGAAGGGGGGGGGGGTACTGTGTCATGTGCAGCATCAGCAAATCTGTTAGTTCAGCTTTCAGCATTGATCAAGCACCTGGATGCTGCTGCTGCTCTCTCTTCTTTGTATTTCAGGTTGTTCCTGGTAATTAAGATACTAGCTGCACAGCTTATGTGGAGTAACTCGTTAACTAATATTACTCATGTTTTGCTGGTTATTCTTATGTCTTACCTCTGCTTCAGTTTGTGGAACTACAGGTCACAGCTAGGTCCTGCATAATTCTCTCCCACTGCCTCAGCTCCTGCATTCAGCAACTGACTCCACAGGTGTCTGCATTCTGTAATTACAGCTGGTTACCTGAATCCTACTATTCAGTCTGTCAGCCTGCTCAGTGTGCACTGCAGCTGCAAGGTATATCAATTACTTGGGGGCCTGTCTGGTGCTCTCAGCTAATTGGTCCAGCTTGTTCTTTTAAGCCTCTCAATCCCAAGATGAATTGCCAGTTATAGCTCATGCTTCCTCTGTTCAGCTTCATGGTTGAAGTCTCTGGTTCCAGCTATCTGTCCAATGGGTTTTGCCTTGTTCCTGCATTGAATTCCAGCTTCACCATCTTGCTGACTAACTTAGTCTGCCGACTACCGTTACCCTGTCTCCAAGTGTCTGCACCCCAGTCCGTCCGTGTACGGCTATCTCCTGTGTCTCTCCTACAGTTCCTGCTGTTGTCCCATCTCCACGGCCCCAGTATACCATCTGGCTGTGTGCACCCTGCCACCTTCTCCAGTTCCTGTTTGTTCCTGCATACCCCTGCGGTTTGTCTCATACATCTGGACTATCATACAACACCTCTGACATAATTCTAGTCCAGTTCAGGTATCAAGTGACCCAGACAGGGGGCCGTGACCTGCACGTCGGGAGCCGCGACGCCCATATCCCCTTGCGGGGTTCCCTGGTGAAAACCTCCCAGCGTGTTAGACTCCACGCCTCTGTTCTGGGTAACGTCAACTACTTGGTACCTGACCCCATGTTCCAGATTCTGCACCAAGTCTCTGACACTCACCCAGTCTCTGACACACTGATAGTGGATGCATCAGTGTCCAGGCTGTCACGGAAAATAGTACTGCCTGTCCCTGGTGCAGCCTCCCTAAAAGACATGGCTGATCGTAAAATTGAGTCTACACTCAAATCCTTGTACACAGCTGGGTGCCCAGAGACCCACTATTGCATGTGCGTGAATCACAAAAGCCATTGCTAAATGGTCAGGTAACCTAATTGAGGGGTTAGATTCCTTACCTGGGGGGAGATTGTTTTTCTCCTTCAATATATACAGGACTCTGCGAAATTTATGGTTGAAGCCATAAAAGAGATAGGCTTGCTTAACGCACACCAGTGCTATGGCAGTGTCAGCACGCAGGTGCTTGTGGCTACGCCAGTGGACTGCTGATGTGGACTACAGGAAAGGTGTGGAAGGTCCACCATTCACAGGAGAGGCCTTATTTGGAGACACACTAGACAAATGGATCTCCAAAGCTACTGCGGGTAAGTCTTCATATCTTCCCCGCAGCTCCCCCAGCCAGGGAAGCTTACTCAGCTTCAAGTTTACAGTCCTTTCAGACAGCCAAGTTTCAGGGCAAATCCAGAAGTGCTATTAAAGCCACCAGAGGCGCAAGAGGTAAACCACGCAAACCAGCAACTACCGGTTCTCAGAAACAGAGCTCAGGCTCTGCTTCCTCAAAGCCTTCAGAATGACGGTGGACTGTGATGCCTGGAAGACTGGCAGGTGGGAGCCTGACTAAAATTCTTCAGTCACATCTGGACAAGTTTGTGCCAGGATCCCTGGGTCATATATCTTATTTCCCAGGGCTACCGACTGGAGTTCCAAGAGCTCCCACCTCACAGATTCTTCAAATCAGGCTTACCAGTTTCACAAGAGGCAAGTTTAACTTTACAGGATGCCATTCAAAAACTGGTACAAACGCAGGTCATTGTTCCAGTTCCACCTCATCTTCAAACCAAGGGGTACAATTCCAACTTGTTTGTAGTACCGAAACCGGACGGTTCGGTGAGGGCGATTCTGAACCTCAAGTTGTTGAACCCCTATTTAAGAGTGTTCAAATTCAAGATGGAGTCTCTGAGAGCGGTGATCACAGGTTTGGAGAAGGGGGAATTCCTAGTGTCTCTGGATATCAAGGATGCGTACCTTCACATTCCGATCTGGCCGCCTCATCAGGCTTATCTATGGTTTGCACTGCAGGACTGTCACTACCAGTTCCAGGCCCTGCCATTTGGTCTCTCCACGGCACCGAGGGTGTTCACCAAGGTGATGGCAGAGATGATGTTTGTACTCCGCAAACAGGGAGTGCACATAACTCCGTACCTGGACGATCTTCTGATAAAGGTGCCGTCCAGGGAAAGGTTGCTGGACAGCATTGGTCTCTCAACCAGACTTCTCCGGGATCACGGGTAGATTCTGAACCTTCCAAAATCTCACCTAGAGCCAACGTGGAGGCTTCCATTCCTGGGAATGATACTGGGCACGGAGTTGCAGAAGGTGTTCCTTCCTTTGGAAAAGGCATTAGTAATCCAGTCGATGGTTTGGGATGTCCTGAAGCCAACCCGGAAATCGGTGCATCTATGCATTCGCCTTCTTGGGAAAATGGTGGCCTCTTACGAGGGGCTTCAATACGGAAGGTTTCACGCAAGACCCTTTCAACTCGATCTGTTGGACAAATGGCCGGGTCAGGAAGTCATCCTTCCAATCAACATTCTGGAACTCAGGGCCATATACAACCCCCTTCTGCAGGCCTCATATCTTCTTCAAGATCAGGCCATTCAGGTTCAGTCGGACAATGTGACGGCAGTATCGCACATAAACTGACAGGGTGGAACGAAAAGCAGAGCAGCAATGTCAGAGGTGACAAGAATTCTACTCTGAGCAGAAAAACACGCTGTGGCGTTGTCAGCGGTCTTCATTCTGGGAGTAGACAACTAGGAAGCAGACTTCCTCAGCAGACACGACCTGCACCCTGGGGAGTGGGGCCTTCACCCGGAATTGTTCAAGTGCTTGACACGTCGGTGGGGATATCCACAAATCGGCATGATGGCCTCTCGTCTCAACAAGAAGCGCAAGCGGTTTGTTTCAGGTCGAGAGACCCACAGGCGGTGGCGGTAGATGCTCTGATGACTCCATGGATCTATCAGATGGTGTACGTATTTCTTCCACTTCCTCTGATCCCAAGGATTCTAAAAAGAATAAAAAGGGAAAAGGTTCAAGCAATACTCATTGCTCCGGACTGGCCAAGAAGGGCCTGGTACCCGGACCTTCTGGAGATGCTCCTGGAAGATCCGTGGCCTCTACCTCTTCACGAGGATCTTCTGCAACAGGGCCCGTTCGTCTATCAGGGCTTACCGCGGCTACCGTTTGACGGCATGGAAGTTGAACAGCTGATTCTAGCCAGAAGAGGGATCCCTGACAAGGTTATCCCGACTATGATCCAAGCCAGGAAGGTTGTAACGTCTAAACATTACCACCGTATTTGGAAGAAATACATCTCTTGGTGTGAGAGCAGAAAATTTTCTGCTGTGGAATTTCATCTGGGATGTTTCCTGCTTTTTCTGCAGGCAGGTGTGGATGTGCCTCCGTCTGGGACGGGCTCCATAAAAGTCCAGATTTCGGCCTTATCCATTTTCTTTCAGAAACAATTGGCTTCTCTCTCTGAGGTCCAGACGTTCTTGAAAGGTGTTCTGCACATCCAACCTCCCCTTTGTGCCTCCCACGGCACCTTGGGATCTCAATGATCTCAATTTGGTGCTGCAGTTCCTCCAATCGGACTGGTTTGAACCATTACAGGAGGTAGACATAAAATATCTTACGTGGAAGACTGTCACAATGTTGGCCTTGGCTTCGGCGAGGCGTGTGTCAGATCTGGGGGCATTGTCTCACAAGAGGACAGAGCTGAACTCAGAAGTAGTCAGCAATTTCTTCCTAAAGTGGTGTCTGCGTTTCACATCAACCAACCTATCGAAGTTTCGGTGATTATCGACACCTCTGCTACTTCAATGTCTTCGGATGTTGTGAGGGCTTTGAAGGTGTATGTAAAGAGAACAGCTCGTCACAGAAAATCGGACGCGCTGTTTGTTCTTTATGATCCCAACAAGATTGGGTGTCCTGCTTCTAAGCAGTCCATTGCACGCTGGATCAGGCTCACTATCCAGCATGCTTATTTCATGGCAGGATTGCCGGTTCCAAAATCTGTACAGGCCCACTCTACTAGGTCGGTGGGTTCTTCTTGGGCAGCTGCACGGGGTGGCTCGGCTTTACAGCTCTGCCGAGCAGCTACTTGGTCTGGTTCGAACACATTTGCTAAGTTCTACAAGTTCGATACATTGGCCTCTGAGGACAGTCAGTTTGATCAATCAGTTCTGCAGGAACCTCAGCACTCTCCCACCCGGTTTGGGTGCTTTGGTACTTCCCCATGGTGCTAAATGGACCCCAGTATCCTCTAGGACGTAAGAGAAAGTAGGATTTTAATTACCTACCGGCAAATCCTTTTCTCATAGTCCGTAGAGGATACTGGGCGCCTGCCCGGTGCTTCATACTTCCTGCACTGTTACTTGATTAAGTATTGTTGTTTGGTTCAGCAATTGCTGTTCCTGTTTCAAGTTTGGTTAGCGTTGCTTTCCTCTTGTTTGTGTGTGCTGGTTCAGAATTTCACCACTATCCTTGTACATCCTTCTCTCAAAGTATGTCAGTCTCCTCGGGCACAGTTTCCTAGACTGAGTCTGGTAGGAGGGGCATAGAGGGAGGAGCCAGCTCACACTATCAAATTCTTAAAGTGCCCATGGCTCTTAGTGGACCGGTCTATACCCCATGGTACTGAATGGACCCCAGTATCTCTTCGGACTACGAGAAAAGGATTTACTGGTAGGTAATTAAAATCCTATTTTTGTACTTATGAATAATCCTTTTCTCTAAAACCATTATATCTTTGGGATATAGAGGGCACAATGCTGGAATTGGCTCTCAAACCAATATTATTATTATTACCTGTTATTTATATAGCGCACACATATTCCGCAGCGCTTTGCATAGAATATTTGCCTTTTCACATCAGTCCCTGCCCCAGTGGAGCTTACAATTTATATTCCCTATCACATATACACACCGACACATTCACTTTAAGGTTAATTTTGTTGGGAGCCAATTAACCTACCAGTATATTTTTGGATTGTGGGAGGAAACCGAAATACCCGTGAGAAACCCACGCAAGCACGGGGAGAATATACAAATTCCACACAGTTAGGGCCATGGTGGGAATCGAACCCATGACCTCAGTGCTGTGAGGCAGTAATGCTAACCATTACACCATCCGTGCTGTCAATACAACTCGTATGTAATGTAACCCCTCCTTGCCACAGCTCCTTATAAAATAACTAAAACACTCAGGATTAGACTAAAATAAAAGACTAGGTAAGCAATATTTACAGTAGTCCCAGAGTCATAAAGGGTAGGGCTATAGTGTTCCTCAAATGAATTTTGAGAAAAGGATTCAATGGCAAGTACAAAAATCTTATTTTCTCTTACACTTTCTATGGGGGACACTATAAACCTCTGGGAGTACTCAAAGCTGTCCCTAAGGAAGGGTTAACTCAGCAAAGCTGTGTATGACAAAAAAACATTAACCAAAGCCAACTAATTTGTGACAGGCCACCATACACTGCAACACTGAAGAAATGTGGAGTAGAAATCTGCCAAGATAGGGCTCTATACCATAATGTCTAGGAAGCTCTTGTCAACCTGAAAGATATGGTCATGCATTTCCGTCCTCCTCTCAACATACATTTTTAGAGATCTCTTTACAAGCATGGCTGGACACCCCCTCATCCTGAAACTGTTGAAACAAAGCAGAAACTACAATTTCATGATTAACAGTAAATCTTGAGAGCACCTTGGGCTGAAATGAAGAACTTGTAATTAAAACATCCTGATCTAATAGAAAAATAAGAGAAAAATAAGATTTTACTCACCGGTAAATCTATTTCTCGTAGTCCGTAGTGGATGCTGGGGACTCCGTAAGGACCATGGGGAATAGACGGGCTCCGCAGGAGACTGGGCACTCTATAAGAAAGATTTGGTACTATCTGGTGTGCACTGGCTCCTCCCTCTATGCCCCTCCTTCAGACCTCAGTTAGGATACTGTGCCCGGAAGAGCTGACACAATAAGGAAGGATTTTGAATCCCGGGTAAGACTCGTACCAGCCACACCAATCACACCGTATAACTCGTGATACTATACCCAGTTAACAGTATGAAATATAACTGAGCCTCTCAACAGATGGCTCAACAATAACCCTTAGTTAGGCAATAACTATATACAAGCATTGCAGACAATCCGCACTTGGGATGGGCGCCCAGCATCCACTACGGACTACGAGAAATAGATTTACCGGTGAGTAAAATCTTATTTTCTCTAACGTCCTAGTGGATGCTGGGGACTCCGTAAGGACCATGGGGATTATACCAAAGCTCCCAAACGGGCGGGAGAGTGCGGATGACTCTGCAGCACCGAATGAGAGAACTCAAGGTCCTCCTCAGCCAGGGTATCAAATTTGTAGAATTTAGCAAACGTGTTTGCCCCTGACCAAGTTGCAGCTCGGCAAAGTTGTAAAGCAGAGACCCCTCGGGCAGCCGCCCAAGATGAGCCCACTTTACTCGTGGAATGGGCTTTCACTGATTTAGGATGCGGCAATCCAGCCACAGAATGCGCCAGCTGAATTGTGCTACAAATCCAGCGAGCAATAGCCTGCTTAGAAGCAGGTGCACCTATCTTGTTGGGTGCATACAGGACAAAAAGCGAATCAGTCTTCCTGGCTCCAGCCGTCCTGGAAACATAAAGTTTCAAGGCCCTGACTACATCCAGTAACTTGGAATCCTCCAAGTCCCTAGTAGCCGCAGGCACCACAATAGGTTGGTTCAAGTGAAAAGCAGATACCACCTTAGGGAGAAACTGGGGACGAGTCCTCAATTCTGCCCTATCCATATGAAAAATCAGATAAGGGCTTTTACAAGACAAAGCCGCCAATTCTGACACACTCCTGGCCGAAGCCAGGGCCAATAACATGACCACTTTCCACGTGAGATACTTCAGATCCACAGTTTTAAGTGGTTCAAACCAATGAGATTTTAGGAAACTCAACACCACATTGAGATCCCAAGGTGCCACGGGAGGCACAAAAGGGGGCTGAATATGAAGCAGTCCCTTTACAAAAGTCTGAACTTCAGGCAGTGAAGCCAGTTCTTTCTGGAAGAAAATCGACAGGGCCGAAATCTGGACCTTAATGAAACCCAATTTTAGGCCCATAGTCACTCCCGACTGTAGGAAGTGTAGAAAGCGACCCAGCTGAAATTCCTCTGTTGGGGCCTTCCTGGCCTCACACCACGCAACATATTTTCGCCAAATACGGTGATAATGGTTCGCGGTTACTTCTTTCCTGGCTTTTATCAGCGTAGGAATGACTTCCTCCGGAATGCCCTTTTCCTTCAGGATCCGGAATTCAACCGCCATGCCGTCAAACGCAGCCGCGGTAAGTCTTGGAACAGACAGGGCCCCTGCTGCAGCAGATCCTGTCTGAGCGGTAGAGGCCATGGGTCCTCTGATATCATTTCTTGAAGTTCCGGGTACCAAGCCCTTCTTGGCCAATCCGGAACCACGAGTATCGTTCTTACTCCTCGCCTTCTTATTATTCTCAGTACCTTTGGTATGAGAGGCAGAGGAGGGAACACATAAACCGACTGGTACACCCACTGTGTCACTAGAGCGTCCACTGCTATCGCCTGAGGGTCCCTTGACCTGGTGCAATATCTCTTTAGTTTTTTGTTGAGGCGGGACGCCATCATGTCCACCTGTGGCCTTTCCCAACGGTTTACCAACAGTAGGAAGACTTCTGGATGAAGTCCCCACTCTCCCGGGTGTAGGTCGTGTCTGCTGAGGAAGTCTGCTTCCCAGTTGTCCACTCCCGGAATGAACACTGCTGACAGTGCTAGTACGTGATTTTCCGCCCATCGGAGAATCCTTGTGGCTTCTGCCATTGCCATCCTGCTTCTTGTGCCGCCCTGTCGGTTCACATGGGCGACTGCCGTGATGTTGTCTGACTGGATCAGTACCGGCTGGTTTTGAAGCAGGGGTCTTGCCTGACTTAGGGCATTGTAAATGGCCCTTAGTTCCAGAATATTTATGTGTAGGGAAGTCTCCTGACTTGACCATAGTCCTTGAAAGTTTCTTCCCTGTGTGACTGCTCCCCAGCCTCGAAGGCTGGCATCCGTGGTCACCAGGACCCAGTCCTGTATGCCGAATCTGCGGCCCTCTAGAAGATGAGCACTCTGCAGCCACCACAGTAGAGACACCCTGGTCCTTGGAGACAGGGTTATCAGTTGATGCATCTGAAGATGCGATCCCGACCACTTGTCCAAGAGGTCCCACTGGAAGGTCCTCGCATGGAACCTGCCGAATGGAATTGCTTCGTATGAAGCCACCATTTTTCCCAGGACTCGTGTGCAGCGATGCACCGATACCCGTTTTGGTTTTAGGAGGTCTCTGACTAGAGATGACAGCTCCTTGGCTTTCTCCTGCGGGAGAAACACTTTTTTCAGTTCTGTATCCAAAATCATCCCCAGGAACAGTAAGCGAGTGGAAGGAACCAGTTGTGACTTTGGAATGTTCAGAATCCAGCCATGCTGTTGTAGCACTTCCCGAGATAGTGCTACTCCGACCAGTAACTGCTCCCTGGACCTCGCCTTTATAAGGAGATCGTCCAAGTATGGGATAATTAAAACTCCCTTTTTTCGAAGGAGTATCATCATTTCTGCCATTACTTTGGTAAACACCCTCGGTGCCGTGGACAGTCCAAACGGTAGTGTCTGGAATTGGTAATGGCAATCCTGTACCACAAATCTGAGGTACTCCTGGTGAGGAAGGTAAATAGGGACATGCAGGTAAGCATCCTTGATGTCCAGGGATACCATGTAATCCCCCTCGTCCAGGCTTGCAATAACCGCCCTGAGCGATTCCATCTTGAACTTGAATTTTGTTATGTAAGTGTTCAAGGATTTCAAATTTAAAATGGGTCTCACCGAACCGTCTGGTTTCGGTACCACAAACAGTGTGGAATAGTAGCCCCGGCCTTGTTGAAGTAGGGGCACCTTGACTATCACCTGCTGGGAATACAGCTTGTGAATGGCCTCTAGCACAGCCTCCCTGCCCGATGGAGTCGTCGGTAAGGATGATTTGAGGAAACGGCGGGGGGGAGGCGCCTCGAATTCCAGCTTGTACCCCTGAGATACTACTTGAAGGATCCAGGGATCCACCTGTGAGCGAGCCCACTGATCGCTGAAATTCTGGAGGCGGCCCCCCACCGTACCTGGCTCCGCCTGTGGAGCCCCACCGTCATGCGGCGGATTTGGAAGAAGCGGGGGAGGACTTTTGGTCCTGGGAACCTGCTGTGTGTTGCAGCTTTTTCCCCCTTCCTCTGCCTCTAGACAGAAAGGACCCGCCTTTTCCCCGCCTGTTTTTCTGGGGTCGAAAGGACTGTACTTGGTAATACGGTGCTTTCTTAGGCTGTGAGGGGACATGGGGCAAAAATGCAGACTTCCCAGCTGTTGCTGTGGAAACAAGGTCTGAGAGACCGTCCCCGAATAACTCCTCACCCTTATAAGGCAAAACTTCCATGTGCCTTTTAGAATCTGCATCTCCTGTCCACTGCCGAGTCCATAAGCCTCTCCTAGCAGAAATGGACAAGGCACTTATTCTAGATGCCAGCCGGCAGATCTCCCTCTGTGCATCTCTCATGTATAAGACCGAGTCTTTTATATGCTCTATGGTTAGCAATATAGTGTCTCTGTCTAGGGTGTCAATATTTTTCGACAGGGAATCTGACCAAGCAGCAGCAGCACTGCACATCCAGGCTGAAGCAATAGCTGGTCTCAGTATAACACCAGTGTGTGTGTATATAGATTTTAGGATAGCCTCCTGCTTTCTATCAGCAGGTTCCTTTAGGGCGGCCGTATCCGGAGACGGTAGTGCCACCTTTTTAGACAAACGTGTGAGCGCTTTATCCACCCTAGGGGGAGTTTCCCAACGTGACCTATCCTCTGGCGAGAAAGGGAACGCCATTAGTAATTTTTTTGAAATCACCAATTTTTTATCGGGGAAAGCCCACGCTTCTTCACACACCTCATTTAATTCCTCAGATGGGGGAAAAACTATAGGTAGTTTTTTCTCCCCAAACATAATACCCTTTTTTGAGGTACCTGGGTTTATATCAGCAAGGTGTAAAACCTCTTTCATTGCCTCAATCATGCCACAAATGGCCCTAGTGGACATTAAATTTGACTCATCGTCGTCGACACTTGCATCAGTATCCGTGTCGACATCTGTGTCTGCCATCTGAGGTAGTGGTCGTTTCAGGGCCCCTGACGGCCTTTGAATCGTCTGGGCAGGCACGAGCTGAGAAGCCGGCTGTCCCGCATTTGGCATGTCGTCAAATTTTTTATGTAAGGAGTCGACACTTGCACGTAGTTCCTTCCATAAATCCATCCACTCAGGTGTCTGCCCCGCAGGGGGTGACATCACATTTATAGGCATCTGCTCCGCCTCCACATAAGTCTCCTCATCAAACATGTCGACACAGCCGTACCGACACACCGCACACACACAGGGAATGCTCTTTGGGGAGACAGAGAGAAAGTATGCCAGCACACACCAGAGCGCTATAATAATACAGGGACTAACTGAATTATGACCCTTTATAGCTGCTTATTGTATTAACTGCGCCCAAATTTAGTGCCCCCCTCTCTTTTTTACCCTTTCTGAAGTGTAGACTGCAGGGGAGAGTCAGGGAGCTTCCTTCCAGCGGAACTGTGAGGGAATAATGGCGCCAGTGTGCTGAGGGAGATGGCTCCGCCCCTTTTTCGGCGGCCTTTTCTCCCGCTTTTTTCTGTATTCTGGCAGGGGTAATTACCACATATATAGCCTCTGGGGCTATATATTGTGGTTATTTTGCCAGCCAAGGTGATATTATTGCTGCTCAGGGCGCCCCCCCCCAGCGCCCTGCACCCTCAGTGACCGGAGTGTGAAGTGTGTATGAGGAGCAATGGCGCACAGCTGCAGTGCTGTGCGCTACCTTGGTGAAGACTGAAGTCTTCTGCCGCCGATTTTCCGGACCATCTTCATGCTTCTGGCTCTGTAAGGGGGACGGCGGCGCGGCTCCGGGAACGAACATCAAGGACGAGTCCTGCGGTCGATCCCTCTGGAGCTAATGGTGTCCAGTAGCCTAAGAAGCCCAAGCTAGCTGCAAGCAGGTAGGTTCGCTTCTTCTCCCCTTAGTCCCTCGATGCAGTGAGCCTGTTGCCAGCAGGTCTCACTGTAAAATAAAAAACCTAATTTAAACTTTCTTTCTAGCAGCTCAGGAGAGCTCCTAGTGTGCAACCAGCTCGGGCCGGGCACAGAAATCTAACTGAGGTCTGGAGGAGGGGCATAGAGGGAGGAGCCAGTGCACACCAGATAGTACCAAATCTTTCTTATAGAGTGCCCAGTCTCCTGCGGAGCCCGTCTATTCCCCATGGTCCTTACGGAGTCCCCAGCATCCACTAGGACGTTAGAGAAAAGGCAACTGACACAGAAAAGGTGTTTGTCTCTGAGACATATGGGCCCAAAAAATGCAATTTTAGGTTGGATATCTAAATTGATTCAAAAAGAGCATCCTGCAAGAACAACAAGACCATATTCAAATATCATAGGACTGCCAGAATGCAGTGTGACTGACAGACAGAGAGCATTTGTGTGAGGTAACGGGGGGTGGCAACCATTTTGGATGAGTGTCTGGGCGCCTATGACTGCATCTGTGTACGCAGTTACAACCATAAGGTTAGTCAGAGGATCGATGCTGCGACCGATGCGCATCCAATGGTGTATCTTTGTACGCAATCAGTAGATTTGAGACATCAACAGTTAGTATTACAATACGAATCCCTTTGGCTGCAACATTAGCATAGCTTCGCATCTACACTGCGGTCAGAATTACAGTTGCGACGGGACTTGCATGCACCTCTGAATCAGGCCCTAAATGTGGCCTGCTTCAAAAGAAGTTGCCACACCAGCCCTTTACCTCGAAAGGAGCTGCCTGACACTGCACTGCCAGCTATTTTAAAAGTGGAGAATAATAATAGCAGGTCAGGAATTTGGGTGTTTGCAACATCCTCTGCTTTGAATCCACAACCTGACCAATGTTGATGGGAACTCATTTGCTTCAAGGCCAACTTTATGAGCAACTAGAGTACTCGGAAGGTTACCTCAACAGTAGCATTGTACATCCACAGCTCCTGAGGGTATCCATGACGTTTAGGATCAATCCCTTCCAGAGTAGGATGGGGGTCTTAACTCCATGCTTGGCACTGCACACCTGACACACAACTATGCATGAGGGTTATGGGGCCCCCAGGAGGAAGTCCCATGTCAGGTGTGGAGTGTGAGTGGAAGGAGGTCTGTGCCCGGAACTTACTTCCCCACCCCAAAGGTGCAAACAGCTGATTGGCTGTCTGCTCAAATGACCGCCATAGTGGTGAACAGAAAGTAGAAAAATAAGACACAGACTGCCTAGGCAGCCACCTGTAATGCACCTTTCCTGCTAAGGCACTCATAAAAAACCTAAGGAGCTATTGCAAGAATGGGTTATATAAGGGAGGAGCTACATTAGAAATGAGTTGTAGCAGTTTGAGTAGCAAATACTGCATTGCGCCCTCTATACCCCATAGTCATTAGTATCCCCCAAAGAGGATGCAGGCAAAAATAAAGTTACAGATGTGTCGTCTTACATCCTTGATGCAGCCCTTGAAGTCGCACCATGCCGTGGTGGGACTCGATAGCGCTGAACTTTTCTTTTTTGCAGTTTCCATGAAAAAGGTGTCTTAGATGCACAGTAATGTAATAGGACGCACAAGCAGCTTCTGTTGATTAAAATGATATGCAGCATGCCTATATTTTATGTGTAATAGCGGCTCTATCTGCATCCGAAATGCCACGTTACAGTGTTTTCCATGAAAACACTGTAGCATAGCATTTTGTACGCTAATAGTTGCAGTCATACACAGAATATAGGCATGTTGCATATTATTTAAATCAGCAGAAGCTGATTGTGCATCCTATTACATTACTGTGCATCTAAGACACCTTTTTGGGAGAGAAAGAAAACGCAAAAAAAAAGATGCTCTGCGCTACGGAGTCATACGGCACTCACACGTTGTGTAACGCGACTTGTATCGCACGGAGCAAATATGTAAGAGAACATATCTGTATCTTGCATTTCCATTTTTTAGCGTAGTACCCAATTACAGCCTACAGATGTCATTACTGCTCTGTGTAGCAAAGTAGGAAAAAAACTGTGTTCCCTAATGCACACCGAGTGAATAATATTACTACATAATAATAGTCAGATAATACGGAGATCTTAGTTGCGTATATCTGCAGATATAGGGTTAAGCCCCCAGGCCGATCGACAAGGCTTCTCCGTCACTGGGGGTCCCTAATACTAGGTATGGGCCTGGGGTGCAGGACCCCACGATGTCGGCACAGGTCGGCCACCCCAGGTCAGCACACAGGTGAGAATTAATAGGGGTTAATAAGAAGCACAGAAGTGCTATGTAAGTGGTGTGATTAAAATAATATATACAAAGTGATAGGCTGATTGAGCAGCTTTCCACTTTGTGTATTGTATATAGAGAGGCATAAATGGGTCAGCATTAGGAGGGATTGCTGACTCAAGAAGTGCCATAGGGGAAGCCAGGGGTATCCCCAGGTAAGCTGGCTCTCAGATGCTGTAGGTGCCATTACCATGTGGCCTTACACTGGGAATTTAACCCAGATATATTTGTAATTATTTATGGGGTGGGTGTGGGGTGCGGTGGCCCCTGTGTCGGTGTGGCTGGGCTGCTTCAGGTCGGCACACCCTAACACTTTATTAACACTTATTATTTTTCCTATCACTTTGTATATATTATTTTAATCACACCACTTACATAGCACTTCTGTGCTTCTTATTAACCCCTATTAATTCTCACCTGTGTGCTGACCTGGGGTGGCCGACCTGTGCAGACATCGTGGGGTCCTGCACCCCAGGCCCATACCTAGTATTAGGGACCCCCAGTGACGGAGAAGCCTTGTCGATCGGCCTGGGGGCTTAACCCTATATCTGCAGATATACGCAACTAAGATCTCCGTATTATCTGACTATTATTATGTAGTAATATTATTCACTCGGTGTGCATTAGGGAACACAGTTTTTTTCCTACACAGAATTACCCCTCCCCTTTTAGCACCTGAGTGACATTACAATCTGATTGAGCAGCTTTCCACTTTGTGTATTGTATATAGAGAGGCATAAATGGGTCAGCATTAGGAGGGATTGCTGACTCCAGAAGTGCCATAGGGGAAGCCAGGGGTATCCCCAGGTAAGCTGGCTCTCAGATGCTGTAGGTGCCATTACCATGTGGCCTTACACTGGGAATTTAACCCAGATATATTTGTAATTATTTATGGGGTGGGTGTGGGGTGCGGTGGCCCCTGTGTCGGTGTGGCTGGGCTGCTTCAGGTCGGCACACCCTAACACTTTATTAACACTTATTATTTTTCCTATCACTTTGTATATATTATTTTAATCACACCACTTACATAGCACTTCTGTGCTTCTTATTAACCCCTATTAATTCTCACCTGTGTGCTGACCTGGGGTGGCCGACCTGTGCCGACATCGTGGGGTCCTGCACCCCAGGCCCATACCTAGTATTAGGGACCCCCAGTGACGGAGAAGCCTTGTCGATCGGCCTGGGGGCTTAACCCTATATCTGCAGATATACGCAACTAAGATCTCCGTATTATCTGACTATTATTATGTAGTAATATTATTCACTCGGTGTGCATTAGGGAACACAGTTTTTTTCCTACACAGAATTACCCCTCCCCTTTTAGCACCTGAGTGACATTACAATCTGATTGAGCAGCTTTCCACTTTGTGTACTGTGTAGCAAAGTAGCAAGAATTAAAAGTAAAGTTTAAAAAAAATGATTACCCATGAATAAACACTATAAGGGTTAGTTCAATTAGACACGAGGGGATGACAGTTTCCATTGTAACGGCATAGAGACACGGGTGGTCATTCCGAGTTGTTCGCTCGCTAGCAGTTTTTAGCAGCCGTGCAAACGCTATGCCGCCTCCCACTGGGAGTGTATCTTAGATTAGCAGAAGTGCGAACGAAAGGATCGCAGAGCGGCTACAACGTTTTTTCGTGTAGTTTCAGAGTAGCTCAAAACCTACTCAGCGCTTGCGATCACTTCAGACTGTTCTGTTCCTGTTTTGACGTCACAAACATGCCCTGCGTTCGCCCGGCCACGCATGCGTTTTTCCTGGCACGCCTGCGTTTTTACGAACACTCCCGGAAAACGGTCAGTTGACACCCAGAAACGCCCACTTCATATCAATCACTCAGCGGCCACCAGTGCGACTGAAAAGCATCACTAGACCCTATGTGAAACTACATTGTTAGTTGTAATAGTTTGCGGCGCGTGCGCATTCGACCCGGCTTCCCATTTACAGTGATGTACGGGCGGCGCTTGGAGATCATGCGATCTCCAGGCGCCGCCCCCGCCACGTCATCAGCGACATCACCAACTCTGCAATCAGCCGGGTTGGCAAATGCAGTGGGAAAGGAGCCTAACGCAAGTCGCAGCCGGGCAGCACCCGTGACAGGCTCCCGGCTGCGACCTGCAAAATTTGGTCTAAAAGAGGTATTAGTGTGACATATAGCCCCACTTACTCGTAAGCCACATCTAATTGAATTGAGCCCTATTTAGCTGATAAGTTTATTACATTGTATCAGCAGTGGCAGTGCATTGTTAGTGACTTGATACAAACCATAAACACACACAAAAAAAAAAACAATTGCAGGTGCAGAAAAAACTACACATACAGGTATTAGCATATGGAGCAATTAAACATTATAAGGTCAATTCAATTACAGTAGATGCAAAGTACAGGTGCACAGGAAAGTGCACAGAGTTAGACTAGCACATGTGCTGCACATTGCCCCAGAACATGTGATTTTATATCGAACTGAAGTGACACCTATGGGTCTCTAGTAGGGTTCAACGCACGACTGTTTTATTTAGTGTGAAAAATGCATTTATATACTATGTGAGCACATCAAAAATGCTTATAAACACTTATACTGTTTCTATTGTATCTCACACTTTTGCTTTATAATGGAGAGGTGCAACGGAGCAGCCAAGCGTGGGTACAGATATGTCCTCATATATCTTTGCAGCAGTTGCGCCAAACAGTCCCTCTTGGCACGCCAGGTGGTATAAGACTCTGCTAGCGCTGGGCATCTTGTTTTCCGAAAATGTGTCTTGAGGCAACGCGATGCAGGTAGGACACACCAAGGGACTGTGCTGATTAATTTCATATGTGACACTTGTATATATCTGTATACGACTGAGTAGCTGCTACGATGCAGTGGCCGTGTCTTTTCTCCATGCCATGTTCTGTTGGGCTTCATATACAGACTCACTCGCACACAGATATAAGTGTTGCATATCGAATTAAACAGAACAGTCTCCTGTCATGTTGCATCTAAGAAGTATTTTCGAAAAAAAAAAAAAAAAAGGCACACTACACTAGCGGAGCTCACTCACGACAGGCATCTCTCACTGCATGGTATATTGAGGCTAGAAGTAGGAGGACACATCTGTACATTAATAGCACATTAATGTCATTACAATATATTGTAATTAGTGATGATCACAGCACCAGCTGCACTTATCAAGAGGGTGGAAATGTTGCAAGTGCTCGACTCACAAGAGTGGAGAACCCTGGTGGTAGAGTTTTTATTTTAAAAAGAATGTACTCACCTCTTTTTTCAGTTAGACCCCATGTGGCGTCTCAATGAACTTTTAGCATTTCACCTTGCAGCCTCCTGAGGCACTTGACAGATACAGCAGCCTTTCGCGTCTAAAAAGCGTCTATACGCGGCACTAATGGGCGCAAACACGCAGCATGTTTTCCCAAGGGATGGAGCGACGACAAATGAATTGCTCCAGTGGGCACCCATCACATTTGGGCACCCACAAAAAACAGCTGAATACCCCCCCTTTAACAGTATCGTAAAACAGACAATTGTATCTTCAGAAAGACACATTACACAGCATCCTGAATACACAAATCTTAATGCATGTGCAAGTCAACTTTACCACATAAATGCACCATTATTACAACATGTATTTTACATGTATATTTTGGATCCAAATGTGTCCAACTTTACCTGAGGCCCTGTCTGCAAAGGGTGAAAAACAAGGGTAATTGGGAATGAATCCACCAAATGCACCCAAATATACTATATTAGGTCTGATTTTTAAATGGTCTAAGGTGGGTATGAAGTACATATTTTCTGATTTGAGCATTACACAGAATAGAATACACTCAATATAATTAAAATAGGATTTTAATACCTGCCGGTAAATCCTTTTCTCTTAGTCCGTAGAGGATGCTGTGGACTCCGTAAGGACCATGGGGTATAGACGGGATCCGCAGGAGACATGGGCACACTAAGACTTTGAATGGGTGTGAACTGGCTCCTCCCTCTATGCCCCTCCTCCAGACCTCAGTTAGAAAACTGTGCCCAGGGAGACGTACATTTTGAGGAAAGAGTTTATTGTTTAAACACGGTGAGTGTCGTACCAGCTCACACCACGAACATACCGCAGACCGCGGCATTCAATAGAATACCAGCCAACGGTATGCACAATACACAGCCACATGCTGAAAGAATATGTAACACAACCAGTGTGTCCACACAACCAACCATAAGACACCGCACGCTATGGCATGAAACAACGTCAGCAACAGCCTGACAGAAAAGAAACACCACAAGAGTGTAACCATAACCAATAACTGCAGACACAGTACGCACTGGGACAGGCGCCCAGCATCCTCTACGGACTAAGAGAAAAGGATTTACCGGTAGGTATTAAAATCCTATTTTCTCATACGTCCTAGAGGATGCTGGGGACTCCGTAAGGACCATGGGGTTTATACCAAAGCTCCAGACCGGGCGGGAGAGTGCGGATGACTCTGCAGCACCGATTGAGCAAACAAAAGGTTCCCATCAGCCAGGGTATCAAACTTGTAGAGCATAGCAAAATTGTTTGAACCCGACAAAGTAGCCACATGGCAAAGTCGAACCGCCGAGACTCCTCGGCATCCGCCCCAAGAAGAGCCCATCTTTCTAGTGGAATGGGTCTCCACCGACTTCGGCAACAGCAATCCAGCCGTAGAACAAGCACGTCAAATCGTATCACAGTTCAGCGTGTAACAGACTGCCTAGATGCAGGCGCCCCAATCATGCTGGGAGCCTACCGGACAAACAGAGTCTCTGTTTCCCCAATCTGAGCCAAGTTGGCGACCTAAATATTCAGAACCCCGACTACATCGAGAGACTTTGAATCAGATAATGCCTAAGTAACCACCGGCATCAGAATAGGTTGATCTCTGCGAAACCCAGAAACCACTTTTAGCAGAACTATTATCCGAGTTCTCAAATCCTCTCTATCCACACGGAAGATCAAACAGGGCTCGAGAGACAAAGCCGGTACTTCCGACACCCGCCTTGCGGACGCCAAAGCCAATAGCATGATCACTTTCCAAGAGAGAAATTTTAACACAACATTTCACAAAGGTTCCAATCAGTGTGACACAAGAAAACACAACACCCTGTCAAGGTCCCACGGTGTCAACGGGGCACCAATGGAGGATAGGATGTGCAGTATTCCTTTTACGAAGGTCCGAACTTCCGGATAGAGTGAAAGCGGAGGGGACACATACACCAACTGAAAACACCCAAGGTGCCCCGAGGACGTCCACTGCTATAGCTTGAGTGTCCCCTGACCCTGAACAATATCCCTAAGATCTATCGTTGAGGCGAGACGCCAACATGTCCACTTGAGGTACTCCTCAAAGACTTGTCACTTCAGTGAAAACTTATCGATGACGACTGTATTCCTCCCGGATGGAGCTCGCGTCTGCAGAGGAATTTATTTCTCCATCGTTCACATCCGGAACGAAGACTGCTAATATAGCTTTTACCAGTCTTTCAACCCAGCTGCAAACCTTTTTCGGCTTTTGCCATTGCCGCTTTGCTCCTTTTTCCGCCGTAGCGGCTTACTACCACCACTGCTGTCAAGTCGTCCGACAGAATTAACACGGGCAGATCAAGAAGCATATGTTCATTGAAAATAACTCTTAAACCAAGAAAGCGTATTGCAGACAAGTTTCTCCGCTTGACCTTTTCCTCTGGAAATACTTCCCTTGAAGGAACTGCTCCCCAGTCTCGGAGATCTGCAAGCATGGACACCAGGATCTCGTCTTGGATTCCGAACCTTCGCCCCTCTAGGAGGTGAGAACTGAGCAGATACCACAGGAGTGATATCCTGGCCATTAGGATTATATTCCGGCTCATGTGCAGGTGAGACCCGGACCACATTTCCAATTGGCCCCGTGAAAACCACGCTGGCATTTGACCTGCTCACCGAAAAGGCCTCTTAGGTCCTCCTGATCAACAGACATATTGATGGATTGTCACTGTCAATCTGATCCGACTCCAGATCCTCAGACCTCTTTCCACCGGAACACACAGAACTTCAACCGTTCCGTATCTACTGTGATACCCACCACCGACGTCTGCGTCGTTGGGAACAACAGACTTCCCCTGTGTTGAAGAACAGTCAGATAGAAAACAAAGATTTGCACCACTTGTGTCTTGATTTCGCCTCAATCATGAGAGTGTTCCAGTACAGAATAACAATGGCTCTTACTATTGAAAGAATACCATCCTACTGTCATCACTCCAGTGAAATAGCAAATACAATCCTGGATATCAACCCAGGAAACCTTTGTTATTCTTTTTTTTTTTTTTTTATCAGGGACAGCAGGACTATGCCCTGAACCTGACGCAACTCTGGCATGGCGTCGCGTACTACCTCCCCTTCCAGAGGGGAATGGCAAGATCTATTTTAAAAAATCAGTGAGGGGAGACATCTGTTAATGCCAGAATGTCTCCCTTTGGATTCTATAAATCACTCACAGGTCCAAGTTCATTCCCGGACTGACTGAAAAGTAGTAGACGAGTTCCCACCGGAGTGGACTCCAGCCAGGCAGACCCAGCTACATGCGGTGGATGTGGTAAAAACAGAAACGACATCCACTTCTGCGAACCTAACAAGGCTGCAGAACTCTTACCTTTTCACCTTGCACTATCTGCACCGAAAGGGAAAAAAGAACGGCATCGAAACAGTTAAAAAGACTGCATCCCACAACAGAATGCGTCCCCAACCCTTGCGAGGGAAACTAACTCACGAAGTTAGGCTTACCAGCGGTATCCGCCGAGATTGACTGAACTGAGGCATCCCCAAACAGCGGTACACCGTCACAGGAAAAAACAAGTATCTCTCGGAGTTATCCTCAGCATTCCCCCGGCCATACCTATTCGCACGGCAACGTGCCGCAATGTTATAGAGAAGAATCAACATAAGAAACATCCCCTCTCTCTTTAGGGTAATTCTATCGGATGCCTTTCCGAATATAACCACTTCCCCATGTGCATGTAATGCAAATAACTCCAAAGCATAGAAATAAAATATCACTTAGCTTCCTGTGTACGATCCGTTGTGACCAGGCTCCTCGTCAACCAGGAGTTGACTTTCACAGTATTCTATCCGCGGCGGGAAAAGAATAAACATTCGGACTCCTTGAAAGGATCTGAGACCAACTCGACACGGCCGACCTAGAGCTTAATCAACAGAGCGACCAGTACATGAGAAGGAATACTTTTACTTCAGCATTAATTATAAATCATAATATGACTATACATAATGTAATACACAATTACACACAGATCCTAAATATATATATATATATATATATATATATATATATATAAAAATAACATACATATAAGCGGATTGTCCGGAACCGTCGGGTTCCCAGTGACAATAATGTGTTTTGAATGTGTATGACCATGTACTGAATGCCCCAGTTGTGGATCTACCAGGAAACGTTATGGTCGACAGAAAATCCAGTATTCGTCGACAGCAGGGATTAATAACCAGGCAAAATAACATTCTAGCAACCCCGAGGGGTCCACGGGAAGTATACATATATAATTTTAATAACACTCCCCCACATATACTACCATGTCTGTGTTCGAGCTACAGGCCCATGGAACCGTACCATACATATACATATAAATATATATACAGGTATAAGGCAGTTACAGCATATTAATTTACACCCAGTAATAACAGTTGGTGCCGACAGGGTCATCCACACACTACTGTGTCTCCCATACAGTGTTTACTTTTTACAAGTATACTACTACCGACCTGCCGACACTGCATCTACTGAATGAAGTACCAACAGGCGTCGGCGATGCCGACAGTGAACCCCACAGGTGTTTGTGACAGAGCACTCATGCATGCCGACATGTGGATTAAAAAAGCTATAGTGGGTATATCTGACAGGGAACACACAGAGATATATGCACAACAATGATTACATATCCATTATCTAAAAATAGTGCTATATCTTTCTCTATATAGCACTAAAAGACTGTGCTCCCCCTCGTTTGCACTGTACATTGCTTTTGGCGGGGACATGGAGAAAATGGCGCTGAATCCTGTTGTGAGGGCTAAGCCCCGCCCCTTCTCGGCGTGCTTCAGCCCCGCTGTTAATATAGCATATAATGTTGGCGGGGTCCGTATACAGTCTACACACTGTATACCTGTCTTACCACACTCAATGAGGTATATATTGCTGCCCAGGGCACCCCCTTCCCCCCTTCCTGCACCCTTGTAAAGCCGTTGGTGTGGGGAGCAATGGTGCGCAGCGTGACCGCTGCTTTACATTGGCGGGGGTATCGTACACGGTGTCCGGGCACCAAATATGCCTCTCATGCCAGCAGTATTTTCTAGACCCTCAGTAACTTGCTGCCCAGGGCGCTCCCCCCCCAGCGCCCTGCACCCTGTGAGTGCCGTTGGTGTGTGGGAGCATGGAGCGCAGCGCGACCGCTGCGCTGTACCTCCGTTACTGAAGTCTTCTGCCGTCACTGAAGTCTTCTGTACTTCTATATACTCACCCGGCTTCTTTCTTCTGGCTTCTGTGAGGGGGGTGACGGCGCGGCTCCGGGAACAAGCAGCTAGGCGCACCAAGTGATCAAACCCTCTGGAGCTGATGGTGTCCAGTAGCCTAAGAAGCAGAGCCTTTAACTCGCAGAAGTAGGTCTGACTTCTCTCCCCTCAGTCCCACGAAGCAGAGAGCCTGAAGCCAGCAGGTCTCTCTGAAAATAAAAAACCTAACAATAAAGTCTTTCCAGAGAAACTCAGTAGAGCTCCCGTAGTGTGTGTCCAGTCACTCCTGGGCACAGAATCTAACTGAGGTCTGGAGGAGGGGCATAGAGGGAGGAGCCAGTGCACACCCATTCAAAGTCTTATAGTGTGCCCATGCCTCCTGCGGATCCCGTCTATACCCCATGGTCCTTACGGAGTCCCCAGCATCCTCTAGGACATATGAGAAAATATTTTAAGAGTTTCCAAAAATTAAAAACCCCAAAATAAAAGTGTACATTTTTATTAGTAAAATACAGGCTAACATTGCAAGTGACAAGTATTATTTTTGGAGAACATAAGGGTATCAAATACTCTCACAATAATTGGAAGAAATCATCTTAGTCGGTATCCGGACTCCAGGTCGACAACAAAAAGGTCGACACACCTTAGGTCGACGCCAATTGGTCGACACACCTTAGGTCGACATGGACAAAAGGTCGACAGGAACAAGGTCGACATGGAAAAAGGTCGACATGAGTTTTTCACAATTTTTTTCTTTTTTGGAACCTTTTCATACTTAACGATCCACGTGGACTACGATTGGAACGGTAATCTGTGCCGAGCGAAGGCACCATGCCCGAAGCATGGCGAGCGAAGCGAGCCATGCGAGGGGACGCGGTGCACTAATTGGGGTTCCCCGTCACTCTACGAAGAAAATGACACCCAAAAAACATAAAAAACTAATGTCGACCTTTTTCCATGTCGACCTTGTTCCTGTCGACTTTTTGTCCATGTCGACCTAAGGTGTGTCGACCAATTGGCGTCGACCTAAGGTGTGTCGACCTTTTTGTTGTCGACCTGGAGTCCCAGACCCATCTTAGTCAGTCAGGTCTCTTCTAAATTTGACCATACACATACGTGTGTGTAAACCTGAAATATGAAAGGTCTGGCTATCTCTAGTCACACTTATGAATTCGTAACAACAACCGGTTATTATAAGATGTTTAACAGGACTGCCAGTGTTACGGGGTACAAATTAGATCTAAAATTGCCTAAGTGGATATCAAAATGACTGTGTGATTTATTATCTGATACAATTTTAGATCTTAAATTCTGTATAGAGGACCTAGAGAGAAGCAAGTACAGGTCCGTAGAAGGGTGAACATGTGCACTATGCCATCCCTGCGGCCTAAACATGTGTCATAACTATATGCATTCTATGTGCCCTGGGTAAACTGTGCTCACGGTCCGATGAGTAATAATCTGGTCGTGACCATGAGGTGAATTATTATAATAGTGCACCCAAGATGTATATTTCAGTGTATATTCTGTAATGAAATGTCATTTTTAAAACTGTATGTAAGCCTGTAATTAACTAGCCAGGGTCACAAGCCACCAGCTATTTAGTCAAAGGAAATGTATATGTGCTTTTTTTTTTTAAATGACACTTTAATTCTGGTTTTGGAAGCGTTAAAATCCACAAGGGTGGGTGTGTGTCATGAGTAGTTGCTAGGACAGATAAATATGCCTGTTTTAACCAAATCCAGTGTTAATTCTACAAGTAGCTTCATTCTAGGAGTGGACCCATCTTCTGCTCATGTGGTCTACCCTACTCACATGACGTCACAGTAAGATTATTTAGGTTTCTGCCTTTTTATTCCTTTTTATTTACTTGAAGTCAGTCTATGCATTCCATAAATGTACGTCTTGTTTATTTACCTTTGTTTTTCTTTGTAACTTAACCATGGAGTTATTTTCTCAATAAATACTTACATTTTATCAGTGTTATCTCTTATAAATTCACGTGACTGGAGAAGCTTATTCTGTATGTGTGTAAGAACTGTGGATTTTGTAAGTGTGGTTTAAGTGTCTGGAAAACACAAGATCACTATTCCAATACTCTTTGCGGTGGCAGCTTGAGTTAAACCCCCACGACTACCCATCTGCGTCAGGTTGGCATATCTGGGCGCAGACTGTGGCGCAGTCAAATGGTGACCTGATGAAATTTATAGCTTTTGAAATAAATTAACTAACTATTGATTTTGGATCATTTCCAAAACATATGGAAACCGACAGGTATAGATGCATGTTTGTGACTAAAAAATGTTTCCTAGAAGGGAAGTCAATTGTTTTATCATGGCCGCAGCACCCAACATCGCTATTCAATTGTTTGTGCTGCTAGTATTAAGTTACGCAGACTCCCATTATTTCTGCTCGGACCCTCCTTAGGAGGCAAACAGAAATTCACCAGAAGATGGTTTTTGGGCCCCCAAATACAGCATGCCCAGTACTTTGCACTGGTTTAGCCACTTTACGCCTCTCAACCTGAAACATTTGGGCGCACCATGCCAGCGTCACAAACTGAATAGCTCCGATCAAATGAGATGGCAGCTGTGGACGCAAAAAGTCTATAGAATTCCACACAGTGCTTTTCTACTAATCCAAATAAACCTACAGCACCTCACAAACTCCTTGTAAGAAAAAAAAAACCCTGCCTAAGCACACTGGAGACCAGTTCTGTAGCGATTTCTGAGAGTTGTCTTTTTGTGTGTAGCCTTGTCTTATTTAAAAGTTTATCTCATACCTTTCGTCTGCAATTTTTTTCAGTTTTCTTAGTGTTTATGTGTGTGTGTCTGCGGTGTGTTTGTGAGGCGTATAGAGTTAATGTAGGTTTTCTTTTCCAGTGTTTGTCTTATCTGTTTTCTTTGTGTTATTTGTTATTCATTTAGATGTAGGAGTAGATGAGAAGGACCAGAGGGGACCGACATGCACAAACACTGGGCATCCATCTATAACCTCACTTCCTAAAAGGAAATTATAATGTCCAGTTATTTGCTGACATTATGTTTACATTTCAGCATACTTACCATTAAAATGTTTATTTGTTTATTGTTTCTCTAAAAAAGTGTTAACGCAACAAATATTTCAACATGCAAAGTAATAACTATTTTGATAAATGTTTCAACTGTAATTTTTATTTTTAAACAATTGTCAATGGAGATATCCATCAAGCACCTATTCTATATGAGGTAACATTTACTGATTTTTAGTTGTGCAATAACAAAACATAAAAGGAAATGGACACGGACATGTGAAAAGGTGCTTTGTCCTATGAAATGTGTTTTAGAACTCAAACATGCTAGTCAGTTGGTAGTCTATAATTTGGGCTGGTTGGCCATCAGTGTGTTGTCAGTTTGAAAACCGATGCTTGGTAAATCTGATGTTTGCATACTTGTCTATGCAAAATAACCAACAGTTGATCTGATGTTCTAAAGTTGGTTATTTGTTTGATTTTTCATCGGTTTTGCCTTTATTAAATGATCAAATAGCAAAACTAAAAACACCAAAACCGAACCTTACCCCTAACCCAGACTGCTCATTGTTCAACCGCATCCTAAACGGTTACTTTCTCACCTCATAGCACTGTAATCGACTGTGTTAGGACGTATAAATGAAAATAGGATTTTAATACCTACCGGTAAATCCTTTTCTCTTAGTCCGTAGAGGATGCTGGGGACACTTCAAGTACCATGGGGTATAGACAAGATCCGCAGGAGACATGGGCACTTTCAGACTTTCAAATGGTGTGACCTGGCTCCTCCCTCTATGCCCCTCCTCCAGACTCCAGTTTAAGGAACTGTGCCCAGGGAGACGGACATTTAGAGGAAAGAATTTATTGTTAAACCACGGTGAGTATCTTACCAGCTCACACCTCAAGCATGCCGCAGAACGTGGAATTCAACAGAACACAAGCCAACGGCATGAAGAATTCGCAGCAATATGCTGACAAAAATCGTAACACAACCTGTGTGTAACCACAACCAATAACTGCAGAAACAGTACGCACTGGGACGGGCGCCCAGCATCCTCTACGGACTAAGAGAAAAGGATTTACCGGTAGGTATTAAAATCCTATTTTCTCATACGTCCTAGAGGATGCTGAGGACACTTCATGAACCATGGGGTTTATACCAAAGCTATAGAACGGGCGGGAGAGTGCGGATGACTCTGCAGCACCTATTGACCAAACATGAAGTCCTAAGTGGCCAGGGTATCAAAACCTGCAAAACATTTCAAAAGTGCTTGAACCCAACCAAACCGCTGCTCGGCCAAGTTGTAATGCCGAGAACCTCTGGGCAGCAGCCCAGGACAAGCCCACCTTTCTAGTAGAATGGGCCTTCACTGATTTCGATAACGGCAATCCTGCCGTGGAATGAGCATGCTGAATCGCACTACAGATCCAGCGTGCAATGGTCTGCTTGGAAGCAGGACACCCAATGTTGTTGGGACATACAGGACAAACAGAGCCTCTGTTTCCCTAATCCGAGCCGTCCAGGCGACATAACTTTCAAAGCTCTAACCACATCCAGAGACTTTGAAGACGCCAGTAGCCACAGGCACCTCAATAAGTCGGTTCCTGTAGAAAGCGGACAACCCCTTTGGTAGAAAACGCTGACGTGTCCTCAATTCAGTTCTATCTTCATGCAAGATCAAATAAGGGCTCTTGTGAGATAAGGCCCCCAACTCAGACACCCGCCTATCAGATACCAAGGCCAACAGGATGACCACTTTTCAATTGAGAAACCGCAACTTCACCTTCGGTTCAAACCCACGTGATTGAAGGAACTGCAACACCACATTAAGATGCCGCTGAAGCTTTCTTGAATTTACGCCAAGACACATATTTTCACCAAACACGGTGGTAACGTCTAGACCAGGCTTTTTCAACCAGTGTGCCGTGGCACACTAGTGTGCCGCGACCAGTTGCAAGGTGTGCCGCGGAGCCAGAGCAGCTTCCTGCACCTTCAGAGTGAACTGTTGGCCCGGGCTCTTCTTAGAGGACCAGTAATGCTCCGGCCTTGACTTATGCCTTGAAGACGCGGCGGTGTGATATCATAGGTCACGGCCACCGCGTCTCACCATCCAGCCAGCCCACCCGCCTGTATACACATCTTCCAGTTCCCACCTGCATACACAGCTTTCCTTGCCCACCCACATCCACCCCTGCCCGACCGCCCACTGCTCAGTATTCGCAGCACTCCACTATGAACAACCCCCGCCACTGAGGGACAGGGAGGAGGACAGCTGACTGGTAGGGGCTAATATTTGGGTTTTTTCTTCTCCTGTGGGGAACAATAGGATTTATGTGGGGATAATAAGGATTTATGGGTGGAACAATGTGAATAATTCATGTGGGGAGCAATAGGATTTATATAGGGAGCAATATGATTTATGTGGGGAGCAATGTGATTGTTTTTTCTGTGTAGGCCAATGTATGTGTGGATTTTTTTTTAATATGAGGGCCAATTTGTGTTTTTTGTTTTTTTTCTGTGGGGAACTGATGGTGTGCCTTGGCAATTTTAAAATATTGTTCGGTGTGCCGCGAGTAAAACAAGGTTGAAAATCACTGGTCTAGACGTTACTCCTTTCCTGGCCTGAATAAGAGTGGGGATGACTCCCTTGGGAATACCCTTACGGGCTAGAATCCGGTGCTCAACAGTCATGCCGTCAAACGTAGCCGCGGTAAATCCAGGTACACGCTGTGCGGTACCTCAGAAACCGTCACTGAAGTCTACTTTTCTTCTTCTACTCACCTGTCTTCTGACTTCTGGCTCTGCAAGGGGGGTGACGGCGGGCTCTGGGAATGAACCCCTAGGCGTGCTTAGTGTTCCAAACCCTCAGTAGCTAATGGTGTCCTGTAGCCAAAGAAGCAGACCCTTTAAACTCACTAGAAGTAGGTCTGACTTCTCTCCCCTAAGTCCCACGAAGCAGGGAGACTGTTGCCAGCAGCCCCCCTGAAAATAAAAAACCTAACAAAGTATTTTCAGAGAAACTCAGTAGAGCTCCTCAGAGTGCATCCAGTCTGCCTGGGAACAGATCTAAACTGACGTCTGGAGGAGGGGCATAGAGGGAGGAGCCAGGTCACACCATTTGAAAGTCTTAAAGTGCCCATGTCTTCTGCGGATCCCGTCTATACCCCATGGTTCTTGAAGTGTCCCCAGCATCCTCTAGGATGTATGAGAAAACGAGATTTATGGTAAGAACTTACCTTTGTTAAAACTCTTTCTGCAAGGTACACTGGGCTCCACAAGGAATGGACAATGGGGTGTAGAGTAGGATCTTGATCCGAAGTACCAACAGGCTCAAAAGCTTTGACCTTCTTCCCAAGATGCTTAGCGCCGCCTCCTATATCACCCCGCCTCCCTGCACAGGAGCTCAGTTTTGTTAACCAGCCCAATGCAGTATCAAGTAAAAAAGAGACGACAACTGCCAGTTGCCACAAACACCACACTCTCCCAACAGGAGAAGTGTCAGCGGCTAATGCCATACCAATCCAAAGAAGCAAAGTGCGTCAGGGTGGGCGCCTTGTGGAGCCCAGTGTACCTCGCAGAAAGAGTTTTAACAAAGGTAAGTTCTTACCATAAAACTCGTTTTCTGCTGCGGGGTACACTGGGCTTCACAAGGAATGGACATTGGGGATGTCCTAAAGCAGTTCCTTATGGGAGGGGACGCACTGTAGCGGGCACAAGAACCCGGCGTCCAAAGGAAGCGGCAGTATCGAAGGCATAGAACCTTATGAACGTGTTCACAGAGGACCAAGTAGCCGCCTTGCACAATTGTTCAAGGGTCGCACCACGTTGGGCTGCCCAAGAAGATCCAACAGACCGAGTAGAATGGGCCTTAATGTGATCGGGAGCAGAGAGACCAGCCTTCACATAAGCATGTGCAATCACCATTCTAATCCATCTGGCCAGTTTGCTTGTGAGCAGGCCAGCCCCGTTTGTGAAACCCAAACACAACAAAGAGAGAATCAGATTTCCTAACAGAAGCAGTTCTCTTCTCATAGATACGGAGAGCCCGTACCACATCCAAAGACCGCTCTTTGGGAGACAGATCAGGAGAAACAAGTGCCGAACTACAATCTCCTGATTAAGGTGGAACGAAGAAACCACCTTAGGTAGATAGCCGGGACGAGTCCTAAGAACCACCCGGTCACGGTGAAATATCAGATATGGGGAACTACAGGACAAGGCACCCAAATCCGACACTCTTCTAGCTGAAGCAATAGCCAGCAGAAACACCACCTTAAGGGAAAGCCACTTAAGGTCAGCTGAACCAAGAGGTTCAAACGGAGACTCTTGTAACGCCTTCAAAACCACCGACAAGTCCCAAGGAGCCACAGGCGGGACATAGGGAGGTTGGATACGCAACACGCCCTGAGTAAAGGTATGCACATGAGGTAAGGTCGCAATTTTTCTCTGAAACCACACCGACAAGACAGATATTTGAACCTTGAGGGAGGCCTGACGCAGGCCTAAGTCCAGGCCCTGCTGAAGAAAAGCCAACAACTTGGCTATACTAAACTTGGAAGCGTCATAATCGTTAGATGCGCACCAAACAAAGTAAGAATGCCAGACCCTATAATAAATCCGAGCCGAAGCCGGTTTCCAGGCTCGCAACATAGTTTGAATGACCGCCTCAGAAAACCCTTTAGCCCTTAAGACGGAAGCTTCAAGAGCCACGCCGTCAAAGACAGCCGGGCTAGGTCCTGGTAGACACAGGAGCCCTGAACGAGGAGGTCTGGGCGTTGTGGAAGTAGAATTGGACGCTCTGACGATAGGCCTTGCAGGTCTGAGAACCAGTGTCGTCTGGGCCACGCTGGAGCTATGAGAAGCAGAATTCCTTTTTCTTGCTTGAACTTCCAAATTACCCTGGGCAGGAGTGACACCGGAGGGAACACGTACGGCAGCCGAAACCTCCACGGTACCGCCAGCGCATCCACGAATGCTGCTTGAGGATCCCTTGTCCTTGCTCCTAAGACCGGAACCTTGTGATTGTGTCGAGACGCCATCAGATCTACGTCTGGAAGGCCCCACCTTTCCACTAGGAGTTGAAACACTTCTGGATGGAGGCCCCACTCGCCAGCATGCACGTCCTGACGACTGAGAAAGTCCGCTTCCCAATTCAGGACTCCCGGAATGAATATTGCCGATATGGACGGTAGATGGCGTTCTGCACACTGTAGAATCCGTGAGACTTCCTTCATTGCTAGGCGGCTTTGAGTGCCGCCTTGATGATTTATGTAAGCCACTGTGGTGGCGTTGTCCGACTGTACTTGAATAGGACGGTTCTGAATTAAATGCTGGGCTAGGTCCAAGGCTTAGAAGACCGCCCGCAACTCCAGAATATTGATCGAGAGGAAGGACTCCTCCTTGGTCCACCTCCCCTGAAGGGAGTGTTGCTCCAGCACCGCGCCCCAACCTTAGACTGGCATCTGTCGTCAACAGGACCCAGTCGGATATCCAGAACGGACGGCCCCTACACAGTTGTTGGTCCCGGAGCCACCAGAGCAGCGACAGACGGACCTCCGGAGTCAATGAGATAATTTGAGACCTGATCCGATGAGGCAGGCCGTCCCACCATGTCGAATGCTGACACCATGATGCCCAGCACATGCATTGCCGAATGTATCGACACTTGCGGACGAGATAGGAAGCAACGAATCCTGTCCTTAAGTTTCAGGACTTTCTCCTGAGACAAGAACAACCGCTGGTTGTGAGTGTCCAATAGTGCTCCCAGATGCACCATGCTCTGAGCAGGGATCAGGGATGACTTCTTCCAGTTGATGAGCCACCCGTGGGCTTGCAGAAACCGGACCGTCACATCTAGATGACGCAGGAGAAGTTCTGGGGAATTTGCCAGGATTAACAAGTCGTCCAAATACGGCAGTATCCTGACCCCTTGACGGCGGTGTACCACCGTCATCACCGCCATGACTTTTGTAAAGACTCACGGAGCCGTTGTTAAACCAAAAGGTATAGCCCGAAACTGGTAATGGCAGTTGCCAATCGCAAATCTCAGGTACTGCTGATGAGACACTGCTATAGGAATATGCAGGTAAGCATCCTGTATATCCAGGGAGACCATGAAGTCCCCAGGTTCCAAGGCCAGAACTATAGAGCGAAGGGTTTCCATTCGGAACTTGGAAACCTTCACAAACCTGTTCAGTGCCTTGAGGTTGAGAATGGGCCGGAAGGACCCATTCGGTTTAGGGACTAGAAACAGCGGAGAATAGTACCCCCGGCCCCTCAGCGCAAGAGGCACCTGTACTACGACTCCTGTATCCAGGAGGGTCTGTACCACCGAATGTAGAGTGTTTGCCTTTGTCTTGTCCAACGGGACATCTGTCTGGCAAAATCGATAAGGGGGTCGGTTTTTGAAGGCTATGGCGTAACCTCGAGTGACGACTTCCCGTACCCAGGCATCTGAAGTGGTCTTCAACCATTCCTGGGTATACCCTAGAAGCCGGCCCCCCACCCTGGGATCCCCCAGAGGGAGGCCCGCCCCGTCATGCGGCCGGCTTATCTGTCTTGGAAGCTGGCTGACAGGCCACCCAGGCTCTTTTGGGCTTAGGCTTACCAGGTTTGGAAGCGCGGACCTGCTTGTTGTACGCCTGACCTTTTGCTTTACCTGAAGGACGAAAGGGGCGAAAGGAAGTACTTTTAGCCTTCGACACAGAAGGAGCAGTACTTGGCAGACAAGCAGTTTTGGCAATAGCCAAGTCAACCACAATCTTATTTAAATCCTCCCCAAACAGAATATCTCCCTTAAAAGGGAGTACCTCCAGGGTTTTTCTAGAGTCCAGATCCACAGACCAGGATCTCAGCCACAATATCCGGCGAGCCAGGACTGACGTAGTAGAGGCCTTGGCTGACCAGCATCAGAAGCCGCCTCTTTAATATAACGAGAAGCTGTGACAATATAAGACAAGCATATGCTAGCATGGTCAGAGGAGATTTCAGCATCTAACTCCAAGGCCCATGCTTCAATGGCCTCTGCAGCCCAAGTAGCTGCAATAGTGGGCCTTTGTGCAGCACCCGTGAGGGTGTAAATCGCTTTCAGACAACCCTCCACACGTTTATCCGTAGGCTCTTTAAGAGACATGACGGTGGTGACCGGTAGAGCTGAGGAAACCACCATCCTAGCCACATGTGAGTCCACTGGAGGAGGCGTTTCACAATTCTTAGACAGCTCCGGCACGAGGGGATAGCGAGCCAGCATCTTCTTTTGAGGCACAAACTTCGTACCCGGGTTTTCCCAGGGTTCGTGACGTATATCAATTAGGTGGTCAGAGTGAGGTAAAACTTGTTTAATCACCTTCTGACGCTTGAACCTATCTGGTTTCTTAGGAGGAATGGATGGCTCAGGATCATCCGTAATCTGTAAAATTAACTTAATAGCCTCCAAAAGATCAGGAACATCCACATGTGAACCACCCTCCCCATCAGCCGGTTCTGAGTCAGAACCTGTGGGGTCAGTGTAAGTGCCGTCTTCATCCGACGAGGTGTCAGTGACAGCAGTGGATTGTGAGGAGACAAGCGCTCGCTTAGAGGACCCCTTGGACGTAGGCGAGCGACGGTCAGACTTTTGAGTAGTCAGGGACTGGTTCAACTTCTTTATTTGAGCAGATAAATCGTCCGCCCACGGCGGGTTAGCTGCAGGTACCACAAACGGTTGCACCGGCATTGGGGGTCCTATAGGGGGTGTTAGTTTATGAACTAGCGTATGCAGAAGCGTGGAAAAAGCGGCCAATTATTTGCTCCCGTTGCCACCGTCCACTGGGGGGCAAGGAGCCCCCAGAACCAGAGCCCAAAGCTGCTATATTCTCCTCATAGGTATCTGCGCCTTCAGCAACACCGGCAGTGTGTTCAGCCCCAGAACTGTTACCCTCAGAAGCAGACATGATATAACTTGCAGTATCAGGTAACACAGTACAATTTGTCACCAGCACAATACCTCTAGCCCAAACCCCTGCGCAGTGTAGTCAGCACCAGCAGAGATAAAGGAGAGATATGGTGACTAAATCACAGAGAAAAATACGTAATACAGTATATCTTTGTGAAAATCCTATATTAGATAAAACCTGACGCACCAAGTCCCCTCAGGTTATAGAATATAGGGATAGCAGGTTGAGAGAAAGACACGAAATGGACACCACTCAGCTATCAAATGCACACACAAATAGTCACAGTCTGTACAATGCAGAGGTTATTACTAACAATAATACTGCACAGTACTAGCTTACACAGCTATATAAAAATAGATATAACAGTACACAGTAAGAACTGGATGTATATCACAGGGCAATTGTACTAGGAAACCCTGACTAAGTGCACTCTTTCTTAACTAACACTGACTAAAAAAGGCAGGTAGAATACTTGTGTCTTGTAAAGTCACAGCACTGACAACCAGGCGGCTTTACATAGGAGGATTTGCCCCAGCACTCCCAGGAACAGTGAGCTGAGGGATAATGGCGCCGCAGACACTGCCAGGGAGTGAAGGAGAGACAGATATGCAGCTCCAGGGCGGGAACATTTGCAGAAAATGGTGCCCTGGGGCTGAGGGAGGGGCTCCAGGTCTAAACCTTATCCCCTCTGCTGGCAAAACCACTGGGTACTGCGGGCTACTTGTAAAAAGGTTTAGAGAGAAAACCTGACCTGCAACCATGCCCTGGTGATCTAGTGGGATTGCCTGTACTGCCACAGTGTCCACCGCCAGCGCGCGCGGCCCGCCTCCCGCCGGCCGCACCGGATCGCAATAAAGTGCGGGTCCCGCGAGCGGGACCCACTTACCTCCTCCCGAAGTGCGGCCACACGATCCCGGAGAGCCCCAGCCGTGTGTGACTAACTTGGAAGAAAACCGGAGCCTCCTGCTGTAGGTACCCGGCAACCAGGGCACGGGAGTGTACAGCGCCGCTGGGGGAGAGATGGAGCTGCAGCAGGTGATGTCTACTGACATCCAACACAATCTGTGCCTCTGCTGCAGCCCTTGTAGTCTTCTTTTTTCCTCAGAAAAAGCTTTTTCTAGAGCTGCTGTGAGCAGCTCTTCCTGTTACATTCTTGCACTGCAAGCACAAACTACAAACTGAGCTCCTGTGCACGGAGGTGGGGTGCTATAGGAGGTGGCGCTATGCATCTTGGGAAGAAGGTCAAAGCTTTTGACCCTGTTGGTGCTTCGGATCAAAATCCTACTCTACACCCCATTGTCCATTCCTTGTGGAGCCCAGTGTACCCCGCAGCAGAAATAAATAATAATGTAATCTTTGGATTTTCTACAAAAGCAGAATATGGATTCAGGTCAATGTACTGTATGTGTTAGCAGCATGTTAAATGACTGTTACTGACCTGAAAACCACATCACCAGCCCTCTGTCCAACAGCTCCCCTGACTTTGGGCACAGAATTGATGCCAGCTTAACTTGCCGAGGAGGAGGCAATGTTTGCCATTTTGTTAGAATGTGCAGAGCCTCTTTGCTTGCAGAACCACTAGTGCGAATCACTGCCACACCACATTTTCCACGTCCAGACGAGAGGGAAAAAATAGTATCTCTCACATCATGATGCTTACACTTCTTCAGTGGACTGCAAGACACAATGGATTTATGTATTATATTAATTTGCTTTTTCTAGAAAGGTTTGTTGTGTTATTCTAATATATACAACACTGCTGCAGCAAGTATGTGGCTCATCTGCAAACCTATCTAGCATTCTGTGATGTAAAAGAATGTATATTATAAGTAAGTGCAAAAGATTTGTTATAACAGGTATTGTTTACCTGGTCTTTACAGGTATTTTTATTCCATGGCGTACACAAAAGTGTACTGGGTTTACAATGTACGATTTGTTTGTTATGTGCCTTTATATTATAGTATATGCGGTATGTTTGTAATATCACTGAAATGATGTGCATGTATAAAAGTGCAACACAGAATCATGGTATGCATTCTGTAACAGCCGGCTAATGTATAGCCTGACCAGATGACTGCCCGGGGGTGTAGTATGGTGTTGTCACAGCATGCTGGAGCCTGGTAAGTAGGAGCACCTGGTTCCCTGGTGCTACGTTGTAGGCAGGGACCTGTGTCTGTACTGTTAGAGTTCCCAGTGTTATTCCTGTGTTCTAGTTCAGTCCGTCTGTCTAATTATCATTGCCTGCTTACATAGGGCAGCAGCAAACGCAGGCTGAAGCCCTGTGCTGTGTGCGCACGCACAGCAGCCGCACTGCACGTGCGCACACAGTGAGATGCGAAGGTGCGATTGCCTCTGCTAGATTGACAGGCAAAGGTGGTCGGGGGCGTGTCGACGGTGTTGGGGGGGCGTGGTCCGGACAACGCAGGTGTGTCCAGACCACTTGCAGGGCAGGCCGCATCGGCTGCGTGACTTCACACGCAGCCGCTGCGGCCAAAAACATGGGGAGTAGCTGCTAGGCTGCATAGGCGGGAGGCTACTCGGCAGGTGTGAAAGCATGTGATGCTTTTGCACGTCTGCAGTTTGGTAGTGCTTGGCATGTGGGCCGGACTAGCCCTGTGCTGGGTATCTCTAAGATTTTGATGGTAGATGTGCGTTTTATCACACATCTACGATCAGGTCTGAATTAGGCCCATAGTACTGTTTATAGAGACTTCCTGGTTCTGACCTTTGTTTAATCCTGACCATATTCTGCCTGCCCCCTGGTACCGTGTTGACCTCCTTGTTCTGAATAATTTCTGTCGACTACACTTCAGTTTGCCTCACAGCGACCTAATGCCTGCTTTTGCACCACCAGCCCATAAATAAGAATTTACTTACCGATAATTCTATTTCTCATAGTCCGTAGTGGATGCTGGGGACTCCGAAAGGACCATGGGGAATAGCGGCTCCGCAGGAGACTGGGCACAAAAGTAAAAGCTTTAAGATTACCTGGTGTGCACTGGCTCCTCCCCCTATGACCCTCCTCCAAGCCTCAGTTAGGATACTGTGCCCGGACGAGCGTACACAATAAGGAAGGATTTTGAATCCCGGGTAAGACTCATACCAGCCACACCAATCACACCGTACAACTTGTGATCTGAACCCAGTTAACAGCATGATAACAGAGGAGCCTCTGAAAAGATGGCTCACAACAATAATAACCCGATTTTTTTTGTAACAATAACTATGTACAAGTATTGCAGACAATCCGCACTTGGGATGGGCGCCCAGCATCCACTACGGACTATGAGAAATAGAATTATCGGTAAGTAAATTCTTATTTTCTCTGACGTCCTAGTGGATGCTGGGGACTCCGAAAGGACCATGGGGATTATACCAAAGCTCCCAAACGGGCGGGAGAGTGCGGATGACTCTGCAGCACCGAATGAGAGAACTCCAGGTCCTCCTCAGCCAGGGTATCAAATTTGTAGAATTTAGCAAACGTGTTTGCCCCTGACCAAGTAGCTGCTCGGCAAAGTTGTAAAGCCGAGACCCCTCGGGCAGCCGCCCAAGATGAGCCCACTTTCCGTGTGGAATGGGCTTTTACAGATTTTGGCTGTGGCAGGCCTGCCACAGAATGTGCAAGCTGAATTGTACTACAAATCCAACGAGCAATAGTCTGCTTAGAAGCAGGAGCACCCAGCTTGTTGGGTGCATACAGGATAAACAGCGAGTCAGATTTTCTGACTCCAGCCGTCCTGGAAACATATATTTTCAGGGCCCTGACTACGTCCAGCAACTTGGAATCCTCCAAGTCCCTAGTAGCCGCAGGCACCACAATAGGCTGGTTTAAGTGAAATGCTGAAACCACCTTAGGGAGAAATTGAGGACGAGTCCTCAATTCTGCCCTGTCCGTATGAAAAATTAGGTAAGGGCTTTTATAGGATAAAGCCGCCAATTCTGAGACACGCCTGGCTGAGGCCAGGGCTAACAGCATTACCACTTTCCATGTGATATATTTTAAGTCCACAGTGGTGAGTGGTTCAAACCAATGTGATTTTAGGAACCCAAAAACTACATTGAGATCCCAAGGTGCCACTGGAGGCACAAAAGGAGGCTGTATATGCAGTACCCCCTTGACAAACGTCTGAACTTCAGGAACTGAAGCTAGTTCTTTTTGGAAGAATATTGACAGGGCCGAAATTTGAACCTTAATGGACCCTAATTTTAGGCCCATAGACAGTCCTGTTTGCAGGAAATGCAGGAAACGACCCAGTTGAAATTCCTCTGTAGGGGCCTTCCTGGCCTCACACCACGCAACATATTTACGCCAAATACGGTGATAATGTTGCACAGTTACATCCTTCCTGGCTTTGATCAGGGTAGGGATGACTTCACCCGGAATGCCTTTTTCCTTCAGGATCCGGCGTTCAACCGCCATGCCGTCAAACGCAGCCGTGGTAAGTATTGGAACAGACATGGTCCCTGCTGGAGCAGGTCCTTTCTTAGAGGTAGAGGCCACGGGTCTTCCGTGAGCATCTCTTGAAGTTCCGGGTACCAAGTCCTTCTTGGCCAATCCGGAGCCACGAGTATAGTCCTTACTCCTCTCCTTCTTATGATTCTCAGTACCTTGGGTATGAGAGGCAGAGGAGGGAACACATACACTGACTGGTACACCCACGGTGTTACCAGAGCGTCCACAGCTATTGCCTGAGGGTCCCTTGACCTGGCGCAATATCTGTCCAGTTTTTTGTTGAGGCGGGACGACATCATGTCCACCTTTGGTTTTTCCCAACGGTTCACAATCATGTGGAAGACTTCTGGGTGAAGTCCCCACTCCCCCGGGTGGAGATCGTGTCTGCTGAGGAAGTCTGCTTCCCAGTTGTCCACTCCCGGAATGTACACTGCTGACAGTGCTATCACATGATTTTCCGCCCAGCGAAGAATCCTTGCAACTTCCGTCATTGCCCTCCTGCTTCTTGTGCCGCCCTGTCTGTTTACGTGGGCGACTGCCGTGATGTTGTCCGACTGGATCAGCACCGGCTGACCCTGAAGCAGAGGCCTTGCCTGACTTAGGGCATTGTAAATGGCCCTTAGTTCCAGGATATTTATGTGAAGTGACGTTTCCATGCTTGACCACAAGCCCTGGAAATTTCTTCCCTGTGTGACTGCTCCCCAGCCTCTCAGGCTGGCATCCGTGGTCACCAGGACCCAGTCCTGAATGCCGAATCTGCGGCCCTCTAGAAGATGAGCACTCTGCAACCACCACAGGGGAGACACCCTTGTCCTTGGAGACAGGGTTATCCGCTGATGCATTTGAAGATGCGATCCGGACCATTTGTCCAGCAGATCCCACTGAAAAGTTCTTGCGTGGAATCTGCCGAATGGAATCGCTTCGTAAGAAGCCACCATTTTTCCCAGGACCCTTGTGCATTGATGCACTGACACTTGGCCTGGTTTTAGGAGGTTCCTGACTAGGTCGGATAACTCCCTGGCTTTCTCCTCCGGGAGAAACACCTTTTTCTGTACTGTGTCCAGAATCATCCCTAGGAACAGCAGACGTGTCGTCGGAATCAGCTGCGATTTTGGAATATTTAGAATCCATCCGTGCTGTCGTAGTACTACTTGAGATAGTGCTACTCCGACCTCTAACTGTTCTCTGGACCTTGCCCTTATCAGGAGATCGTCCAAGTAATCGATAATTAAGACGCCTTTTCTTCGAAGAAGAATCATCATTTCGGCCATTACCTTGGTAAAGACCCGGGGTGCCGTGGACAATCCAAACGGCAGCGTCTGAAACTGATAGTGACAGTTCTGTACCACAAACCTGAGGTACCCTTGGTGAGAAGGGCAAATTGGGAAATGGAGGTAAGCATCCTTGATGTCCAGAGACACCATATAGTCCCCTTCTTCCAGGTTCGCTATCACTGCTCTGAGTGATTCCATCTTGAATTTGAACCTTTGTATGTAAGTGTTCAAGGATTTCAGATTTAAAATGGGTCTCACCGAGCCGTCCGGCTTCGGTACCACAAACAGCGTGGAATAATACCCCTTTCCCTGTTGTAGGAGGGGTACCTTGATTATCACCTGCTGGGAATACAGCTTGTGAATGGCTTCAAATACCGCCTCCCTGTCGGGGGGAGACGTTGGTAAAGCAGACTTCAGGAACCGGCGAGGGGGAGACGTCTCAAATTCCAATTCGTACCCCTGAGATACTACCTGCAGGATCCAGGGGTCCACTTGCGAGTGAGCCCACTGCGCGCTGAAATTCTTGAGACGGGCCCCCACCGTGCCTGAGTCCGCTTGTAAGGCCCCAGCGTCATGCTGAGGACTTGGCAGAAGCGGGGGAGGGCTTCTGTTCCTGGGAAGAGGCTGTCTGCTGCAGTCTTTTTCCCCTTCCTCTGCCCCGGGGCAGATACGAGTGGCCTTTTGCCCGCTTGCCCTTATGGGGACGAAAGGACTGAGCCTGAAAAGACGGTGTCTTTTTCTGCTGAGAGGTGACCTGGGGTAAAAAGGTGGATTTCCCAGCCGTTGCCGTGGCCACCAGGTCCGATAGACCGACCCCAAATAACTCCTCCCCTTTATACGGCAATACTTCCATATGCCGTTTGGAATCCGCATCACCTGACCACTGTCGCGTCCATAACCCTCTTCTGGCAGAAATGGACAGCGCACTTACTCTTGATGCCAGAGTGCAAATATCCCTCTGTGCATCTCTCATATATAGAAATGCATCCTTTAAATGCTCTATAGTCAATAATATATTGTCCCTGTCCAGGGTATCAATATTTTCAGTCAGGGAATCCGACCAAGCCACCCCAGCACTGCACATCCAGGCTGAGGCGATTGCTGGTCGCAGTATAATACCAGTATGTGTGTATATACTTTTTAGGATATTTTCCAGCTTCCTATCAGCTGGTTCCTTGAGGGCGGCCGTATCAGGAGACGGTAACGCCACTTGTTTTGATAAGCGTGTGAGCGCCTTATCTACCCTATAATTTTTTTGAAATTAGCAGTTTTTTATCGGGGGAAACTCACGCTTCATCACACACCTCATTTAATTCATCTGATTCAGGAAAAACTACGGGTAGTTTTTTCACACCCCACATAATACCCTTTTTTGTGGTACTTGTAGTATCAGAAATGTTCAAAACCTCCTTCATTGCCGTGATCATGTAACGTGTGGCCCTACTGGAAAATACGTTTGTTTCCTCACCGTCGACACTGGAGTCAGTGTCCGTGTCTGGGTCTGTGTCGACCACCTGAGGTAACGGGCGCTTTAGAGCCCCTGACGGTGTTTGAGACGCCTGTACAGGTATTAACTGATTTGCCGGCTGTCTCATGTCGTCAACAGTCTTTTGTAAAGTGCTGACACTATCCCGTAATTCCTTCCATAAGACCATCCAGTCAGGTGTCGACTCCCTAGGGGGTGACATCACTAATACAGGCAATTGCTCCGCCTCCATACCATTTTCCTCCTCATACATGTCGACACAACGTACCGACACACAGCACACACAGAGGGAATGCTCTGATAGAGGACAGGACCCCACTAGTCCTTTGGGGAGACAGAGGGAGAGTTTGCCAGCACACACCAGAGCGCTATATATATATATACAGGGATAACCTTATATAAGTGTTTTTCCCTTATATAGCTGCTGTATAGATTTATCTGCCAAATTAGTGCCCCCCCTCTCTTGTTTTACCCTGTTTCTGTAGTGCAGGACTGCAGGGGAGAGTCAGGGAGCTTCCCTCCAACGGAGCAGTGAGGAAAAATGGCGCCAGTGTGCTGAGGAGATAGGCTCCGCCCCCTTCTCGGCGGCCGTTCTCCCGCTTTTTTATGGAAAAACAGGCATGAGTTAAATGCATCCATATAGCCCAGGAGCTATATGTGATGCATTTTTTGCCCCCTAAGGTGTTTATATTGCGTCTCAGGGCGCCCCCACCCAGCGCCCTGCACCCTCAGTGACCGGAGTGTGAAGTGTGCTGAGAGCAATGGCGCACAGCTGCGGTGCTGTGCGCTACCTTATTGAAGACAGGACGTCTTCTGCCGCCGATTTTTCCGGACCTCTTCTGCTCTTCTGGCTCTGTAAGGGGGACGGCGGCGCGGCTCTGGGACCCATCCATGGCTGGGCCTGTGATCGTCCCTCTGGAGCTAATGTCCAGTAGCCTAAGAAGCCCAATCCACTCTGCACGCAGGTGAGTTCGCTTCTTCTCCCCTTAGTCCCTCGATGCAGTGAGCCTGTTGCCAGCAGGTCTCACTGAAAATAAAAAACCTAAAACTAAACTTTTTTCTAAGCAGCTCAGGAGAGCCACCTAGACTGCACCCTTCTCGTTCGGGCACAAAAATCTAACTGAGGCTTGGAGGAGGGTCATAGGGGGAGGAGCCAGTGCACACCAGGTAGTCTTAAAGCTTTAGAGGGGAAAGGAGATTTTTTTGCTGCGCCAATGTGTCTCAATTATCTTAAAAAAATTTTTTACAAAGCTAATAGCTTAGAAATAAGATCCGAGGTGTCAGAAGTGTGTGCGCCTCTATAAGGAGTAGTGTGTTACTCCTAGACTGATGAACTAGAGAGGAAGAAAAAATAGAAGCGCTCAACACTAACTGACCCTGTGATCCAAGATTAAATCACAACTAAAGTGTCCAAAGGGATTTTTGATATAGTAAAATATATTTATTACAATACAAAAAATTAAGCACAATAAACCAGATATATATCTGACATAAAAACCCTTATCCTCACTGAAATTATGTTATCAACAGATATTCTACATTCATATCAGTTACAAGTGTCAGCTAGATAACTAGTAGCAATATAGTTGTAACAATTGTTGCAATAGAGTAACCAAGCTGTTTATTTGGCACTGTTGAATATATACTCAGACACAATTGTTAAATGTAGAATTAATTATAGATAAGGAGTACACTCATAGGCTCTATATACCAGAGCTGATATTCTGACACGTCTCTAAAGTTCCAGGAGCCGATGGCAGGTGATAATGAATAATTAAATTACCTCTCCGGTAAGGCTGACTGGTCCCGAGCGTCCTCGGGTGAGTCCAGAAAGCCTAGATTGAACTGCAGAGTTAAAAGCACTAACGTGCTAGCCGAAGTCCCGCTGTAGAGTCTGCTATCCCTGGGCGTGCACCGCCCGTTGCAGTTTGTAGGGAAAAGACAGGTAGATGGCGGCTATAATGGAGAGCCCGCTGCGGGAAAAAGCACCTTAGTGGAACTCCTCGATCTCCCTGGACTGGCACCGTCCGTTGGAAATGTAGGGGAGAGAGGCTGCTGGTTAGCCACTGGTGCTGTGCGGAGATGGAAGTTGGCTTTATCCTGTCCTGGCTGACGCACTGTTTGCTCCCGTGAAAGAATTACCGGAGCCGTGCGGAGAGTATCAGATACAACAATCGGTCAGTGAGGCGTAAGGGGGAGGAGTCCTGACGCGTTTCGTCACGTGACCCGTGACTTTTTCAAAGATGACTCCAATAGCTGTGTGCACTCTATTTAAGGTATTCATAACAAATTACCCACAGGTTTATTCAATTCAATCAGCACAATCAGTAATTTACCTGTTACAAAATAATCCCTTCAGGACACCTTTAGTTGTTTTAAAACTAATTAAAAAACTATTTATAACAACAGTTAGGTGGAGGCTCTCTCTCTCCACAACAACTGTTTGTTAGTACCACATAAACCAGTATAAGACAATGGCGGAGTTAATTTATACATAAAAGAAAATAGATATAAAAACATATATATAAAGAAATATATATATATATATATATAATATTATATTAACACAGTAAAAATAATAAAACATGAAATAAAAATAGATATGGTTGCTTTAATAATCATTCAAATTCTTCAATTTATTATTGTTTTATATTACTATTTTTAATTTACTGTTTACATTCCATATTTTACTTTTTATCTTATTTTTTATATATATCTTTAATCATTGCTCTGGCAGCTATCAACGGAAATCACAACGTAGATTAAATGTGAAATATATTAGATAAAAATACGTTAGCATAATAAAAATAAAAATAAAGATATAAAGATATTAAAAAATATATTTATATAAAGAATACGAATATAAATATAAATAAAAATAAAATCAAAAATAAAAAATAAACAAAGGTCACCAGTTAAAACTAGAGAAATGAGCGTATAAACTAAGGAGACAGTATGTGCTGGGCCCAATAGTTCTATGGTACTAGTCCTGTTTAAGTACCCATAATTGTGATAAAGTCAATAATCATGGGTGAACCCATTTTAAAAGAGAGGGCTATAGATAGTTGTTCCAACTTCCACACCTTTTTCATGGGTGGAGAGATCAATAATCATTAATAATGCTCTAACGATCCAGTACGTGCATAGGGGAGCAGCTTCAAGAGTAAGGAGAGACCCAAGGTTTCCCTATAATATAAGGGAAATCAAAGAGGACAACGGCGAAGTAATAGATGTGAAGTTGACTACAAATGAAGAGAAGAAAAGAAAAGAAAAGGAGGAGGAGTGGACGGGGAGGTCGAAGTTCTATACGCTATATTATGGATCAATTTCGATATATTCGTTGAGGCCCTCAGGACTGAGGGTCCGCAACCGGTGTATCCAGAAATTCTCCCTGCGGCATAATCTGCCAAACCTGTCTCCCCCTCTGATTGTAGTACTGATGGTTTCAATACCCACAATTACTAGACCTTTAGGGTCCTGATTATGGGATTGAAAAAAATGCCTTGAGAGCCCATGTTTAAGAAAGCCCTTTAGGATGTTACGCCTGTGTTCCAAAAAACGGACTCTAAGTTTACGTGTGGTCCTCCCTATATATTGGAGGCCACAGGGGCAAACCAACATATAAATGACATACTCACTATTACAATTGATAAATGATTTGATCAGATGTTCCTCTCCCATGGCAGATGTAAACACATGTGTATTGTTCTGAATATATGAGCATGTTATACAACTGCCTAGGCCACATCTAAAACAGCCATCAGGTCTAGTTGTTAACCAGGCAGATGAGGAATTACAGCTGTCACCGTCCCCCCGTCTCCTGTCTATGAACAGACTAGGGGCGAGTTGTTGTGTGAGATTCTCTGATTTTTTAAAAATCACTAAGGGGGACTTGCCAATTACTGGTTTGAGGACTTTATCCATGAGTAATATAGAGAAATTGTCATTCAGAACCTTTTTAATCTTACCGGAGGCACTGTTAAATTTTGAAATAAAATGCGGAAAATCTGCTTTGAAAGATGCATTCTCAACCCTGTAATGGAGAAGTTGTGTCCGATCTAAATTATTCGCCTTTTCCAGTGCAGAGTTGATTAAATCCACAGGGTAACCTCTGGTTTTAAGAGCACTTGTGAGCTCGAGTGCTTGTGTATTGAAGTCCTCCTGGTTGCTACAGTTGCGCCGTAATCGACGCAACTGTCCCAGTGGGATATTCTCCATCCAAGGTCTAAAATGCATACTTTCAAAGTGAAGAAAGTTATAGTTATCCACTTCCTTCCTATAGGTCTTGGTGACTAAGATATCATCCACGATAGAAAGAGCAATATCAAGAAAAGAAATGTGCTTATTATTAACTGTGCAAGTGAACTGTAAATTAAATTCATTATCATTTAGCTGGGCGGTGAAATGTGTAAATTGTGAATAATCCCCATCAAAAATAAAAAACAGGTCATCTATGTAACGGCCATAGAAGACGAGGTCCGCGCCTAAGTCCCGCCCCCATATGTGCGCGTCCTCAAACGCGCCCATATATATGTTGGCGAAGCTCGGCGCGAACCTCGTCCCCATGGCCGTCCCAAGTATCTGCAAATAATACATTTTATTAAAAATAAAATAATTGTGAGACAAGATGAAAGAAATTGAATCTACGATGAATTTACGTAATCTATCTGACAAAGTGTCAGTACTATTCAATTGATGTTCTATTACTGCTATCCCTTTGTTGTGGGGAATATTAGAATATAAGGAACTTACATCACATGTGACAAAAAAATATGTGTTCTTCCACTTTATCTTAGCCATAGAATTTAAGAAAGCAGTGGTATCTCTAATATGTGAACGTAAAGAAACAGCATGTGGTTGTAAGAAAAAAATCTTTATATATATGTTTTTATATCTATTTTCTTTTATGTATAAATTAACTCCGCCATTGTCTTATACTGGTTTATGTGGTACTAACAAACAGTTGTTGTGGAGAGAGAGAGCCTCCACCTAACTGTTGTTATAAATAGTTTTTTAATTAGTTTTAAAACAACTAAAGGTGTCCTGAAGGGATTATTTTGTAACAGGTAAATTACTGATTGTGCTGATTGAATTGAATAAACCTGTGGGTAATTTGTTATGAATACCTTAAATAGAGTGCACACAGCTATTGGAGTCATCTTTGAAAAAGTCACGGGTCACGTGACGAAACGCGTCAGGACTCCTCCCCCTTACGCCTCACTGACCGATTGTTGTATCTGATACTCTCCGCACGGCTCCGGTAATTCTTTCACGGGAGCAAACAGTGCGTCAGCCAGGACAGGATAAAGCCAACTTCCATCTCCGCACAGCACCAGTGGCTAACCAGCAGCCTCTCTCCCCTACATTTCCAACGGACGGTGCCAGTCCAGGGAGATCGAGGAGTTCCACTAAGGTGCTTTTTCCCGCAGCGGGCTCTCCATTATAGCCGCCATCTACCTGTCTTTTCCCTACAAACTGCAACGGGCGGTGCACGCCCAGGGATAGCAGACTCTACAGCGGGACTTCGGCTAGCACGTTAGTGCTTTTAACTCTGCAGTTCAATCTAGGCTTTCTGGACTCACCCGAGGACGCTCGGGACCAGTCAGCCTTACCGGAGAGGTAATTTAATTATTCATTATCACCTGCCATCGGCTCCTGGAACTTTAGAGACGTGTCAGAATATCAGCTCTGGTATATAGAGCCTATGAGTGTACTCCTTATCTATAATTAATTCTACATTTAACAATTGTGTCTGAGTATATATTCAACAGTGCCAAATAAACAGCTTGGTTACTCTATTGCAACAATTGTTACAACTATATTGCTACTAGTTATCTAGCTGACACTTGTAACTGATATGAATGTAGAATATCTGTTGATAACATAATTTCAGTGAGGATAAGGGTTTTTATGTCAGATATATATCTGGTTTATTGTGCTTAATTTTTTGTATTGTAATAAATATATTTTACTATATCAAAAATCCCTTTGGACACTTTAGTTGTGATTTAATCTTGGATCACAGGGTCAGTTAGTGTTGAGCGCTTCTATTTTTTCTTCCTCTCTAGTCTTAAAGCTTTTACTTTTGTGCCCAGTCTCCTGCGGAGCCGCTATTCCCCATGGTCCTTTCGGAGTCCCCAGCATCCACTAGGACGTCAGAGAAAATAAGATTTTACTTACCGATAAATCTATTTCTCGGAGTCCGTAGTGGATGCTGGGGTTCCTGAAAGGACCATGGGGAATAGCGGCTCCGCAGGAGACAGGGCACAAAAAGTAAAGCTTTTTCAGATCAGGTGGTGTGCACTGGCTCCTCCCCCTATGACCCTCCTCCAGACTCCAGTTAGGTACTGTGCCCGGACGAGCGTACACAATAAGGGAGGATTTTGAATCCCGGGTAAGACTCATACCAGCCACACCAATCACACCGTACAACTTGTGATCTAAACCCAGTTAACAGTATGATAACAGCGGAGCCTCTGAAAGATGGCTTCCTTCAACAATAACCCGAATTAGTTAACAATAACTATGTACAATTTATGCAGATAATCCGCACTTGGGATGGGCGCCCAGCATCCACTACGGACTCCGAGAAATAGATTTATCGGTAAGTAAAATCTTATTTTCTCTATCGTCCTAGTGGATGCTGGGGTTCCTGAAAGGACCATGGGGATTATACCAAAGCTCCCAAACGGGCGGGAGAGTGCGGATGACTCTGCAGCACCGAATGAGAGAACTCCAGGTCCTCCTTAGCCAGAGTATCAAATTTGTAAAATTTTACAAACGTGTTCTCCCCTGACCACGTAGCTGCTCGGCAAAGTTGTAATGCCGAGACCCCTCGGGCAGCCGCCCAAGATGAGCCCACCTTCCTTGTGGAGTGGGCCTTTACAGATTTAGGCTGTGGCAGGCCTGCCACAGAATGTGCAAGTTGGATTGTGCTACAGATCCAACGAGCAATCGTCTGCTTAGACGCAGGAGCACCCATCTTGTTGGGTGCATACAATATAAACAACGAGTCAGATTTTCTGACTCCAGCTGTCCTTGCAATATATATTTTTAATGCTCTGACAACGTCCAGTAACTTGGAGTCCTCCAAGTCACTTGTAGCCGCAGGCACTACAATAGGCTGGTTCAGATGAAATGCTGACACCACCTTAGGGAGAAAATGCGGACGAGTCCGCAGTTCTGCCCTGTCCGAATGGAAAATCAGATATGGGCTTTTGTAAGATAAAGCTGCCAATTCTGATACTCTCCTGGCAGAAGCCAGGGCTAGAAGCATGGTCACTTTCCAAGTGAGATATTTCAAATCCACCTTATTTAGTGGTTCAAACCAATGAGATTTTAGAAAGTCCAAAACCACATTGAGATCCCACGGTGCCACTGGAGGCACCACAGGAGGCTGTATATGCAGCACTCCCTTAACAAAGGTCTGGACTTCAGGGACTGAAGCCAATTCTTTTTGAAAGAAAATCGACAGGGCCGAAATTTGAACCTTAATATATCCCAATTTTAGACCCATAGACAATCCTGATTGCAGGAAATGTAGGAATCGACCCAGTTGAAATTCCTCCGTCGGAGCACTCCGATCTTCGCACCACGCAACATATTTTCGCCAAATTCGGTGATAATGTTGCACGGTTACTTCCTTCCTTGCTTTAATCAAAGTAGGAATGACTTCTTCCGGCATGCCTTTTTCCTTTAGGATCCGGCGTTCAACCGCCATGCCGTCAAACGCAGCCGCGGTAAGTCTTGAAACAGACAGGGACCCTGCTGAAGCAAGTCCCTCCTTAGAGGTAGAGGCCACGGATCTTCCGTGATCATCTCTTGAAGTTCCGGGTACCAAGTCCTTCTTGGCCAATCCGGAACCACTAGTATCGTTCTTACGCCTCTTTGCCGTATAATTCTCAATACTTTTGGTATGAGAGGCAGAGGAGGAAACACATACACCGACTGGTACACCCAAGGCGTTACCAGCGCGTCCACAGCTATTGCCTGCGGATCTCTTGACCTGGCGCAATACCTGTCCAGTTTTTTGTTGAGGCGAGACGCCATCATGTCCACCATTGGTCTTTCCCAACGGGTAACCAGCATGTGGAAGACTTCTGGATGAAGTCCCCACTCTCCCGGGTGAAGATCGTGTCTGCTGAGGAAGTCTGCTTCCCAGTTGTCCACTCCCGGGATGAACACTGCTGACAGTACTATCACATGATTCTCTGCCCAGCGAAGAATCCTTGCAGCTTCTGCCATTGCACTCCTGCTTCTTGTGCCGCCCTGTCTGTTCACATGGGCGACTGCCGTGATGTTGTCCGACTGGATCAATACCGGTTTTCCCTGAAGCAGAGGTTCTGCCTGGCTTAGAGCATTGTATATTGCTCTTAGTTCCAGAATGTTTATGTGAAGAGACGTTTCCAGGCTCGTCCATACTCCCTGGAAGTTTCTTCCTTGTGTGACTGCTCCCCAGCCTCTCAGGCTGGCGTCCGTGGTCACCAGGATCCAATCCTGTATGCCGAATCTGCGGCCCTCCAATAGATGAGGACTCTGCAACCACCACAGAAGAGACACCCTTGTCCTTGGAGACAGGGTTATCCGTAGGTGCATCTGAAGATGCGACCCTGACCATTTGTCCAACAGATCCCTTTGGAAAATTCTTGCGTGGAATCTGCCGAATGGAATTGCTTCGTAAGAAGCCACCATTTTTCCCAGGACTCTTGTGCATTGATGTACAGACACCTTTCCTGGTTTTAGGAGGTCCCTGACAAGGTCGGATAACTCCTTGGCTTTTTCCTCCGGGAGAAAAACCTTTTTCTGAACCGTGTCCAGAATCATCCCTAGGAACAGCAGACGAGTTGTCGGCATTAACTGGGATTTTGGAATATTCAGAATCCACCCGTGCTGTTTTAGCACTTCTTGAGACAGTGCTAATCCCATCTCTAGCTGTTCTCTGGACCTCGCCCTTATTAGGAGATCGTCCAAGTATGGGATAATTAATATGCCTTTTCTTCGAAGAAGAATCATCATCTCGGCCATTACCTTTGTAAAGATCCGAGGTGCCGTGGACAATCCGAACGGCAGCGTCTGAAACTGATAGTGACAGTTTTGTACAACGAACCTGAGGTACCCCTGGTGTGAGGGGTAAATTGGAACGTGGAGATACGCATCCTTGATGTCCAAGGATACCATAAAGTCCCCCTCTTCCAGGTTCGCTATCACTGCTCTGAGTGACTCCATCTTGAACTTGAACTTCTTTATGTACAGGTTCAAGGACTTCAAATTTAGAATAGGCCTTACCGAGCCATCCGGCTTCGGTACCACAAAAAGAGTGGAATAATACCCCTTCCCTTGTTGTAGAAGAGGTACCTTGACTATCACCTGCTGAGAGTACAGCTTGTGAATGGCTTCCAAAACCGTCTCCCTTTCGGAGGGGGACGTTGGTAAAGCAGACTTCAGGAAACGGCGAGGTGGATCTGTCTCTAATTCCAACCTGTACCCTTGAGATATTATCTGCAGGATCCAGGGATCTACCTGCGAGTGAGCCCACTGCGCGCTGTAATTTTTGAGACGACCGCCCACCGTCCCCGAGTCCGCTTGAGAAGCCCCAGCGTCATGCTGAGGCTTTTGTAGAAGCCGGGGAGGGCTTCTGTTCCTGGGAAGGAGCTGCGTGTTGCTGTCTCTTCCCTCGACCTCTGCCTCGTGGCAGATATGAATAGCCCTTTGCTCTCTTATTTTTAAAGGAACGAAAGGGCTGCGGTTGAAAAGTCGGTGCCTTTTTCTGTTGGGGAGTGACTTGAGGTAGAAAGGTGGATTTCCCGGCTGTAGCCGTGGCCACCAAATCTGATAGACCGACTCCAAATAACTCCTCCCCTTTATACGGCAAAACTTCCATATGCCGTTTTGAATCCGCATCGCCTGTCCACTGTCGCGTCCATAAAGCTCTTCTGGCCGAAATGGACATAGCACTTACCCGTGATGCCAGTGTGCAGATATCCCTCTGTGCATCACGCATATAAAGAAATGCATCCTTTATTTGTTCTAACGACAGTAAAATATTGTCCCTGTCCAGGGTATCAATATTTTCAATCAGGGACTCTGACCAAACTACCCCAGCACTGCCCATCCAGGCAGTCGCTACAGCTGGTCGTAGTATAACACCTGCATGTGTGTATATACTTTTTTGGATATTTTCCATCCTCCTATCTGATGGATCTTTAAGTGCGGCCGTCTCAGGAGAGGGTAACGCCACTTGTTTAGATAAGCGTGTTAGCGCCTTGTCCACCCTAGGAGGTGTTTCCCAGCGCTCCCTAACCTCTGGCGGGAAAGGGTATAATGCCAATAATTTCTTTGAAATTATCAGCTTTTTATCAGGGGCAACCCACGCTTCATTACACACGTCATTTAATTCTTCTGATTCAGGAAAAACTATAGGTAGTTTTTTCACACCCCACATAATACCCTGTTTAGTGGTACCTGTAGTATCAGCTAAATGTAACGCCTCCTTCATTGCCAAAATCATATAACGTGTGGCCCTACTGGAAAATACGGTTGAATCGTCACCGTCACCACTGGAGTCAGTGCCTGCGTCTGGGTCTGTGTCGACCGACTGAGGCAAAGGGCGTTTCACAGCCCCTGACGGTGTTTGAGTCGCCTGGACAGGCACTAATTGATTGTCCGGCCGCCTCATGTCGTCAAACGACTGCTTTAGCGTGTTGACACTATCCCGTAGTTCCATAAATAAAGGCATCCATTCTGGTGTCGACTCCCTAGGGGGTGACATCCTCATATTTGGCAATTGCTCCGCCTCCACACCAATATCGTCCTCATACATGTCGACACACACGTACCGACACACAGCAGACACACAGGGAATGCTCCTAACGAAGACAGGACCCACTAGCCCTTTGGGGAGACAGAGGGAGAGTTTGCCAGCACACACCAAAAGCGCTATATATATATCAGGGATAGCCTTATAATAAGTGCTCCCTTATAGCTGCTTTGTTATATCAAAATATCGCCATAAATTTGCCCCCCCCTCTCTGTTTTACCCTGTTTCTGTAGTGCAGTGCAGGGGAGAGGCTTGGGAGCCGTCCTGACCAGCGGAGCTGTGAGAGGAAATGGCGCCGTGTGCTGAGGAGATAGGCCCCGCCCCTTTTCTGGCGGGCTCGTCTCCCGCTATTTAGAAAAATCAGGCAGGGGTTAAATATCTCCATATAGCCTCTAGGGGCTATATGTGAGGTATTTTTAGCCTTTATAGGTATTCATTTGCCTCCCAGGGCGCCCCCCTCCCAGCGCCCTGCACCCTCAGTGACTGCCGTGTGAAGTGTGCTGAGAGGAAAATGGCGCACAGCTGCAGTGCTGTGCGCTACCTTTAGAAGACTGCAGGAGTCTTCAGCCGCCGATTCTGGACCTCTTCTGACTTCAGCATCTGCAAGGGGGCCGGCGGCGCGGCTCCGGTGACCATCCAGGCTGTACCTGTGATCGTCCCTCTGGAGCTTGATGTCCAGTAGCCAAGAAGCCAATCCATCCTGCACGCAGGTGAGTTGACTCCTTCTCCCCTCAGTCCCTCGCTGCAGTGATCCTGTTGCCAGCAGGAATCACTGTAAAATAAAAAACCTAGCTAAACTTTTTCTAAGCAGCTCTTTAGGAGAGCCACCTAGATTGCACCCTTCTCGGCCGGGCACAAAAATCTAACTGGAGTCTGGAGGAGGGTCATAGGGGGAGGAGCCAGTGCACACCACCTGATCTGAAAAAGCTTTACTTTTTGTGCCCTGTCTCCTGCGGAGCCGCTATTCCCCATGGTCCTTTCAGGAACCCCAGCATCCACTAGGACGATAGAGAAAATAGAAATACAATCAGTGGGCCACGACCAGCGCATCCAGGCACAGCAAAGTCCAAACACCCTTGCAAGGGTCCCAGGTGAAAGCTACAGATAAGTTAGACTCTGCACCTGTTTGTTTGTTTTTTCAGTACATGCCAATCCTAATCATATGATGAGAGTCCATACCATTCTAGCGAGAACTGTGACAGCTGTGGTGCCTGTGTAGTGATCAGAGCATCATATGCTTTTAATATCAATTAAATCAATTGGATACCAGCAAGGGTTTGATGCCCCTAACAGTCAGTGCTGCATCTACATAGTAAGGGCTGGACTAGAGAGGAGGCGAAGCAGGCTATTTGCATCCTAGTACATTGTGATATGGATCACAAAATTGAACAGACTGAGAGAAAGATACAAAGTTGAAACTAAAAATGATTAAAGATATGCAACATTTATATTTAAAAAAATATATATTACTTGCACTCGATGAAGGTCTTCTGAAGTGCAATGCAAGGTGAGCAAATATTTATGGTTTTTGCATGCAGGGTAAATACTGGCTGCTTCTGCATGTAGCAGACAATACTGCATAGCTCTATTTTACACTGCAATTTAGATTTGGCCTAGGACACATCCCTCTCAAATCTCAATCTCCCTGAGTACTTTAAATATGCCCCACCTGCTGTGCGCACAACTTTGCCCAAGTGCAAAGGACCTAGCTTTGGGCCTGATTCTGCAGAGCTCGCAAAAGCAAAATCTTTCCCTAATTGGCATAACCATGTGCACTGCAGGGGGGAGGGGGGCTGATATAACATGTGCAGAGAGAGTTATGCTGCTTTCACATCGCAAAACCTGCTTTTGAAACGGTTCTTTAAACGGTTCTTAAAACGGGTCTGAGCAGTTAAACCCCCTTCACATCGCATGTTGTAACCAGTATATTACCATTTCATTACTGTTTTGGTACCTTTCACACTGAACCCGTTTCACCCATAGAAAACAGTGGTTGTCATTATAAATGGACTTTTCTGGCCCACACATTATTAATAATTATTAATTAATTATTAATAATTTGGATAGTTGTACGATGGAACCCAGCAGCTTGAAGCATTTTAACCATGTTTCTATATATGAGTGCATCCTTGACTGTCCCAGTTATTTGTCTGCAGATTTCCTCATCCCCTCTGATTCTTAACAGCTACCTCACCTCTTCATCACTCCAAGTTGTCATTGTATAATATATTTGCAGTAAGAAAACGCTTCTAAACCCACTCTCATGTGTCTGATGTGTTTTTCCTCTAGCTTCCTGCTTCTGCCTGGTGACATCACAGATGGAGACAGCCTATCACCTCCTGTGGCTTGGAAATACCGTTTCAGAGCCTTTCACACTGCACAGTGAAAGGTTCTGAACCGGGTAGGACCCTGCTTTTTAACAGTTTCAAAATACCAGTATTTTGAAAATGGTAAATTCAAGGTGGCCCTTGAACACCGCAGCTAGAACCGTTTAGGAAGGCTGAAAAATTGGCAATTTACCGGGTTAAAGCTGCGGTGTGAAAGGGGTATTAGATTTGGGAGGGATGTGTTCAAACTGAAATCTAAATTGCAGTGTAAAAAATAAGATTTTACTTACCGATAAATCTATTTCTCGTAGTCCGTAGTGGATGCTGGGACTCCGTCAGGACCATGGGGAATAGCGGCTCCGCAGGAGACAGGGCACAAAATTTAAAAGTTTGACCACTAGGTGGTGTGTACTGGCTCCTCCCCCTATGACCCTCCTCCAAGCCTCAGTTAGGATACTGTGCCCGGACGAGCGTACACAATAAGGAAGGATTTTGAATCCCGGGTAAGACTCATACCAGCCACACCAATCACACCGTACAACTTGTGATCTGAACCCAGTTAACAGTATGACAAACGTAGGAGCCTCTGAACAGACGGCTCACAACAATAACAACCCGATTTTTTTGTAACAATAACTATGTACAAGTATTGCAGACAATCCGCACTTGGGATGGGCGCCCAGCATCCACTACGGACTACGAGAAATAGATTTATCAGTAAGTAAAATCTTATTTTCTCTGACGTCCTAGTGGATGCTGGGACTCCGTCAGGACCATGGGGATTATACCAAAGCTCCCAAACGGGCGGGAGAGTGCGGATGACTCTGCAGCACCGAATGAGAGTACTCCAGGTCCTCCTTAGCCAGGGTATCAAATTTGTAGAATTTTACAAACGTGTTCTCCCCTGACCACGTAGCTGCTCGGCAGAGTTGTAATGCCGAGACCCCTCGGGCAGCCGCCCAAGATGAGCCCACCTTCCTTGTGGAATGGGCCTTGACAGATTTAGGCTGTGGCAGGCCTGCCACAGAATGTGCAAGTTGAATTGTGCTACAAATCCAACGAGCAATCGTCTGCTTAGAAGCAGGAGCACCCAGCTTGTTGGGTGCATACAGTATAAACAGCGAGTCAGATTTTCTGACTCCAGCCGTCCTTGAAATATATATTTTCAATGCTCTGACAACGTCCAGCAACTTGGAATCCTCCAAATCGCTAGTAGCCGCAGGCACCACAATAGGCTGGTTCAGGTGAAATGCTGAAACCACCTTAGGCAGAAAGTGAGGACGCGTCCGCAGTTCTGCCCTGTCCGAATGGAAAATCAGATATGGGCTTTTATACGATAAAGCCGCCAATTCTGACACTCTCCTGGCTGAAGCCAGGGCCAGTAGCATGGTTACTTTCCATGTAAGATATTTTAAATCCACCGATTTGAGTGGCTCAAACCAATGGGATTTGAGAAAATCCAAAACTACATTAAGATCCCACAGTGCCACTGGGGGCACAACCGGGGGCTGTATATGTAGTACTCCTTTTACAAAAGTCTGGACTTCAGGAACTGAAGCCAATTCTTTCTGGAAGAAAATCGACAGGGCCGAAATTTGAACCTTAATGGACCCTAATTTGAGGCCCATAGACAATCCTGTTTGCAGGAAATGTAGGAATCGACCCAGTTGAAATTCCTCCGTCGGGGCCTTCCTGGCCTCACACCACGCAACATATTTTCTCCAAATGCGGTGATAATGTTGTGCAGTCACCTCCTTCCTGGCTTTTACCAGGGTAGGGATGACCTCTTCCGGAATGCCTTTTTCCCTTAGGATTCGGCGTTCAACCGCCATGCCGTCAAACGCAGCCGCGGTAAGTCTTGGAATAGACACGGTCCCTGCTGAAGCAGGTCCCGTCTTAGAGGTAGAGGCCACGGATCTTCCGTGAGCATCTCCTGAAGTTCCGGGTACCAAGTTCTTCTTGGCCAATCCGGAGCCACGAGTATCGTTCTTACTCCCCTTTGCCGTATAATTCTCAGTACTTTTGGTATGAGAGGCAGAGGAGGAAACACATACACTGACTGGTACACCCATGGTGTTACCAGAGCGTCTACAGCTATTGCCTGAGGGTCTCTTGACCTGGCGCAATACCTGTCCAGTTTTTTGTTGAGGCGGGACGCCATCATGTCCACCATTGGTCTTTCCCAATGGACCACAATCATGTGGAAGACTTCTGGATGAAGTCCCCACTCTCCCGGGTGCAGATCGTGTCTGCTGAGGAAGTCTGCTTCCCAGTTGTCCACTCCCGGGATGAACACAGCTGACAGTGCTAACACATGATTTTCTGCCCAGCGGAGAATCCTTGCAGCTTCTGCCATTGCCCTCCTGCTTCATGAGCCGCCCTGTCTGTTTACGTGGGCGACTGCCGTGATGTTGTCCGACTGAATCAACACCGGCTGACCCTGAAGCAGAGGTTTTGCCAGGCTTAGAGCATTGTAGATTGCTCTTAGCTCCAGTATATTTATGTGAAGAGACGTCTCCAGGCTTGACAACACGCCCTGGAAGTTTCTTCCCTGTGTGACCGCTCCCCAGCCTCTCAGGCTGGCATCCGTGGTCACTAGGACCCAGTTCTGTATGCCGAATCTGCGGCCCTCTAACAGATGAGCACTCTGCAACCACCATAGCAGAGACACTCTTGTCCTTGTGGACAATTTTATCCGCTGATGCATCTGCAGATGCGATCCGGACCATTTGTCCAGCAGATCCCACTGAAAAGTTCGTGCATGGAATCTGCCGAATGGAATCGCTTCGTAAGAAGCTACCATTTTTCCCAGGACTCTTGTGCATTGATGCACAGATACTTTTCCTGGTTTTAGGAGGTTCCTGACTAGATCGGATAACTCCCTGGCTTTCTCCTCCGGAAGAAATACCTTTTTCTGAACAGTGTCCAGAATCATCCCTAGGAACAACAGACGTGTCGTCGGGATCAGTTGGGACTTTGGAAAATTCAGAATCCACCCGTGTTGTTGGAGCACTACTTGGGTTAGTGCTACTCCGACCTCCAGCTGTTCTCTGGATCTTGCCCTTATCAGGAGATCGTCCAAGTAAGGGATAATTAAGACGCCTTCTCTTCGAAGAAGGATCATCATTTCGGCCATTACCTTGGTAAAGACCCGGGGTGCCGTGGACAATCCAAACGGCAGCGTCTGAAACTGATAATGACAGTTTTGGACCACGAACCTGAGGTACCCTTGGTGTGAAGGACAAATTGGAACATGAAGGTAAGCATCCTTGATGTCCAAGGACACCATAAAATCCCCTTCTTCCAGATTCGCTATCACTGCTCTGAGTGACTCCATCTTGAACTTGAATTTTTGTATGTACAGGTTCAGAGATTTTAGATTTAGAATCAGTCTTACCGAGCCGTCCGGCTTCGGTACCACAAATAGCGTGGAGTAATACCCCTGTCCCTGTTGTAGGAGGGGTACCTTGACTATCACCTGCTGAGAATACAGCTTGTGAATGGCCTCCAATACCGTCGCCCTGTCGGAGGGAGACGTTGGCAAAGCAGACTTTAGGAAACGGCGAGGAGGGGACTTCTCGAATTCCAACCTGTAACCCTGAGATACTACCTGCAGGATCCAGGGGTCCACCTGCGAGTGAGCCCACTGTGCGCTGAAATGTTTGAGGCGACCCCCCACCGCCCCTGAGTCTGCTTGTAAGGTCCCAGCGTCATGCTGACGCCTTTGTAGAAGCCGGGGAGGGCTTCTGCTCCTGGGAAGGAGCTGCTTGTTGCAGTCTCTTACCCTTTCCTTTGCCTCGGGGCAAATAGGAATGTCCTTTTGCTCGTTTGTTCTTATAGGAACGAAAGGACTGCGGCTGAAAAGCCTGCGGCTTTTTCTGCTGGGAGGTGACCTGGGGTAAAAAGGTGGATTTTCCGGCCGTTGCCGTGGCCACCAGATCCGATAGACCGACCCCAAATAATTCCTCCCCCTTATACGGCAATACTTCCATATGTTGTTTGGAATCCGCATCACCTGACCACTGGCGCGTCCATAAACTTCTTCTGGCAGATATGGACATCGCACTTACTCTTGATGCCAGAGTGCAAATATCTCTCTGTGCATCTCGCATATAAAGAAATGCATCCTTTAACTGTCTATAGTCAGTAAAATACTGTCCCTATCCAGGGTATCAATATTTTCAGACAGTGACTCCGACCAAGCCACGCCAGCACTGCACATCCAGGCTGAGGCGATTGCTGGTCTCAGTACAACACCCGTATGTGTGTATATACTTTTTAATGTATTCTCCAGCCTCCTATCAGCTGGATCCTTGAGGGCGGCCGTATCAGGAGACGGTAACGCCACTTGCTTTGAGAAGCGTGTGAGCGCCTTATCCACCCTAGGAGGTGTTTCCCAGCGCGCCCTAACCTCTGGCGAGAAAGGGTATAATGCCAATAACTTCTTTGAAATTAGCAGTTTTCTATCTGGGGTAACCCACGCTTCATCACACACTTCATTCAGTTCCTCTGATTCAGGAAAAACTATCGGTAGTTTTTTCACACCCCACATAATACCCCTTTTTGTGGTACTTGCAGTATCAGAGATATGCAAAGCCTCCTTCATTGCCGTGATCATATAACGTGTGGCCCTACTGGAAAATACGTTTGTTTCTTCACCGTCGACACTGGATTCAGTGTCAGTGTCTGGGTCTGTGTCGACCGACTGAGGTAAAGGGCGTTTTACAGCCCCTGACGGTGTCTGAGACGCCTGGACAGGTACTAACTGGTTTGCCGGCTGTCTCATGTCGTCAACCGACTTTTGTAGCGTGCTGACACTATCCCGTAATTCCATAAACAAAGCCATCCATTCTGGTGTCGACTCCCTAGGGGGTGACATCACCATTACAGGCAATTGCTCCGCCTCCACGCCAACATCGTCCTCATACATGTCGACACACACGTACCGACACACAGCAGACACACAGGGAATGCTCTGATAGAAGACAGGACCCCACTAGCCCTTTGGGGAGACAGAGGGAGAGTTTGCCAGCACACACCCAAGCGCTATAAATATATATAGGGACAACCTTAATAAGTGTGTTCCCTTTATAGCAGCTCAAATATTATAAATATCGCCAATAAGTGCCCCCCCTCTCTGTTTTTACCCTGTTTCTGTAGTGCAGTGCAGGGGAGAGTCCTGGGAGCCTTCCTCGCAGCGGAGCTGGGCAGGAAAATGGCGCTGTGTGCTGAGGAGAATAGGCCCCGCCCCCTTTTCGGCGGGCTTCTTCTCCCGGTTTTTTTGGAACCTGGCAGGGGTTAAATACATCCATATAGCCCCAGGGGCTATATGTGATATATTTTAGCCAGAATAGGTATATTACATTGCTGCCCAGGGCGCCCCCCCCAGCGCCCTGCACCCTCAGTGACCGCTGGTGTGAAGTGTGCGGAGAGCAATGGCGCACAGCTGCAGTGCTGTGCGCTACCTCATGAAGACTGAGACGTCTTCTGCCGCCGGTTTCTGGACCTCTTCTCTATTCGGCATCTGCAAGGGGGTCGGCGGCGCGGCTCCGGTGACCCATCCAGGCTGTACCTGTGATCGTCCCTCTGGAGCTAGTGTCCAGTAGCCTAAGAAGCAAATCCATCCTGCACGCAGGTGAGTTCACTTCTTCTCCCCTAAGTCCCTCGTTGCAGTGAGCCTGTTGCCAGCAGGACTCACTGAAAATAAAAAACCTAACAAACTTTTTCTAAGCAGCTCTTTAGGAGAGCCACCTAGATTGCACCCTGCTCGGACGGGCACAAAAACCTAACTGAGGCTTGGAGGAGGGTCATAGGGGGAGGAGCCAGTACACACCACCTAGTGGTCAAACTTTTAAATTTTGTGCCCTGTCTCCTGCGGAGCCGCTATTCCCCATGGTCCTGACGGAGTCCCAGCATCCACTAGGACGTCAGAGAAATAAAGCATCCAGTACTTACCCTGCACAGAAACAATATAACCAACCTGAATCTAACTCTCTCTGCACTTGTTACATCTGCCCCACCTGCAGTGCAACATGATTTTGCCTATTAGAGAAAGATTTTGCTTTTGCGATGCATGCTGAATTAGGCCCTTTATTATTTGCTTTGCTCCCACCTCTGTATCCGCCCCTAATTGTTCTCCATATAGTATAAGCTCATACTTTTTCCTAGAGGTACTGCTGCTACAGGTATTAGCAAATATTCTCTTAAAAATGCTTTCATATTTTGTAGGATGCAGCATTATAGAAATGATGGAAGCATTTGTCCACGCTCATGTGTAATGTTTAGCAGTGTGTAGACCTCTTTATTGCTTTCATTTAACAGACTATTTACCAACATCGGGGGTAATTCCAAGTTGATCGCAGCAGGATTTTTGATAGCAATTGGGCAAAACCATGTGCACTGCAGGGGAGGCAGATATAACATGTGCAGAGTTATATTTGGGTGGGTTATTTTATTTCTGTGCAGGATAAATACTGGCTGCTTTATTTTTATACTGCTAATTAGATTGCAGATTGAACACACCCCACCCAAATCTAACTCTCTCTGCACATGTTATATCTGCCTCCCCTGCAGTGCACATGGGTGGTCATTCCGAGTTGTTCGCTCGCAAGCTGCTTTTAGCAGCTTTGCACACGCTAAGCCGCCGCCTACTGGGAGTGAATCTTAGCTTATCAAAATTGCGAACAAAAGATTAGCAAAATTGCGAATAGACACTTCTTAGCAGTTTCTGAGTAGCTTCAAACTTACTCGGCATCTGCGATCAGTTCAGTGCTTGTCGTTCCTGGTTTGACGTCACAAACACACCCAGCGTTCGCCCAGACACTCCTCCGTTTCTCCAGCCACTCCCGCGTTTTTCCCAGAAACGGTAGCGTTTTTTCACACACTCCCATAAAACGTCCAGTTTCCGCCCAGAAACACCCACTTCCTGTCAATCACACTACGATCACCAGAACGAAGAAAAAACCTCGTAATGCCGTGAGTAAAATACCTAACTACATAGCAAATTTACTTGGCGCAGTCGCAGTGCGAACATTGCGCATGCGCATTTAGCGGAAAATCGCTGCGATGCGAAGAAAAATACCGAGCGAACAACTCGGAATGACCCCCATGGTTGTGCCCAATTGCTAACAAAAATCCTGCTGCGATCAACTTGGAATTACCCCCATCATCAGTACCTAGTAAGGGTGTGGTATGCAAAGTCGACATTCAGAATATCAATGCCAGAATGTTGACATGTTCATAATGTAGACATATAGTTTTTTTCATAATTAAGTCTAACCCTAAAAATAACACAAAAATGTAGTCAACATGGTAAAAGTTGACATTATGAACATGTTGTCATTATGTCCATGTTAATATTTTGACTGTTGACATCCAAAACCTGTCAACATTCTGACCGGATACCCTTAGGAAGGGATATATACTTATACTATTTAAAACAACTTAAACAGATTAATGATCTATTATAGGCACAGACAAATAGACAACAATATACACAATCACATAACAATTGATGTTGCAGATTATATTATTGGTTTTTGCCTAGGAAGTACAACATCAGGACTAATTAAATGAGAAATGTCCTTCCAATGTTAGAACAGCTATACATAAAAGCAATTCTAGTAGTAAATTGGGTGAAATCAGCAATGCTTACATAAGTTGTGGATTTAATAAAAGACTTGGACGTCAACGTATGGCTGGAGGACTAGTGTATAGAATAATCGGAAGACTGACAGCACTAACTTGATCACTGCATTTTGAAGGGGAATAGAGGGTACAAAAATAAATTTTTGCCCTAAGCTCCAATTAGTCTAGGTCTGACCCTGCATATACAGCATGTCCACTGTGCCATCAGTATATGCAACTTTGTCATATTAGTATATTGTGAATTATTAATACCCGGGCCTAGCATGAATATCAAATATTTATTAGTCAGCAATGCATTGTCATTTAAAAAATGATGACAGCACTACCATTTGTATCCATGAACCAAATGTTTATTAGTATGCTCGGAACCGTGTGAGAAAAACTGTGGGAATGAGCCTCGAGTGCAAATGTTATTACCTGTATAACATTTATTATAAATATAGTGACGAATGGCAAAAAAAATAGAACCATATCCAATTGCCCACGATGAAACGTTGGGAGCGGAAAACAGGGTTTTTATCGCAATTTTTTACGGGCTATCCAGATAGATCTTACGTAAATAAAAACAATAGGCTTTTAATACCTACCGGTAAATCCTTTTCTCCTAGTCCGTAGAGGATGCTGGGGTCCACTTCAGTAGCATGGGGTATAGACTGTTCCGCAGGAGCCATTGGCATTTTAAGACTTTTTCAGAGTGTGAACTGGCTCCTCCCTCTATGCCCCTCCTCCAGACCTCAGTATAGGAACTGTGCACAGGGAGACGGACATTTCGAGAAAAGGATTTACTTTTTAAGTTAATGGTGAGATTCATACCAGCTCACACTTCAACCATGCCGCACACATGGCATTCAACAAAACACATGCCAACGGGCATGAACATTACAGCAACCGTGCTGAAAACATTTTTAACAAATTAACAACTGCAGGTAAAGTACACACAGGGCTGGGTGCCCAGCATCCTCTATGGACAAGGAGAATAGGATTTACCGGTAGGTATTACAATCCTATTTTCTCATACGTCCTAGAGGATGCTGGGTTCCACTTCAGTACCCTGGGGTTATACCAAAGCTCCAGTACGGGCGGGAGAGTGCGGATGACCCTGCAGCACCGATTGACCAAACAGTAGGTCCTCATCGGCCAAGGTGTCAAACTTGTAAAACTTAGCAAACGTGTTTGCCCCTGACCAAGTAGCTGCTCGGCAAAGTTGTAATGCCGAGACCCCCCGGGCAGCTGCCCAGGATGAGCCCACCTTTCTGGTAGAATGGGCAGTCACCGAATTCGGTAACGGCAATCCTGCCGTAGAATGAGCGTGCTGAATCGTACCTCTGATCCAGCGCGCAATAGTCTGCTTAGAAGCAGGACACCCAATCTTGTTGGGAGCATACAGGACAAATAGAGCCTCTGTTTTCCTTATCCGAGCTGTTCTCGTGACATACATTTTCAAAGCTCTAACCACATCAAGAGACTTTGACTCAGTGAAAGTGTCAGTAGCCACTGGCACCACAATAGGTTGGTTCATATGGAAAGACGAAACCACCTTTGGAAGAAATTGTTGGCGAGTTCTCAACTCTGCCCTATCTTCATGGAAGATCAGGTAAGGGTTCTTGTGAGACAAGGCCCCCAACTCAGACACCTGCCTTGCGGATGCCAAGGCCAAAAGCATCACCATTTTCCAAGTGAGAAACTTCAATTCTATCTCCTTCAGAGGTTCAAACCAATCCGACTGAAGGAACTGCAACACCACATTAAGGCCCCATGGTGCCACTGGAGGCACAAATGGAGGCTGGATGTGCAGCACGCCTTTCACGAATGTCTGAACTTCTGGAAGAGAGGCCAATTGTTTTTGAAAGAAAACTGATAAGGCCGAAATCTGGACCTTGATTGAACCCAATCTTAGGCCCGCATCCACACCAGCCTGCAGAAAATGGAGAAAACGTCCCAACTGAAACTCTTCCGTAGGAGCCTTCTTGGATTCACACCAAGACACATATTTTCTCCAAATACGGTGGTAATGTTTAGACGTTACTCCTTTCCTGGCCTGAATAAGAGTGGGGATGACTTCCTTGGGAATACCCTTTTGGGCTAGGATCCGGCGCTCAACAGCCATGCCGTCAAACGTAGCCGCGGTAAGTCTTGATACACACACGGTCCCTGCTGCAGCAGGTCCTCGCGAGGAGGAAGAGGCTGAGGATCTTCTATAAGCATCTCCTGAAGATATGGATACCAAGCCCTCCTTGGCCAGTCTGGGGCAATGAGGATTGCTCAAACCCTTGTTCTTCTTATGATTTTGAGAACTCTTGGTATCAGTGGAAGTGGAGGGAAGACATATACCGACCGAAACACCCACTGGGTCACTAGTGCATCCACTGCTATTGCTTGAGGGTCTCTCGACCTGCAACAATAACTCTGAAGCTTCTTGTTGAGACGAGATGCCATCATGTCTACTTGAGGAACTCCCCAAAGACTTGTCACCTCTGTGAAGATTTCTTGGTGGAGGCCCCATTCTCCTGGATGGAGATCGTGTCTGCTGAGGAAGTCTGCTTCCCAGTTGTCTACACCTGGAAAGAAAATTGCTGACAGAGCTCTTGCATGCCATTCTGCCCAGAGGAGGATCTTTGTCACCTCTGCCATTGCCGCTCTGCTTTTCGTTCCGCCCTGACGGTTTATGTACGCGACTGCTGTTACATTGTCCGACTGGATCTGCACGGGTTGATCTTGAAGAAGATGTACCGCTTGTAGAAGGTGTTGTAAATGGCTCTCAATTCCAGAACGTTTATGTGAAGGCAGGTTTCCTGACTTGACCATTTTCCTTGGAAGCTTTCCCCCTGTGTGACTGCTCCCCAGCCTCGGAGACTTGCATCCGTGGTTACTAGGACCCAGTCCTGAATCCCGAACCTGCGTCCCTCTAGTAGGTGAGAACTGCGTAGCCACCACCGGAGCAAAATCCTGGCTTTTGAGGACAGGATTATCTTCCGGTGCATGTGTAGGTGGGATCCGGACCACTTGTCCAACTGGAATATTCTGGCATGGAATCGGCCAAACTGTATGGCCTCATAGGCCACCACCATCTTCCCCAACAATCGAATGCATTGATGTATTGACACTCTTGTTGGCTTCAAAATCTGTTTGACCAGTCTCTGGATTTCCAGACCCTTTTCTACTGGAAGAAATACTCTCTGAACTTCTGTGTCCAATATCATCCCCAGAAAGGACAATCTTGTTGTCAGTTCCAATTGTGACTTCAGAAAATTCATGATCCAACCGTGTTGTTGGAGTACTGACAGGGAGAGTGCAATGTTCTGGACCAACCGTTCACTGGATCTCGCTTTTATCAGGAGATCGTCCAGGTAAGGAATTATATTGACTCCTTGTTGTCGAAGGAGGACCATCATCTCTGCCATCACCTTAGTGAATACCCTCGGTGCCGTGGAGAGCCCGAACGGCAACGTCTGGAACTGGTAATGGCAATTCCGTATTGCGAATCTCAGATAAGCTTGGTGAGGAGGATAAATGGGAACATGCAAGTAAGCATCTTTTATGTCTACCGACACCATAAAGTCCCCTTCCTCCAGACTGGAAATCACTGCCCTCAGAGATTCCATCTTGACCTTGAACCTTTTGAGGTAGAGATTCAGATTTTTCAGGTTTAAAATTGGTCTGACCGAGCAGTCTGGCTTCGGAACCACAAAAAGGCTTGAATAAAAACCTTCTCCATGCTGTGACAAGGGTACCAGGACAATGGGGGTAATTCAAAGTTGATCGCAGCAGGAAATTTTTTAGCAGTTGGGCAAAACCATGTGCACTGCAGGGGGGCAGATATAACATGTGCAGAGAGAGAGAGATTTGGGTGTGGTTAGTTCAATCTGCAATCTAATTTGCAATGTAAAAATAAAGCAGACAGTATTTACCCTGCACAGAAACAAAATAACCCACCCAAATCTAACTCTCTCTGCAAATGTTATATCTGTCCCCCCTGCAGTGCACATGGTTTTGCCCAACTGCTAAAAAATTTCCTGCTGCGATCAACTTGGAATTACCCCCAATTACATAATTTTTGAATTGCAGCTGTTACTACTTCTCTGTCTGGAAGAGAAGCTGGCAAGGTCGATTTTAAAAATCGGCATGGGGGGACGTCTTGAAACTCCAGTTTGTATCCATGGGACACTATTTTGTAAGACCCATAGGTCCAGGCCAGATTGAAGCCAGATCTGACTGAAAAGTTTCAGACGTGCTCCCACCCGAGCTGACTCCCGCAGGGGAGCCCCAGCGTCATGCTGCAGATTTGGCAGAAGCAGGTGTTGATTTCTGCTCCTGCGATCCTGGAGACGCTGCAGATTTCTTTCCTCTTCCCCTTCTTCCTCTTCCCCTTCCTTTACCTGCAAAGAAGGGGGAACCTTTGGCCTTTTTGTATGTGTTGGGCCGAAAGGACTGCATGTGAGAGTGATGTGTCTTTTTCGCCAGTGCAGAAGCATAAGGCAAGAGACTAATGCATCCAGTCCATCTCCAAACAAGGCCTCCCCATTATACGGGAGAGCCTCCGTATTTCTTTTGGAATCTGCATCAGCATTCCACTGGCGAATCCACAACGCACTCCGAGCGGATACTGCCATGGTTGCGGCTTTTGAACCTAAAAGACCAATATCTTTCATGGCTTCTAGCATGTATGCAGAAGCGTCTTTTATATGACCTAACGTTAGGAGTATCTCGTCACTATCTATCACGTCAATTTCCGATGACAAGTTATCTGACCATTTCTCGATAGCCCTACTCACCCAAGCAATGGTGGGCCTGAGTAGTGTACCATTGGCCACATAAATAGATTTTAACGTAGTCTCCAACTTGCGGTCTGCCGGCTCCTTCAGTGAAGCCATCCCAGATGCAGGGAGAATCACCTTTTTAGTTAACCTTGACAGGGCACTGTCTAATACAGGGGGTGACTCCCATCTTTTCCTGTCCTCTGTCGGGAAAGGATAAGCAGCCTGAATCTTTTTGGGAATCTGAAATTTCTTTTCAGGGTTTACCCAAAGTCCCTCAAATAGAGAATTCAGCTCATGAGAAGTAGGGAGAGTCACATTAATTTTCCTTTCTTTATAAAAAATAAGCTTTCTCCTGAGGTACAGGAGGGCTTTCCGTAACTTCCTTTATAGCAACAATCATATATTGAATGCTTTTTGCCATTTTAGGATCTATCCCCTTGGAATCACTATTGTTGACACAGGAATCAGAGTCCGTATCAGTATCAGTATGTACTATTTGTGCAAATGGTCTTTTATGTGACCCAGCGGGGTCGCCTATGGATGAAGAGGCAGAACTATGAAAAATCAGAGTTCTTCTCTGCAGCCTGGAAGTAGAGAAAATGGCGCTGAGCAGTATGCTGGCTGACTAAGGAGGAAGCCCCACCCGCTCAATGGCGCGTTTCTCTTCAGCATTTATGAGGTAATTATTGATACTGGCGGGGGTAGGACTGTGCCACAGCAACTTATGCCCCTTATTTATGCCAGTTTCAATAGGTTTCATGCTGCCCAGCCCCCCCCCCCCCCCCCCGCGGTCCCTGCAGTACCTGTGTATGTGTGGGCAACATGGCGCGCTGCGCTCTCGCCAGCCGCGCGGTACCTTTAGTTGTCACTTTGATTGAAGATCCTTTCTTCTAACACTCACCTGTCTTCTGACTTCTGGCTCTGCAAGGGGGGTGACGGCGTGCTGTGGGAGTGAGCACATAGCCGCAGCTAGCGTTCAGTACCCTTCAGGAGCTAATGGTGTCCTGTCAGCCAGAAGCAGAGCCATAAAACTATTCAGGAAGTTGGTTCCTACTTCTGCCCCCTCAGTCCCACGAAGCAGGGAGTCTGTTCCCAGAAGTTCTCCCTGAAAATAAAAAACCTAACATAAGTCTTATCCGAGAAACTCAGTAGAGCTCCCCCGAAGTGCATCCAGTCTGCCTGGGCACAATTCTAAACTGGAGTCTGGAGGAGGGGCATAGAGGGAGAAGCCAGTTCACACCCCTTTCAAAGTCTTAAAGCGCCCATGTCTCCTGCGGATCCCGTCTATACCCCATGGTTCTGAATGTGACCCCAGCATCCTCTAGGACGTATAAGAAATAAGATTCCTCTTCCTGCTCAGGTACTATCTCTGTAATGTGTAAAATATTCCTAATGGCTTCAATCATCAGTTGTATTCCCTTAGCAAGGGATGCATCCCCCCCTCCCTGCATATACCCATCACCGTCCCGTATCAGAGTTGGTATCAGTGTCAACTTGCATTATCTGGGCACTCCTCAGAAGATAAACATTCTGCAGCACAGGCCACTGAGTCCTTGGACATGTAATGTGGTATCCCCCAGAGTACTTTCAGAGAGTCACAGAGTATAAGGAGCCAGTCACACAGCGCTCCTGTAGGCAGTTATTATGATAAAAGCCCGGCGCCGACTAACTATCCTTAATAGGGTAGTTAGTCCTAATATAACACTCCCCCCCTGTCTATAACATCCTGGTATCGCAGAGTACTTCTGGAGTTATGTGGAGGGCAGCGCTCCCAGTCAGCGTCTCTGAAGATCTGCAGGGAGAAAATGGCGCTGGTGAGTGCTGGATCCGCTCTCAGGAAGCCACGCCCACTGTAATGGTGCGCGGCTTCCTGCACTAAGTGATTATACTGGCCTGAGGTGTTTGTAATGTTAACAGAGGGATTAGCCCCTGTTAACAAGTGTGACCAGTGTAGGGTAATATGCTGGCCCAGGGCGCCCCTCAAGCGCCGACATAATGCATGTTGCTGGACCTCCAGGAGCGCAGCGCCTCACAGCTGCGCTCCAACCCATGTACCGCCATACCCGCCGGCAACCCGCTAACCGGGACGCCGGCGCTGTACTCCCCACTCTTCTTTCTTCTGGCTCATATAGGGGGTGGCGGCCGTGCTGCGGGAGTGAGCAGTCGCCTCGTGGGCTTGCAATCAACACCCTCAAGAGCTCAGTGTCCTGTCAGCGGAGTAGAGAACCATTAACTCTTCAGGAAGTTGGTTCCTACTCCCCCCCTAAGTCCTACGAAGCAGGGAGGCTTTTGACAGCAGCCTTCCTGTACCGAACTCTAATAAATAATAAAACTAAAAAAGCTCCTAAGAGCTCCCCTAGCTGTGACCGGCTCCTCCGGGCACATTTTCTAAACTGAGTCTGGTAGGAGGGGCATAGAGGGAGGAGCCAGCCCACACTATTAAACTCTTAAAGTGCCAGTGGCTCCTAGTGGACCAGTCTATACCTCATGGTACTAAATTGGACCCCTGCATCTTCTAGGATGTAAGAGAAACAGTCTTTGGCTGTGTGTGTCCAGCAGTTTCCCCAGGTGCACCATGCTCCGAGCAGGGACCAGCGAGGACTTCTTCCAGTTGACGAGCCACCCGTGGACTTGTAGGAAGCGTACCGTCAGTTGCAGATGACCGAGGAGGACATCTTGGGAGTTTGCCAGGATCAGCAAGTCATCCAGATACGGCAGGATCCCGATTCCCTAATGACGGAGATGAGCCATCATCACGGCCATAACCTTGGTGAAGATCCGAGGGGCCGTGGCCAGTCCAAACGGCAGAGCCTGGAACGGATAGTGAAGGTCGCCAATAGCAAACCGCAGATATTGCTGATGCGATATGGCAATGGGTATATGCAGATAAGCATCTTGTATATCCAGGGATACCATATAATCTCCGGGTTCCATGGCCAGTACAATCGAGCGCAGCGTTTCCATACGGAACTTGGACACTCTCACAAATTTGTTCAGTGATTTGAGGTTGAGTATAGGCCGGAAAGACCCATTGGGTTTCAGGACCAGAAATAGGGTTGAGTAGTATCCCCCGCCTCTCTGGGACAGGGGTACAGAAACTACCACTCCTGTATCCAGGAGGGAACGCACAACCAAGTGTAGAGCTTGCAACGGGTCCGAAGGAATATCAGTCGTGCAGAACTGACGAGGGGGACGTCTCTTGAAAGAGACTGTGTACCCATGAGAGATGACTTCTCGCACCCATGCGTCTGAAGTGGTCTTTAACTAGACCTGAGTGAACTGCAGAAGTCGGCATTCCACCCTGGGATCCCCCAGGGGGAAGCCCGCCCCGTCATGCAGCAGGCTTGTCTTGTTTGGAAGCAGGCTGCCGGGCAGCCCAGGATTGTTTTGGGAACACGAGCTTGTCTCGGGTATGCCTGACCTTTTGCTGAATTTTCCCACTTGTTACACAACTCAGCAGGGAGAGGATAACGAGCTACCATCTTTTTAGACAGGGAGAATTTCATTCCTGGAGAAGACCAGGGTTCCTGACAGATGTCTACTAAATGGTCAGAATGCGGTAAGACCACTTTAGCTACCGTCTGACGTTTAAACTTATCAGGTTTCTTAGACACAGTAGTGGAATCTACATCATCATTGATTTGTAGAATCAGCTTAATAGCCTCCACTAGATCAGGGACATCAACCTGAGTTGTAGGGTCCTCGTCAGAAGCAACTGTATCAGTGTCTGACGGATCAGTATACTCCCCATCCTCATCAGAAGCATCATCTGAGATATTAGTGGATTGTGAGGAGGAAGCGGCCCACTTAGATGACCCCTTGACCCCAAGGGACATGAGGTATGCTTTTGTCTAACCAAGGATTGATTCAATTGTTGTATCTGGGTAGACAGAGTATCCGCTCAGGGCGGTTTTACCACAGGTACAATATGTGGCTGCAATAGCACATGAGTTCCCATAGGGGGTGTAAGGCGTGTCACAAGCGTAGTAAGCATAGTTGAGAACGCCGCCCAAGGTGGCTCCTGATTGGCTACAGGAGCAGCGGGCTGACTGGGAGATGTATGGCACATATTACACAGACCATCGTTCAAACTTCCCCCTCAGGCAAATCCTTGGCGCATGCACTGCATGATGCAGGAGCTTCCGCGGAATTCCCGCCCTTTGCGGTAGACATTATAGTGAATATAACCGTAGAGCGTAAGAGTACGATACAGCCAGACAAATACTATACCTGCAAAAAAATCCCCTATTTATGTGACGGTATATACAGTACAAAAACAGAGAATTATTGCGGTATGAGGCGATTCAAATACACAGTAGAATACACTTAACTGTAAATACTGCTCAGCACTATATAATAGACCCTGACGCACCTATTCCTTTAGGGTACATAATACAGTGATAGCTATAGCTGGGATACACTGAAAGTGAAATCCACACAGCAGATACACACACACACACACACACACACAATCACAGTAATAATGTGGAACACAGTGTACCCCGCTGCAGAAAATTGCTTAATCTGTATGCACCTTAATGATCTATCACAGTGTATGGCCACAGGATATCTGCTTTTTTCCCCTGGGGAGGAGACATTTCCCCATTCCTCCCCAGTGAAGGAACAGGGGAAATGTCTGTTGGTCAGCCGCAACAGTGCATACACTGTCCAACGCGGCTGACTTGACACTTCAAAATACTGCATGGGTCGGATATGCAAGAAGATCCGGCATGTTCAACCGATCAATATTTCTGCTGGGGGGTACACTGGGCTCCACAAGGATAGACATTGGGGTGTAGAGTAGGATCTTGATCCGAGGCACCAACAGGCTCAAAGCTTTGACTGTTCCCAGAATGCACAGCGCCGCCTCCTCCATAACCCCGCCTCCCTGCACAGGAGCTCAGTTTTGTAGTTGGTGCTGCAGTAAGCAGGCACATAACAGAGGGGCTGCTCCAGGCAGCCCTAAGAAGAGCTTTTTTTGAAGAAAAAAGTGAAGACTACAAGGGAAGCAGCGGTGGTAAATGTCAGAAGACATTCACTGCTGCAGCTCCAGCTCTCCCCAGCGGCGCTGTACACTACCGATCCCTGGTTGCCGGGTAACTACAGCAGGAGGCTCCGGTTTTCTTCACAGTCAGGCACACACGACGGGGGATCTCCGGGAAAGCGTGGCCGCGCTTCGGGAGGTGGTAAGTGGGTCCCGCTTGCGGGACCCGGTCTTTATCGCGATCTGGCGCGATCAGTGGGAGGCGGGCCGCGCGCGCTGGCGGTGGACACTGTGGCAGTACAGGCGATCCCACTAGATCACCAGGGCATGGGTGCAGGTCAGGTTTTCTCTCTAAACCATTTTCAGTAGCCCACAGTACCCGGTGGTTTTTGCCAGCAGGGGGATAAGGCTTAGACCTGAAGCCCCTCCCCCAGCCCCAGGGCGCCATTTCCAGCAAATGTTCACGCCCTGGAGCTGCATATCTGTCTCTCCCTCACTCCCTGGCAGTGTCTGGGCGCCATTATCTCTCAGCTTCACTGTTCCTGGGACTGCTGGGGCAAATCCTCCTGTGTAAAGCCGCCTGGTTGTCAGTGTTGTGACTTTACATGACACTTAAGTATTCTACCTGCCTTTTTAGACAGTGCTAGTTAAGAAAGTGCATTTAGTCAGGGTTTTCTAGTAAAATTACCTTGTGATATACATCCAGTTCTTACTGTGCAGTGTTATATCTATTGACTACATAGATATATATATATATATATACATACACTAGTCCAGTGCAGTATTATTGTTAGTAATAACCTCTGCATTGTACAAACTGTGACTATCTGTGTGTGCATTAGCTAGCTGAGTGGTGTCCATTTTGTGTCTTTCACTCAACTTGCTATCCCTATATTCTATAACCTGAGGGGGCTTGGTGCGTCAGGTTTTATATTGATATAGGATTTTCACAAAGATATACTTTAATACGTATTTTTCTCTGTGGTTTAGTCACCATATATCTCCTTTATCTCTGCTTGTGCTGACTACACTGCACAGAGGTTTGTGTTAAGAGGTATTGTGCTGCTGATAATTGTACTGTGTTACCTGATACTGCAAGTTATATCATGTCTGCTTCTGAGGGTAATGGTTCTGGGGCTGAACACACTGCCGGTGTTGCTGAAGCCACAGATCCCTATGAGGAGACTAATAGCAGCTGTGGGCTCTGGTTTTGGGGGCTCCTTGCCCTCCAGTGGGACTGTGGCAATGGGGGTACATAATGACCCACCATGGGCCGCTTTTTCCACGCTTCTACATACGCTAGTTAATAAACTAACACCCCCTATGGGACCCCCTATGCCGGTACAGCCGTATGTGGTCCCTGCAGCTAACCCGCCATGGGCGGACGATTTATCTGCTCAATTGAGGAAGTTGAACCAGTCCCTGACTACTAAAAAGTCTGACCATCGCTCGGCTAAGCCCAAGGGGTCCTCTAAGCGAGCTCTTGTCTCCTCACAATCCACTGCTGTCACTGACACCTCGTCGGATGAAGACGGCACTTACACTGACCCCACAGGTTCTGACTCAGATACGGCTGATGGGGAGGGTAGTTCACATGTGGATGTTCCTGATCTTTTGGAGGCTATTAAGTTGATTCTGCAGATTACGGATGATTCCGAGCCATCCGTCCCTCCTAAGAAACCAGATAGGTTCAAGTGTCAGAAGGTGGTTAAACAAGTCTTACCTCACTCTGACCACCTAGTGGATATACGTCAGGAACCCTGGGAAAACCTGGGTACGAAGTTTGTGCCTCAAAAGAAGATGCTGGCTCGCTATCCCCTCGCACTAGAGCTGTCTAAGAATTGGGAAACGCCTCCTCCAGCAGACTCACATGTGACTAGGATGGTGGTTTCCTCAGCTCTACCTGTCACTACCGTCACGTCTCTAAAAGAGCCTACAGATAAACGTGTGGAGGGTTGTCTGAAAGCGATTTACACCCTCACAGGTGCTGCACAAAGGCCGCAACATGGGCTGCAGAGGCTACTGAAGCATGGGCCTTGGAGTTAGAAGCTGAAATCTCTTCTGACCATGCTAGACAATGCTTGTCATATATTGCCACAGCTTCTCACTATATTAAAGAGGCGGCTTCTGATGCCGGTGTCCTAGCAGCCAAGGCCTCTACTACATCAGTCCTGGCTCGCCGGATATTGTGGCTGAGATCCTGGTCTGTGGATCTGGACTCAAGAAAAACCCTGGAGGTACTCCCTTTCAAGGGAGATATTCTGTTTGGGAAGGACTTAAATAAGATAGTGGCTGACTTGGCTACTGCCAAAACTGCCGTACTTCCAAACCTGGTAAGCCAAAGCCCAAAAGAGCTTGGGCGGCCCGTCAGCCAGCTTCCAAGGCCGATAAGCCTGCCGCATGACGGGGCGGGCCTCCCCCTGGGGGATCCCAGGGTGGGGGGCCAGCTTCTAGGGTATACCCAGTAATGGTTGAAGACCACTTCAGATGCCTGGGTACGGGAAGTCGTCACTCGAGGTTACGCCATAGCCTTCAAAAACCGTCCCCCTTGTCGATTTTGCCAGACAGACGTCCCGTTGGGCCAAACAAAGGCAAACACTCTACTTTCGGTGGTACAGACCCTCCTGGATACAGGAGTCGTAGTACAGGTGCCTCTTGCGCAGAGAGGCCGGGGGTACTATTCTCCGCTGTTTCTAGTCCCGAAACCGAATGGGTCCTCCCGGCCCATTCTCAACCTCAAGGCATTGAACAGGTTTGTGAAGGTTTCCAAGTTCCGTATGGAAACCATTTCGCTCTATAGTTCTTGCCTTGGAACCTGGGGACTACATGGTCTCCCTGGATATACAGGATGCTTACCTGCATATTCTTATAGCAGCGTCACATCAGCAATACCTGAGGTTTGCGATTGGCAACTGCCATTACAAGTTTCGGGCGTTACCTTTTGGTTTAACAACGGCTCCGCGAGTCTTCACGAAGGTCATGGTGGTGATGACGGTGGTACTCCGCCGTCAAGGGGTCAGGATACTGCTGTATCTGGACGATTTGTTAATCCTGGCAAATTCCCCAGAACTTCTCCTACATCATCTGGATATGACGGTCCGGTTTCTACAAGCCCACGGGTGGCTCATCAACTGGAAGAAATCCTCCCTGGTCCCTGCTCAGAGCATGGTGCATCTGGGAGCGCTATTGGACACTCACAACCAGAGGTTGTTCTTGTCTCAGGAGAAAGTCCTGAAGCTTCAGGACAGGATTCGTTGCTTCCTTTCTCGTCCGCAAGTGTCGATACATTCGGCGATGCAGGTGCTGGGCCTCATGGTGTCAGCATTCGACATGGTGGAGTATGCTCAATTCCATTCTCGCCCCCTCCAGAGGCTGATTCTAGCCAAGTGGGACGGCCTGCCTCACTGGATCAGGTCTCAAATGATCTCATTGACTCCGGAGGTCCGTCTGTCGCTGCTCTGGTGGCTCCGGGACCAACAATTGTGCAGGGGCCGTCCCTTCTGGATATCCAACTGGGTCCTGTTGACGACAGATGCCAGTCTAAGAGGATGGGGCGCGGTGCTGGAGCAACACTCCCTTCAGGGTCGGTGGACCAAGGAGGAGTCCCTCCTCTCAATCAACATTCTGGAACTGCGGGCGGTCTTCAATGCATTGAACACATATAAAACAGGAATAGAGTCAATAGCTTCTTTTGGCGCATGGGAAAAAGCCTCCAAGATAAGGAGCTAATTGTACTTTCCTAATTACAGTAATGTAATGTTGTTGTTCGTCGTACCCCCACTCACGCTGATAAGGAGTGGGTTACACACATCAAGATATCTTTTATTCTCCCATATCACACTCAAGGTATAAAGGTAATCCTGGATATCGTACCCCAACTCACATAGCAATGAATATCAGGACTCCTATCAAGGTTTCTTTATATCGTTCTTCTCAGAATGGTTCATGGAAGTGTATCCTCAATGTGTAATAGCCTCATAAACATGAAATCAAAAGAGATATCCAATGTGTAGTAAATTCTATTAGCTTATATTACATATATGATTCGTAATAAGTCACTCCCGTGCCTAAATTGCACCCTTGCTCATTCCACCGAATAAGGTATCCTTATGGTTCCAAGTGCAATATCGACATGTGTGCCCTTCACCGAAGTGTATATAAGGTGTGCGTACCCCTCACTCACAGAATGAATATGGGGAAGACTCATATAACGGTATCTTTATGTGAAGAAATGTGTCTAGCAGGCGTACCCCAACTCACACATGGGTATGGAAGCTGAATCTCATCAAGGTATCTTTATCCAGTCCTTTCTCCCAACTGGAGGCGAATCACAAAAACCTCTATAGAACTTTGGAGGGGGGAGCACCTGACCTCCAAACTCCAAAATCAAAGAGGGGGTATTCAAAGAGAATCTTTTCTTTCTCCACAATCAAGCAAGTCCCAAAGGTGAAAACGAAATGTTCCACAAAATTTTATTTAAAACGAGCCAATAAAACAATTCATCTAAAAAGCATGCAAAAAATGGTTCAAAAGTAATTCCGTTAGAAGGATGGCTACTCACACAATGATCAGTCGACGCGTTTCGGTCTCTTGGACTTTTTTCAAGACAAGTCTGCTAGACACATTTCTTCACATAAAGATACCGTTATATGAGTCTTCTCCATATTCATTCTGTGAGTGAGGGGTACGCACACCTTATATACACTTCGGCGAATCATATATGTAATATAAGCTAATAGAATTTACTACACATTGGATATCTCTTTTGATTTCATGTTTATGAGGCTATTACACATTGAGGATACACTTCCATGAACCATTCTGAGAAGAACGATATAAAGAAACCTTGATAGGAGTCCTGATATTCATTGCTATGTGAGTTGGGGTACGATATCCAGGATTACCTTTATACCTTGAGTGTGATATGGGAGAATAAAAGATACCTTGATGTGTGTAACCCACTCCTTATTAGCGTGAGTGGGGGTACGACAAACAATAACATTACATTACTGTAATTAGGAAAGTACAATTAGCTCCTTATCTTGGAGGCTTTTTCCCATGCGCCAAAAGAAGCTATTGACTCTATTCCTGTTTTATATGTGTACAATTTATTTTGGATTAAGGGGTGATATCCAGTTGAGTCAATAATTTCCATTAGGCAGCATTTCCCTTGCGCCAATTGATAGTGCACAGAAACTTTTTCCTTTTTGAATTATATGGTCTAAAATGCATTGAACCTAGCCCAGCATTTCATTCAGAACCGTCCTGTTCAAGTGCAGTCGGACAACGCCACCAGAGTGGCTTACATAAATCATCAAGGCGGCACTCAAAGCCGTTTGGCAATGAAGGAAGTCTCACGGATTCTACATTGGGTGGAACGCTATCTACCGGCCATATCGGCAATATTTATTCCGGGAGTCCTGAATTGGGAAGCGGACTTTCTCAGTCGTCAGGACGTACATGCCGGCGAGTGGGGCCTCCATCCAGAAGTGTTTCAACTCCTAGTGGAAAAGTGGGGCCTTCCAGACGTGGATCTGATGGCGTCTCGACACAATCATAAGGTTCCGGTCTTCGGAGCAAGGACAAGGGATCCTCAAGCAGCATTCATGGATGGGCTGGTGGTGCCGTGGAGGTTTTGGCTGCCGTACGTGTTCCCTCCGGTGTCACTCCTGCCCAGGGTAATTTGGAAGTTCAAGCAAGAAAAAGGAATTCTGCTTCTCATAGCTCCAGCGTGGCCCAGACGGCACTGGTTCTCAGACCTGCAAGGCCTATCGTCAGAGCGTCCAATTCTACTTCCACAACGCCCAGACCTCCTCGTTCAGGGACCCTGTGTCTACCAGGACCTAGCCCGGCTGTCTTTGACGGCGTGGCTCTTGAAGCTTCCGTCTTAAGGCTAAAGCGTTTTCTGAGGCGGTCATTCAAACTATGTTGCGAGCCCGGAAACCAGCTTCGGCTCGGATTTACTATAGGGTCTGGCATTCTTACTTTGCTTGGTGCGCATCTAACGATTATGACGCTTCCAAGTCTAGTATAGCCAAGTAGTTGGCTTTTCTTCAGCAGGGCCTGGACTTACGCCTGCGTCTGGCCTCCCTCAAGGTTCAAATATCTGTCTTGTCGGGTGGGTTTCAGAGAAAAATTGCGACCTTACCTGATGTGCATACTTTTAATCAGGGTGTGTTGCGTATCCAACCTCCATATGTCCCGCCTGTGGGACTTGTTGGTGGTATTGGAGGCATTTCAAGAGTCTCCGTTTGAACCTCTTGGTTCAGCTGATCTTAAGTGGCTTTCCCTTAAGGTGGTGTTTCTGCTGGCTATTGCTTCAGCTAGAAGAATGTCGGATTCGGGTGCCTTCTCCTGTAGTTCCCCATATCTGATATTTCACCGTGACCGGGCGGTTCTTAGGACTTGTCCCGGATATTTACCTAAGGTGGTTTCCTCATTCCACCTTAATCAGGAGATTGTGGTTCCGGCACTTGTTTCTCCTGATCTGTCTCCAAAAGAGAGGTCTTTGAATGTGGTACGGGGTCTCCGTGTCTATGTGAAGAGAACTGCTTCTATTAGGAAATCTGATTCTCTCTTTGTACTGTTTGGATTTCACAAACGTGGCTGGCCTGCTCACAAGCAGACTTTGGCCAGATGGATTAGAATGGTGATTGCACATGCTTATGTGAAGACTGGTCTTTCAGCTCCTGCTCACATTACGGCCCATTCTACTCGGTCTGTTGGACCTTCTTGTGCGGCCCGCCGTGGTGCGACCCTTGAACAATTGTGCAAGGCAGCTACGTGGTCTTCAGTGAACGAGTTCATAAGGTTCTATGACTTCGATACTGCCGCTTCCCAGGATGCTTCCTCTGGACGCCGGGTTCTTGTGCCCGCTACAGTGCGTCCCCTCCCATAAGGAACTGCTTTAAGACATCCCTAATTTCTATCCTTGTGGAGCCCAGTGTACCCCGCAGCAGAAAACGAGATTTATGGTAAGAGCTTACCTTTGTTAAATCTCTTTCTCCGAGGTACACTGGGCTCCACAAGGCGCCCACCCTGAAGCACTTAGCTTCTTTGGGTTGGTATGGCATTAGCCGCTGACACTTATCTTGTCGTGAGAGTGTGGTGTATGTGGCTACTAACCGTTGTCATCTCTTTTCCTGCTACTGCATTGGGCTGGTTAACTAAAAACTGAGCTCCTGTGCAGGGAGGCGGGGTTATAGAGGAGGTGGCGCTGTGCATTCTGGGAACAGTCAAAGCTTTGAGCCTGTTGGTGCCTCGGATCAAGATCCTACTCTACACCCCAATGTCTATCATTGTGGAGCCAGTGTACCTCTCAGAAAGAGATTTAACAAAGGTAAGTTCTTACCATAAATCTCGTTTTTCAGATTGGTTGCACAAATATACTGTACAATTATCTGGGTGATCTGCTGATATTGGACCTTATTCAGATATACACGCACATGCTGGGGGCCACTCAGATCTCCTCACATGCTGGGGGCCACTCAGCACAGGGCAAGGCAATCTAGCATGTGTGAGGCTGCCAACCGATGTGTCCGGCTTCGAAACTAAAGGTCCGTACACACTGGTTGATATATATCGGCCGTTCTCTTGAACGGCCGATATATCGCGGGACCGTCGGCCAATGTGTACGGCCGATACGTCTGTGAACTCCGTCGTTCACAGACGTATCGCGTCGGCCGCGCAGCACAGCCGACGGCCAATATATCTACCGATATATTGGTGCGTTGCTGTGTGTGTAACCGTACACATGCTGCGGTGGCCGGCGGTGATTGACAGCTGAACTAGGCGGGCGTGTGTACACGCCCGCCCAGTTCATGACGTCAGTCTCCGACGGATCGGGCAGTGTGTATGCTCAACACACTGCCCGATCCGTTCATAGATATATCTGCAGATCAATTGATCTGCAGATATATCTATTAGTGTGTACCCACCTTAAGGTGGACTCCTGGCAGTGCAACCTGGCCACACTGTCAGACGGCCTGCTGACATTTTTTCCAGAGAGGCTGAGTGTGACGTCACGCAGCCGTCCCAAAAACTGTCCCGTCCGCCCCCGTTAGGAATGCCCCCCACCAACAGCCGCCGCTGTCAATCACACTGCATCTGCATCCTATCTGGATGCGGCCACAATGTGTAAGGTCCCCCACAATGGCTGGTTTGTGTGCGCAGACCACCTGGATGCGGCAGCTGTGTGCGAACATGTGGCTGAGTCCAGGTCTGAATAAATCCCAATGTGTCCAGATAATTGTATAGCGTTTGCCCAGGCCCAGCATTAGTAATGGCTATTTAGCAGAGGGGAGCATGGCCTAGGGCAGCAGGGGTGGCTGCTCCAGGTACTTACACTTATGCAGCTGTTTAAAAATTGAGAATTTTATCATACAGTGAAAAAATAAATTACTTACTCTTTTCTCTGCATAGGTCTGCAATGCATCCATATTGACCTTGAAGGGAATGACTTCAAACACTGCCTCATAAGCCACATGTCTGTATACACTGGCCACTTATATTAGCCCATTACTGATCACCAATATTAATCTGAAAACAAAGCAAAAGAATTAGCATTATAAACCCCAAAGGATATACTTGTAAAAACGAAGCCTAGTATTAATAATAACGGAATTATGGGATGCTATGATCACTTGCTTGTTACCAGCTCTCCTTCGTTGTAAGGGAAAGGGTTCTTTCATTGAATGTGTGAACTAGCTAGCTCAGTGCTGTAGTCACTCACTTATATTTATTTACACCCTGCTCAATAAGAAATTATTTCATTGCCTTTGTATACGGCGCCCAGAACGCGCTACTCACATACAGTACACACAGTTATTTCTCATGTCAGACATTGGACCACTAAAGAGAGGCACCACTACCTTACACTTACTAGCAGCAGCGCCACTGTCACTGCACACATCTCACGTGTAATGTCATTTTACTGGCAGCCAGCAACGGGAAGGGAAGCCCGTACATACACAGTCGCGTCACATGCCAACCACCACCGATGCGCCAGTGTGCCGCCAACCAGGCGCCGATAGGTGGAACCTCGCACGCTCGCCCCATTCTGAGCAGCCGTGTCCTGTGATTGGTTAGTAAGAAGCGCTGCTTACTTTTTCTGGCCAATCCGATGACTGCGATTTTTTTATTTTGTTATATCCCTCCCCGTGTTGGAGTAGGCGTCACCGTTGCCGTGTACTGTAAGTAGCTGGTGACCGGGCGGGCGTTGAGTTCCTCAGTGTGCAGCTACAGTGAGTATGAGCGCCATAAAGTTAGGATGTACGACAAGTGCTGTCAGAATGTTCTTGTGCCAAAGCCGGGACTCTGCGCCGCCGCTGTACGCCACCGGCAGTACTACAGACTGTGCGCTACCGCGCTGTAGTGTAGCGGGAGTCGGGAGAGGCATTTCCTCCGTCGGCTCGAACAACGCTACCAGTGCCTAACTACTGGGAACATTCTTGCGACTAAGCAAGTGCAACAAGAACGGCGCTACTCATCCGGCGCTCACAGCGCCGCCGATCTTTCTGGTCAGGCAACCGTCACACTTATTACATGCAACATTAAGGTGGGGTATCTTATTAGCTATACTTTACCGCTGCTAATAGGCCCCCCCCTCATGCTCCATAATTGGGAGCAAGAAAGGGGTAAATATGCGCGCGCGGCAAAAAGGGGCGTGGTTTCGTTGGCATGGGCGTGGTTTCGCATAAAGGGGCGTGGCATTGCAGGGAAAGACTACCTTATACCCCAGTTTTGCAACCTGCACGCCCATACGTTGGCCACCACAGGAAAGAAAAATAATCCTGATTCATGCCCCTTACATTATTTGTCATTTTTCCTCCTTATAGTAATGCCCAGTATACATTATGCCACATACTGCAATGGCCCTTAGACATTATGCCGCACACAATAATGCACATGACACAATATGCACACACTGTAATGCCCCCGACACATTATGCCACACAACGTAATGCTTGTGACACATTATGCCACACACCGTAATGCCTGTGACACATTATGACAGGAATCGCAATGCCCGTTATACATTATGCTACACACTGCAATGCCCCTGATACATTATAGCACATACAATGTCTGTGACACATTATGACACACCGCAATGTCCGTGATACATTATGCCACACACTGCAATGACCCTGAGACATTATACCACATATCACAATGCCCACAATATAGTATACCATACACCGTAATGCCTGTGACACATTATGACACACACAGCAATGTCTGTGATACGTTATGCCACACACCGTAATGCCCATTACACATTAAGTCCTACAGTAAGGCTTCTAATTACTTTTCAATTACCTGCTCGTTGTCAGGGGTTTCATGCACTGGGTGTCATGCTCGTTGCCAGGGGTTTCATGCTCTTGGTTCCATGCACGGTGCCAGGGGTTTTCATGCTCAGGGTATCATGCTCGTTGCCAGGGGATCCATGCACTGGGTGTCATGCTCGTTGCCAGGTGTTTCATGCACTGGGTGTCATGCTCGTTGCCAGGTGTTTCATGCACTGGGTGTCATGCTCGTTGCTAGGAGGTAGTCCTTGTTGCTAGGGCTGTGCTCCCAGTGCCACATATGTCCCCACGGTGCCAGGTACTCGCATGCCCCAGTGCCAAATATAGCCCCCCCCCCCATGGCCAGGTACACATATGCCCCCCCAGTGCCACATATGCCCCCCCAGTGCCACATATGCCCCCCCAGTGCCACATATGCCCCCCCAGTGCCACATATGCCCCCCCAGTGCCACATATTCCCCCCCCCAGTGCCACATATTCCCCCCCCCCAGTGCCAGATATTCCCCCCCCCCCAGTGCCAGATATTCCCCCCCCCCAGTGCCAGATATTCCCCCCCCCCAGTGCCAGATATTCCCCCCCCCCGTGCCAGATATTCCCCCCCCCCGTGCCAGATATTCCCCCCCCCCCCAGTGTCAGATATTCCCCCCCCCCCCAGTGCCAGATATTCCCCCCCAGTGCCAGATATTCCCCCCCAGTGCCAGATATTCCCCCCCAGTGCCATATATACCCCCAGTGCCAGATATTCCCCAGATATTCCCCCCCAGTGCCATATATGCCCCAGTGCCAGATATCCCCCCCCCCCCAGTGCCAGATATTCCCCCCCAGTGCCAGATATTCCCCCCCAGTGCCAGATATTCCCCCCCAGTGCCAGATATTCCCCCCCAGTGCCAGATATTCCCCCCCAGTGCCATATATGCCCCCCAGTGCCATATATGCCCCCCAGTGCCATATATGCCCCAGTACCAGATATTCCCCCCAGTGCCAGATATCCCCCCCCCCCCCCCCCCCCCCCCCCCGCTTTTTGGAGGGACACGGAGGGCACAGCCTCACGGTAGATGATAGAATCAAGTGGGCTAAGGGACCTTTTCCGTAAGGGGGAGGAGTTGCGATGCAAGGGGGAGGAGCTAGGCCAGCGGGATAGTTCCTCTACTATCCACGCCACCAACTATTACCTTTAGTAATTAGGTGGTGAGCGGAGCGAGCCACCGTGCCCGAAGCGTGGCGAGCGAAGCGTGGCGAGCCCGCGAGGGTACTTTTCGGGTACCCTGTTAGCCCGTAGCTCCTCCCCCTGGTGACGTAGCTCCTCCCCTCAATACGTCACAAGGTCCCTTCAGCCCCTCCGATATAGAACCAACCCACAGCTCACCTCTCCTGTGTCCCTCCTGCTGCATCATCTCCGGCGGCCGCGGGTCTAATAGGGGGAAGTGCCGGTTCGTGAGCCAATTAGAGCTCACGGACGGCACTTTCCCCTATTAGACCCGCGGCCGCCGGAGATGATGCAGCAGGGGGGACACAGGGAGGCGCGCTGTGCCCTCTGTGTCCCTCCAAAAAGCGGCGGAGGGAAGGAGACTGCAGACTGACATGCGGACGCTCGTCCGCATGTCAGTCTGCTGTAAATCAGTGGCGCCCCCGCAGCCCCTCGCCCCCAAGCCACCGCGAGGGCTGCGGGGGCAGTAGTTACGCCACTGGTTAGCCGATACCCCTGATGCCGATACTTATCGGGGCCTATGCGCACACAAAGCATGATCCGCGATAAACAGGCTGTCAGAGCAGTGAAAATACATAGGGGTCTATTCATGCAGCAGAGAAAAGCCCTGTTTTGCGTTAAACAGGGCTTTTCTCTGCTTACCGCAATTCACAGAGCGGGTTACCGTGGAGAAGTCCCTGACTTCCCCAGCGGTACCCCCGCTCTGTGGCTGAATCGCATCAGCATACCTTTGTATGGTGAGTGCGATTCATGAAGGTGCGGAAAGCTCTGCTTTCCGCTTCTCCATGGAGTTCAGGTTCGCCATCTCAGGACGGCGTAACCTGAACTGTGGTGCGGAGACATCAGGGAAGCTCAATGCTTCCCTGATCGCTGCTCTGCACCTCGGGCTGGCTCCGCCCCCCGACCTCCCAGCAACCACTGCGGCCGGCAGGGAGGTCAACACCCTGCGCATGCGCAAAGAGACCCGCCGCTGGACCCCGCGCATCGCTGGGGAGGACCGCTGGAGATGACCTCACCGCAGGAGCCCCAGACACCGCAGCGCATCGTCGGAAGGGTAAGTATACATGAATTGCTACTTATCACAGCTATACATCGCATCGAAGCGATGCGATGTATAGTGATAAGTAGCAATTCTGTTTTCGTTTACTACATGAATAGACCCCATAGTCAGTGACTTTGGGGTCTATTCATGAAGCAGTGAAAAGAGTGGAGATGTGAAACAGTGGAGAAGTTGCCCATGGCAACCAATCAGCTGCTCCGTACAATTGTATAATATACAAACGATAAATGTTATAGGCCCTACACACTGGGCGATTTTTTGAAAGATATGAACGATCTCGTTCATAAATGAACGAGAACTCGTTCATATCTTTCAGTGTGGAGACTCCAGCGATGAACGATGCGCGTCCCTGTGCTCGTTCATCGCTGGTCTCCCGTCGGCCATATTTGCCTGCACTTCAATGCAGCCGCGTGACGGGGGGAGTGAAGAAACTTCACTCCCCCCCGCCGCCGGGTCGCTCGTCGGCCGTATCCGCCGTCGGGCAGCTCGGCGGCGGGTCGGCCAGTGAGTAGGGCCCCTTACTTTAATGCTGATTGGTTGCCATGGACAACTTCTCCATTGTTTCACATCTCCACTCTTTTCACTGCTTCATGAATAGGCCCCTATATACCACCAATCCGATGTGTTTTCGTGCGATCACGGGTTTAATTTCAGACAATCAAAGCGGCCTCTTAATTGGATACTGCGATAATGACCATTTGTCATAAATTGTGATTTATGTTTGTTTTGACCTGCCAAAATCCCTTCAGGGCTAATAGGATACCGCCCTAAAGGTATGGTTCCATGCTCCTGGTAATTACTTTTCTCTGACGTCCTAGTGGATGCTGGGGACTCCGTAAGGACCATGGGGAATAGCGGCTCCGCAGGAGACTGGGCACAAAAGTAAAGCTTTAGAACTACCTGGTGTGCACTGGCTCCTCCCCCTATGACCCTCCTCCAAGCCTCAGTTAGATTTTTGTGCCCGAACGAGAAGGGTGCACACTAGGTGGCTCTCCTGAGCTGCTTAGTGAAAAGTTTAGTTTTAGGTTTTTTATGTTCAGTGAGACCTGCTGGCAACAGGCTCACTGCATCGAGGGACTAAGGGGAGAAGAAGCGAACTCACCTGCGTGCAGAGTGGATTGGGCTTCTTAGGCTACTGGACATTAGCTCCAGAGGGACCGATCACAGGCCCAGCCATGGATAGGTCCCAGAGCCGCGCCGCCGGCCCCCTTACAGAGCCAGAAGACAGAAGAGGTCCGGAAAATCGGCGGCAGAAGACGTCCTGTCTTCAACAAGGTAGCGCACAGCACTGCAGCTGTGCGCCATTGCTCTCAGCACACTTCACACTCCGGTCACTGAGGGTGCAGGGCGCTGGGGGGGGCGCCCTGAGACGCAATAAAAACACCTTGGATGGCAAAAAATGCATCACATATAGCTCCTGGGCTATATGGATGAATTTAACCCCTGCCAGAATACACAGAAAAACAGGAGATAAGGCCGCCGAGAAGGGGGCGGAGCCTATCTCCTCAGCACACTGGCGCCATTTTCCCTCACAGCTCCGTTGGAGGGAAGCTCCCTGGCTTTCTCCTGCAGTCACTACACTACAGAAAGGGTTAAAAAAGAGAGGGGGGCACTAATTATGCGCAGTATTAATAATACAGCAGCTATAAGGGGAAAAACACTTATATAAGGTTATCCCTGTATATATATATATAGCGCTCTGGTGTGTGCTGGCAAACTCTCCCTCTGTCTCCCCAAAGGGCTAGTGGGGTCCTGTCCTCTATCAGAGCATTCCCTGTGTGTGTGCTGTGTGTCGGTACGTTTGTGTCGACATGTATGAGGAGAAAAATGATGTGGAGACGGAGCAGATTGCCTGTAATAGTGATGTCACCCCCTAGGGCAGGCATGTCCAAACTGCGGCCCTCCAGCTGTTGAGAAACTACACATCCCAGCATGCCCTGACACAGCTTTAGCATTCTCTGCCAGCAAAACTGTGTCAGGGCATGCTGGGATATGTAGTTTCACAACAGCTGGAGGGCCACAGTTTGGACATGCCTGCCCTAGGGGGTCGACACCTGAGTGGATGAACTGTTGGAAGGAATTACGTGACAGTGTCAGCTCTGTATAAAAGACAGTGGTTGACATGAGACAGCCGGCTACTCAGCTTGTGCCTGTCCAGACGTCTCATAGGCCGTCAGGGGCTCTAAAGCGCCCGTTACCTCAGATGGCAGATATAGACGCCGACACGGATACTGACTTCAGTGTCGACGGTGAAGAGACAAATGTGACTTCCAGTAGGGCCACACGTTACATGATTGAGGCAATGAAAAATGTTTTACACATTTCTGATAATACGAGTACCACCAAAAAGGGGTATTATGTTCGGTGAGGAAAAACTACCTGTAGTTTTCCTGAATCTGAGAAATTAAATGAGGTGTGTGATGATGCCTGGGTTTCCCCCGATAACAACTGATAATTTCTAAAATGTTATTGGCATTATATCCTTTCCCGCCAGAGGTTAGGGTGCGTTGGGAAACACCCCCTAGGGTGGATAAAGCGCTCACACGCTTGTAAGAACAAGGGCTCTACCCTCTCCTGAGATGGCCGCCCTTAAGGATCCTGCTGATAGAAAGCAGGAGGGTATCCTAAAATGTATTTACACACATACTGGTGTTATACTGCGACCAGCAATCGCCTCAGCCTGGATGTGCAGTGCTGGGTTGGCGTGGTCGGATTCCCTGACTGAAAATATTGATACCCTAGATAGGGACAGTATATTATTGCCTATAGAGCATTTTAAAGGATGCATTTCTATATATGCGTGATGCACAGCGGAATATTTGCCGACTGGCATCAAGTCTAAGTGCGTTGTCCATTTCTGCCAGTAGAGGGTTATGGACACGACAGTGGTCAGGTGATGCGGATTCCAAACGGCATTTGCAAGTATTGCCTTATTAAGGGGAGGAGTTATTTGGGGTCGGTCTTTCAGACCTGGTGGCCACGGCAACAGCTGGGAAATCCACGTTTGTACCCCAGGTCGCCTCTCAACATAAGAAGACGCCGTATTATCAGGCGCAGTCCTTTCGTGGGCAAGCGGGCAAAAGGTTCCTCATTTCTGCCCCGTGACAGAGGGAGAGGAAAAAGGCTGCAGAAATCAGCCAGTTCCCAGGAACAGAAGCCCTCTCCCGCCTCTGCCAAGCCCTCAGTATGACGCTGGGGCTTTACAAGCAGAATCAGGCACGGTGGGGGCCCGTCTCAATGAATTTCAGCGCGCAGTGGGCTCACTCGCAATTAGACCCCTGGATCCTTCAGGTGATATCTCAGGGGTACAAATTGGAATTTGAGACGTCTCCCCCTCGCCGTTTCCTAAAGTCGGCTTTACCGATGTCTCCCTCTGACAGGGAGGCAGTTTTGGAAGCCATTCACAAGCTGTATTACCAGCAGGTGATAATCAAGGTACCCCTCCTGCAACAGGGAACGGGGTATTATTCCACACTGTTGTGGTACCGAAGCCGGACGGCTCGGTGAGACCGATTCTAAATCTAAAATCTTGAACACTTACATACGGAGGTTCAAATTCAAGATTGAGTCACTCAGAGCAGTGATTGCGAACCTGGAAGAAGGGGACTACATGATGTCTCGGGACATCAAGGATGCTTACCTTCATGTCAAAATTTACCCTTCTCACCAAGGGTACCTCAGGTTTGTGGTACAGAACTGTCACTATCAGTTTCAGACGCTGCCGTATGGATGGTCCACGGCACCCCGGGTCTTTACCAAGGTAATGGCCGAAATGATGATACTCCTTCGAAGGAAGGGAATTTTAGTTATCCCTTACTTGGACGATTCCCTGATAAGGGTAAGATCCAGGGAACAGTTGGAGGTCGGTGTAGCACTATCTCAGGTAGTGTTGCGGCAGCACGATTGGATTCTCAATAATCCAAAATCGCAGCTGATTCCGACGACTCGTCTTCTGTTCCTAGGGATGATCCTGGACACAGTCCAGAAAAAGGGGTTTCTCCCGGAGGAGAAAGTCAGGGAGTTATCCGAGCTAGTCGGGAACCTCCTATAACCGAGCCAAGTCTCAGTACATCAATGAAAGGGTTCTGGGAAAAATGGTGGCTTCCTACGAAGCAATCCCATTCGGCAGATTCCACGCAAGAACTTTCCAGTGGGACCTGCTGGACAAATGGTCCGGGTCGCATCTTCAGATGCATCAGCGGATAACCCTGTCACCAAGCACAAGGGTGTCTCTCCTGTGGTGGTTGCAGAGTGCTCATCTTCTAGAGGGCCGCAGATTCGACATTCAGGACTGGGTCCTGGTGACCACGGATGCCAGCCTGCGAGGCTGGGGAGCAGTCACACAGGGAAGGAATTTCCAGAGCTTATGGTCAAGCCTGGAGACATCACTTCACATAAATATCCTGAAGCTAAGGGCCATTTACAATGCTCTAAGCTCAGCATGACCTCTGCTTCAAGGTCACCCGGAGTTGATCCATTCGGACAACATCACGGCAGTCACCCACGTAAACAGACAGGGTGACACAAGAAGCAGGAGGGCAAGGCAGAAGCTGCAAGGATTCTTCGCTGGGCGGAAAATCATGTGATAGCACTGTCAGCAGTATTCATTCCGGGAGTGGACAACTGGGAAGCAGACTTCCTCAGCAGACACGACCCCCACCCGGGAGAGTGGGGACTTCACCCAGAAGTCTTCCACATGTTTATAAAACTCGACAAGTATTGCGCCAGGTCAAGGGACCCTCAGGCAATAGCTGTAGACGCTCTGGTAACACAGTGGGTGTACCAGTCAGTGTATGTGTTCCCTCCTCTGCCTCTCATACCCAAGGTACTGAGAATTATAAGATGGAGAGGAGTAAGCACTATATTCGTGGCTCCGGATTGACCAAGAAGGACTTGGTAACCGGAACTTCAAGAGATGCTCACGGAGGATCCGTGGCCTCTACCTCTAAGAAGGGACCTGCTCCAGCAAGGACCCTGTCTGTTCCAAGACTTACCGCGGCTGCGTTTGACGGCATGGCGGTTGAACGCCGGATCCTGAAGGAGAAAGGCATTCCGGATGAAGTCATTCCTATCCTGATCAAAGCCAGGAAAGATATAACCGCAAAACATTATCACCGCATTTGGCGAAAATATGTTGCGTGGTGCGAGGCCAGTAAGGCCCCGACGGAGGAATTTTCAACTAGGTCGATTCCTACATTTCCTGCAAACAGGAGTGTCTATGGGCCTGAAATGGGGGTCCATTAAGGTTCAAATTTCGGCCCTGTCAATTTTCTTCCAAAAAGAACTAGCTTCAGTCCCTGAAGTTCAGACGTTTGTGAGAGGGGTACTGTATATACAGCCTCCTTTTGTGCCTCCAGTGGCACCTTGGGATCTAAATGTAGTTTTTGGGTTCCAAAAGTCACATTGGTTTGAACCACTTAAATATGTGGAGTTAAAATATCTCACATGGAAAGTGGTCATGCTGTTGGCCCTGGCATGGCCCAGGTGCGTGTCAGAATTGGCGGCTTTATCCTGTAAAAGCCTGCATCTGATTTTCCATTCGGACAGGGCGGAATTGAGGACTTGTCCTTAGTTTCTCCCTAAGGTGGTTTTTCAGCGTTTCACCTGAATCAACCTATTGTGGTGCCTGCGGCTACTAGGGACTTGGAGGACTCCAAGTTGCTAGACGTTGTCAGGGCCCTGGAAATATAGGTTTCCAGGACGGCTGGAGTCAGAAAATCTGACTCGTTGTTTATTCTGTATGCCCCCAACAAGCTGGGTGCTCCTGCTTCTAAGCAGACTATTGCTCGTTGGAATTGTAGTACAATTCAGCTTGCACATTCTGTGGCAGGCCTGCCACAGCCAAAGGGGTATATGCAATTCACGGCGAATCGCGGCAATTTTTCGCCGTTTTTTTTTTTTTTTTCGACTCAATTCGCCAGGTGAATTCTGGCAGGTGGCTGCCGGAATTCACCATGTTCAATGAAAAACGGATTCGCCAGAACCGCGGGCGAAAATCGGCCGATTTGGCGGATTTTGCCGCGATTTTAAAAAACGGGAAAAACCCGGAAAAAAAATGGCGTGGGGTCCCCCCTCCAAAGCATAACCAGCCTTGGGCTCTTCGAGCTGGTCCTGGTTCTAAAAATGCAGGGAAAAATTGGGCATGGATCCCCCGTATTTTTAAAACCAGCACCGGGCTCTGCACCTGGTGCTGGTGCCAAAAATACGGGGGACAAAAAGAGTAGGGGTCCCCCGTATTTTTAACACCAGCATCGGGCTCCACTAGCTGGACAGATAATGCCACAGCCGGGGGTCACTTTTTTATGCCGTGCCCTGCGGCCGTGGCATTAAATATCCAACTAGTCACCCCTGGCCGGGGTACCCTGGGGGAGTGGGGACCCCTACAATCAAGGGGTCCACCCCCCCCCAGCCACCCAAGGGCCAGGGGTGAAGCCCGAGGCTGCCCCCCCCATCCAATGGGCTGCGGATGGGGGGGCTGATAGCCTTTTGTGATAATGAAAAGAATATTGTTTTTTCCAGCAGTACTACAAGTCCCAGCAAGCCTCCCCCGCAAGCTGGTACTTGGAGAACCACAAGTACCAGCATGCGGGAGAAAAACGGGCCCGCTGGTACCTGTAGTACTACTGGAAAAAAAATACCCAAATAAAAACAGTACACAGACACCTTGATAGTAAAACTTTATTACACACTACCGACACACACATACTTACCTATGTTGACACGCCGACTGCCACGGTCTCCGACGATCCGAGGGTACCTGTGAAAAAATTATACTCGCCTTCCAGCGTCCAGAGGTACATCCACGTCCAGATATAAATCCACGTACTTGTTAAAAAAACAAACCGAACACCCGCTCCATACCGGACTAAAAGGGGTCCCATGCTTTCACATCAGACCCCTTTCTCCCGAATGCCGGGACATCACGTGACTCCTGTCACTGAAGTCCCTTCAGCCAATCAGGAAGCGCTACTTCCGTGGCGCTCACCTGATTGGCTGTGCGCTGTCTGAGCTGTGACAGCGCATCGCAAAGCCGCTCCATTAGTTTCAATGGTGGGAACTTAGCGGCTAGCGGTGGGGTTACCCGCGGTCAGCCGCTGACCAGCGGGTGACCTCACCGCTAGCCGCTAAGTTCCCACCATTGAATAAAATGGACGGGGCTGTGCGATGCGCTGTCTGAGTTCAGACAGCGCACAGCCAATCAGGTGAGCGCAACGAAGTTGCGCTTCCTGATTGGCTTTAGAGACCTTTGTGTGACAGCTGTCACTGACAGGTGTCATTCGTGGAAAGGGGTCTCGTGTCAGCATGGGACCCCTTTCAGTCCGGTGGTCGGGTATTTGCGATTTGTTATTTTGCCAAGTACGTGGATTTATCTCTGGACCATGGCTGAGGTGAGTATATTGAACTTTTCTTTTCAGGTATCCGTGGATTCTACTTGGAGAAGAGGACCGATGTCGGCGTGTGAACATAGGTAAGTATGTGTGTGTCGGCAGTGTGTAATAAAGTTTTACTGTCACGGTGTGTGTGTCCTGTTTTTATTTGGGTATTTTTTTCCCAGTAGTACTACAGGTACCAGCGGGCCCATTTTTCTCCCGCATGCTGGTACTTGTGGTTCTCCAAGTACCAGCTTGCGGGGGAGGCTTGCTGGGACTTGTAGTTCTGCTGGAAAAAACAATATCTTTTCATGATCACAAAAGGCTATCAGCCCCCCCATCCGCAGCCCATTGGATGGGGGGGACAGCCTCGGGCTTCACCCCTGGCCCTTGGGTGGCTGGGGGGGGGGACCCCTTGATTGAAGGGGTCCCCACTCCCCCAGGGTACCCCGGCCAGGGGTGACTAGTTGGATATTTAATGCCACGGCCGCAGGGCACGGCATAAAAGTGACCCCCGGCTGTGGCATTATCTGTCCAGCTAGTGGAGCCCGATGCTGGTGTTAAAAATACGGGGGACCCCTACTCTTTTTGTCCCCCGTATTTTTGGCACCAGCACCAGGTGCAGAGCCCGGTGCTGGTTTTAAAAATACGGGGGATCCCCTGTCAATTTTTTCCCCGCATTTTTAGAACCAGGACCAGCTCGAAGAGCCCGAGGCTGGTTATGCTTTGGAGGGGGGACCCCACGCCATTTTTTTTTAGGATTTTACCGTTCCAGCAATTTAAAAAAAAAAAAAAAAATATTTTAAAAAATATATAAATAATATTTGTGCCTCCAAAAAAAAAAAAAAAAAGTACCTAATCCCTTCTAATATAAATAGATATGCTATTCCTAAAAAAAAAAAACACCAAAAAAAACATGTTTAAAATTTTTTTTATTGTTTTCACCCTCCAAAGTGTGGCGGATTGAAAATGACGAATTTGCTGTCTAAAAGCACTGCTGTCGAATTTCCAAACTTGAATTGAATATGCTTTGGTCGAATTGCTGCACTTGTATCATTGCAGAAAAGTCGAATTTGCAAAAATTCGAATTTCAAAAAGTCGAATTTTGAAAGTCCGTTTTTTGGTCGGAAAGCACTGAATTGCATAGGCGAATTTTTTTTTTTGTCGAAAATGACCCGAAATTCGACAATTTCGGGAATTCGACCGCAATTGCATATACCCCAAAATCTGTAAAAGCCCTTTCCACAAGGAAGGTGGGCTCATCTTGGGCGGCTGCCCGAGGGGTCTCGGCTTTACATCTTTGCCTAGCAGCTACTTGGTCAGGAGCAAATACGTTTGTAAAATTCTACAAATTTGATACCCTGGCTGAGGAGGACCTGGAGTTCTCTCATTTGGTGCTGCAGAGTCATCCGCACTCTCCCGCCCGTTTGGGAGCTTTGGTATAATCCCCATGGTCCTTACGGAGTCCCCAGCATCCACTAGGACGTCAGAGAAAATAAGAATTTACTTACCGATAATTCTATTTCTCGTAGTCCGTAGTGGATGCTGGGCGCCCATCCCAAGTGCGGATTGTCTGCAATACTGGTACATAGTTATTGTTACCAAAAAAATCGGGTTATTGCTGTAGTGAGCCATCTTTCAGAGGCTCCTCTGTTATCATGCTGTTAACTGGGTTCAGATCACAAGTTATACGGTGTGATTGGTGTGGCTGGTATGAGTCTTACCCGGGATTCAAAATCCTTCCTTATTGTGTACGCTCGTCCGGGCACAGTATCCTAACTGAGGCTTGGAGGAGGGTCATAGGGGGAGGAGCCAGTGCACACCAGGTAGTTCTAAAGCTTTACTTTTGTGCCCAGTCTCCTGCGGAGCCGCTATTCCCCATGGTCCTTACGGAGTCCCCAGCATCCACTACGGACTACGAGAAATAGAATTATCGGTAAGTAAATTCTTATTTTTGGAGTTATAAACCATGAGGTGTTTTTCTGTGCATTGCCTCTTTAATGTGTCGAAGTTGCTTATCCTTTAAGATTGATAATGTTATGCCCCCTACACACTTGGAGATCCGCCGCTGAGCTGCCGACGACAGATACGAGCGACCTGGCAGCGGTCACTCCCCCTGTCACCCGGCTCCATAGCACTGCATGCTAATATGAACGAGATTGTCCATATTGGCCTGCATGCATAAGCAGCCCGGCACCACCTATGAGCGAGCGCAGGGCCGCGCATCGTTCAGCGTTCATCGTTGGTGCCCACACACTGAACGATAGAAACGAGTTCTCGTTCATATCGTTCAGTGTTAACGCCTAATGTGTAGGGCCCATTAGTTGTGGTTCTCTCTTTTAGGATTATTATTTAAAGGAGGAGTTTGTGGAATCTGAAGGTCCATACACACTACACGAGAAAGTAAAAGATATCACCTCGAAGGGCCAATCTGAGAGAGAGCATTTACAATCTCGTCTAGTGTGTACACTCAGTGTCGTTAACAATGCGCGCTCCGTGAATAGTTAACGACCCCCTACCTCATCTGAACATGTACAGACGAGGGAGGTCCTTGATAACCATAGCATCTGCAGCATGGGCGTCGTTTCCCTCGCCACCCCCCGGCCGTCACTCCCTTCCCTGCTGACCTCAGCAAGAGTGTATGCACTTGCAGATGCTGGCACCCCGCCACCGCTGATATCTGCGTCAGCAGGGACTCGTTTTGTGTGCATGGGCCTTTAGCTGATGATAAGCAGATTTAGTAACTCTTTGATCTAATTCACCATACCACCCTTCCTATAGCTCTGGTGTGTGTGTATTAACTGTATTGGTTCAGCTCAATGAAATTAAGACCACACGCAACAAGAATGTGAAATAATACTAGGGAGATTCCTTTATAATAGGTTTAAAAAAAAAAAAAAGGCACTGCGCCGTGAATGTAGTCACAGCGTAATAAAAAAAAAAGTGTTTAAAAAAACAAAAAACATTTGGTTTAAACTAGCCAACCCTGATTTGAGGCGACCAGGCAGGTGATACATCCCCTCTTAGACTCTGAAATGGGCATTTAATTGTATTTTTTTTTTTTTCTCTCTTACATCCTAGAGGATGCTGGGCACTCCGTAAGGACTATGGGGTATAGACGGGCTCTGCAGGAGACATGGGCACTCTAAGACTTTAGATGGGTGTGAACTGGCTCCTCCCTCTATGCCCCTCCTCCAGACCTCAGTTAGATCCTGTGCCCAGAGGAGACTGGATGCACTGCAGGGGAGCTCTACTGAGTTTCTCTGAAAAGAGTTTTGTTAGGTTTTTTATTTTCAGGGAGCACTGCTGGCAACAGGCTCCCTGCCTTGTGGGACTGAGGGGAGAGAAGCAGACCCACTTTCCTGGACTGATGGGCTCTGCTTCTTAGGCTACTGGACACCATTAGCTCCAGAGGGTCGGAACACGGGTGTCGTCCTAGCTGTTCGTCCCGGAGCCGCGCCGCCGTCCTCTTCACAGAGCCAGAAGATAGAAGCCGGGTAAGTATATGAAGTAAGAAGACGTCAAAGGCGGCAGAGGACTTCAGTACTTCAGAAAGGTACAGCGCAGGGTCGCGCTGCGCGCCGTTGCTCCCACACACACACAAGGCACAGCAAGGGCGCAGGGGGGGCGCCCTGGGCAGCAAGAATTACCTCACATAAAACTGGCACCATTATTAGATACTGCGGAGGCAGTATATTATGAAACCCCCGCCAGTATAAAAAAATGAGCGGGACCGAAGCCTGCCGTCGAGGGGGTGGGGCTTGATCCTCCAGCACTAACCAGCGCCATTTTCTCCACAGCCTGCTGCAGAGAAGCTGCTCCCGGACTCTCCCCTGCTGAACAAGTAACAGGGGACAAAAAACGATGGGGGGCACATTTATTTGGTGCAAATTTTATATATATATATATATATATATATATATATAATATATATAATATATATATATATATATATATATATATATATATATATATAAAATTTGCACCAAATAAATGTGCCCCCCATCGTTTTTTGTCCCCTGTTACTTGTATATATATATATGCGCTGTACAGGCTGAGACTTTGTTTTAAGTATCTAGGGGCGCTGGGTGTGTGCTGGCATACTCTCTCTCTCTCTCTCTCTGTCTCTCCAAAGGGCCTTATTGGGGGGCTGTCCCCATATTCATATATCCCAGTGTGTGTGGGGGTGTCAGTACATGTGTGTTGACATGTCTGAAGCCGAGGGATCGTCGAGGGAGGATGCAGAGCAGATGGTGGTGGTGTCTCCGTCGGCACAGCTGACACCAGATTGGTTGGATATGTGGAATGTTTTAAATGCTAATGTGACCTTATTACATAAGAGATTGGACAAAGCAGAGTCCAAGGAAAAAGCAGGGAGCCAATCCATGGTTTTGGCTGTGTCACAAGACCCCTCAGGGTCCCATAAACGTCCCTTTTCCCAAATTGCAGACAGTGATACCGACACGGATTCCGACTCCAGTGTCGACTATGATGCAAGGTTACACCCAAGGGTGGCCAAGAGTATTCAATATATGATTATTGCAATAAAAGATGTTTTGCATATCACGGAGGACCCCGCTGTCCCTGACACGAGGGTCTGCATGTTTAAGGAAAAGAAACCTGAGGTAACGTTTCCCCCATCTCATGAGCTGAACGCTTTATTTGAAAAGGCTTGGGAAACTCCAGACAGGAGACTGCAGTTTCCCAAGAGAATTATTATGGCGTATCCTTTCCCCTCAAAGAATAGGTTACAGTGGGAATCCTCACCCACGGTGGACAAGGCCTTAACGCGCTTGTACAAAAAGGTTGCACTACCGTCCCACGGACACGGCAGCCCTCAATGACCCTGCGGATCGCAGGCAGGAAACTACCTTAAAATCAATTTATACGCATACGGGTGCCCTGCTCAGACCAGCAGTAGCGTCGGCATGGGTGGGTAGCGCAATTGCAGCGTGGACAGATAACTTGTCATCTGACATTGACACCCTAGATAAAGATAGTATTTTGTTGACCTTGGGTCACATTAAGGACGCAGCGTTGTATATGAGAGAGGCTGCGAGAGATATTGGGCTGTTGGGTTCAAGAGCCAATGCCATGGCAGTTTCTGCTAGAAGGTCCCTGTGGACCCGTCAATGGACAGGTGATGCTGATTCAAAGAGACATATGGAGGCTTTACCTTACAAAGGTGAAGTTTTATTTGGGGAGGGCCTCGCGGACCTGGTTTCCACAGCTACCGCGGGTAAGTCTTTTTTGCCTTATGTTCCCCCACAGCAAAAGAAAACGCCTCAATACCAGATGCAGTCCTTTCATTCGCATAAGTTCAGGAAGGGTCGGGGCTCTTCCTTCCTCGCCAGAGGTAGAGGGAAAAGAACACGCTACGGCTAGTTCCCAGGAACAGAAGTCCTCCCCGGCCTCTACAAAATCCACCGCATGGCGCTGGGGCTCCGCTGAGGGAGTCCGCACCGGCGGGGGCACGTCTTCGACTCTTCAGCCAAGTCTGGGTTCAGTCGGATTTGGATCCTTGGGTGGTCGAAATTGTATCCCATGGCTACAAACTGGAGTTCGAAGAGGTGCCTCCACGCCGATTTTTCAAATCGGCCTTGCCAGCTTCTCCCCAGAGAGGGAAATAGTTTCAGCTGCCATACAAAAGCTGTGTCAACAGCAGGTGATTATAAAGGTTCGCCTAGTGCAACAGGGGAAAGGGTTTTATTCAACTCTATTTGTGGTCCCGAAGCCGGATGGCTCGGTCAGACCAATTCTGAATCTAAAATCCCTGAACCTATATTTGAAAAGGTTCAAATTCAAGATGGAATCTCTCCGGGCAGTGATCTCCATCCTGGAAGGGGGGGGATTTTATGGTGTCCCTAGACATAAAGGATGCATACCTTCATGTCCCCATATATCCGCCTCATCAAGCGTACCTGAGATTCGCTGTACAGGATTGTCATTACCAGTTTCAGACGTTGCCGTTTGGGCTTTCCATGGCCCCGAGAATTTTCATCAAGGTAATGGCGGAAATGATGGTGCTCCTGCGAAAGCAAGGCGTCACAATTATCCCATACTTGGACGATCTCCTGATAAAGGCAGATCAAGAGATCAGTTACTGAAAAGCGTGTCTCTCTCCCTGAGAGTACTACAACAACACGGCTGGATTCTAAATCTGCCAAAGTCGCAGTTGGTCCCGACGACTCGGCTGGCATTTTTGGGCATGGTTCTGGACACGGAAAAAAAGAGGGTTTTTCTCCCAATGGAAAAAGCCCAGGAACTCCAGAACATGGTCAAGGACCTGCTAAAACCAAAAAGAGTGTCAGTTCATCAATGCACTCGAGTATTGGGAAAGATGGTGGCGGCCTACGAGGCCATTCCGTTCGGCAGGTTCCATGCGAGAACTTTTCAGTGGGACCTTCTGGACAAGTGGTCAGGGTCCCATCTACAAATGCATCGGAGGATAAGCCTGTCCCCCCCAGGGCCAGGGTATCTCTCCTGTGGTGGCTTCAGAGTGCTCACCTTCTAGAGGGTTGCAGGTTCGGCATTCAAGATTGGGTTCTTGTGACCACGGATGCGAGCCTCCGAGGATCGGGAGCAGTCACGCAAGGGAGAAATTTTCAGGGAATATGGTCAAGCCAGTAGGCTTGTCTACACATCAATGTGCTGGAATTAAGGGCCATATACAACGGCCTACAACAAGTGGAGAGTCTTCTTCGCAACCTACCCGTTCTGATTCAGTCAGACAACGTCACAGCAGTGACACATGTAAACCGCCAAGGCGGGACAAGGAACAGAGCAGCAATGGCAGAAGCCGCCAGGATTCTTCGCTGGGCGGAAAATCGTGTAAGCGCTCTGTCAGCAGTCTTCATTCCGGGAGTAGACAACTGGGAAGCAGACTTCCTCAGCAGACACGATCTCCGTCCAGGAGAGTGGGGACTTCATCAAGAAGTCTTTGCAGAGGTAACAAGTCGTTGGGGACTTCCTCAAATAGACATGATGGCGTCACGCCTCAACAAAAAGCTTCGGACGTATTGTTCCAGGTCGAGGGACCCTCAGGCAGTGGCGGTGGACGCCCTAGTGACACCGTGGGTGTTTCAGTCGGTCTATGTGTTTCCTCCACTGCCACTCATCTCAAAAATATTGAGAATCATAAGACGAACAAAAGTGCAGACAATACTCATTGTTCCAGATTGGCCTCGAAGGGCCTGGTATTCAGATCTTCAGGAAATGCTCACAGAAGATCCGTGGCCTCTTCCTACCAGGGAGGACCTGTTACAACGGGGGCCCTGTGTGTTTCAAGACTTATCGCGGTTACGTTTGACAGCATGGCGGTTGAACACCAAATCCTAGCTAGGAAAGGTATTCCAGGGGAAGTCATCCCTACTCTAATCAGAGCTAGGAAGGAGGTAACGGCGAAGCATTATCACCGTATCTGGAGGAAATATGTATCTTGGTGTGAAGCCAAGAATGTTCCTACGGAAGATTTTCAGCTGGGTCGTTTTCTCCACTTTCTACAGAAAGGAGTGGATATGGGCCTTAAGTTAGGCTCCTTTAAGGTGCAGATTTCGGCCTTATCTATATTCTTTCAGAAGGAATTGGCTTCTCTCCCAGAAGTCCAGACTTTTGTAAAGGGAGTGCTGCACATCCAACCTCCTTTTGTGCCCCAGTGGCACAGTGGGACCTTAACGTTGTGTTACAGTTCCTTAAATCACACTGGTTTGAACCTCTTCGAACGGTTGAATTAAAATTTCTCACTTGAAAAAGTGGTCATGTTGTTGGCCTTGGCATCTGCGAGGAGGGTGTTTGAATTGGCGGCTTTGTCTCACAAGAGCCCCTATCTGATTTTCCATGAGGATCGAGCAGAGTTGAGGACTCGTCCTCAATTTCTACCTAAGGTGGTGTCGTCGTTTCATGTGGACCAACCTATTGTGGTGCCTGTGGCTACGGGTGACTTGGAGGGTTCCAAGTCCCTTGATGTAGTCAGGGCCTTAAAAATTTATGTAGCCAGGACGGCTCGGGTTAGGAAAACAGAGGCACTGTTTGTCCTGTATGCGGCCAACAAAGTTGGCGCTCCTGCTTCTAAGCAGACTATTGCTCGCTGGATCTGTAACACTATTCAGCAGGCTCATTCTACGGCTGGATTGCCGTTACCAAATTCTGGAAAAGGCCCATTCCACTAGGAAGGTGGGCTCTTCTTGGGCGGCTACCCGAGGTGTCTCGGCATTAGAGCTTTGCCGAGCAGCTACTTGGTCGGGTTCAAACACTTTTGCAAAATTCTACAAGTTTGATACCCTGGCTGATGAGGACCTCATGTTTGCTCAATCGGTGCTGCAGAGTCATCCGCACTGTCCCGCCCGGTCTGGAGCTTTGGTATAATACCCATGGTCCTTACGGAGTCCCCAGCATCCTCTAGGACGTAAGAGAAAATAAGATTTTAAACCTACCGGTAAATCTTTTTCTCCTAGTCCGTAGAGGATGCTGGGTGCCCGTCCTAGTGCGGACTATTTCTGCAAGGCTTGTATATAGTTGTTGCTTACATAAGGGTTATGTTACAGTTGAGATCAGTCTCTGGCTGATGCTGTTTTGTTCATGCTGTTAACTGGTTTATACCAGGTTGTACTGTGTGTATGGTGTGGGCTGGTATGTATCTCGCCCTTAGATTATCAAAAATCCTTTCCTCGTACTGTCCGTCTCCTCTGGGCACAGTTTCTCTAACTGAGGTCTGGAGGAAGGGCATAGAGGGAGGAGCCAGTGCACACCCATCTAAAGTCTTGGAGTGCCCATGTCTCCTGCGGAGCCCGTCTATACCCCATGGTCCTTACGGAGTCCCCAGCATCCTCTACGGACTAGGAGAAAAAGATTTACCGGTAGGTTTAAAATCTTATTTTTTTAACGTCCTAGTGGATGCTGGGGACTCCGTAAGGACCATGGGGAATAGACGGGCTCCGCAGGAGACTGGGCACTCTAAGAAAGATTTAGTACTACTGGTGTGCACTGGCTCCTCCCTCTATGCCCCTCTTCCAGTCCTCAGTTAGAATCTGTGCCCGGACAGAGCTGGGTGTATTTTAGTGAGCTCTCCTGAGCTTGCTAATAAGAAAGTATTTTAGTCAGGTTTTTTATTTTCAGAGAGCTTCTGCTGGCAACAGACTCTCTGCTACGTGGGACTGAGGGGAGAGAAGCAAACCTACTAACTGCGGCTAGGTTGCGCTTCTTAGGCTACTGGACACCCATTAGCTCCAGAGGGATCGAACACAGGAACCTAACCTTGGTTGTCCGTTCCCGGAGCCGCGCCGCCGTCCCCCTCACAGAGCCAGAAGACAGAAGCCGGCGGGTTGAAGCAAGAAGACGTCAAAATCGGCGGCAGAAGACTCCTGTCTTCATATGAGGTAGCGCACAGCACTGCAGCTGTGCGCCATTGCGCCCACACTAACCCACACACTCCGGTCACTGTAGCGCGCAGGGGGGGGGGGGGGGGGGCGCCGCCCTGGGCAGCAATTGATTACCTCCTGGCAAAAAAGCAGCATATATACAGCTGGGCACTGTATTATGCATGAGCCCCCGCCATTAATTTTACACAAAATCGCGGGACAGAAGCCCGCCGCTGAGGGGGCGGGGCCGCCTTCCTCAGCACTCACCAGCGCCATTTTCTCTCCACAGCTCCGCTGTGAGGATGCTCCCCAGGCTCTCCCCTGCAGACTCACGGTAGAAAGAGGGTAAAAAGAGAGGGCGGGCACATAAATTTAGCGCATTAATCATATATACAGCAGCTACTGGGTAAACACTAAATTACTGTGTGATTCCTGGGTCATATAGTGCTGGGGTGTGTGCTGGCATACTCTCGCTGTCTCTCCAAAAGGCCTTGTGGGGGTCCTGTCCTCATATAGAGCATCCCCTGTGTGTGTGGTGTGTCGGTATGCGTGTGTCGACATGTTTGACGAGGAGGGCTATGTGGAGGCAGAGCAGGTGCAGATGAATGAAGTGTCTCCGCCGACGGCGCCGACACCTGATTGGATGGATATGTGGAAGGTGTTAAATGATAATGTAAACTCCTTGCATAAAAGGTTGGATAAAGCTGATGCCTTGGGACAGTCGGGGTCTTAGCCCATGCCTGATCCTACAGCGCAGAGGCCGTCAGGGTCTCAGAAGCGCCCACTATCCAAAATTGTTGACACAGATATCGACACGGATTCTGACTCCAGTGTCGATGACGATGATGCAAAATTGCAGCCTAAAATGGCTAAAGCCATCCGCTACATGATTTATAGCAATGAAGGATGTATTGCACATATCAGAGGTAAACCCTGTCCCTGACAAGAGGGTTTATATGTATGGGGAGAAAAAGCAAGAGGTGACTTTTCCCCCTTCACATGAGTTATGTGAAAAAGCGTGGGATTCCCCCGATAGGAAAGTGCTGATTTCCAAAATTTTACTTATGGCGTACCCTTTCCCGCCAACGGACAGGATGCGCTGGGAATCCTCCCCTAGGGTAGATAAAGCTCTGACACGCTTATCTAAGAAGGTGGCCCTGCCGTCACAGGATACGGCCTCCCTAAAGGATCCTGCCGATAGGAAGCAGGAAAGTATCCTGAAGTCTGTTTATACACATTCAGGTACTCTACTGAGGCCGGCGATTGCGTCGGCCTGGATGTGTAGTGCTGTAGCAGCATGGACAGATAATCTGTCTGAGGAACTGGATACCTTAGACAAGGATACCATTTTACTGACCCTGGGGCATATAAAAGACGCTGTCCTATATATGAGGGATGCCCAGAGGGACCTTTGCCTACTGGGCTCTAGAATAAATGCAATGTCCATTTCTGCCAGAAGGGTCCTGTGGACTCGGCAATGGACAGGTGATGCAGACTCCAAAAAGCACATGGAGGTTTTACCTTACAAGGGTGAGGAATTGTTTGGGGACGGTCTCTCGGACCTAGTTTCCACAGCTACGGCTGGGAAGTCAATTTTTTTTGCCATATATTCCCTCACAGCCTAAGAAAGCACCGTATTACCAAATGCAGTCCTTTCGATCACAAAGAAGCAAGAAAGTCAGAGGTGCATCCTTTCTTGCCAGAGGCAGGGGTAGAGGAAAGAAGCTGCACCATACAGCTAGTTCCCAGGAACAGAAGTCCTCCCCGGCTTCCACTAAATCCACCACATGACGCTGGGGGCTCCACAGGTGGAGCCAGGAGCGGTGGGGGCGCGTTCCGAAATTTCAGCCACCAGTGGGTTTGCTCACAGGTGGATCCCTGGGCTATACAGATTGTGTCTCGGGGATACAAGCTGGAATTCGAAGTGATGCCCCCTCACCGTTACCTCAAATCGGCCCTGCCAGCTTCCCCCATGGAAAGGGAAGTAGTGTTAGCGGCAATTCACAAGTTTTATTTCCAGCAGGTGGTGGTAAAGGTTCCCCTCCTTCAACAGGGAAGGGGATACTATTCCATAATGTTTGTGGTACCGAAACCGGACGGTTCGGTCAGACCCATATTGAATTTAAAGTCCCTGAACATTTATCTGAAAAGATTCAAATTCAAAATGGAATCGCTCAGAGCGGTCATTGCAAGCCTGGAAGAGGGGGATTTTATGGTGTCTCTGGACATCAAGGATGCTTACTTGTATGTCCCCATTTATCCACCTCATCAGGAGTACCTCAGATTTGTGGTACAGGACTGTCATTACCAATTCCAGACGTTGCCGTTTGGGCTTTCCACGGCACCGAGAATATTTACCAAGATAATGGCAGAAATGATGGTGATCCTGAGAAAGCAAGGAGTCAGTTATCCCATACTTGGATGATCTCCTCATAAAGGCGAGGTCCAGAGAGCAGTTGCTGATCAGCGTAGCACACTCTCAGGAAGTGTTGCAGCAGCATGGCTGGATTCTGAATATCCCAAAGTCGCAGCTGATTCCTACGACGCGTCTGCCCTTTCTGGGCATGATTCTGGACACAGACCAGAAGAAGGTGTTTCTCCCGGCGGAGAAGGCTCAGGAGCTCGTGACTCTAGTCAGAGACCTCTTAAAACCGAAACCGGTGTCGGTGCATCACTGCACGCGAGTCCTGGGAAAGATGGTGGCATCGTACGAAGCCATTCCCTTCGGCAGGTTCCTTGCGAGGATATTTCAGTGGAATCTGTTGGACAAGTGGTCCGGATCGCATCTTCAGATGCATCGGCTGATCACCCTGTCCCCGAGGGCCAGGGTGTCTCTTCTGTGGTGGCTGCAGAGTGCTCACCTTCTCGAGGGCCGCAGGTTCGGCATACAGGACTGGGTCCTGGTGACCACGGATGCGAGCCTCCGAGGATGGGGGGCAGTCACTCAGGGAAGAAACTTCCAAGGGTTGTGGTCAAGTCAGGAGGCTTTTCTGCACATAAATATCCTGGAACTAAGGGCCATATACAACGCCCGGAGTCAAGCGGAGCCTGTGCTTCGCAACCAACCGGTGCTGATTCAGTCAGACAACATCACCGCAGTGGCTCATGTAAACCGCCAGGGCGGCACAAGAAGCAGAGTGGCGATGGTGGAAGCCACCAGGATTCTTCGTTGGGCGGAGAATCACGTGCAAGCACTGTCAGCAGTGTTCATTCCGGGAGTGGACAACTGGGAAGCAGACTTCCTCAGCAGGCGCGACCTCCACCCGGGAGAGTGGGGACTTCATCACGAAGTCTTCACTCAGATCGATGGGAACTGCCACAGGTGGACATGATGGCATCCCGTCTCAACAAAAAGCTACAAAGGTATTGCGCTAGGTCAAGAGACCCTCAGACGATAGCTGTGGACGCACTAGTAACACCGTGGGTGTTCCAGTCGGTCTATGTGCTTCCTCCTCTTCCTCTCATACCCAAGGTGCTGAGAATCGTAAGAAAAAGAGGAGTGAGAACAATACTCATTGTTCCGGATTGGCCAAGAAGGACTTGGTACCCGGAACTGCAAGAAATGCTCACAGAGGACCCATGGCCTCTGCCTCTCAGACAGGACCTGTTGCAACAGGGGCCCTGTCTGTTCCAAGACTTACCGCGGCTGCGTTTGACGGCATGGCGGTTGAACGCAGGATCCTAGCGGAAAAAGGCATTCCGGATGAAGTTATTCCTACGCTGATAAAGGCTAGGAAGGACGTGACAGCAAAACACTATCACCGTATATGGCGAAAATATGTTGCCTGGTGTGAGGCCAGGAAGGCCCCTACAGAGGAATTCCAGCTGGGCCGGTTCCTGCACTTCCTACAGTCTGGAGTGACTATGGGCTTGAAGTTGGGGTCCATAAAGGTCCAGATTTCGGCCCTATCCATTTTCTTTCAAAAGGAACTGGCTTCTCTTCCTGAAGTTCAGACGTTTGTTAAGGGAGTGCTGCATATTTAGCCCCCTTTTGTGCCACCAGTGGCACCTTGGGATCTCAACGTGGTGTTGGGTTTCCTGAAATCCCACTCGTTTGAGCCACTCAAGACCGTGGAGCTAAAGTATCTCACGTGGAAGGTGGTCATGCTATTGGCCTTAGCTTAGGCTAGGCGTGTGTCAGAATTGGCGGCTTTGTCATGTAAAAGCCCCTATCTGGTTTTCCATATGGACAGGGCAGAATTACGGACTCGTCCGCAATTTCTGCCGAAGGTGGTGTCATGTTCTCATTTGAACCAACCTATTGTGGTGCCTGCGGCTACTCGTGACTTGGAGGATTCCAAGTTGCTTGATGTAGTCAGGGCTTTGAAGATCTATGTAGCCAGGACGGCTGGAGTCAGGAAAACTGACTCGCTGTTTATCCTGTATGCATCCAACAAGCTGGGTGCTCCTGTTTCACAGCAAACCATTGCTCGCTGGATCTGTAACACGATTCAGCAGGCTCATTCTGCGGCTGGATTGCCGCATCCAAAATCAGTGAAAGACCATTCCACAAGGAAAGTGGGCTCTTCTTGGGCGGCTGCCCGAGGGGTCTCGGCATTACAGCTTTGCCGAGCAGCTACTTGGTCGGGTTCAAACACATTTGCTAAGTTCTACAAGTTTGATACCCTGGCTGAGGAGGACCTTGTGTTTGCCCATTCGGTGCTGCAGAGTCATCCTCACTCTCCCGCCCGTTTGGGAGCTTTGGTATAATCCCCATGGTCCTTACGGAGTCCCCAGCATCCACTATGACGTTAGAGAAAATAAGATTTTACTCACCGGTAAATCTATTTCTCGTAGACCGTAGTGGATGCTGGACGCCCGTCCCGAGTGCGGACTTTCTGCAATACGTGTATATAGTTATTGCTTAATAAAGGGTTATGTTATGTTGGCATCCATTGTTTGATGCTCTGTTGTTCATACTGTTGACTGGGTAAGTTTATCACAAGTTATACGGTGTGATTGGTGTGGCTGGTATGAGTCTTACCCTGGATTCCAAAATCCTTTCCTTGTAATGTCAGCTCTTCCGGGCACAGTTTCCTTAACTGAGGTCTGGAGGAGGGGCATAGAGGGAGGAGCCAGTGCACACCAGATAGTACCTAATCTTTTCTTTAGAGTGCCCAGTCTCCTGCGGAGCCCGTCTATTCCCCATGGTCCTTACGGAGTCCCCAGCATCCACTACGGACTACGAGAAATAGATTTACCGGTGAGTAAAATCTTATTTTTTTTTCCAAGCTTCCAGAAAAAATACTTTGCATAGTGTGACCTATAATCTGGTAGTAGAGCAGGCAAATAACATGATCCAATGAGCTTTGCAATACATTCCCAGTGCAAATTCTTTGTATTTTGAAGGCAGAATGGGCAGATTTAAAGTATGTGTGGGGAATGAAGCCTCCCTTTCTGGGCATCAGAATGGATACTCAACATTGCAGTTGGTCTGTTCTACTATTGTGTATTTCTCATACGTCCTAGAGGATGCTGGGGACACTTCAAGAACCATGGGGTATAGACGGGATCCGCAGGAGACATGGGCACTTTAAAGACTTTTAAGGGGCGTGAACTGGCTCCTCCCTCTATGCCCCTCCTCCAGACTCCAGTTTAGAATTGTGCCCAGGGAGACTGGTCACACACAGGGGAGCTCTACTGAGTGTCTCTGAAAAGACTTTATGTTAGGTTTTTTATTTTCAGGGGGGCTGCTGGCAACAGTCTCCCTGCATCGTGGGACTTGGGGGAGAGAAGTCAGACCTACTTCTGAGTTTAAAGGCTCTGCTTCTTGGCTACAGGACACCATTAGCTCCTGAGGGTTTAGAACACTAGGTACGCCTGGGGGTTCACTCCCAGAGCCCGCCGTCACCCCCCTTAGAGAGCCAGAAGACAGGTGAGTAGAAGATCAGAAGACTTTAGTGACTGCTTTCTGAGGTACTGCACAGCAATCGCGCTGCGCGCCATGCTCCCACACACAGCAGCAATAAAGGGCGCGGGGGAAGGGGGCACCCTGGGCAGCATAAAATCCTCTTTTTAAGGCGGGCAAGAGTGGATTGGAGTGCCTGGGCACAAGATCCAAAACCCCGCCAGTAATATATATTAAGAAAATAGCCGGGCTGAAGCGTGCTATTAAGGGGGCGGGGCTTAGCCCTCACAGCTCTCACCAGCGCTATTTTCTCTTCACAGAAGCTGCAGAGACGCTTGTCCTCTTCTCCAAACACTGTTGTACAAGTAACAGGGTGCAAAACGGGGGGGGGCGGGGGGCACATAATTTGGTGCAAATATAAAAGCGCTACTTACTGGTCTGGGGCTTCATATTAGAGTTTCAGATCTGGGATTGAGCGCTGGGTTGTTAGCTGGCAAACTCCCTCTATGTTTCTCTGACAGGCTTTACTGTGGGTCTGTCCCCTATTTGCCCAGTGTGTCTTTGGGTGTCGGTACACGTGTGTCGACATGTCTGAGGCTGAGTGCTCTTCCCAGGAGGAGACTGTGGTAGGGACAGAAACGGATGTGGGAGGGACCCTGTCAGCAACGCCGACTCCTGATTGGGTAAATGTGTTGAATGCCTTGAATGCTAATATGGCTCTTATTACTAAGAGATTAGATAAATCTGAATCTCAGAACCAGAGATGGAAGAAATGGGTGGTCTTCAGTATGCCGACTGACGGGATCCCGGCGCACAGTATACCGGCGCCGGGATCCCGACAGCAGGCATACAGACACTTATTCTCCCTTGTGGGGGTCCACGACCCCCCTGGAGGGAGAATAAAATAGCGTGGCGAGCCCGCAAGGGGCTCATTTGCGCTCGCCACACTGTCGGTAAGCCGGCGGTCGGGCTCCCGGCGCCTGCATACCATAGTGAACCCGGAATAAATCTGTGGAGGATGTGTTCTCACAGGTCCAGACCCCTTCGGGGTCACAAACGTTCATTTGCTCAGTTGGCAGACACAGATACCGACACGGACACTGACTCCAGTGTCGACTATAGTGATGCCAAATTAGACCCAAAATTGGCAAAGAACATCCAGTACATGATTGTGGCAATAAAAGACGTGTTACATATCACGGAGGACCCTGCTGTTCCTGATACTAGGGTCTGTATGTTTAAGGGAAAGAAATCTGAGGTAACATTTCCGCCCTCTCATGAACTGAATACCTTTTTTGAAAAAATGTGGGAATATCCTGACAAAGTTTCTGATTCCCAAAAAGATTCAGGTGGCGTATCCGTTCCCCTCTGGGGATAGAGATAAGTGGGAATCATCTCCCATTGTGGACAAGGCTCTATCACGGTTGTCTAAAAAGGTGGCTTCACCGTCTCCTGACACGGCAGCCCTTAAGGAACCTGCGGATCGTAGACAGGAGACTACGTTAAAATCCATTTACATTGCCACAGGTACGCTGCTCAGACCAACCATTGCATCAGCGTGGGTGAGTACTGCTATTGAAAAATTGGCAGATAAGTTGTCATCTGATATAGATACCCTAGATAGGGATAGCATCCTGTTAACTCTGGGTTATATCAGGGACGCTGCGGCCTACCTAAAGGAGGCGGCGAGAGATATTGGCATTTTGGGATCAAGAGCCAATGCTTTGGCAATTTCAGCTAGACGAGCATTGTGGATTCATCAATGGAATGCTGATGCTGACTCTAAGAACGCTATGGAGTCTCTCCCATATAAAGGTAGTGTCTTGTTTGGTGAGGGTCTCACTGATTTGGTATCTATGGCTACCGCGGATAAGTCGTCATTTTTGCCTTATGTTCCTCCACAACAAAAGAAAGCTCACCACTTTCAGATGCAGTCCTTTCGGCCAAATAAGTACAAAAAAGTCAGAGGTTATTCCTTCCTTGGCAATAGAGGAAAAGGTAAAAGATCTCCGGCCGTGGCAGGTTCCCAGGAGCAGAAGTCCTCCCCGGCTTCTACCAAATCCACCGCATGTAGCTAGGGCTCCTCTGCGGGAGTCCGCACCGGTGGGGGCACGTCTCGGGCTCTCCAGTCAATTCTGGGCTTGTTCGGCCCTGGACCCATGGGTTTTAGAAATGGTGTCCCAGGGGTACAAACTGGAGTTTCAAGGCGTGCCCCCTCACCGATTTTTTTTTTTTTTTTTTTTTTTTTTTTTTTTTTTAAATCGGCCTTACCAGCTTTTCTTCCGGACAGGAAGGTTGTAAGCGATGCGATACAAAAGTTGTGTCTAAATCAAGTCATTACCAGGGTTCCCCCGTCACAACAGGGAGAAGGCTTTTATTCAAGCCTGTTTGTGGTTTCGAAACTGGACGGTTCAGTCAGACCAATTCTGAACCTAAAGTCCCTCAATCTTTACCTAAGAAAATTCAAATTCAAGATGGAATCTCTCCAAGCAGTGAATTCCAGTCTGGAGGAAGGGGATTTCATGGTGTCGGTCGACATAAAGGATGCCTACTTACACGTCCCCATATATCCTCCGCATCAGGTTTACCTGAGGTTTGCTATTCAGGATTGTCATTACCAATTTCAGACGTTGCCGTTTGATCTGTCCACGGCTCCGAGGATTTTCACCAAGGTAATGGCGGAAATGATGTTTCTCCTTCGCAAACAAGGAGTCACAATTATCCCTTACTTGGATGATCTCCTGATAAAGGCAAGATCCAAAGACAAGCTGGAGCAGGACATTGCGCTCTCCCTGACCGTTCTACAGCAACATAGTTGGCTCCTTAACTTGCCGAAGTCACATTTGAATCCGACAAAACGGCTGTCGTTTTTGGGAATGATTCTGGACACGGACTTACAGAGAGTTTCTCTTACGCCCTAGAGGATGCTGGGGACTCCGTAAGGACCATGGGGAATAGACAGGCTCCGCAGGAGACATGGGCACTAAAAAGAACTTTAGATATGGGTGTGCACTGGCTCCTCCCTCCTATGCCCCTCCTCCAGAACTCCGTTTGATACTGTGCCCAGAGGAGACTGGGTGCATTACAGGGAGCTCTCCTGAGTTTCCTGAAAGAAAGTACTTTTGTTAGGTTTTTTATTTTCAGGGAGCACTGCTGGCAACAGACTCCCTGCTTCGAGGGACTGAGGGGAGAGAAGCAGACCTACTTAACTGCTAGGCTCTGCTTCTTAGGCTACTGGACACCATTAGCTCCAGAGGGAGTCGGAACGCAGGTCTCTCCTAGCTCTTCGTCCCGGAGCCGCGCCGTGTCCTCCTCACAGAGCCGGAAGATAGAAGCCGGGTGAGTATAAGAAGAAAGAAGACTTCAGATCTTCACTGAGGTAACGCGCAGCGGTAACGCTGCGCGCCATTGCTCCCGCACAACACACACATGGCAGGCACTGTAAGGGTGCAGGGCGGGCGCCCTGGGCAGCAATTAAACCTCTAATCTGGCAAAATAAGGGCATATATGGGCTCTACAGCATATATAGAGAACCCCCGCCAGTTTTTTAAATAAATCGAGCGGGACCGAAGCCCGCCGCTGAGGGGGCGGAGCTTGTTCCTCAGTACTCACCAGCGCCATTTTCTCCACAGCACACCGCTGAGAAGCTGGCTCCCCGGACTCTCCCCAGCTGAACACGGTGACAGAGGATTTAAAAGAAGGGGTGGGGCACATAATTTGGCGCAGTGTAATATTAAAAGCGCTATCTGGGTAATTTTATTCCCTGGGTCATTGGCGCTGGGTGTGTGCTGGCATACTCTCTCTCTCTGTCTCTCCAAAGGGCCTTGTGGGGGAACTGTCTCCAGATACGGAATTCCCTGTGTGTGTGAGTGGTGTGTTGGTACGCGTGTGTCGACATGTCTGAAGCGGAAGTCTCTTCTAGGGAGGAGATGGAGCAAATGTGTGTGGGGTCTCCGTCGGCAACGCCGACACCTGACTGGTTGGATATGTGGAATGTGTTAAATGCAAATGTGAATTTATTACACAAAAGGTTGGACAAAGCTGAGTCCATGGAGTGTACAGGGAGCCAAACCCTGCCTCTCACTATGTCGCAGGGACCTTCTGGGTCTCAAAAGCGCCCACTATCCCAAATAGTTGACACTGATACCGACACGGACTCTGACTCCAGTGTCGACTACGATGATGCGAAGTTACAGCCCAAATTGGCTAAAAGTATTCATTATATGATCATTGCAATAAAAGAGGTGTTGCATATCACAGATGACCCCTCTGTCCCTGACACGAGGGTGCGCATGTATAGGGAAAAGAAACCTGAGGTAACCTTTCCCCCATCTCACGAGCTGAACGAATTATTTGAAAAGGCTTGGGAATCTCCAGACAAAAAGCTGCAGATTCCCAAAAGGATTCTTATGGCGTATCCGTTCCCGACTAAGGACAGGATACGATGGGAATCCTCCCCGAGGGTGGATAAGGCGTCGACTCGCTTATCCAAAAAGGTAGCGCTGCCATCTCAAGATACGGCAACCCTCAAGGATCCTCCTGATCGCAGGCAGGAGACTACCTTGAAGTCTATTTACACACATACTGGTACCCTACTCAGACCGGCAATAGCGTTGGCGTGGGTTTGTAGCGCTGTAGCAGCGTGGACAGATACCTTATCTGCTGATATAGATACGCTGGATAAGGAAACCATTTTATTGACCCTGGGTCATATTAAAGATGCTGTCCTGTATATGAGAGATGCTCAGAGAGACATTGGCCTACTGAGTTCCAGAGCCAACGCTATGGCGATTTTGGCTAGACGAGCCTTATGGACTCGACAATGGACGGGCGATGCCGACTCGAAGAGGCATATGGAGGTTTTACCTTACAAGGGTTAGGAATTGTTTGGGAAAGGTCTCACGGACCTGGTTGCTACGGCAGGTAAATCAACTTTTTGCCTTATGTTTCCTCACAGCCTAAGAAACCACCACATTATCAGATGCAGTCCTTTTGGTCGCATAAACCCAAGAGAGTGCGGGGATCTTCCTTTCTTGCCAGAGGTAAGGGAAAAAGCTGCCAACCACAGCTAGTTCCCAGGAGCAGAAGTCTTCCCCGGCCTCTACAAAATCCACCGCATGACGCTGGGGCTCCACTGAGGGAGTCCGCACCAGTGGGGGCACGTCTTCGACTTTTCAGCCACGTCTGGGTTCACTCACAGGTGGATCCCTGGGCAATAGAAATTGTTTCCCAGGGTTACAAGCTGGAATTCGAAGAGGTGCCCCCTCGCCGGTTTTTCAAATCTGCTCTACCGACTTCTCCCCTAGAGAGGGAGGTAGTGTTAAATGCAATTCAAAATTTGTGTCTTCAGCAAGTGGTGGTCAAAGTCCCCCTGCTGCAGCAGGGGATGGGGTATTACTCAACCCTGTTTGTAGTCCCGAAACCGGACGGTTCGGTCAGGCCCATTTTGAATTTAAAATCCTTAAACCTTTACTTAAAAAGGTTCAAGTTCAAGATGGAGTCGCTCAGAGCGGTCATAGCCAGCCTGGAAGGGGGGGATTATATGGTGTCCCTGGACATAAAGGATGCATACCTTCATGTCCCCATATATCCCCCTCATCAAGCGTTCCTGAGGTTTGCAGTACAGGATTGTCATTACCAATTTCAGACGTTGCCGTTTGGGCTTTCCACGGCCCCAAGAATTTTCACAAAGGTAATGGCGGAAATGATGGTGCTCCTGCGCAAGCAGGGTGTCACAATGATCCCGTACTTGGACAATCTCCTAATAAAAGCGAGATCAAGAGAACAGTTGCTGAACAGCGTATCACTCTCCCTGAGGGTGTTGCAACAGCACGACTGGATTCTCAATATCCTAAAGTCACAGTTGGTTCCAACGACTCGCTTGCCTTTCTTAGGTATGGTTCTGGATACAGACCAGAAAAGGGTTTATCTTCCGACGGAAAAGGCCCAAGAACTCGTGTCTTTGGTCAAGGACCTATTGAAGCCAAAAAGGGTGTCGGTGCATCACTGCACTCGAGTTCTGGGAAAGATGGTGGCGACTTACGAGGCCATTCCATTCGGCAGGTTCCATGCGAGAACGTTTCAATGGGACCTGCTGGACAAGTGGTCCGGGTCTCATCTACAGATTCATCAGATGATCACCCTGTCCGCCGAGGCCAGGGTATCTCTCCTGTGGTGGCTGCAGAGAGTGCTCACCTTCTGGAGGGTCGCAGGTTCGGCATTCAGGACTGGGTTCTGATAACCACGGACACGAGCCTCTGAGGTTGGGGAGCAGTCACACAGGGAAGAAGCTACCAGGGTCTCTGGTCGAGCCAGGAGGCTTGTCTTCACGTCAACGTACTAGAATTGAGGGCCATATACAACGGCCTTCGTCAAGCGGAGTCTTTCCATCGCGACCTACCGGTTCTGATTCAGTCAGACAACATCACCGCAGTGGCTCATGTAAACCGCCAAGGTGGAACAAAGAGCAGGGTGGCAATGGCAGAAGCCACCAGGATTCTTCGCTGGGCGGAAAATCATGTAAGCGCTCTGACAGCAGTCTTCATTCCAGGAGTGGACAACTGGGAAGCAGACTTCCTCAGCAGACACGATCTACATCCAGGAGAGTGGGACTTCATCAGGAAGTCTTCACAGAGATTGCAAGTCAGTGGGGACTGCCTCAGATACAAAAAGAGGGTGTACACTGACAGTGAATGCGCAATAAAAGCAGACTGAGCAGCCTTGCTACTACACCAGGAGGGACAAACACATAAATCCCTAGATTTCTAGTACTAGGAAAATGTGCAGCATCCATTGGCGCTCAAACCGTAAGATGAATCCCTTGAATTGTGGAGGGATGAACGGAATGAAACCATGTAGGTTACAAGATAAAGTGCATTTATTATTGTGAAACAAACACACCAACACAAATGAACAATAAAATGTACAGGTTTAAAAATACAGATTAAAAAACAGATTTATAAAAAAAACAAACGTGGACTGGGAGGCAGTGACTTGTTTAAAGTGCCTGTGCGGTAAGTAAATGATCAATCTCTCACCATCTGGTGGCCCTGCGGTGGGCTAGCTTAGAGTAAGCAGTAATGGTCCAGAGCTGAAATAGCCCGGCACCACCGCATGGAGCATAGATCAGCACGTGGGTCCTTCCAATGGTATCACCGCTCCTTTGTCCAGTCCTCTATCCAGATGCAACGCGTTTCGGTCAAGTACCTCTGACCTTTCTCAAGTTTTGGATGGAGGATATAGATCTGGGCATCTATTTATACTCGTGTCTAATTTTCATTGCTGTCACCTGTATTCCCAAAGTGCGCCTCATCTCACCGGCTTGTACTACCGGAAATGACGCACTTTGCGTTCCAGCGCCGGCCAGAAGTGTTGCGATGTGCGTTCCGTTACTTTACCGGAAGTACTATCCCGGCCGCAGCGATCACCTCAATGGCAAATCTCTTGGAGAATTCCTCACTCAGGACTTATGCTGTCCATAAAATATGCAATATATTGTCCCAGTTTAGATGTCAGACGGTTTTATTTCATCCATCTTGTCATACATTGGCAGATCGTTATAATTGAATCCTTGTCGGCCATCTTTGTTACTGGAAAGACCACCTTTTTCCATAATCTTAGTGTAGTGGAGATCTAATTTCAATTTGAAGCCAGAATTCCATCTCGTTTTCATATACCTTTCATGGAGAAGACCCTCTCTGACCAAACTTTGTGGTACTTTATATTACCCGAGTAGGGTCACTCCTCTTTCGGATTGTATTAGATGGAATTCTCACAACGGATGTGTGCCCACATGTAAGTCACAAAAAACAAGAGAGAAAAAGGGAAAAAGATTAAAAATACATATAATATATTAAAAACATAAATTCAATCTAAAAACCACTTTAATTCAAAGTCGGCATTGTGGCCGTTGGGTTTTAAAGAATTTAAGTCAAATATCCAGCGCATCTCATTTTGTGCCAGACATTTTTCAAGATCTCTATTTTTCCAGTTGGACTTAACTTGTTGAATGCCTAAATATCTGATGATATGTCCCTCACACTTATTGTGCACTTTAGTGAAATGCTCTGAAAAAGGATGACTATCCAGGCCCTTGCGGATATTATACACATGCTCCGCCATTCTGGTTTTCAAGGGCCTGGATGTCTTTCCCACGTATATTTGCCCACACCTGCACTCAAGAAGATATATAATATTTCTTGAGTGACAGGTGATGAAGTCCCTGATCTTATATTTCTTCCCATTGACTGTAAATTCTATACATTTTCGTGGGATATCTTTTTTTAGTGGTTGTAAGACACATCAGACAAGCACCACACCTATGAAAACCCTGGTTGCACGTTCTAGCCAGGGATTTTTCTGGTAAACTGCTCTTAACCAATCGATCCTTCAGGGATTTTGCTTTTTTGTAAATAAACGTGGGTTTATTGGGAATGATTTTCCCAATAACAGGATCATCCTGCAGAATTCTCCAATTATGTTTGAAGATACGTTCAATTTTCTTGTGATGTGCACCATATTTGGTAACAAAAGCCCATTCATATGGATTTCCGCTTGCCGGTACCAAATTCGGTAAAGGCCCATTCCACTAGGAAGGTGGGCTCTTCTTGGACGGCTGCCCGAGGGGGTCTCTGCATTACAGCTTTGCCGAGCAGCGACTTGGTCGGGTTCAAACACCTTTGCGAAGTTCTACAAGTTTGATACCCTGGCTGATGAGGACCTCTTGTTTGCTCAATCGGTGCTGCAGAGTCATCCGCACTCTCCCGCCCCTTTTGGAGTTTTGGTATAATCCCCATGGTCCTTACGGAGTCCCCAGCATCCTCTTGGACGTAAGAAAATAAGATTTTAAACCTACCGGTAAATCTTTTTCTCCTAGTCTGTAGAGGATGCTGGGCGCCCGTCCCAGTGCGGACTACATTCTGCATGACTTGTATATAGTGATTGCTTACATAAGGGTTATGTTACAGTTTGATCAGTCTCGGGCTGATACTGTTCTGTGTCATACTGTTGACTGGTTCGTATTTCCAGGTTATACGGTGTGGATGGTGTGGGCTGGTATGAATCTCGCCCTTAGATTAACAAAAATCCTTTCCTCGTACTGTCCGTCTCCTCTGGGCACAGTTTCTCTATCTGAGGTCTGGAGGAGGGGCATAGAGGGAGGAGCCAGTGCACACCCATATCTAAAGTTCTTTTCTCTGACGTCCTAAGTGGATGCTGGGGACTCCGTCAGGACCATGGGGATTAGCGGCTCCGCAGGAGACAGGGCACAAAAGTAAAAGCTTTAGGATCAGGTGGTGTGCACTGGCTCCTCCCCCTATGACCCTCCTCCAAGCCTCCGTTAGATTTTTGTGCCCGGCCGAGAAGGGTGCAATCTAGGTGGCTCTACTAAAGAGCTGCTTAGAGTAAAAGTTTTGTTAGGTTTTTTATTTTCAGTGAGTCCTGCTGGCAACAGGCTCACTGCATCGAGGGACTTAGGGGAGAGAAGTGAACTCACCTGCGTGCAGGATGGATTGGCTTCTTAGGCTACTGGACACCATTAGCTCCAGAGGGAGTCGGAACACAGGTCTCACCCTGGGGTTCGTCCCGGAGCCGCGCCGCCGACCCCCTTGCAGATGCCGAAAAGTGAAGAGGTCCAGAAACCGGCGGCAGAAGACTTTTCAGTCTTCATAAGGTAGCGCACAGCACTGCAGCTGTGCGCCATTGTTGTCAGCACACTTCATAGCAGCGGTCACTGAGGGTGCAGGGCGCTGGGGGGGGCGCCCTGGGCAGCAATGATAGTACCTTATTCTGGCTAAAAATACATCACATATAGCCCCTGGGGGCTATATGGATGTATTTAACCCCTGCCAGGTCTCAGAAAAACGGGAGAAGAAGCCCGCCGAAAAGGGGGCGGGGCCTATTCTCCTCAGCACACAGCGCCATTTTCCCTCACAGAAATGCTGGTGGGAAGGCTCCCAGGCTCTCCCCTGCACTGCACTACAGAAACAGGGTTAAAACAGAGAGGGGGGGCACTTATTTGGCGATATGACTATATATATTAAAATGCTATAAGGGAAAAACACTTATATAAAGGTTGTCCCTGTATAATTATAGCGTTTTTGGTGTGTGCTGGCAAACTCTCCCTCTGTCTCCCCAAAGGGCTAGTGGGGTCCTGTCCTCTATCAGAGCATTCCCTGTGTGTGTGCTGTGTGTCGGTACGTGTGTGTCGACATGTATGAGGACGATGTTGGTGAGGAGGTGGAGCAATTGCCTGTAATGGTGATGTCACTCTCTAGGGAGTCGACACCGGAATGGATGGCTTATTCAAGGAATTACGTGATAATGTCAACAGAGACGGCCGGCAAACAAAATAGTACCTGTCCAGGCGTCTCAAACACCGTCAGGGGCTTTAAAACGCCCATTTACCTCAGTCGGTCGACACAGACACGGACACTGATTTCAGTGTCGACGGTGAAGAAACAAACGTATTTTCCTTTAGGGCCACACGTTACTTGTTAAGGGCAATGAAGGAGGTGTTACATATTTCTGATACTACAAGTACCACAAAAAAGGGTATTATGTGGGGTGTGAAAAAACTACCTGTAGTTTTTCCTGAATCAGATAAATTAAATGAAGTGTGTGATGATGTAAGGCGCTCACACGCTTATCAAAACAAGTGGCGGTACCGTCTCCAGATAGGGCCGTCCTCAAGGAGCCAACTGATAGGAGGCTGGAAAATATCCTAAGAAGTATATACACACATACTGGTGTTATACTGCGACCAGCGATCGCCTCAGCCTGGATGTGCAGAGCTGGGGTGGCTTGGTCGGATTCCCTGACTAAAAATATTGATACCCTTGACAGGGACAGTATTTTATTGACTATAGAGCATTTAAAGGATGCATTTCTATATATACGAGATGCACAGAGGGATATTTGCACTCTGGCATCAAGAGTAAGTGCGATGTCCATATCTGCCAGAAGATGTTTATGGACACGACAGTGGTCAGGTGATGCAGATTCCAAACGGCACAAAGAAGTATTGCCGTATAAAGGGGAGGAGTTATTTGGGGTTGGTCCATCGGACCTGGTGGCCACGGCAACTGCTGGAAAATCTACCGTTTTTACCCTAAGTCACATCTCTGCAGAAAAAGACACCGTCTTTTCAGCCTCAGTCCTTTCGTCCCCATAAGAGTCATATCTGCCCAGGGATAGAGGAAAGGGAAGAAGACTGCAGCAGGCAGCCCATTCCCAGGAACAGAAGCCTCCACCGCTTCTGCCAAGTTTCTCAGCATGACGCTGGGGCCGTACAGGACCCCTGGATCCTACAAGTAGGATCCCAGGGGTACAGATTGGAAAGTCGAGACGTTTCCCCCTCGCAGGTTCCTGAAGTCTGCTTTACCAACGTCTCCCTCCGACAGGGAGGCAGTATTGGAAACAATTCACAAGCTGTATTCCCAGCAGGTGATAATCAAAGTACCCCTCCTACAACAAGGAAAGGGGTATTATTCCACACTATGTTGTGGTACTGAAGCCAGAAGGCTCGGTGAGACCTATTCTAAATCTGAAATATTTGAACACTTACAAAGGTTCAAATCAAGATGGAGTCACTCAGAGCAGTGATAGCGAACCAGGAAGAAGGGGACTATAGGGTGTCCCGGGACATCAGGAATACTTACCTCCATGTCCCAATTTGCCCTTCTCACCAAGGGTACCTCAGGTTCGTGGTACAGAACTGTCACTATCCGTTTCAGACGCTGCCGTTTGGATTGTCCACGGCACCCCGGGTCTTTACCAAGGTAATGGCCGAAATGATGATTCTTCTTCAAAGAAAATGGACGACCTCCTGATAAGAGCAAGGTCCAGAGAACAGTTGGAGGTCGGAGTAGCACTATCTCAAGTAGTTCTACGACAGCACGGGTGGATTCTAAATATTCCAAAACCGCAGTTGTTTCCGACGACACATCGGCTGTTCCTAGGGATGATTCTGGACACAGTCCAGAAAAGGGTGTTTCTCCCGGAGAAGAAAGCCAGGGAGTTATCCGAGCTAGTCAGGAACCTCCTAAAACCAGGAAAAGTGTCAGTGCATCATTGCACAAGGGTCCTGGGAAAAATGGTGGCTTCTTACGAAGCGATTCCATTCGGCAGTTTTCACGCAAGAACTTTTCAGTGGGATCTGCTGGAAAAATGGTCCGGATCGCATCTTCAGATGCATCAGCGGATAACCCTGTCTCCAAGGACAAGGGTGTTTCTTCTGCGGTGGCTGCAAAGTACTCATCTACTAATGGGCCGCAGATTCGGCATTCAGGAAGGGTCCTGGTGACCAGGGATGCCAGCCTGAGAGGCTGGGGAGCAGTCACACAGGGAAAAAATTTCCAGGGAGTGTGATCAAGTCTGGAGAATTCTCTCCACATAAATATACTGGAGCTAAGGGCAAGTTACAATGCTCTAAGCTTAGCAAGACCTCTGCTTCAAGGTCAGCCGGTATTGATCCAGTGGGACAACATCACGGCAGTCGCCCACGTAAACAGACAGGGCGGCACAAGAAGCAGAAGGGCAATAGCAGAAACTGCAAGGATTCTTCGCTGGGCGGAAAATCAGGTGATAGCACTGTCAGCAGTGTTCATTCCGACGCCCGGGAGAGTGGGGATTTCATCGGGAAGTCTTCCACATGATTGTGAACCATTGGGAAAGACCAAAGGTGGACATGATGGCGTCCCGCCTGAACAAAAAACTGGACAGGTATTGCGCCAGGTCAAGAGACCCTCAGGCAATAGCTGTGGACGCTCTGGTAACACCGTGGGTGTACCAGTCAGTGTATGTGTTCCCTCCTCTGCTTCTCATACCCAAGGTACTGAGAATTATAAGACGTAGAGGAGTAAGAACTATACTCGTGGCTCCGGATTGGCCAAGAAGGACTTGGTACCTGGAACTTCAAGAGATGCTCACAGAGGACTCATGGCCTCTGCCGCTAAGAAGGGACTTGCTTCAGCAAGTACCATGTCTGTTCCAAGACTTACCGCGGCTGCGTTTGACGGCATGGCGGTTGAACGCCGGATCCTAAGGGAAAAAGGCATTCCGGAAGAGGTCATTCCTACCCTGGTCAAAGCCAGGAAGGAGGTGACCGCACAACATTATCACCACATGTGGCGAAAATATGTTGCGTGGTGTGAGGCCAGGAAGGCCCCACGAAGAAATTTCAACTCGGTCGATTCCTGCATTTCCTGCAAACAGGAGTGTCTATGGGCCTCAAATTGGGGTCCATTAAGGTTCAAAGTTCGGCCCTGTCGATTTTCTTCCAGAAAGAATTGGCTTCAGTTCCTGAAGTCCAGAAGTTTGTCAAGGGAGTACTGCATATACAACCCCCTTTTGTGCCTCCAGTGGCACTGTGGGATCTCAACGTAGTTCTGGGATTCCTCAAATCACATTGGTTTAAACCGCTCAAATCTGTGGATTTGAAATATCTCACATGGAAAGTGACCATGCTGTTGGCCCTGGCCTCGGCCAGGCGAGTGTCAGAATTGGCGGCTTTGTCTCACAAAAGCCCATATCTGATTGTCCATTCGGACAGGGCAGAGCTGCGGACTCGTCCCCAGTTTCTCCCTAAGGTGGTGTCAGTGTTTCACCTGAACCAGCTTATTGTGGTACCTGCGGCTACTAGGGACTTGGAGGACTCCAAGTTGCTAGATGTTGTCAGGGCCCTGAAAATATAGGTTTCCAGGACGGCTGGAGTCAGGAAAACTGACTTGCTGTTATCCTGTATGCACCCAATAAACTGGGTGCTCTTGCTTCTAAGCAGACGATTGCTAGTTGGATGTGTAGTACAATTCAGCTTGCACATGCTGTGGCAGGCCTGCCACAGCCAAAATATGTAAATGCCCATTCCACAAGGAAGGTGGGCTCATCTTGGGCGGCTGCCCGAGGGGTCTCGGCTTTACAACTTTGCCGAGCAGCTACTTGGTCAGGGGCACACCCTGACTGAGGAGGACCTGGAGTTCTCTCATTCGGTGCTGCAGAGTCATCCGCACTCTCCCGCCCGTTTGGGAGCTTTGGTATAATCCCCATGGTCCTGACGGAGTCCCCAGCATCCACTTAGGACGTCAGAGAAAATAAGAATTTACTTACCGATAATTCTATTTCTCTTAGTCCGTAGTGGATGCTGGGCGCCCATCCCAAGTGCGGATTGTCTGCAATACTTGTACATAGTTATTGTTACAAAAATCGGGTTATTATTGTTGTGAGCCATCTTTTCAGAGGCTCCGCTGTTATCATGCTGTTAACTGGGTTCAGATCACAGGTTGTACAGTGTGATTGGTGTGGCTGGTATGAGTCTTACCCGGGATTCAAAATCCTTCCTTATTGTGTACGCTCGTCCGGGCACAGTATCCTAACTGAGGCTTGGAGGAGGGTCATAGGGGGAGGAGCCAGTGCACACCACCTGATCCTAAAGCTTTTACTTTTGTGCCCTGTCTCCTGCGGAGCCGCTAATCCCCATGGTCCTGACGGAGTCCCCAGCATCCACTACGGACTACGAGAAATAGAATTATCGGTAAGTAAATTCTTATTTTTAGTGCCCATGTCTCCTGCGGAGCCCGTCTATTCCCCATGGTCCTTACGGAGTCCCCAGCATCCTCTACGGACTAGGAGAAAAAGATTTACCGGTATGTTTAAAATCTTATTTTTTCTTCCAGAAGAGAAGGCTCTGGAAATTCAGAGTTTGGTCAAACAAATTCTGAAACCAGCGAGAGTATCAATCCATCAATGTACTTGATTGCTGGGGAAGATTATGGCGGCCTACGAAGCCATTCAATTTGGCAGATTCCATGCCAGAGTGTTTCAGTGGGACCTATTGGACAAGTGGTCCGGATCCCATCTGCAAATGCACCGGAAAATAATCCTATCCTCCAAGACCAGAATCTCACTCCTGTGGTGGCTGCACAGCTCTCACCTACTAGAGGGACGCAGGTTCGGGATCCAGGACTGGAATCTAGTAACCACGGAAGTGAGTCTCCGAGGCTGGGGAGCAGTCACATAGGGGTAAACCTTCCAGGGAAAATGGTCAAGCCAGGAAGTTTGTTTACACATAAACGTTCTAGAGTTAAGCGCCATTTACAACGGCCTTCTTCAAGCGTAACGTCTTCTTCGCAACCTGCCAGTCCTAATACAGTCTGACAACATAACAGCAGTAGCGCACATAAAACGCCGGGGTGGAAGAAAGAGCAGGGCGGCAATGGCGGAGACCACAAAAGTTCTCCGCTGGGCGGAAAGACATACAAGCACTCTGTCAGCAATATTCATTCCAGGAGTGGACAACTGGGAAGCAGACTTCCTCAGCAGACACAATCTCCATCCAAGAGAGTGGGGTCTTCATCAAGAGGTCTTCACAGAAGTGACAAGTTTTTGGGGAATTCCTCAAATAGACATGATGGCGTCTTGCCTCAACAAGAAACTTCAGAGATACTGTTCCAGGTCGAGGGACCCTCAAGCAATAGCAGTGGACGCATTGGTGACACCATGGGTGTTTCAGTCGGTGTACGTGTTCCCTCCGCTTCCACTCATTCCAAAGGTGCTAAAGATCATAAGAAGAAGAACAAAGGTTCAGGCGATCTTCATTGTTCCAGACTGGCCAAGGAGGGCTTGGTATCCAGATCTTCAGGAATTAGTCATAAGAGATCCCTGGCCTCTTTCTCCACGAGAGGATCTGTTACAGCAGGGGCCGTGCGTATATCATGACTTACCGCGGCTACGTTTGGCGGCTTGGCGGTTGAATGCCGGATCCTAGCCCGAAAGGGTATTCCCAGTGAAGTCATTCCCACACTTCTTCAGGCTAGAAAAGGAGTAACGTCAAAACATTATCACCGTATTTGGAGAAAATATGTGTCTTGGTGTGAATCCAGGAAGGCTCCTATGGAAGAATTTCAGCTAGGGCGTTTTCTCCATTTCCTGCAAGCAGGTGTGGATGCGGGTCTAAAGTTAGGGCCGAAATTTGTATTTTAATAGAGCCTATCTGTTTTCTTTCAAAAACAATTGGCCTCCCTTCCAGAAATTCAGACTTTCGTGAAAGGAGTTTTGCACATCCAACCTCCATTTGTGGCACCATGGGATCTTAACGTGGTGTTGCATTTTCTTCAGTCACATTGGTTTGAACCTTTACAGAAGGTAGAGTTGAAATTTCTCACTTGGAAAGTGGTCATGCTACTGGCCTTAGCATCCGCAAGGCGGGTGTCTGAGTTAGCGGCTTTGTCTCACAAGAGTCCTTATTTGATCTTCCATGAAGATAGAGCGGAGTTGAGGACTCGTCAACAATTTCTGCCGAAGGTGGTTTCATCGTTCCACATGAACCAGCCTATTGTGGTACTGGTGGCTACTGACGCCTTCGCGGAGTCAAAATCTCTCGATGTTGTCAGGGCCTTAAAGATTTGTCGCCAGAACGGCTCAACTTAGGAAAATGGAAGCTCTGTTTGTCCTGTATGCTGCCAACAAGATTGGGACGCCTGCTTCCAAGCAGACTATTGCGCACTGGATCTGTAATACTATTCAGCATGCTCATTCTATGGCTGAATTGCCGTTGCCGAAATCGTTGAAGGCCCACTCTACCAGAAAGGTGGGCTCATCCTGGGCGGCTGCCCTGGGGGGGGGTCTCTGCTTTACAACTCTGCCGAGCAGCTACTTGGTCGGGTTCAAACACTTTTGCGAAATTTTACAAGTTTAATACCCTGGCTGATGAGGACCTCATGTTTGGTCAATCGGTGCTGCAGAGTCATCCGCACTCTCCCGCCCATTCTAGAGCTTTGGTATAAACCCCATGGTTCTTGAAGTGTCCCCAGCATCCTCTATGACGTATGAGAAAATAGGATTTTAATACCTACCGGTAAATCCTTTTCTCTTAGTCCGTAGAGGATGCTGGGCGCCCGTCCCAGTGCGTACTCGGTCTGTAGTTATGTGTTATTAGTTATGTTTACACACAGGTTTAGTCGGCCTGTTGCTGACATGGTTCATGCCGTTGACTGGAATTCTGTTAAATGCCATGTTGTACGGCGTGTTTGTGGTGTGAGCTGGTATGTATATCACCTTATTTTAACAATAAATCCTTTTCCTTGAAATGTCCGTCTCCCTGGGCACAGTTCCTATAACTGGAGTCTGGAGGAGGGGCATAGAGGGAGGAGCCAGTTCACGCCCCTTTAAAAGTCTTTAAAGTGCCAATGTCTCCTGCGGATCCCGTCTATACCCCATGGTTCTTGAAGTGTCCCCAGCATCCTCTACGGACTAAGAGAAAAGGATTTACCGGTAGGTATTAAAATCCCATTTTCCTTTGCTGTGCCATTTCAGTCTTTTCTTTTATGTAAGTAAAAAGTAAACACAAGAAACATGTATACAGTCAAAATAGTAATAGACACAATAAATAAAACTCTTCCATGATCAGAATCAGAATATTTAAGGTTTCTATGTTTTAATGTATAGCTTAAAAGAAAACAAATTATTCCAGACAAATTAAAATCTTTTCTTGTTTTACTGTTTAGGCATGGACAACCCTTCCACGTCGTTGGGGAGTGCAGACGGTTTAAACCCGTCATGTGACCAGATTCCTGGAGATATGCTTTCCATGTTCTTCTGTAACTGCTGCAACGCTGTCCTGGGGGATGGGCTGAGTGTATGTGAAAATAATGACGCCCCAAAGTGTATAGCCTTTCTTCGAGTAACTAAACATGTGAAGGTGAATGCTACTATTGAATATAGTCTGAACGGTGACCTGGAAGGCTGTGCCTACCATCCATTAAGCTGCGAGTTTTGTAAAACCAACGTTGGCCTATTACTGCATTCTGCAACTCGTCAATGTGCATACCTGCTACAAATGTTCTGTCTCTTTAAGGATCAAATTTCATGTTATCTCTTTAAAACACAAAAAGTTGTGGAAGGAAATAATCTGCACTTTGATTTTTCACGGTGCGGGAAACTCCTAAATAAACTGCAAAACGATATTTGCAAGACACACTACCAAATTGAGTTGTTATCTGCTAAGCGTCCGAAGCTGCAAGAGTCACCCGAAAGCCCCAGTGAGGATTCTAGTTACTAAGAGCTAATACTTCTGTGTAAGATCACTGATGTTTATGTTCTACTTAGTGCAGTTTGTTTTTGGTGCATCCTTTTTGGAACTACAACTCTTTCAGACTAAATCTTGTGTGGATCAAGCCCTTATGTGTCTGTATAAGCTATAAGAACTGAACTTGTGTGGAACCAAGTGACACGTTTTCCCATGTAATATGGAGCAAAAAGCGGATTTTAAATACCGGAGAACTGGTGTGAATGTTGTACACGTGTTCCATTTGAGGTCCCATCTCACTAGTTATTCAGGTTTGGGTGACCGGCGTTTGGGATCCTGAACTTTAGATTGCCGACGTGGGTGAGCACAACAAAGCCCCTTGCGGGCCCTGTGGCTCGCTGCGCTTGCCAAAGGTTTTATTCCCACTCTATGGGTGTCGTGGACACCCGCGAGTGGGAATAGTCCCGGTTAGTCAGCATGCTGACTGTCAGGCTTTCAATCGCCAGTCACCAAGGTATATTTTCTAGTTACTAGTTGACATGGCAACTCTGTTTTTGTTGAGCCCTGCGGTAGGCAATTAGGACATTAGAATCTTCACAATCACTTACTATTTCAAAAAGCTACAGTATTGTCTGGCCTCATAGAAGGGATTTTGTACTTACTCCACTGAGTCCTATCCCAAAATATCTCCCCTTAGCCAGATATGATACATGAGTGACTGTTTTGTTTGTGTTAATTTGGTTTATTTTTTTATCTGTGTCAACAAATAAGAAATAATTTAGTAGCTGACTGTCAAGTCTATTCATGCTGCAGTGAGAAGACTGAAGAAGTGAGTGAGCCAGTGGAGAATGAAAATTTAAAAAAAAAAAAAAAAAATATATATATATATATATATATATATATATATATATAATACTGACAAATCACAACAAGCATCAAACAGTAAAGAGTGGATAAGTCTACCAATGGAGAAGTTGCCCATGGCAACTACTCGGCTTTGAAGTAACCTTTATCGAGTGCATTCTATAAAATTATACATAGCAGCTGATTGGTTGCCATGGGCAACTTCTCCAGTGGTACACTTATCTACTCTTTTCACTGCTTCATAAATAGATGCCTGACAACAATGTTGTGTGCTAAAGGTACAGATTGGTACATATGTTGATGATTTCTCTTACTGGTATATGGCTAATGCTGTACATATTTCCTTATTTTCAGTTTGTTATAAACATTCTATGTAAGTAATAAAACATTTATTGTTATGGAACTTTTGCACATCTGTTAATATAAAATATAAAAAGGGAATGGTCTTGCTTGCATGGTGCGACCATGGGTCCATTTATGGCTATCCTAGAACACGGGTGTCCTAACTTTTTGCAAAGAGATACAGATTTGGTGAGGTGAAAATGTGTGGGGGTCGACCAGATACACAAATGCCCCCAGCAGTGCTTCCAGATACACATTGGAGAACTACTTACAAGTGAAAATGCTTTAGCCCAGAACACCTATGAGGGGGTGAAGCACTGAACTTATTGAGACCGCTGATCACCGCACACTGCTGCGGAGCTGCAGTAAAGATGGCCACCGTGATGATCCTCACTGGTGTCTCCTTGTATAGATTCGTGTACACAGGAGGGCTGGGTTTGTCTCGGCGGGAGAGGCAACCCCAGCCCTCCTGTCTCACCAGGTCATCAGCAGACCAACCTATAGTCTGCATGCAGAGGAGGGGAAGATAGCGGTCAGTCACAGTGTAGCACGGCTGACCGCAGCGGGCGGGGAGTGTCAGTGCGGCGGAGTGCAGCGGTCTGCAAAGGCAGTGTGCCTGAGGGCTGCACAGAGGCTGCAGGCCGGTGGAAATGTGAGCACAGGCCGGAATTGGCCCCCAGGCTGGACTTTGGACATGCCTGTCCTGAATGTGTATGACACTCACACTGGGACAGCACATCACATATTGTAGGTTCTAAAAATGGATGAGTTTCCGCTGATATCCCGCATATGCCAGATGAACACGTATTGGAAGCAATAAGAGATCTAACATTCCTATTCGACACACAGCAGGTAAGAGACTGGGGTACACCAAGCACAAATATAATGTTTTGGCTGCTGATGCAATCAGTGGCAGTTAAATATAATCAGAAATTCTTCCAGTTGCTGTATCATGTAGAGCTTCTGTGCTTCCAGGCAAACCACATAGAAAAGAAAAAACAGGAAAAGAAATAGTGCTTAGGAATATTATTTTTCTCTAACCTCCTAGAGGATGCTGGGGACTCCGTAAGGACCATGGGAGAGACGGGCTCCGCAGGAGACATGGGCACTTTAAGAAAGAATTTAGTTCCTGGTGTGCACTGGCTCCTCCCTCTCTGTCCCTCCTCCAGACCTCAGTTAGAGAACTGTGCCCAGAGGAGCTGGGTGCTTTTCAGTGAGCTCTCCTGAGTTTGCTGATAGAAAGTTTTTTGTTAGGTTTTTTATTTTCAGGGAGCTCTGCTGGCAACAAACTCCCTGCATCGTGGGACTGAGGGGAGAGAAGCAGCCCTACTCTCTGAAGCTAGGTCCTGCTTCTTAGGCTACTGGACACCATTAGCTCCAGAGGGATCGGTACGCAGGATCTCACCCTCGCCGTCCGTCCCAGAGCCGCGCCGCCATCCCCCTCGCAGAGCCGGAAGACTGAAGCCGGGTGAGTATGAGAAGCAAGAAGACTTCACAGGCGGCAGAAGACTTTGTGATCTTCACTGGAGGTAACGCACAGCACTGCAGCTGTGCGCCATTGCTCCACACACCTACACATACTCCGGTCACTGTTAGGGTGCAGGGCGCAGGGGGGGCGCCCTGGGCAGCATTTGGGACCTCATTCTGGCAAATTAACACATATATACAGCTGGGCACTGTATATATGTAGGAGCCCCCGCCAAAGAAATAAAATTTAAGCGGGACAGAAGCCCGCCGCCGGAGGGCGGGGCTTCTCCCTCAGCACTCGCCAGTGCCATTTTTTCTCCACAACACGCTGAGAGGAAGCTCCCCAGGCTCTCCCCTGCTGATACATGGTAGAAGAGGGTTGAAAAGAGAGGGGGGGCACATAATTAGGCGCAAAAAAGTATATAAACAGCAGCTACGGTGTTATTCCTGGGTTATATAGCGCTGGGGTGTGTGCTGGCATACTCTCTCTCTGTCTCTCCGAAGGGCCTCGTGGGGGAACTGTCTTCAGAAAGGACATTCCCTGTGTGTGTGGTGTGTCGGTACGCTTGTGTCGACATGTCTGATGTGGAAGGCTATGTGGGAGAGGAGCGGGAGCAAATGAATGTGGTGTCTCCGCCGACACCTGATTGGATGGATATGTGGAAGGTTTTAAATGAGAATGTAAATTCCTTGCATAAAAGAAAAGACAAGGCTGATGCATTGGGACAGGCAGGGTCTCAACCCGTGCCTGATTCTATGTCGCAGGGACCGTCGGGGGTCTCATAAGCGCCCACTATCCCAAATTGTTGACACAGATACCGACATGGATTCTGACTCCAGTGTCGATTACGATGATGCAAAGTTACAGCCAAAGTTGGTTAAATCACTCCGATATATGATTATAGCAATTAAGGAGGTTTTGTACATCACAGAGGAAACCCCTGTCCCTGACACAAGTGTTTATATGTATAAGGGAAAGAAACCTGAGGTAACTTCCCCCCTCACACGAACTGAATGAGTTATGTGAAAAAGCTTGGGAATCTCCAGATAAAAAACTGCAGATTTCCAAACGGATTCTTATGGCGTATCCTTTCCCGCCAACGGACAGGTTACGATGGGAATCCTCCCCTAGGGTGGACAAAGCTTTAACACGCTTATCCAAAAAGGTAGCCCTGCCGTCCCAGGATACGGCTACCCTCAAGGATGCTGCTGATCGCAAACAGGAGGGTACCCTGAAGTCCATTTGTACACATTCAGGTACCTTGCTCAGACCGGCAATTGCGTCGGCCTGGGTCTGTAGTGCAGTAGCGGCATGGACTGATACCTTATCAGAGGAGTTTGATACCCTAGATAGGGATACTGTTTTATTGACCCTGGGGCATATTAAAGACGCTGTCCTTTATATGAGAGATGCTCAAAGAGACATTAGTCTGCTGGGTTCTAGAATAAACGCTATGTCGATTTCTGCCAGAAGCGTACTGTGGACTCGGCAATGAACAGGTGATGCCGACTCAAAACGACATATGGAGGTTTTACCTTACAGGGGTGAGGAATTGTTCGGTGAAGGTCTCTCGGACCTGGTCTCCACAGCTACGGCTGGAAAGTCAAATTTGTTGCCTTATGTTCCCTCACAGCCTAAGAGAGCACCGCATTATCAAATGCAGTCCTTTCGTTCACAAAGAAACAAGAAAGTCCGAGGTGTGTGCTTTCTTGCCAGAGGGAGGGGCAGAGGAACGAAGCTGCACAATACAGCTAGTTCCCAGGAACAGAAGTCCTCCCCGGCCTCTGCAAAATCCACTGCATGACGCTGGGGCTCCACTGGCGGAGTCGGGGCCAGTGGGGGCGCCTCTTCGTAATTTCAGCCACATGTGGGGTCACTCCCAGGTGGATCCCTGGGCAATAGAAATTGTGTCTCAGGGTTACAAGCTGGAATTCGAAGAGGTGCCTCCTCGCCGGTTTTTCAACCGTCTTCCCCCCCTAAAGAGTGAGAGAGTGTTAAATACAATACAAAAATTGTATCTTCAGCAGGTGGTGGTCGAGGTTCCCCTCCTTCAACAGGGAAGGGGTTATTATTCGACCATGTTTGTGGTTCCGAAACCGGACGGTTCGGTCAGACCCATATTGAATTTAAAATCTCTGAACCTATACTTGAAGAGGTTCAAGTTCAAGATGGAATCGCTAAGAGCGGTCATCGCCAGCCTGGAAGGGGGGGGATTTTATGGTGATAAAGGATGCGTACCTTCATGTCCCCATTTATCCACCTCATCAGGCGTACCTAAGATTTGCGGTACAGGACTGTCATTACCAATTTCAGACATTGCCGTTTGGTCTCTCAACGGCTCCGAGGATTTTCACCAAGGTAATGGCGGAAATGATGGTGCTCCTGCGCAAGCAGGGTGTCACAATTATCCCGTACTTGGACGATCTCCTCATAAAAGCGAGATCAAGAGAGCAGTTGCTGAACAGCGTATCTCTTTCACTGAAAGTGTTACATCAACACGGCTGGATTCTCAATATCCCAAAGTCGCAGTTGGTTCCTACAACTCGTCTGCCTTTCTTGGGCATGATTCTGGACACGACCCAGAAAAGGGTTTATCTTCCGATAGAAAAAGCCCAGGAACTTATGACTCTGGTCAGGAACCTTTTGAAATCAAGACAGGTGTCCGTGCATCATTGCACTCGAGTCCTTGGAAAGATGGTGGCCTCATACGAGGCCAATTCCTTTGGCAGGTTCCATGCGAGGACTTTCCAATGGGATCTGTTGGACAAGTGGTCCGGATCACATCTACAGATGCATCGGTTGATCACCCTGTCCCCCAGGGCCAGGGTGTCGCTCCTGTGGTGGCTGCAGAGTGCTCACCTTCTCGAGGGCCGCAGATTCGGCATTCAGGACTGGGTCCTGGTGACCACGGACGCAAGCCTCCGAGGTTGGGGAGCAGTCACACACGGAAGAAATTTCCAGGGTCTTTGGTCAAGTCAAGAGACTTGTCTGCACATCAACATCCTGGAACTAAGGGCCATATACAATGCCCTACGTCAAGCGGAGGCCTTACTTCGCGACCAACCAGTTCTGATCCAGTCCGACAACATCACTGCAGTGGCTCATGTAAACCGCCAATGCGGCACAAGGAGCAGAGCGGCAATGGCGGAAGCTACCAGGATTCTTCGCTGGGCGGAGAATCATGTAAGCGCACTGTCAGCGGTGTTCATTCCGGGAGTGGACAACTGGAAAGCAGACTTCCTCAGCAGACACGACCTACACCTGGGAGAGTGGGGATTTCATCCAGAAGTCGTCGCACAGATTGTGAGACGGTGGGAACTGCCACACATAGACATGATGGCGTCCCGCCTCAACAAAAAGCTACAGAGGTATTGCGCCAGGTCCAGAGACCCTCAGGCATTAGTGGTAGACGCCCTCGTGACACCGTGGGTGTTCCGGTCCGTCTATGTATTTCCTCTTCCTCTCATACCCGAGGTGTTGAGAATAGTAAGAAGAAAAGGAGTGAGAACAATCGTCGTTGTTCCAGATTGGCCACGACAGACCTGGTATCCAGATCTGCAGGAAATGCTCACGGAAGATCCGTGGCCTCTTCCTCTAAGGCAGGACCTGTTGCAACAGGGACCCTGTCTGTTCCAAGACTTACCGCGGCTGCGTTTGACGGCATGGCGGTTGAACGCCGGATCCTAGCGGAAAAATGTATTGCGGTTGAGGTTATTCCTACGCTGATAAAGGCTAGGAAGGAAGTAACAGCAAAACATTATCACCGTATATGGCGAAGATATGTTTCTTGGTGTGAGGCCAGGAATGCTCCTATGGAAGAATTCCATCTGGGCCGTTTCCTTCACTTCCTACAAACTGGAGTGGATTTGGGCCTTAAATTAGGCTCCATTAAGGTCCAGATTTCGGCCCTATCCATTTTCTTTTAAAAAGAATTGGCTTCTCTCCCAGAAGTTCAGACTTTTGTTAAGGGAGTACTGCATATTCAGCCTCCGCTTGTGCCTCCGGTGGCGCCTTGGGACCTTAATGTGGTCTTGGACTTCCTAAAGTCACACTGGTTTGAACCACTGAAAACGGTGGAGTTGAAATATCTCACTTGGAAGGTGGTCATGTTATTAGCCCTGGCTTCGGCTAGGCGAGTGTCGGAATTAGCGGCTTTATCACATAAAAGCCCCTATCTGGTTTTCCATATGGATCGAGCGGAATTGCGGACATGTCCTCAGTTCCAGCCAAAAGTGGTTTCATCCTTTCATATGAACCAACCTATTGTGGTGCCTGTGGCTACACGGGACTTAGAGGATTCCGAGTCCCTTGATGTGGTCAGGGCTTTGAAAATTTATGTAGCCAGGATGGCTAGAGTCCGAAAAACAGAAGCACTGTTTGTTCTGTATGCAGCCAACAAGCTTGGCGGCCCTGTTTCAAAGCAGACTCTTGCTCGCTGGATCTGTATCACGATTCAGCAGGCGCATTCTACGGCAGGATTGCCGTTACCTAAATCGATCAAGGCCCATTCCACTAGGAAAGTGGGCTCTTCTTGGGCGGCTACCCGAGGGGTCTCGGCACTACAGCTGTGTCGAGCTGCTACTTGGTCGGGTACAAACACCTTTGCAAAATTCTATAAGTTTTATACCCTGGCTGAGGAGGAACTCATGTTTGCTCAATCGGTGCTGCAGAGTCATCCGCACTCTCCCGCCCGTTTGGGAGCTTTGGTATAATCCCCATGGTCCTTACGGAGTCCCCAGCATCCTCTAAGACGTTAGAGAAAATAAGATTTTACTTACCGGTAAATCTATTTCTCTTAGTCCGTAGAGGATGCTGGGCGCCCGTCCCAAGTGCTGACTTTTTCTGCAATACTTGTATATAGTTATTGCTTCAATAAGGGTTACGTTATTGTTGCATCGGGCGTGAACTGATGCTATGTTTTTGTCATACTGTTTACTGGATTGTTATCACAAGTTATACGGTGTGATTGGTGTGGCTGGTATGAATCTTGCCCTTGGATTAACAAAAATCCTTTCCTCGTACTGTCCATCTCCTCTGGGCACAGTTTCTCTAACTGAGGTCTGGAGGAGGGGCAGAGAGGGAGGAGCCAGTGCACACCAGGAACTAAATTCTTTCTTAAAGTGCCCATGTCTCCTGCGGAGCCCGTCTCTCCCCATGGTCCTTACGGCGTCCCCAGCATCCTCTACGGACTACGAGAAATAGATTTACCAGTAAGTAAAATCTTATTATTAGCAAATTATATAGCACCCACATATTCATAAGTGCTTTACAGAGAATATTTTATTATACAGGACAGACCCTGCGCCAGTGGGGCTGTGCTTACAATCTTCCCTACCACAGGTACACACACATTCTAGGGTTAACTTTTTTTGTCAATCCAATTAACCTACTGTTTATGCACTGTGAGAGGATGATGGTGTAATTGGAGAAAGCCCACACAGGCACATGGAGAACAAACTACCCACATTGTTAGGTGTGTGGTGGGAATCAAACTGAGGTCCTCAGTGCTGTGAGGCAATAATGCTAACCTTACACCAAACATAACTCATTAATTAGTACTATACAATGAGTTAAATACCAAAAGATATATTGGGGGAAACTAGTACGATGGGTATAGCCGGGGTCCAAAGGAGCCGGTGCACTTTACATTTCTTCAACTGGGTGTTCTGGCTCCTCCCCTCTATGCCTCCTCCCACAGGCAGATTAGGAAAAAGGTGCCCTCAGGAGAGGATGTACATCTCTGCAGCCCCAGAGAGTTTTCTTCAATTTCATTTAAAACTTTATTTTTTTTCGGTATGCTGTTTGGGCAACAACATACCTGCACCGTGGGAGGTAGGGGGGAGACGGTCACCAGCCTTATGGGGTGCAGAGCCACTTCCCCGCTGCAGGACCACCGTCCTGAGGGGCTGTTTGTTCAGCGAGGCATTGCGCCTTGGCTGTCACAGCCGCAGCACATCGCATACTCCTAACACTGCCTGAAGGTGACAATTGTGGTGAGTACAAACCCAGTTCCAAGTGTGGCTGACCACGGGGGCGGCGTACAGGACCCTCCCTGGGGGTTCTTGCTAAGACCACCCGTGTGAAAACTGGCACTACTTGCTTAACTAAGCACTCGTGTGAGGATTTACGTTTATTGGAGACTTTGCCAGTATAAATAAGATGTATAGCTCCGGTGCCATTGGAGGGGGCAGAGCTTCCTCAGAGCGGGACCAGCGGCGTTGTGACACCTTCCTCTGTTTACTGCAGCCATAACAGCACACACCCAGTGCTTCCTGCTTCACAGACCCGCTGGAAACTGGTACAGGATGTATCTAATGCTGCATTCAGATCGCAAATGCCGGATCCTACCCGGTAAGAGAAACGTGTCCTTACCGGGTGGGATCCGGCATTTGCGCTCCTCTGCTGGCTTTCCGACCCGGCAATATACTGGGTCGGTTGCCATAGCAGCGGGGGGCGCAGCAGGGGTGGAGGTGGCGCTGGGGGATGAGCTCATCTCCTGCGCCGCCTCTCCCTATGCTGTGAAAGGGAGCAGCGTCGCATCGAAACAGCTCCCATTCACACTGCACCTGACCCGGTATTCAACCCGGTAATAACCCTTCTTTCTCTGACGTCCTAGTGGATGCTGGGGACTCCGTAAGGACCATGGGGAATAGCGGCTCCGCAGGAGACTGGGCACAAAAGTAAAGCTTTAGAACTTCCTGGTGTGCACTGGCTCCTCCCCCTATGACCCTCCTCCAAGCCTCAGTTAGATTTTTGTGCCCGAACGAGAAGGGTGCACACTAGCTGGCTCTCCTGAGCTGCTTAGTGAAAAGTTTAGTTTTAGGTTTTTTATTTTCAGTGAGACCTGCTGGCAACAGGCTCACTGCATCGAGGGACTAAGGGGAGAAGAAGCGAACTCACCTGCGTGCAGAGTGGATTGGGCTTCTTAGGCTACTGGACATTAGCTCCAGAGGGACGATCACAGGCCCAGCCATGGATGGGTCCCAGAGCCGCGCCGCCGGCCCCCTTACAGAGCCAGAAGACAGAAGAGGTCCGGAAAATCGGCGGCAGAAGACGTCCTGTCTTCAACAAGGTAGCACACAGCACTGCAGCTGTGCGCCATTGCTCTCAGCACACTTCACACTCCGGTCACTGAGGGTGCAGGGCGCTGGGGGGGGGGGGCGCCCTGAGACGCAATAAAAACACCTTGGATGGCAAAAAAATGTATCACATATAGCTCCTGGGCTATATGGATGAATTTAACCCCTGCCAGAATACATAGAAAAACGGGAGATAAGGCTGCCGATAAGGGGGCGGAGTCTATCTCCTCAGCACACTGGCGCCATTTTCCCTCACAGCTCCGTTGGAGGGAAGCTCCCTGGCTCTCCCCTGCAGTCACTACACTACAGAAAGGGTTAAAAAAGAGAGGGGGCACTAATTACGCGCAGTATTAAAAGATACAGCAGCTATAAGGGGAAAACACTTATATAAGGTTATCCCTGTATATATATATATATAGCGCTCTGGTGTGTGCTGGCAAACTCTCCCTCTGTCTCCCCAAAGGGCTAGTGGGGTCCTGTCCTCTATCAGAGCATTCCCTGTGTGTGTGCTGTGTGTCGGTACGTTGTGTCGACATGTATGAGGAGAAAAATGATGTGGAGACGGAGCAGATTGCCTGTAATAGTGATGTCACCCCCTAGGGGGTCGACACCTGAGTGGATGAACTGTTGGAAGGAGTGTCAGCTCTGTATAAAAGACAGTGGTTGACATGAGACAGCCGGCTACTTAGCTTGTGCCTGTCCAGACGTCTCATAGGCCGTCAGGGGCTCTAAAGCGCCCGTTACCTCAGATGGCAGATATAGACGCCGACACGGATACTGACTCCAGTGTCGACGGTGAAGAGACAAATGTGACTTCCAGTAGGGCCACACGTTACATGATTGAGGCAATGAAAAATGTTTTACACATTTCTGATAATACGAGTACCACCAAAAAGGGGTATTATGTTCGGTGAGGAAAAACTACCTGTAGTTTTCCTGAATCTGAGAAATTAAATGAGGTGTGTGATGAAGCGTGGGTTTCCCCCGATAACAACTGATAATTTCTAAAATGTTATTGGCATATCCTTTCCCGCCAGAGGTTAGGGTGCGTTGGGAAACACCCCCTAGGGTGGATAAAGCGCTCACACGCTTGTAAGAACAAGGGCTCTACCCTCTCCTGAGATGGCCGCCCTTAAGGATCCTGCTGATAGAAAGCAGGAGGGTATCCTAAAATGTATTTACACACATACTGGTGTTATACTGCGACCAGCAATCGCCTCAGCCTGGATGTGCAGTGCTGGGTTGGCGTGGTCGGATTCCCTGACTGAAAATATTGATACCCTAGATAGGGACAGTATATTATTGCCTATAGAGCATTTAAAAGATGCATTTCTATATATGCGTGATGCACAGCGGAATATTTGCCGACTGGCATCAAGTCTAAGTGCGTTGTCCATTTCTACCAGTAGAGGGTTATGGACACGACAGTGGTCAGGTGATGCGGATTCCAAACGGCATTTGGAAGTATTGCCTTATTAAGGGGAGGAGTTATTTGGGGTCGGTCTTTCAGACCTGGTGGCCACGGCAACAGCTGGGAAATCCACGTTTGTACCCCAGGTCGCCTCTCAACATAAGAAGACGCCGTATTATCAGTCGCAGTCTTTTCGTGGGCAAGCGGGCAAAAGGTTCCTCATTTCTGCCCCGTGACAGAGGGAGAGGAAAAAAGGCTGCAGAAATCAGCCAGTTCCCAGGAACAGAAGCCCTCTCCCGCCTCTGCCAAGCCCTCAGTATGACGCTGGGGCTTTACAAGCAGAATCAGGCACGGTGGGGGCCCGTCTCAATGAATTTCAGCGCGCAGTGGGCTCATTCGCAAGTAGACCCCTGGATCCTTCAGGTGATATCTCAGGGGTACAAATTGGAATTCGAGACGTCTCCCCCTCGCCGTTTCCTAAAGTCGGCTTTACCGATGTCTCCTTCTGACAGGGAGGCAGTTTTGGAAGCCATTCACAAGCTGTATTCCCAGCAGGTGATAGTCAAGGTACCCCTCCTGCAAAAGGGAACGGGGTATTATTCCACACTGTTGGGGTACCGAAGCCGGACGGCTCGGTGAGACCGATTCTAAATCTAAAATCTTGAACACTTACATACGGAGGTTCAAATTCAAGATTGAGTCACTCAGAGCAGTGATTGCGAACCTGGAAGAAGGGGACTACATGATGTCTCGGGACATCAAGGATGCTTACCTTCATGTCCCAATTTACCCTTCTCACCAAGGGTACCTCAGGTTTATGGTACAGAACTGTCACTATCAGTTTCAGACGCTGCCGTATGGATGGTCCACGGCACCCCGGGTCTTTACCAAGGTAATGGCCGAAATGATGATACTCCTTCGAAGGAAGGGAATTTTAGTTATCCCTTACTTGGACGATTCCCTGATAAGGGTAAGATCCAGGGAACAGTTGGAGGTCGGTGTAGCACTATCTCAGGTAGTGTTGCGGCAGCACGATTGGATTCTCAATATTCCAAAATCGCAGCTGATTCCGACGACTCGTCTTCTGTTCCTAGGGATGATCCTGGACACAGTCCAGAAAAAGGTGTTTCTCCCGGAGGAGAAAGTCAGGGAGTTATCCCAGCTAGTCGGGAACCTCCTATAACCGAGCCAAGTCTCAGTACATCAATAAAATGGTTCTGGGGAAAATGGTGGCTTCCTACGAAGCAATCCCATTCGGCAGATTCCACGCAAGAATTTTCCAGTGGGACCTGCTGGACAAATGGTCCGGGTCGCATCTTCAGATGCATCAGCGGATAACCCTGTCACCAAGCACAAGGGTGTCTCTCCTGTGGTGGTTGCAGAGTGCTCATCTTCTAGAGGGCCGCACATTCAGGACTGGGTCCTGGTGACCACGGATGCCAGCCTGCGAGGCTGGGGAGCAGTCACACAGGGAAGGAATTTCCATAGCTTATGGTCAAGCCTGGAGACATCACTTCACATAAATATCCTGAAGCTAAGGGCCATTTACAATGCTCTAAGCTCAGCAAGACCTCTGCTTCAATGTCACCCGGAGTTGATCCATTCGGACAACATCACGGCAGTCACCCACGTAAACAGACAGGGTGACACAAGAAGCAGGAGGGCAATGGCAGAAGCTGCAAGGATTCTTCGCTGGGCGGAAAATCATGTGATAGCACTGTCAGCAGTATTCATTCCGGGAGTGGACAACTGGGAAGCAGACTTCCTCAGCAGACACGACCTCCACCCGGGAGAGTGGGGACTTCACCCAGAAGTCTTCCACATGTTTATAAAACTCGACAAGTATTGCGCCAGGTCAAGGGACCCTCAGGCAATAGCTGTAGACGCTCTGGTAACACAGTGGGTGTACCAGTCAGTGTATGTGTTCCCTCCTCTGCCTCTCATACCAAGGTACTGAGAATTATAAGATGGAGAGGAGTAAGCACTATATTCGTGGCTCCGGATTGGCCAAGAAGGACTTGGTAACCGGAACTTCAAGAGATGCTCACGGAGGATCCGTGGCCTCTACCTCTAAGAAGGGACCTGCTCCAGCAAGGACCCTGTCTGTTCCAAGACTTACCGCGGCTGCGGTTGACGGCATGGCGGTTGAACGCCGGATCCTGAAGGAGAAAGGCATTCCGGATGAAGTCATTCCTATCCTGATCAAAGCCAGGAAAGATATAACCGCAAAACATTATCACCGCATTTGGCGAAAATATGTTGCGGGGTGCGAGGCCAGTAAGGCCCCGACGGAGGAATTTTCAGCTAGGTCGATTCCTACATTTCCTGCAAACAGGAGTGTCTATGGGCCTGAAATGGGGGTCCATTAAGGTTCAAATTTCGGCCCTGTCAATTTTCTTCCAAAAAGAACTAGCTTCAGTCCCTGAAGTTCAGACGTTTGTGAAAGGGGTACTGTATATACAGCCTCCTTTTGTGCCTCCAGTGGCACCTTGGGATCTAAATGTAGTTTTTGGGTTCCAAAAGTCACATTGGTTTGAACCACTTAAATATGTGGAGTTAAAATATCTCACATGGAAAGTGGTCATGCTGTTGGCCCTGGCCTGGGCCAGGTGCGTGTCAGAATTGGCGGCTTTATCCTGTAAAAGCCCTCATCTGATTTTCCATTCGGACAGGGCGGAATTGAGGACTTGTCCTCAGTTTCTCCCTAAGGTGGTTTTCAGCGTTTCACCTGAATCAACCTATTGTGGTGCCTGCGGCTACTAGGGACTTGGAGGACTCCAAGTTGCTAGACGTTGTCAGAGCCCTGGAAATATAGGTTTCCAAGACGGCTGGAGTCAGAAAATCTGACTCGTTGTTTATTCTGTATGCACCCAACAAGCTGGGTGCTCCTGCTTCTAAGCAGACTATTGCTCGTTGGATTTGTAGTACAATTCAGCTTGCACATTCTGTGGCGGGCCTGCCACAGCCACAAATCTGTAAAAGCCCATTCCACAAGGAAGGTGGGCTCATCTTGGGCGGCTGCCCGAGGGGTCTCGGCTTTACAACTTTGCCGAGCAGCTACTTGGTCAGGAGCAAATACGTTTGTAAAATTCTACAAAATTGATACCCTGGCTGAGGAGGACCTGGAGTTCTCTCATTTGGTGCTGCAGAGTCATCCGCACTCTCCCGCCCGTTTGGGAGCTTTGGTATAATCCCCATGGTCCTTACGGAGTCCCCAGCATCCACTAGGACGTCAGAGAAAATAAGAATTTACTTACCGATAATTCTATTTCTCATAGTCCGTAGTGGATGCTGGGCGCCCATCCCAAGTGCGGATTGTCCGCAATACTGGTACATAGTTATTGTTACCAAAAAATCGGGTTATTGCTGTAGTGAGCCATCTTTTCTAGAGGCTCCTCTATTATCATGCTATTAACTGGGTTTAGATCACAAGTTATATGGTGTGATTGGTGTGGCTGGTATGAGTCTTACCCGGGATTCAAAATCCTTCCTTATTGTGTACGCTCGTCCGGGCACAGTATCCTAACTGAGGCTTGGAGGAGGGTCATAGGGGGAGGAGCCAGTGCACACCAGGTAGTTCTAAAGCTTTACTTTTGTGCCCAGTCTCCTGCGGAGCCGCTATTCCCCATGGTCCTTACGGAGTCCCCAGCATCCACTACGGACTATGAGAAATAGAATTATCGGTAAGTAAATTCTTATTTTTTTACCGGGTTGAATTACCGGGTCAGGCGACCCGCTAATTCTGCAAAGGACCTTTCACATCGCACACTGACCCGTTTCGACACGGCAATATGCCGTGTTGATACCGGGTTTTTAGTGCGATGTGAAAGGGGTTTAAGGGGGAGAGTCGCTTGTGTACACTATTCTGAGCCTCTTTAGGACTGCATTTATTAGTGTTTACTGTTATATACAGAGCTAACAGTCTCACTGGGACTGTGCAGCTAGGGGTGTGTTGGCATTAATCTCCTCTGTGTCTCCTCTCACATACAGTAGGGCAGGCTTGCATTAACTGTCTGTGTGTGTATGTTATTGTGCTAACTGTGAATATGGGTAAAGACAAGCTTTGCAATATATGTCACACAAAATTTTCTCTTACGTCCTAGAGGATGTTGGGGACTCCAAAAGGACCATGGGGTATAGACGGGATCCGCAGGAGCTTGGGCACACTAAAAAGAATTTTACTGGGTGTGAACTGGCTCCTCCCTCTATGCCCCTCCCCCAGACCTCAGTTAGACTTTGTGCCCAGGAGTGACTGGACACACACTACCGGAGCTCTACAGAGTTTCTCTAGAAAGACTTTATTGTCAGGTTTTTTATTTTCAGGGAGACCTGCTGGCTACAGGCTCCCTGCAGCGTGGGTGTGAGGGGAGAGAAGTCAGGCCCACTTCTTCTTAGTCAAGGGCTCTGCTTCTTAGGCTACTGGACACCATTAGCTCCAGAGGGTTCGATCACTTGGTTCGCCTAGCTGCTTGTTCCCGGAGCCGCGCCGTCACCCCCCTCACAGAAGCTGGGGGAGTATTAGAAGAACCGAAGACTTCAGTGACTGCAGAAGACTTCAGTAACAAGGTACAGCGCAGCGGTAGCGCTGCGCTCCATGCTCCCACACATATCACCAATGGCACTTGCAGGGCGCTAGGGGGGAGCGCCCTGGGCAGCAGTTACTGGGGGTCGGTGGCTGGCAAAAAACGGAATATACGGTGTATACAAGGTATAGAGTACCCCCGCCAGTGTTAAGAAATTTTAATTTTAGCGGGCTACAATGCGCCGGGAAGGGGCGGGGCTTAGCCGCACATTGCTCACCAGCGCCATTTTTTCCTATCTCTACAATGCTAGAGACGCTGGCCCGGACCTCCATGCTCCCACAAGTAACGGGGAGGAAAAAACGGGGGGGGGGGGGGGGGCACATCAAATTTGGTGCTTTCATATATGTTTAGACAGCGCTGATCATATATACTATTCCTTTAGTGTATGGGCGCTGGGGTGTGAGCTGGCATACTCCCTCTGTGTTTCTCCCTACAGGCTTCTCTGTGGGTCTGTCCCCGTGCTTGTGGCCTATGTGAGTGTGGGTGTGTCGGCACGCGGTGTTGACATGTCTGAGCCTGGGTGTTCCTCCCCGGAGGAAGTTATTGGGGGTGTAGAAAAGGATTTAGGTATGTCTCTGTCGAAACAGCCGACTGCTGATTGGATGACTATGCTGAGTACACTGAATGCAAATGTGGCTTTATTATCTAAGAGGCTGGATAAATCTGATGCTCGGACACAAACATGAGACAGTCGGTGGAGGACGCATTGTCTCAGGTACACACAGTATCAGGGTCACAGAAGCGTGCTTTTAACCAGATGGCAGATACAGGTACCGACACGGACTCTGACTCCGATGTAGATTTTAATGAGGCTTCTTTGCATCCACGGGTTGTCAAGAGTATTCAGTACATGATTATAGCCATTTAAGATGTTTTACATATATCTGAGGAACCTGCCGTTCCTGTCACAAGAGTTTGTTTATTTAAAGGGAAAAGACCTGAGGTAAAATTTCCCCCCCTCTCATGAAATAAATGCGCTTTGTGAAAAGGCTTGGGAGTCGCCTGACAAACGGTGGCAGATTCCCAAGAGAATTTTGATGGCATATCCTTTCCCCTCTGACGACAGGGAAAAATGGGAGTCGTCTCCCAATGTGGACAAGGCCCTCTTGCGATTGTCCAAGAAGGTGACGCTTCCGTCTCCTGACACGGCATCTCTCAAGGATCCGGCGGATCGCAAGCTGGAGACGACGTTGAAGTCCATTTTCGTCAATACTGGTGCATTGCTCAGACCTGCTGTGACGTCGGTATGGGTGAGTAGTGCTATTGCTAAGTGGGCTGAAAATTTGGGTCTGATATGGATGCTCTTGATAAAGATAATATTCTTTTGACTCTTGGTTATATCAAGGACGCTGCAGATTACCTAAAGGATGCGGCGAGGGATGTTGGCCTCTTGGGATCAAGAGCCAATGCCACGGCGATTTCGGCCAGGAGGGCGCTGTGGGGGTCATTAATGGAATGCCGATGCCGTTTCAAGAAGAATATGGAAGCTCTCCCTTTTAAAGGTAGTGTCTTGTTCGGTGACGGCCTGGCTGACCTGGTGTCGACCGCTACTGCGGGTAAGTCCTCTTTTCTTCCCTATGTTCCCACACAACAGAAAAAGGCACCCCATCAGCTGATGCAGTCCTTTCGGCCGAATAAATACAAAAGAGGTAAGGGCTCGTCCTTCCTTGCTTCAAAAGGCAGAGGAAGGGGAAGGAAGTCGCCTGCAGTGTCAGGCACCCAGGACCAAAAGTCCTCCCCTGCCTCTACCAAGTCCACCACATGACGCTCCCCTGGGGGAGTCCCTACCGGTGGGGGGGCCGTCTCTGATTCTTCAGTTAGGTCTGGGTTCGTTCGGCCCTGGATCCTTGGGTCTTAGACATAGTGTCCCATGGGTACAGACTGGAGTTTCAGGAGATGCCCCCCAACTGGTATTTCTCTGACGTCCTAGTGGATGCTGGGAACTCCGTAAGAACCATGGGGAATAAACGGGCTCCGCAGGAGACTGGGCACTCTAAAGAAAAGATTAGGTACTATCTGGTGTGCACTGGCTCCTCCCTCTATGCACCTCCTCCAGACCTCAGTTAGAATCTGTGCCCGGCCAGAGCTGGGTGCTCCGAGTGGGCTCTCCTGAGCTTACTAGTAAAGAAAGTATTTATTAGGTTTTTTATTTTCAGTGAGCTTCTGCTGGCAACAGACTCACTGCTACGTGGGACTAAGGGGAGAGAAGCAAACCTACCTGCTTGCAGCTAGCTTGTGCTTGTTAGGCTACTGGACACCATTAGCTCCAGAGGGTTCGAACACAGGCACCTGTCCTCGATCGTCCGTTCCCGGAGCCGCGCCGCCGTCCCCCTCGCAGAGCTAGAAGAACAGAAGCTGGAAGTCGACGAAATCGGCGGCAGAAGACTCCTGTCTTCATTTAAGGTAGCGCACAGTACCGGGGGGGGGGGGCGCCCTGGGCAGCACTTGAAGTACCTTTTGGCAATAAAAATACATATATACAGTCTGGCACTGTATATATGTAAAAAACCCCGCCATTTTTTTACACAGAAAGCGGGACAGAAGCCCACCACTGAGGGGGCGGGGCCTTCTTCCTCAGCACACCAGCGCCATTTTCTCTTCACAGCTCCGCTGGAAGCAGCTCCCCAGGCTCTCCCCTGCAGTATCCAGGTACAAGAAGGGTAAAAAAGAGAGGGGGGGGCACATAAATTTAGGCGCAAATAAAACATATAAGGCAGCTATTGGGTAATCACTTTTTGTAAGTGAAAATCCCTGTGTTATATAGCGCTGTGGTGTGTGCTGGCATACTCTCTGTCTCCCCAAAGGACTTTGTGGGGTCCTGTCCTCAGTCTGAGCATTCCCTGTGTGTGTGCGGTGTCGGTACGGCTGTGTCGACATGTTTGATGAGGGTTAAGTGGAGGCGGAGCAAGGGCAGATAGGTGTGGTGTCGCCCCCGTCGGGGCCGACACCTGATTGGATGGATATGTGGAAGGTCTTAAACGACAATGTAAGCTCCTTACATAAAAGGTTTGATGACGCTGCAGCCTTGGGACAGCCGGGGTCTCAGCCCGCGCCTGCCCAGGCGACTCAGAAACCGTCAGGGGCTCATAAACGCCCTCTATCTCAGATGGTTGACACAGATGTCGACACGGAGTCCGACTCAAGTGTCGACGATGATGAGGCACATTTACAGTCTAAAATGACCAAGGCCATCCGATACAGGATTATTGCAATGAAAGATGTATTACACATTTCTGAGATTAACCCTGTTAATACCAAGAGGGTTTATATGTTTGGGGAGAAAAAGCAGCCAGTGACTTTTCCCCCATCTGATGAATTAAATGAATTATGTGAAGAAGCGTGGAGTTCCCCTGATAAGAAACTAGTGATTTCTAAGAGGTTACGGATGGCGTACCCTTTCCCGCCAACGGACAGGTTACATTGGGAAACATCCCCTAGGGTGGACAAGGCGCTGACACGCTTATCTAAAAAGGTGGCCCTGCCATCTCAGGATACGGCCGCCCTAAAGTAGCCTGCGGATAGAAAGCATGAAGCTATCCTGAAGTCAGTGTATACACACTCTGGTACTCTACTGAGACCTGCTATTGCTTCAACCTGGATGTGTAGTGCTGTAGCAGCATGGACAGATACTCTGTCAGACGACATAGATTCCCTCGACAGGGATACTGTTTTGCTAACCCTGGGCCATATAAAAGACGTCGTCTTGGGGGCGTGGCTTGTGCTCTGACTGGAAGGACGTGTCCCAGGGGAGCTCCTGCACAACATTGCCCTAATAACCCCCTATATGCCAGCCTGTCCCCATACACATCACTCCCAGAGCACCCTATAGCTGCCCTTGCTGCTCTGCAGGTGTTGGAGGATCGCTGCGGAGCCGGAGTGCAGGTTTACCCTGTACTTGCGGGTTGCGGCCTTCCTTCCACAGTGAAGCCGGGACCTAAATTTTGGGTCCCCCGTCCGAGTTCTTATAGGACCCGGGTGCTGCACTTCACCCAGCGGCCTGGACTCCTTACACACCTACCTATAGGAGACTGCCGGGAGACGCGGCGGTGTGCAGTGCCCCTGAAGCTGCAGGTCCTGTGCTGGGCCGAGGTGCGGGGATCCGGTGGCGGCGGCCATCTTGGAGAAGGCAGCTCGTAACACCAGGGAGCCGGCGGCCTCTGCTTCCTTGCACTCCCCCCGGCTGGCGGTGTCTTGCTGGGGACAGCGGAGGAGATATCTAGCATCCAGCCCCTGCTGCAGTAACCCGCGGGCAGCAGCTGACGAGGGGAGAGGCAGATTGAAGACAGCTGACGGTGGCCATATTGGAAGTGGCGGCTTATGAAGTCCGGGAGCCGCGCTCGTGCAGGCAGCCTCTATCTCCTACACTCCCCCAACTAGAGGTATCTTGCTGGAGACAGCGAGGAGGGGGTGGGGGGGGACGTCTAACCCCTGCTGCTGTAAATCGCAGTCAGCCACAGACGAGGGGAGAGGAACACTGAGGACTGCTGACGGCGGCCATCTTGGAGGGGGCAGAGCAGGCTTCCCTGTGCTGTGCTATCCCTGCTATACTCAGGGGTCAGAAAAACCACAGCCATCACAGAGAACTCTTATTTAGTTATTAAAATCAGGCATATAACCCTCCACAGCTCCCTGTTTATAACTAATACACTGAGGATTCCTGTCACCTATATCTTCTATGTGCATACAGTGCACTCTGCTGGACCTGCTCCTCAGAGCCCTCTGCTGTTAGACCTTATATTGCATCTCCCTTACTTGCAGCACACTCTGCGGTGCCTTTGAGTACTCTCCTGCGGACCCCTTTCACAGCTTTAACAGTTTATTGGGACCTAGGTCCTTCGAATGATGTGAACGCTCCACTGCCTGACTTCCCCCCTACCCAATTCAATTGATGAGTACGTAACGACTTGGCGGACTTTTATTGTAATCTGTCCATAAGCTGGCACTTCTATCTTACCTGATATTATGAGCAGAGCGACCACCCGAGCAAAAAAAACAGGAGCTTCACAAGATATTTCACAACACTTTTCGCGTCGGGAAAAGTCAGCTGAAATTTAATCTCCGTCTTCCCTACTGTCCACCCCTAACATGGATCCGAAAGATTCTCCCTCCACCAAAGAGGATATCCAATCTCTTCAGAGTATGATATTGGACCTCAAAAACTCATTTACCACCGCTCTCCAGTCAGCGATTGGTGAACTGAAATCGGATATGGCGGCTTTGGACTCTCGCACTGGTTCACTGGAATCCCAGATGGAAAAACAGCAGGAATTCCGAAAACAAGTGGGGGAGGACATGAGTTATTTATCCGGCGAATTGGAATTCCTTAAAGATAAAGTTGAGGATAGCGAAAATCGCGAGAGGCGGAATAATTTACGCATCCGCAATGTTCCGGAATCCATATCGGCCTCCGAACTGGAACCGTACCTCAAACGATTATTTCTTTACTTGGTCCCTTCACTCTCGGAATCTGCCATCCTGATAGAGAGAGCTCACCGCGCCCTGAGGCCCAAGCCGAGAGACTCGGACCCTCCACGCGATGTTATCCTTCGGTTCTTGTCATTCAAGATTAAAAACAGTATCACCATGGCAAGTAGGAATTCAACTTCAATATTATTCGAGGACTCTCGGATCCAGATTTACCAAGATTTGTCGCCTGTGACTATTGCTAAACGGCGTGATCTACGCTCTGTCACCTCTGCCCTACGCAATAACGGTTACAAATATCGATGGGGTTTTCCTTTTCGCCTGATTGTGGAAATTGATGGCAAAGTTCATATCATCCGCTCTCCTGAAGATGGTGATAGACTGCTTCGTAAACTGCAATTGTCACCTGCCTCCGATTCGAATCAAGCAGGACCCGCTGCCTCTTCCCAGATATGAAGCTCCTCATGTTTAAGTCTGAATTTCGCTAGCCTATAGCTTGACTCAGCTTTGATTCTTATGTATGCTCAATTGTTGTGTTGACTCCATTTTAGATAGTATCTCATATTTGATTGTTCCTTTACTTCACTGCCAGTATGTTCTCATGGGCCTATGTCCTTTTTGTGTTGCAGTGTTTTTATCTCGCGGTCCTGACCGGTGGCCTAGATGCATTGACCTATAGCTAATGCTTTCAGATTGCTCCCCGCTCCCATACCCTGGGGCCTGTCTCTGGCTGCCGGTCAGCTCGGTGACTCTGCCGTTGATCTGCAATTATTACTGATTTACCACTGTTTATGTTTCGAAATACTTATTATTATGCTTACATTTCGTTCTGTTTCCTATGTATCGGACTGTCCTGCCTCCGCTTTTGGTTTTTTTTCGGTACTCGATGGTCCATTTACTATGTTTACGATTCGTTTTGGGTAGGGGGTGTCAGCGCTTTTGTTTGACACTTCCTCCCCCAGTCTCTAGGGATTAGAGTTATATCCCCTAATATTGGGTTGATACCCTCTTCTGTTTCGTTGCATTTGTATCCCACCAGTGAGCTCTTTTTCTCATAGAGCTCAATCTTAGTAGTCGAGTATCCTGCCTTTCGGATACTTTGTCTGCTTTTTTTTTTTTTATTTTATTTTTTTTTCCCCTTTTCCTCTTTCCGCACTGATTTTGGCAGAGACCGGGGCCTCTTCGGTTCCCTGCAGATTACCCCCTTTTCATTTTCAATCATGCCACTAACGTGTCTGTCCATTAATGTCAAAGGTCTTAACACCCCCCAGAAACGCTCTCACCTCCACAGGTCTCTCAAAACTTTAAAGGGTGACGTAATCTTCCTACAGGAGACACATTTGAAATCAGCATCCCATCCCTCGCTGACATCTAAACTATTTCCCATGGCCTGGTACTCCAATAATACTGCAAAAAGGAACGGTGTAGCTACCTTAGTTAGAGGATCCATTCCTTTCCAGTTCTTGGATTGTAAATGCGACAATGACGGTCGTTATGTAATGATAAGAGGAAAAATAGGACACGAGGAGGTTACACTGGCAAATCTTTACGCCCCGAATACGGGCCAATCTAAATTTTATCGCAAGTTCTTCCAGGACCTCTATTCATATAGACGAGGTAAGACACTTGTTGGTGGGGATTTCAACATGGCCCTCACGTATATGGATAAATCCGGCCCCTTGCGCAGTGGCCGAACCCCAAACTCTTCAGCATTACACAGGGGCATGGCCGAGGCTGGTCTGTTTGATGTCTGGAGATTTTTTAATCCAACCACTAGAGACTACACTTTTTACTCCTGCCCGCATGATGTGTATTCCCGTATTGATCTGTTTCTGAGTTGTGCGCCTCTCTCGCGGACGGCTCGTACTTCCTCGATAATCCCACTCACTTGGACTGACCATGCAGCCTTGCTTGCGACTTTTGACATATTTGATAACCCTGACGGTAGACCGACATGGAGACTTAACGAAACCCTACTGAAGATCCCTCAGTTTCAGGACTTAATTAAAACTAAGCTTCAGGAATACTTTGATATCAATGTAGAAGGTGATTGCAGTGTAGCCACAATATGGGAAACTCATAAGGCGGTTATCAGAGGGTACATTATTCAATATGCGTCCCGCCGTAAAAGAAATCGGGAGACTCAAATTGCTTTATTAACTGACTCCATTGCAAAATTAGACCGGGAACACAAACACACACACTCTAAAAAAATACTAGCCGAACTTTCTAAGGCTCGTAATGATCTCCAGACTCTTTTGGCGGAGAACGTGGAGCGCTCCCTTAGATGGGCTAATCAAACGTTTTACGACAAAAGCAACAAGGCCCACACTCTACTAGCTAATCGCTTACGCACCAAGAAAGCTAATCAAGCCATTCACACTATTAGGGAACCTTCAGGCAGTGTAACATATGACCCCAAGAAAATTAACAATATCTTTTCTGATTATTATAGGGCACTCTACAACCATGACCCCCCGGCCGATCCCTCGACGCATGCCTGTAAGGTCCAACAATACCTTAATTCATGCGCTCTCCCTCGGTTAGGCGAAGCAGCTAACTCTGCTCTTAATGCTGATATTTCTGCCGAAGAAATCGAGGCGGCATTAAAAACACAGAAACCTTCAAAGGCCCCTGGTCCGGACGGTTACCCAATGGTGTACTATAAAACTTTTGCTCCTCAACTTCTCCCTCATCTGGTCTATTTGTTTAATAAAATTTTGCAGGGCACCCCTTTTCACACTGATTCCACGACCTCCCGTATTATAATTATTCCGAAACCCGGAAAGGACCCCTCGTATTGCTCAAATTATAGACCCATCTCTTTAATTAATACCGACCTCAAGCTTTTTGCTAAGGTCTTGGCGTCTCGCCTGAATACTGTGCTGACGTCACTGATAGACCCTGATCAAGTAGGATTTATCCCCGGTCGTCAGGCCTCAGATAACACCAGACGTATGGTTAACTTGATTCACCACATAAACTCGTCTAAAATACCAGCGATTGCATTAGCGCTTGACGCCGAAAAGGCATTTGATCGCATCTCCTGGCCCTTTTTGTTCTCTACATTATCCACGTTTGGCCTTCATGGTCACTTCGTCACTGCTGTGGCGGCCCTCTACTCTAACCCCTCGTCTACGGTCCTGACTAACGGTTTAAGCTCACCCCGGTTTAATTTAAGGAACGGCACTCGTCAAGGATGCCCTCTCTCGCCCCTGCTTTTTGCCCTGTGTATTGAACCTCTTGCAGCCCGTATTAGACTCAACAAAGACATCGGGGGTGTTACTGTGGGGCAGGATTCATACAAAATATCGTTATTTGCAGATGACGTGCTTGTGACTCTCTCTAACCCCTTGATATCTCTTCCTAACTTACAGACTGAACTACTTTCATACGGATCCCTATCCGGCTATAAAATAAATCACACCAAATCAGAGGCCCTTGCGTTTAATGTTTCTTCTTATACTAATTTGACTTTGACCTCTACTTTTCCTTTTCTTTGGAGACCTACGGCTATCAAATACCTCGGCATTTATATTACTAAATCCTATACTAGCCTCTTTCAGGCTAACTATGTTCCTCTGATTAAAACGCTCACACAAGACTTAGATAAATGGGATCGATTGTATATCTCATGGATTGGAAGGATTAACGCCCTAAAAATGAACTTCCTCCCCCGTATCCTCTACCTGTTCCAAACTGTCCCGACACTGGTGCCCCGTATGACGTTGACCTCCCTGCAAACACTATGCCACAAATTTATCTGGGCTCACCGTAAACCTCGAATAAGGCGTACTATATTAACCAAAACTGCTACCTCAGGCGGTTTGGGTTACCCTAACCTTCAAGCTTATTTTAACGCATGTCAACTTAACCACATAGTGTCCTGGCATTCCCCTCAAGGGATTAGAAAATGGGTAGATATTGAGAACTCTATATTTCAAGGTATTCCCCTGGACTCCCTACTGTGGCTCCCCAAGTCTTGCAGACCAGCCTCGGCCTATTCTGTCCCCACGATTAAATTCACCCTCGGATTATGGGATAAACTTCGCATCACCTACAATCTTTCTTCATACCCATCACCTCTGGCACCTATCTGGGGTAACCCTGCCTTCCCCCCAGGTTGCGAACGACATATGGCGGGCCCATGGCAATCTCAGGGGGTCACGAGATTTATCCATGTTAAAGGCCGCTCTGCGCCGACCTCCTTTGGAGATCTTCAAGAACGCCTTGGTGTTCCATCCTCGTGTCACTACCATTATATCCAAATTCTTAGCTTTCTTAAATCGCAACTTAAAACTACTATTTTGAGACCGCCCACCTCCTTTGAGCGTATGTGTCTGTTTTCAATTGACAGCAAGGGGAATATTTCTACAATTTATAACTCTATTTTAGCTCCAGAACCTCCTCCTCGTGAACTCCATGAATTAGCCTGGGAATCAGACTTTTCTCATCCTTTAGAAGACGATCAATGGGACGAAATTAGACTGCGCACTGCTAGGGCTTCCCTTAGTGTGGCACTTAAGGAGACATGTTATAAAGTTTATACCCGATGGTATTTAGTTCCCTCCAGACTCCATTCCATTTTCCCCGCAACCTCGAATCAATGCTGGAGACTTTGTGGAGAGGAGGGCAGCTTTTTCCACATATGGTGGACCTGTCCCTCTATTCGCCCCTTCTGGGATACAGTTGGGGTGCTCATAAATCAGTCTTGCGGGCATGACATTGATCTCTCTCCTGAAATTGCTTTACTTCATGCCCCCATACTGACACTACCTAAACTACAAGATAAGCTTATTATGCAATTCTGCATGGCGGCTAAATCTCTGATTGCTAAATGTTGGAAGGACCAAAAACCACCCTCCAAATTATCACTTGTGTCTAAGATTAATTATATTGCTAATATGGAATATATTACTAGTCTGAGGAATAATACTGTAGCCCAATTCCATAACATTTGGTCCCCATGGTACCTTGCGCGCTCTTTACTCTTACCCGGACTCTGCTAGAACCCTTGCTGAGGCTCCCAACCAATCCCCCGATTCCTCTTCTGTAACTTTCTCAACTTCCTATTCTTACACTTTTTCTTCCCTTCTCCTTTTTATTTTTACCAATTTCTCTCTCGGTTTTGTTATAGACTATATACTTTAATTGAAAAACAAAATGAGATAGATCACCCACTTATGTGAATTTACACAGGTTATATACTGGTGTACTCTGATAGTCTATACTTTTATGGAACTATATAACTAATTTTTCTTATATTTGATAGTTTCTTTATGTCACTACTCTCTGCTGCTATATATACAAGTTTTGTTTTGTTTTTTTGTTGTTGTTTGCCAGTTCGTAATTTTGACCTGTACCTGAATGTGTATTACATGTCGATAATTGTTGATCACTCTCAATAAAAATCCTAACTTCAAAAAAAAAAAAAAAAGACGTCGTCTTATATATGCGGGATGCTCAGAGGGACATTTGCCTGCTGGGCTCTAAAATTAATGCTATGTCCATTTCTGCCAGGAGGGTCTTATGGACTCGGCAATGGACAGGAGATGCTAATTCTAAAAAACACATGGAGGTTTTGCCTTATAAGGGTGAGGAATTGTTTGGGGACGGTCTATCGGACCTCGTGTCCACAACGACAGCTGGAAAGTCGACTTTCTAGCCTCAGGTTTCCTCACAGCCTAAGAAAGCACCGTATTATCAAATGCAGTCCTTTCGTTCTCAGAAAGGCAAGAGGGTCAGGGGCGCATCCTTTCTTGCCAGAGGCAGGGGTAGAGGTAAGAAGCTGCACCATGCAGCCAGTTCCCAGGAACAAAAGTCCTCCCCTGCTTCCACTAAGTCCACCGCATGACGTTGGGGCTCCACAGGCGGAGCCAGGTGCGGTGGGGGCGCGTCTCCGAAACTTCAGCAACCAGTGGGTTCGCTCACAGGTGGATCTCTGGGCTGTACAAATTGTATCTCAGGGATACAAGCTGGAATTCAAAGCGACTCCTCTTCCCCCCTGCCGTTACCTCAAATCAGCCTTGCCAGCTTCCCCCATGGAAAGGGAGGTAGTACTGGCGGCAATTCACAAGCTGTACCTCCAGCAAGTGATTATCAGGGTCCCCCTCCTTCAGCAGGGAAGGGGTTACTATTCCACAATGTTTGTGGTACCGAAACCGGACGGTTCGGTGAGACCCATTCTGAATTTAAAATCCTTGAACACTTATATAAAGAAATTCAAGTTCAAAATGGAATCGCTCAGAGCGGTTATTGCAAGCCTGGAAGAGGGGGATTTTATGGTGTCGCTGGACATCAAGGATGCTTACTTGCATGTCCCCATTTACCCACTTCACCAGGAGTACCTCAGGTTGTGGTACAGGACTGTCATTACCAGTTCCAGACGTTGCCGTTTGGCCTGTCCACGGCACCGAGGATATTTACCAAGGTAATGGCCGAAATGATGATACTCCTTCGGAAGAAGGGAGTTATAGTTATCCCGTACTTGGACGATCTCCTCATAAAGGCGAGGTCCAGAGAGCAGTTGTTGATCAGCGTAGCACTCTCTCAGGAAGTGTTGCAACAGCACGGCTGGATTCTGAATGTTCCAAAGTCGCAGCTGATTCCTACGACGCGTCTGCTTTTCCTGGGCATGATTCTGGACACAGAACAGAAGGTGTTTCTCCCGGTGGAGAAGGCCCAGGAATTAGCATCTCTGGTCAGGGACCTCCTGAAACCAAAACAGGTATCGGTGCATCACTGCACGCGAGTCCTGGGAAAGATGGTGGCTTCATACGAAGCCATTCCCTTCGGCAGGTTCCATGCAAGGATCTTTCAGTGGGATCTGTTGGACAAGTGGTCCGGATCGCATCTCCAGATGCATCGGCTGATCACCCTGTCCCCAAGGGCCAGGGTGTCTCTTCTGTGGTGGCTGCAGAGTGCTCACCTTCTCGAGGGCCGCAGGTTCGGCATACAGGACTGGGTCCTGGTGACCACGGATGCAAGCCTCCGAGGATGGGGGGCAGTCACTCAGGGAAGAAACTTCCAAGGGCTGTGGTCAAGTCTGGAGACTTCTCTACACATAAATATATTGGAACTAAGGGCCATTTACAATGCCCTGAGTCAAGCAGAGCCCCTGCTTCGAAACCGGCCAGTGCTGATTCAGTCAGACAACATCACGGCGGTCGCCCATGTAAACCGCCAGGGCGGCACAAGAAGCAGGATGGCAATGGCGGAAGCCACAAAGATTCTTCGGTGGGCGGAGAATCACGTGCAAGCACTGTCAGCAGTGTTCATTCCAGGAGTGGACAACTGGGAAGCAGACTTACTCAGCAGACACTACCTCCACCCGGGAGAGTGGGGACTTCATCAAGAAGTCTTCACACAGATTGCAAAGCGATGGGAACTGCCACAGGTGGACATGATGGCGTCCCGCCTCAACAAAAAGCTAAAAAGATATTGCGCCAGGTCAAGGGACCCTCAGGCGATAGCTGTGGACGCCCTAGTGACACCGTGGGTGTACCAGTCGGTATATGTGTTTCCTCCTCTTCCTCTCATACCCAAGGTACTGAGAATAGTAAGAAAGAGAGGAATAAGAACAATACTCATTGTTCCGGATTGGCCAAGAAGGACTTGGTACCCGGAACTGCAAGAAATGCGCACAGAGGACCCATGGCCTCTGCCTCTCAGACAGGACCTGCTGCAACAAGGGCCCTGTCTGTTCCAAGACTTACCGCGGCTGCGTTTGACGGCATGGCGGTTGAACGCCGGATCCTAGCGGAAAAAGGCATTCCGGATGAAGTTATTCCTACGCTGATAAAGGCTAGGAAGGACGTGACAGCAAAGCATTATCACCGTATATGGCGAAAATATGTTGCTTGGTGTGAGGCCAGGACGGCCCCTACAGAGGAATTCCAGCTGGGTCGATTCCTGCACTTCCTACAGTCAGGGGTGACTATGGGCCTAAAATTGGGGTCCATAAAGGTCCAGATTTCGGCCCTATCCATTTTCTTTCAAAAAGAACTGGCTTCACTGCCTGAGGTTCAGACGTTTATTAAGGGAGTGCTGCATATTCAGCCCCCTTTTGTTCCACCAGTGGCACCCTGGGATCTTAACGCTGTGTTGGATTTCCTGAAATCCCACTGGTTTGAGCCACTTAAGACCGTGGAACTAAAGTATCTCACGTGGAAAGTGGTCATGCTGTTGGCCTTAGCATCGGCTAGGCGTGTGTCGGAATTGGCGGCTTTGTCATGTAAAAGCCCATATCTGATCTTCCATATGGACAGGGCAGAATTGAGGACTCGTCCCCAATTTCTCCCAAAGGTGGTATCATCGTTTCATTTGAACCAACCTATTGTGGTGCCTGCAGCTACTCGGGACTTGGAGGACTCCAAGTTGCTGGACGTAGTCAGGGCTTTGAAAATATATGTTTCCAGAACGGCTGGAGTCAGGAAGACTGACTCGCTGTTTATCCTGCATGCACCCAACACGCTGGGTGCTCCTGCTTCAAAGCAAACTATTGCTCGCTGGATCTGTAGCACGATTCAGCTGGCTCATTCTGCGGCTGGATTGCCGCATCCAAAATCAGTAAAAGCCCATTCCACAAGGAAAGTGGGCTCTTCTTGGGCGGCTGCCCGAGGGGTCTCGGCTTTACAGCTTTGCCGAGCGGCTACTTTGTCGGGTTCAAACACCTTTGCAAAGTTCTACAAGTTTGATACCCTGGCTGAGGAGGACCTGGTGTTTGCTCATTCGGTGCTGCAGAGTCATCCGCACTCTCCCGCCCGTTTGGGAGCTTTGGTATAATCCCCATGGTCCTTACGGAGTTCCCAGCATCCACTAGGACGTCGGAGAAAATAAGAATTTACTCACCGGTAATTCTATTTCTCGTAGTCCGTAGTGGATGCTGGGCGCCCGTCCCAAGTGCGGACTTTCTGCAATACGTGTATATAGTTATTGCTTAAATAAGGGGTATTGTTATGAGCCATCCGTTGAGTAAGGCTCAGTTGTTGTTCATACTGTTAACTGGGTAAGGTTATCACAAGTTGTACGGTGTGATTGGTGTGGCTGGTATGAGTCTTACCCTGGATTCCAAAAATCCTTTCCTTGTAATGTCAGCTCTTCCGGGCACAGTTTCCCTAACTGAGGTCTGGAGGAGGGGCATAGAGGGAGGAGCCAGTGCACACCAGATAGTACCTAATCTTTTCTTTAGAGTGCCCAGTCTCCTGCGGAGCCCGTCTATTCCCCATGGTCCTTACGGAGTTCCCAGCATCCACTACGGACTACGAGAAATAGAATTACCGGTGAGTAAATTCTTATTTTCGTGTCGGCCTTGCCAGCTTCTCTTCCCGAAAGAGAAGTGGTAAGGGATGCGATACAAAAGTTGTGTCAACAGAGGGTTGTGGTGCCGGTTCCCCCGTCCCAACGGGGGGAAGGCTTCTATTCGAGCCTCTTTGTGGTGCCGAAGCCGGACGGATCGGTCAGACCGATTCTGCACCTAAAATCCCTCAATCCATACTTGAAAGTGTTCAAGATGGAATCTCTTCGAGCGGTGATCTCCAGCCTCGAAGGGGGGGATTTTATGGCTTCAGTCATAAAGGATGCTTACTTGCACATCCCGATATACCCTCCTCATCAAGCCTTCCTGAGGTTTGCGGTACAGGACGGTCATTACCAATTTCAGGCGTTGCCGTTTGGGTTTTCCACGGCCCCGAGGGTTTTCACCAAGGTAATGGCGGAGATGACGGTGCTCCTTCGCAAGCAAGGGGTCACAATTATCCCGTACTTGGACGATCTCCTGATAAAGGCGAGGTCCAAAGATCAGTTGTTGAGAAATGTGGATCTCTCCCTGTCGGTTCTGCGGCATCACGGTTGGATTCTGAATTTGCCAAAGTCTCAGTTGTTCCCGGCCACTCGGCTGTCCTTTCTGGGTAAGGAACAACAGAGAGTATTTCTTCCGGAAGACAAAGCCCTGGAAATCCAGACTGTGGTCAGGGAGCTTCTGAGGCCGACAAGTGTGTTGATTCACCAATGCACTCGAGTGCTAGGGAAAATGGTGGCGGCTTACGAAGCCATTCCGTTTGGCAGGTTTCATGCCCGGGTGTTTCAGTGGGATCTGCTAAAAAAAAAAATGGTCCTGGTCTCACCTACACATGCACAGGAAAATAAGTCTATCTTCCAGAGCCAGGATCTCTCTTCTGTGGTGGCTACAAGGCTCTCACCTCCTAGAAGGACGCCGATACGGAATCCAGGACTGGGTCCTGATGACAACAGATGCAAGTCTCCGAGGCTGGGGCGCGGTCACACAAGGAAGACATTTCCAGGGAAAGTGGTCAAGACAGGAAGCTTGTCTCCACATAAATGTCTTCGAGTTAAGAGCCATTTACAACGGCCTGCTGCAAGCGAAGAACCTTCTTCGGGGGTTTCCTGTCCTGATCCAGTCTAACAACATAACAGCGGTGGCGTACGTAAATCGCCAAGGCGGAACAAGGAGCAGGGCGGCAATGGCGGAGGCCACAAGAATGCTTCGCTGGGCGGAACAGCACGTGAGCGCTCTGTCGGCAGTTTTCCTCCCGGGCGTGGACAACTGGGAGGCAGACTTCCTCAGCAGACACGATCTCCATCCGGGAGAGTGGGCTCTTCATCAAGAGGTATTTGCAGAAGTGACAAGGCGTTGGGGCATCCCTCTAATAGACATGGCGTCGCGCCTCAACAAGAAGCTTCCGAGGTATTATTCCAGGTCAAGGGACCCCCAAGCCAGTGCAGTGGATGCCCTGGTAACTCCGTGAGTGTTTTGGTCGGTGTATGTGTTCCCTCTGCTTCCTCTCATTCCAAAGGTGCTGAGGATCATACAACGAACAGGGGTTCAGGCAATACTCGTTGTTCCAGATTGGCCACGGAGGGCTTGGTATCCGGATCTTCAGGAATTGCTGGTAGAAGATCCTTGGCCGCTTCCTCTAAGAGAGGACCTGTTATTACAGGGACCCTGCGTGTTTCTGGACTTACCGCGGCTGCGTTTGACAGCGTGGAAGTTGAACGCCAGATCTTAGCTCGGAAGGGTATTCCTGGGGAGGTCATTCCCACTCTCCTAAAAGCTAGGAAGGAGGTCACGGCAAAACATTATCACCGTATCTGGAGAAAGTACGTATCCTGGTGTGAAACCAAGGCAGCTCCTGCGGAGGAGTTCCATTTGGGTCGTTTCCTCCATTTTTTGCAGGCAGGCGTAGATGCAGGCCTGAAATTGGGTTCCATCAAAGTGCAGATTTCAGCTTTATCTATTTTCTTTCAAAAGGAATTGGCTGGCCTTCCTGAGGTTCAGACTTTCGTGAAGGGTGTACTGCATATACATCCTCCTTTTGTGGCACCGTGGGACCTTGAAATGGTGTTACAGTTTCTTATGTCTCACTGGTTTGAACCTTTGCGTAAGGTTGAGTTAAAATTTCTCACTTCGAAAGTGGTCATGCTTTTGGCTCTGGCATCTGCTAGACGAGTGTCCGAGTTGGCAGCTTTGTCTCACAAGAGCCCATATTTGATCTTTCATTCTGATAGAGTGGAATTGAGTACTCGTCAGCAATTTCTGCCGAAGGTGGTTTCTTCGTTTCACATAAACCAACATATTGTAGTACCTGTGGCTACGGATGTTGTGGCGGTTCCAAAGTCTCTGGATGTTGTAAGAGCCTTGAAGATTTATGTCGCCAGAACGGCTCTTACTAGGAAAACAGGGGCTCTGTTTGTCTTGTATGCTCCCAACAAGATTGGAAATCCTGCTTCTAAGCAGACTATTGCACGCTGGATTTGTAATACGATTCAGCAGGCTCAAGCTTCGCCTGGACTACCGTTGCCGAGGTCTGTAAAGGCCCAATCCACCAGGGAGGTGGGCTCATCTTGGGCGGCTGCCCGAGGGGTCTCAGCACTTCAACTTTGCCGAGCAGCTACGTGGTCGGGTTCAAACACTTTTGCTAAATTCTACAAGTTTGGTACTCTGGCTGAGGAGGACCTCATGTTTGCTCATTCAGTGCTGCAGAGTCGTCCGCACTCTCTTGCCCGGTCTGGAGCTTTGGTATAGACCCCATGGTCCTTTTGGAGTCCCCAGCATCCTCTAGGACGTAAGAGAAAATAGGATTTTAATACCTACCGCTAAATCCTTTTCTCCTAGTCCGTAGAGGATGCTGGGCGCCCATCCCAGTGCGGACTGTTCCTTGCAGTAGTAGTGTTACTGGTTGGTTTTGGTTACACGCAGATTGTGTATCGGTTATATTCAGCTTGTTGCTGTTATTAGTTCATACTGTTTTCTGGTTTCTTGTTATTCCGGTTGTAAGGTATGTTTGTGGTGTGGGCTGGTATGTGTTTCGCCCTTAATTTAACAAAATCCTTTCCTCGAAATGTCCGTCTCTCCTGGGCACAGTTCCTAGAACTGAGGTCTGGGGGAGGGGCATAGAGGGAGGAGCCAGTTCACACCCAGTAAAAGTCTTTTTAGTGTGCCCAAGCTCCTGCGGATCCCGTCTATACCATGGTCCTTTTGGAGGCCACAGCATCCTCTACGGACTAGGAGAAAAGGATTTACCGGTAGGTATTAAAATCCTATTTTCTCCATTATCAAATGACTCTTGCCTGTGAACAATGTAGTCACTCTTCACAACTTACTGAAGAGGCTGGGGTAGAGGGTCAAGAGCCCCACTGGTTAGGGTCTCTTAAGTCTATGTCAGATATGTCATCCCAGCTCACTGCAAATGTGCAGAAAACTCAGCTACTGCAACAAGCTGTTGCAGATTTAGCTGCTAAGGCTGATTCACGCCACCCCCCCCCCCCCCCTCCCCCAATCCCCTCTCATGCAGGTCCCCATAAGCGTGGTTTACCTGCACTGCTCTCTGATACAAATGAAGATATCCCAGATGATGGGGATGACCAGGATCCTGTTAGTGGGGAAGAGTATTGAACCCCTATTATTGGCTATAAGGAATGTGCTGAAGATCCCTCTAGAGGACACTGCCTCACAAGCAGTCGTTTTTCTTTGTACAAAACAAGCCCAATGTCCCTTTCCCTGAATCTCCAGAGTTAGATGACTTATTCAAGCTGGCCTGGAAATATCCAGACAAAAATTACCAAGTGTCCAAAAAGTTTTTGCGCACTTTCCCATTTGCTCCTGAAGGTAGAAAATTACTGCTTACTGCCCAGTTCTCCTTTACCATGAAGGAACCTGGGGATCTGAAAATGGAGACTACCCTAAAGTCTATATACACTGCAGCCGGCCTTCACAAAGACAGATCATTGCTGGTAGCTGGATGACCCATGCTATTCATTCTTCGGCCGTTCAAATTCAAGGGGGCCTTGCAGGAAATATGCCCTTAGTTACTATGGTAACCCTCCTTAAGCACATTCAGGACACTACCCGCATCTTCTGTGATTCACTTAAGGAGATGGGGAACATTAATGCTCGCACTTCTGCCATGGCAATATCAGCACGCAGGGCCTTGTGGTTGCGTCAGTGGATTGCGAACACAGAATCCAAACATAGTGTAGAATCCCTTCTCTGGGGAATGGCTGTTTGGGGTCGAGTTGGATATGTGGATTTCCAAGGTCACGGCTGGAAAATCCATGTTTCTCCCCTCTGGGGCATCGCCGGCGAGATGCTCCTATCCAGGGCCGTCTCTCCAGTCCTTTCGGTCTCGCAGGTTTCGATCTAAGGCCAGAGGTGCCTCCAATGCAGCTAGTGAACCAGAAATAAGTCCAGAAAACCGGCAAGCACCAGTTCTCAGGAACAGTCTACCGGTTCGGCTTCCACTAAGGCCTTAGCATGATGGTGCCCACACACCCTGAGGGGATCTCGAGGTGAGAGCTCGACTGCGTCACTTCAGTCTTGTCTTGGAGGCTTCCTGCCAAGATGCCTGGGTCAGAGATCTTGTGTCTTAAGGCTATTGGCTGGAGTTCGACAGTACTCTCCCCCTCAACGATTTTTCAAATCGGGCTTACCAGCTTTGGAGGTTATGCAAGTTACGTTGCAACAGGCTGTCCAAAAATTGGTCCAGTCCCACGTCATTCCAGTACCACTGCTGCAACGCTGCAAGGGGTTTTACTCAAACCTGTTTGTGGTGCCGAAGCTGGACGTTTTGGTCAGACCCATTCTGAATCTGAAATCCTTAAATCCTTATTTGAAGTTGTTTGAGTTCAAAATGGAATCCCTGCGAGCAGTGATTGCGGCCCTGGAAGAACAGGAATCTATGGTCTCCTTGGATATCAAGGACACCTATCTCCATATTCCCATTTGGCCGCCTCATCAGGCATACCTGCGGTTTGCCCTGCTGGACAATCACTTCCAATTCCAGGCACTGCCCTTCGGCCTGTTTACAGCCCCGAGGGTATTCACAAAGGTGATGGCGGAGATGATGCTTCGACTCCGGATCAAGGGAGTCAATGTGGTCCCTTATTTGGACGATCTTCTGATAAAGGCAAGATCCAGGGAGCTTTTGCTGCTCCATATCGACCGCACCATCCATCTTCTGTCAGACCATGTGTGGATCCTCTACATAAAGAAGTCCCACCTGGAGCCAACTCAGCGGCTCCTGTTCCTGGGAATATTGCTGGATACTGTGGTCCAGAAGGTGTTTCTACCAGAGGACAAGGCGAAAACACTTCAGGAGATGGTCTGCATAAGATTGTTAGGAAAGATGGTTGCCTCATACGAGGCGATCCAGAATGGGAGGTTCCATGCCAGTACGTTTCAGTTGGATCTCCTGAGCAAGTGGTCTGGTTCACATCTACAAATGCACCAGATGGTTCAGCTGTCACCGCAGGCCAGGATTTCCCTCCTGTGGCGGCTACAGTCCTCCAAACTCCTGGAAGGCCGGAGTTTCGGGATTCAGGATTGGACCCTCCTCACGACGGATTCGAGTCTGAGAGGATGGGGAGCCATCACCCAAGGGTCACAGTTCCAGGGCAGGTGGTCAGCCCACGAAAGCCTCCTTCCAATGAACATTCTGGAACTTCGGGCGATCTACAATGCTCTGCTTCAAGCCTCTCCTCTGCTCAAGGATCATGCGATCCAAGTACAGCAGTGGCGTACATCAATCGACAAGGAGGAACAAAATGCAGAGCCTGCATGCGAGAGGTGTCAAAAATACTCCTCTGGGCAGAAATGCAAGAACAATGTCGGCAATCTTCATTCCGGGTGTGGACAACTCTGAGGCGGACTTCCTGAGTCGTCACGATCTCCACCCGGGGAAGTGGGGGGGGCTCCACCATCTGGTGTTCCAGCAGATCATCGACCGGTGAAGTTGCCCACAAATACTGTAGACATCATGGCTTCTCGTCTCAAGAAACTTCCCTGGTATTGCTCACGGACCAAGAACCCTCAGGCGAGGGACGTCACCTTGGCCGTACCGGCTAGTCTACCTGTTTCCTCCGATCCCATTGCTCCCAAGAGTGCTCAAGCGAATCAGGAATCAAGGTGTTCAGGCAATTTTAATTGCCCCAGATTGGCCTCGGAGGGCGTGGTACGCGGATCTTCTGGACATGTTCATCCAAGACCCTTGGCCTCTACCACTCAGAAGCAATCTTCTTCAAGGACCGTTCGTCTACCCAGACTTACTGTTATGAGCCACGGCAGTGGCTCATTCCTGTTTTGCATTTTGGTTACCGTATATACTCGAGTATAAGCCGACCCAAATATAAGCCGAGACACCTAATTTTACCACAAAAACTTGGGAAAACTTATTGACTCGAGTATTAGCCTAGGGTGGGAAATGCAGCAGCTACTGGTAATTTCAAAACTAAAAATAGATACCAACGAGACAAAAAAAAACGAGATGCCAGTGCCAAATATGCCCTTCCAGTGCCAAATATGCTTCCCCAGTGCCACATATGCCCCCAGTGCCAGATATACCCCCACAGTGCCAGGTACACACATGCCCCCAGTGCCAAATATGCCCCCCCCCCCAGTGCCAGGTACACATATACCCCCCAGTGCCAATATGCTCCCCCAGTGCCACATATGCCCCCTCAGTGCCACGTATGCCCCCCCCCCCCCTCCCAAGTGCTAAATATGTTCCTCCAGTGCCAGGTACAACTTACTCTCCCCGCTCCCTCGCTGTTTTGTGAAGGAGGGTACAGCTCGTGCCTCTCCGGCGGCGGGTCTGTTAAATGAAGTGCCGGTCCGTGAGCCAATCAGAGCACACGAACAAGTACTTCATTTAATAGACCCGCCGGAGACGCAGGAGGGACACAGGAGAGGCGCACGCTGTGCCCTCCGTGTCCCTCCTTCCCAGGCACTGACTCGAGTATAAGTCGAGGGGGCTTTTTCAGCATAAAAAAAAGTGCTGAAAAAGTCGGCTTATACTCGAGTATATACGGCAGGCTTGTCCAAACTGCGGCCCTCCAGCTGTTGTGAAACTACATATCCCAGCATGCCCTGACACAGTTTTGGTGTCAGAGAATGCTAAAGCTGTGTCAGGGCATGCTGGGATGTGTAGTTTCTCAACAGCTGGAGGGCCGCAGTTTGGACATGTCTGATATACGGTATGTATTTTTTCTCTGGCTGGGTCCACAGGTTATCCACGGGATAACATTGGGATATGCCGGAGCAACAGCGGAAATGGCACCAAACGGTCACGAGCTTTCTGGCCTCCCAGGATGTATCGGGGCTTCACCATATAATCCCGCCCACTGTCAAATCAGTTTTTTGTTTGGTGTGGCAGGAGCCGGACCATGGTCACAGGGCTGCTGTTAATAAAGCAGCCTGAAGCTTTATTTATTTTATTGTTATAGTCTTACTATGTTTTTTGAGTGACTTTTCTTAATAGCGTCTTAAACGCATACTAGAAAGAGTCGCTCCAACAACTCCCCACCGGGTCGCAACAATGCTTATCTTCGCGGTACAGTGCTGCCTCGACGGGCGTCTGTGTCGGATGTTTCTAGCAGGTCCAGCAGACGTAACCAGGCTGTGGCCGGAGCATGGGGAGATGGTAAGTCTATGGATTTCCTCTTACTAAGGGTTCCGGACACAGCTACACTGTATTGGTGGAGACTACAAACAGTGTGTTGATGCGCCGACCACTCTTAAGTGCGACAGCGCTACGCTTTAGGGATCATAGGCGCCAGGACTAGGTAGAAGCCGCGATCCTTAGAGTTTAAGTCAACAGGTGGAATTAGACGCTCTCCTGGCCGCCCCTCCCCCAAGTTTCCGCGCGTCTCCAGTCCATGAACTGAATTACCTCACTTCCGTCTCAGACGCTACCACGAGGGTACTCGGTCGCAGCTTAGACGCTGCGGTTGTTTACACTAGATTGCCAGACCGAGTCGCAGGCCTTAGCGTCTGCATACACGTGGCATTCACTGAGCATCCGTGTCCGTTAGTGAGCGTCCGTGTCTTTCATCAGTTATCAGAACGGCAGTGTACACCAATAGCGTCTGAATACACTCAGCGTCTTGCGAGCGTATTTGATGGATATGGAAGTGTGGAGAGTCTCCCTGTATCCCGCTCTATGGAGGAAGGGTTATACAGTACTAAAAATTCTCTCTACTTGTTAGTATGAATTGTTAATTTCTTTTTCATCCACTAGGGGTCACTGGAGTACTCTAGGGATATGGACGGTTCCACAGGAACTAGGCACTGAATAATTAAAATTTGAGACTACATCCCCCCTCCATATCCCAGAGTACCTCAGTGTTTTTTCGGTGCTCACCGAGCAACTAGGCTTGTGGAAGTTGGTCCACAATTATTGATTTTTTGATTTTTTTGTTTGAAGCCACATCCCTTTCCCCCTTCCAGGAAGGCGAGGGTCTGAGATAGTGAAAGCTGCTGAAGCAGCTGTGGGTGTCGGACCTCTCTAGAAGAGCTCCCTCACTACCACGTGCAGGACTCCTGCAGTAAAAGGCTGACAGTGCTTACAGAGAAGCCCCGTCATTGCCCTCACCACAGGGTCCAGGTATGTTGAACGGGGCGGTCAGCTCACGCTGCCGCCCCGCTGTGTGGGATACTGTGTGTGTGTAGCCGCCCGCCGCCGCTTCCAGCGCCGCTGTTTATGCTGTGTCCCCCGCCACTCTTAGCCGCGCCAGCCACGGTGATTTATGCATAGGCCGCTCCACGGCTCTATGCAGCGCGCTCCCCGGCCCTCGATGCCGCTTCCGGCTCCCTCTCCACCATAGCCCGGCTCCGTGTATAGAGAACGGAGCACGGGGGGGGGAGGGGGGGGGCACACAGGCTCCATAGCCTAGTGAGTAACTTTGCTTCCACAGTGATGATCCCTGCACACAGAATGTCAGGGTCACTGGATAAAATCTCATGTTCAACTCTTGTTGATAAAAGAAAGTATGTTTACTAGAATACAGCAGTGCTGCATATGTATTACAATAGGCTATTAAGTCTTTGTTAAACAGGATACATGTTATATGTGCAGGTTTGAATGCAACATAGTATGTTTATTAAATCTGCTTACATAATTAAAAGGTCTGCACTTTGTGTTATACTGAGAGCATGAGGCCATATTTAACCATGCTTCCTGTTGTTTTTCCAGAATTTCCTGTATTACATCTCTCCTCCATTGAAGGCACGGGGGTGTTAAGGGGAATTTGGGATCAGGCATATTGCTGGCGTTCTCTGCACTTGGCCAGATATATATTTATAGAGACTCCTTAGTGCTATTTACTGGGTCGCGCAAGTTGTATTTTTTGTATTGTCTGTCTGCATAATGAGTAAGACACCAGCAAAGACTAAAAAAGCAGTTTCTCTACCATGTCTGTAACAGTGTATTCATGGATCTACACTCACTTCTCTTACTATTATTCTTATCATAACTGTTTATAATGATATTATCCCAAAGACTGCAAATCTGAATCATGGCTGTGGTCAGCCAAATACTGGCTTTGTTCACTGTTGTAAAGTAAGATGTGTTATACAATTGGTCAGCACATGGTGATTATAAAACAGTATCTGTGGAGCTCTGCAAGCATTGTGAGTTCAAGCTCACCAGCAGCTTTGCTTAATTCACTTAGCCACACCACAATTGGATACGCCCGATCTCATCTGATCTTGGAAGCTAAGCAGTGTTGGGCCTGGTTAGCCACCTGGGAATACAAGGTGCTGTAGGTATTTTTAAATCTACAGCCACACCACACTGGATACGGGACCCATTAACTAAGCTGCGGTTAAGCAGCAGACATCTCAGGTTTTTAAGCCTGTGAGTGGTCACATTTAGTTTCAGACTTCTAAGAATTATTATACCTCTGAATCAGGATATATCTGGATATATGTATATGGGTATATAATATATATGTGTGTGTGTGTGTGTGTGTGTGTGTGTGTGTATGTATGTATGTATGCATATATGAAATATATATATATATATATATATATATATTTCTCTAACGTCCTAGTGGATGCTGGGACTCCGTCAGGACCATGGGGAATAGCGGGCTCCGCAGGAGACAGGGCACATCTAAAAAAGCTTTTAGGTCACATGGTGCGTACTGGCTCCTCCCCCTATGACCCTCCTCCAAGCCTCAGTTAGGTTTTTGTGCCCGTCCGAGAGGGTGCAATCTAGGTGGCTCTCCTAAAGAGCTGTTTAGAAAAGTTTTTTTTTTTTTTTTTTTTTTTAGGTTTCAATCTCAGTGATTCCTGCTGGCAACAGGATCACTGCATCGAGGGACTTAGGGGAGAGATTTCCAACTCACCTGCGTGCAGGATGGATTGGAGTCTTAGGCTACTGGACACTTAGCTCCAGAGGGAGTCGGAACACAGGTCAGCCTGGGGTTCGTCCCGGAGCCGCGCCGCCGATCCCCCTTACAGACGCTGAAGAGACGGCAGAACGGAGGTCCGGAAAGCAGGCGGCAGAAGACTCCTCAGTCTTCTTGAAGGTAGCGCACAGCACGGCAGCTGTGCGCCATTGTTGTCACACGGCTCACTGACTCAGTCACGGAGGGTGCAGGGCGCTGCTGGGGGCGCCCTGGGCAGCAATATAATTACCTTTAGTGGCAAAATAAATACATCACATATAGCCATTAAGGCTATATGTATGTATTTTAACCCAGGCCAGTTTCTTAAAAACCGGGGAAAAGCCCGCCGAAAAAGGGGCGGAGCTTATTCTCCTCAGCACTCAGCGCCATTTTCCTGCTCAGCTCCGCTGGTGAGGAAGGCTCCCAGGTCTCTCCCCTACACTGCACTACAGAAACAGGGTAACAAAGAGAAGGGGGGCATAAATTGGCGATATTTATATATTAAGAGCGCATATATAGTAAACAACACCTTCTAGGGTTGTTTATATACATTTATAGCGCTTTTGGTGTGTGCTGGCAAACTCTCCCTCTGTCTCCCCAAAGGGCTAGGGGGTCCTGTCTTCGATTAGAGCATTCCCTGTGTGGCTGCTGTGTGTCGGTACGTGTGTGTCGACATGTATGAGGACGATGTTGGTGTGGAGGCAGAGCAATTGCCGATGATGGTAATGTCACCCCCTAGGGAGTCGACACCGGAATGGATGGCTTTAGTTATGGAATTACGTGATAATGTCAGCACATTACAAAAGTCAGTTGACGAAATAAGACGCCCGGCTAACCAGTTAGTACCGGTTCAGGCGTCTCAGACACCGTCAGGGGCTGTAAAACGTCCTTTACCTCAGTCAGTCGACACGGGTACCGACACAGATGAATCTAGTGTCGACGGTGAAGAAACAAACGTATTTTCCAATAGGGCCACACGTTATATGATCACGGCAATGAAGGAGGCTTTGCAGATCTCTGATACTGCTGGTACCTCAAAAAGGGGTATTATGTGGGGGGTGAAAAAACTACCTGTATTTTTTCCAGAATCAGAGGAATTGAATGACGTGTGTGATGAAGCGTGGGTTAACCCCGATAGAAAACTGCTAATTTCCAAGAAGTTATTGGCATTATACCCTTTCCCACCAGAGGTTAGGGCGCGCTGGGAAACACCCCCTAGGGTGGATAAGGCGCTCACACGTTTATCAAAGCAAGTGGCGTTGCCGTCTCCTGATACGGCCGCCCTCAAGGATCCAGCAGATAGGAGGCTGGAAACTACACTGAAGAGTATATACACACATACTGGTGTTATACTGCGACCGGCAGTAGCCTCAGCCTGGATGTGCAGTGCTGGGGTAGTGTGGTTGGATTCTCTGACTGAAAATATTGATACCCTGGATAGGGACAGTATTTTATTGACTCTAGAGCAATTAAAGGATGCTTTTCTTTATATGCGAGATGCTCAGAGGGATATTTGTACTCTAGCATCAAGAGTAAGCGCGATGTCCATATCTGCCAGAAGAAGTTTATGGACGCGACAGTGGTCAGGTGATGCGGATTCCAAAAGGCATATGGAAGTATTGCCATATAAAGGAGAGGAATTATTTGGGGTCGGTCTTTCGGACCTGGTGGCCACGGCAACTGCCGGCAAATCCACTTTTTTACCTCAGACCCCCTCCCAACAGAAAAAGACACCGTCTTTTCAGCCGCAGTCCTTTCGCTCCTATAAAAACAAGCGACCAAAAGGACAGTCTTATCTGCCGCGAGGCAGAGGAAAGGGTAAGAGAGGGCAGCAAGCAGCCCCTGCCCAGGACCAGAAGCCCGCCCCGGGTTCTACAAAGCCATCAGCATGACGCTGGGGCTTTACAAGCGGACTCAGGAGCGGTGGGGGGTCGACTCAAGATTTTCAGCAATCAGTGGGCTCGCTCACAAGTGGACCCGTGGATCCTGCAGATAATATCTCAGGGTTACATGTTGGAGTTCGAAAGGTCTCCCCCTCGCCGGTTCCTAAAGTCTGCTTTACCAACGTCTCCCTCAGAAAGGACGTCGGTTTTGGAAGCCATTCACAAGCTGTATTCTCAGCAGGTGATAGTCAAGGTACCCCTCCTACAACAGGGAAAGGGGTATTATTCCACACTATTTGTGGTACCGAAGCCGGACGGTTCGGTAAGACCTATTCTAAACCTGAAATCCTTGAACCTGTACATACAGAAATTCAAGTTCAAGATGGAGTCACTCAGAGCAGTGATAGCGAATCTGGAAGAAGGGGACTTCATGGTGTCCCTGGACATAAAAGATGCTTATCTGCATGTCCCAATTTACCCCTCACACCAAGGGTATCTCAGGTTCGTGATACAAGACTGTCATTATCAGTTTCAAACGCTGCCGTTTGGTTTGTCCACGGCCCCTCGGGTCTTTACCAAGGTAATGACCGAAATGATGGTTCTTCTACGAAGAAAAGGCGTATTAATTATCCCTTACTTGGACGATCTCCTGATAAGGGCAAAGTCCAGAGAACAGCTGGAAGTCGGTGTAGCACTAACCCAGGTAGTGCTTCAGCAACACGGGTGGATTCTGAATCTTCCAAAATCTCAATTGACCCCGACAACTCGTCTGCTGTTCCTGGGAATGATTCTGGACACGGTTCAGAAAAAGGTGTTTCTCCCGGAGGAAAAAGCAAGGGAGTTATCCGAACTTGTCAGGAACCTCCTAAAACCAGGAACTGTGTCAGTACATCAATGCACAAGAGTCCTGGGAAAGATGGTGGCTTCTTACGAAGCGATTCCATTCGGCAGATTCCATGCACGGACATTTCAGTGGGATCTGCTGGACAAATGGTCCGGATCGCATCTGCACATGCATCAGCGGATAACACTGTCACCAAGAACAAGGTTGTCTCTCCTGTGGTGGTTGCAGAGTGCCCATCTGTTAGAGGGCCGCAGATTCGGCATACAGGACTGGGTCCTGGTGACTACGGATGCCAGCCTACGAGGCTGGGGAGCAGTCACACAGGGAAGAAACTTCCAGGGCGTGTGGTCAAACCTGGAGACGTCCCTTCACATAAATATACTGGAGCTAAGAGCGATCTACAATGCTCTAAGCCTGGCAAAATCGCTGCTTCAGGGTCAGCCGGTGTTGATCCAGTCGGACAACATCACGGCAGTCGCCCACGTAAACCGACAAGGCGGCACGAGAAGCAGAAGAGCAATGACAGAAGCTGCAAGGATTCTGCGCTGGGCGGAGAATCATGTCATAGCACTGTCAGCAGTGTTCATCCCGGGAGTGGACAACTGGGAAGCAGACTTCCTCAGCAGACACGACCTTCACCCGGGAGAGTGGGGACTTCATCCAGAAGTCTTCCACATGATTGTGAACCGTTGGGAAAGACCAAGGGTGGACATGATGGCGTCTCGCCTCAACAAAAAATTGGACAGATATTGCGCCAGGTCAAGAGACCCTCAGGCAATAGCTGTGGACGCTCTGGTAACACCGTGGGTGTACCAGTCAGTGTATGTGTTCCCTCCTCTGCCTCTCATACCAAAGGTACTGAGAATTATACGGAAAAGAGGAGTAAGAACAATACTGGTGGCTCCGGACTGGCCAAGAAGAACTTGGTATCCGGAACTTCAAGAGATGCTCACGGAGGATCCATGGCCTCTACCTCTAAGAAGGGATCTGCTTCAGCAGGGACCTTGTATGTTCCAAGACTTACCGCGTCTGCGTTTGACGGCATGGCGGTTGAACGCCGGATTCTAAAAGAAAAGGGCATTCCAGAGGAAGTTATTCCTACTTTAATTAAAGCCAGGAAAGAAGTGACCGCACAACATTATCACCGCATTTGGAGAAAATATGTTGCGTGGTGTGAGGCCAAGAAGGCTCCAACGGAAGAATTTCAATTGGGTCGATTCTTACATTTCCTGCAAGCAGGATTGTCTATGGGCCTCAAATTGGGGTCCATTAAAGTTCAAATTTCGGCCTTATCAATTTTCTTCCAGAAGGAATTGGCGTCAGTGCCTGAAGTACAAACTTTTGTCAAAGGTGTACTACATATACAACCCCCAATAGTGCCTCCAGTGGCACCGTGGGATTTGAACGTGGTTCTAAATTTTCTCAAATCTCATTGGTTTGAGCCTTTAAAATCGGTAGATTTAAAATACCTTACATGGAAGGTAACCATGCTGTTGGCCCTGGCTTCAGCCAGGAGAGTTTCGGAGTTGGCAGCTTTGTCATACAAAAGCCCATATCTGATATTCCATTCGGACAGGGCAGAATTGAGGACACGTCCTCAATTTCTCCCTAAGGTGGTTTCGGCATTTCACTTGAACCAGCCTATTGTGGTGCCTGCGGCTACTAGCGACTTGGAGGACTCCAAGTTACTGGACGTTGTCAGAGCATTAAAAATATATATTTCAAGGACAGCTGGAGTCAGAAAATCTGACTCGTTGTTTACATTGTATGCACCCAACAAGTTGGGTGCTCCTGCGTCTAAACAGACGATTGCACGTTGGATATGTAGTACAATCCAACTTGCACATTCTGTGGCAGGCCTGCCACAGCCTAAATCTGTAAAGGCCCATTCCACAAGGAAAGTGGGCTCATCCTGGGCGGCTGCCCGAGGAGTCTCGGCATTACAACTTTGCCGAGCAGCTACGTGGTCAGGGGAGAACACGTTTGTAAAATTTTACAAATTTGATACTCTGGCTAAAGAGGACCTGGAGTTCTCTCATTCGGTGCTGCAGAGTCATCCGCACTCTCCCGCCCGTTTGGGAGCTTTGGTATAATCCCCATGGTCCTGACGGAGTCCCAGCATCCACTAGGACGTTAGAGAAAATAAGAATTTACTTACCGATAATTCTATTTCTCATAGTCCGTAGTGGATGCTGGGCGCCCATCCCAAGTGCGGATTGTCTGCAATGCTTGTACATAGTTATTGTTACAAAAATCGGGTTATTACTGTTGTTGTGAGCCATCTGTTCAGAGGCTACTTCGTTTGTGTTATCATACTGTTAACTGGGTTCAGATCACAAGTTGTACGGTGTGATTGGTGTGGCTGGTATGAGTCTTACCCGGGATTCAAGATCCTTCCTTATTGTGTACGCTCGTCCGGGCACAGTACCTAACTGAGGCTTGGAGGAGGGTCATAGGGGGAGGAGCCAGTACGCACCATGTGACCTAAAAGCTTTTTTAGATGTGCCCTGTCTCCTGCGGAGCCCGCTATTCCCCATGGTCCTGACGGAGTCCCAGCATCCACTACGGACTATGAGAAATAGAATTATCGGTAAGTAAATTCTTATTATTTATAAGGTCTGAGTATGTGTGAATATACATTGTTGTATATGTATGTATAAATATATATATATATATATATATTTTATATATATGTATATATATATATAATATGCTGACATTAAAAATCTATTTTGCAATAAGCAAGACTACAGTGGCGCAGTTGGTCGGCACACAGTGCTTATTAAACAGTATCTGTTGAGCACTGCAAACATTGTGAGTTCAGGCCTCACCTCCCCAGATCCCCAGTGGCCTAATGGATAGGACACTGCCCTCCTAAACCAGGGATTGTGGGTTCAGGTACCATCTGGATTGCAAGTCACTACAGCAACCATTTCATCACCAGAGTTGATGTTTAAACAGCAGCTTTGCTTATTATTTTTACAGGTGGCTCTGTAGCCAAGTGGTAAGGCTTCCCACCCACAGTGAACATTGTGATTGCATGGACACTGGTTCAGATCCTGGTTTAACAGGTGTAATATTAAAAAAAAAAAAAAACATGGTAGGACACCATTTTTAACGTTACTTCCTGGTTCTTTGCCAGAGGTTGCTGCCCTACAACACTCAGCCTCTGGGGGAGCGAGGGGGTTGTTAGGAATTTAATTTATTAATTGTTTTTGACAGTGTGTCTACAGGAAGATTCACTATTGCTGGTAACCACATGCACGGTAATGCAGGTTTATACACAGATTACTTCCGTGGTGTACTTACTGGTCAAGGTACATGATCACTAAGTCTAATGCATAATCAAACAAGCAGCTTCGCTGCAGAGTCGGTCACCCAGCGTGTCGGACAAATACGACTGCACAGACAGACCCTTACCGGTCCTCTTTGGGGGGAATGCGGGCGCATGTACTGTCTGGGGGGGGGGGGGATTTTTTTACTGTTTCAGCTAGATTGTTGCGGTCGATTCTCCGCCAGCCCTCATAGCACCAGGCCAGTACGTCAGTTTCTCAGCGAAGGCTGAACAATTTCCAATGAGAGACAATTGAAATTATTGGGCGTTTAACTACCTATCGGAGTGTACCCTACACAGCAGTAGGGCTGTTGCTTCGCCCTGCTTTGGTAAGGGTTTGAGGTAACAAGGCTGTAGTGCCAGGGCACTCCAGTTCAGGTTTGCCCTAAATAAAGACCACCTTACACTTCTTGTTGCTTACAGCTTCTGTGACGTTGGCAGATTGGTTCTTGCGTTTCAGCTTCGCTAGTGGCGCACAACGTCCACTTTGGCTACGTTCCAAACGAGAATAGATCGCAGACCAAGTGGGGGGGGGAAATCTGATTTCCTACCATTGTCTGCGCAATTTCCTGAATGATTCCGTCTCAACGACTTCAATTCCTAGGTATGATTCTCGATACGGTAAATCAAAGAATTTACCTACCCGAACAGAAGTACAGGTCATTTTTCATCTGGTACAATTAGTGCTCAAGCCACGCACAGTCTCTGTTCATTTGTGCATTCGCCTATTAGACCCAATGGTGGCGGCTTTCGAAGCGCTTCAGTTCGGAAGACTTCACTCACGTCCTTTTTAACTGGATGTGCCCGCACAATGGTCGGGCTCGCTTCTGCAGATTCACCGCAGGGTGAGGTGGTCTCCAAGGGCCAGGGTGTCTCTACTCTGGTGGCTCAAAGTACAGAATCTAACCGCAGGGGAACGGTTCGGCGCCTGGAATTGGATAATTCTCACGGCGGACGCGAGTCTCAGAGGTTGGGGAGCTGTAGTTCAAAATTTTCAGCTCCAGGGTCTCTGGGCGGATCACGAAAGATTGCTGTCTATAAATGTCCTGGAACTCCGGGCAATTTACAATGCGCTACGACAAGCAGTGCACATGCTGCAGGCTCAGGCCGTTCAGGTGCAGTCAGACAATGCGTCGGTGGTCGCATACATCAACAAACAAGGAGGAACGAAAAGCCGCATGGCAATGTGGGAAGTAGCTCGAGTCCTCAATTGGGCCGAGGTGATTTTGTCGGTAGTATTCATTCCGGGAGTGGACAACTGGGAGGCGGATTATCTCAGCTGTCGGGATTTTTATCCAGGATGTGCATTAAATCCAGAAGTGTTTCACACGCTGGTCCACAAGTAAGGGTTACCCGCAAGTGGACCTGATGGGATCTCGCCACAATTATCAAACGCCCCAGTTCGTGTCCAGAACGAGAGATCCAAAGGCAGTGGCGGTGGATGCTCTCACAATCACGTGGCCATACAGTCTCGTGTATCTGTTCCACCATTTTCCGCTGCTCCCTCTGTTGCTAAAACGGATCAAAAGAGAGTCCGTCACAGTCATACTAGTGGCGCCTCATTGGCCTCGGAGAGCTTGGTTTTGGGATCTCCGCGGTCTACTCGCGGACGTTCCTTGGCCGCTCCCACTGCGTCAGGACCTGCTACAACAGGGTCCGTTCTTTTTCTCCGATTTAGCGCGGCTGCGTTTGACGGAGTGGCTGTTGAGACAAAAAAGAGAGGGCATTCCAGAATAGGTTATACCAACCATGTTACGAGCTAGGAAGCCGGTTACGGCAGCTCATTATTACAGAATTTGGCGTGCCTATATAGGTTGGTGTGAAGTTCGGAAGTTTCCGACATCATCTTTCAAGTTATCCCGTCTTTTGTTATGTCTACAGATGGGGTTAGATGGAGGTCGGCGTTTATCCACACTAAAGGTGCAGATATCTGCGTTGTCAATTCATTTTCAAAAAAGATTGGCTCTATTGCCGTCGGTACACACCTTTATGCAGGGTGTCCTCAAAGTACAGCCTCCATTTCACTCCACTTACTGCGCCATGGGACTTGAATCTGGTTTAGATTTCTTAGTCTTTTTATTTCGGACCCTTACAACAAGTGGATATTAAGTTTCTCACTTGGGAAACAATTTCTCTCCTAGCCTTAGCTTCGGCAGGGCGGGTTTCAGATTTGGGTGCCTTGTCATGCAAGCCACCGTATTTAGTGTTTCATAATGACAGAGCGGAACTTTGGACAAATCCCGCTTTCCTACCAAAAGTAGGGTCCTCTTTTCACATCAATCATCCAATAGTAGTTCCTGTGTTAACAGGAGATTCTGGAATTTTGGTTGTGGTACGCGCATTATGCGTTTATGTATTCCGAACGTCTACAGTTCCTAAGACGGATACGTTGTTATCCTCCTATGATGCGGCCAGGATGGGTTGGCCACCTTCTAAGCAGACCTTATTCAGATGGATAAAACTGACCATACGTCAGGCTTACCTTCATGCTAGGTTACAGCCGCCTACATCAGTAACAGCTCATTCCACACGTTCTCCGGGAATGTCATGGGCAGCTGGTCGTGGAGTTCTACGACACAGCTTTGCAGTGCGGCTACATGGTCTTCAGTGCACATGTTTGTGCGCTTTTACAAGTTTGAAACTTTTGCGGCATCAGCATCTAGCTTTGGCCGTCTAGTGTTACAGGTGCCAAACCGCTCTCCCGCCCACGGGGGGAAACTTTGGTACGTCCCTAGAGTACTCCAGTGACCCCTAGTGGATGAAAAAGAAAATAGGATTTTGGTACTTACCAGGTAAATCCTTTTCTTTGAATCCATAGGGGCACTGGACGCCCACCCAGAGCAGTTTTACCTATCTTGCGGTAAGTTCAGGGGATCTTATGGTAACACACTCTCACCGACTGGTTCAAATTAGCAAGTTTATAGGGTTGGTGTCAACTGATAGTTGTCAGTAACGTTATGTGTCAACTTTATTGTTGTCCGTTTGTTATATGTAATTCTCCATTAACCTCTATAGCTCCTGTTCGGCTCAGTAAAAAAACACTGAGGTACTCTGGGATATGGAGGGGGGATGTAGTCTCAAATTTTAATTATTCAGTGCCTAGTTCCTGTGGAACCGTCCATATCCCTAGAGTACTCCAGTTCCCCCTATGGATTCAAAGAAAAGGATTTACCTGGTAAGTACCAAAATCCTATTTTCTCTAACGTCCTAGAGGATGCTGGGGACTCCGTAAGGACCATGGGGAATAGACGGGCTCCGCAGGAGATAGCGCACTTTAAGAAAGCTTTGGATTCTGGGTGTGCACTGGCTCCTCCCTCTATGTCCCTCCTCCAGACCTCAGTTTTACACTGTGCCCAGAGGAAGATGGGCGCACTGCAGGGAGCTCTCCTGAGTTCTTTGCATTAGAAAGCATTTTTGTTTGGATTTTTCTATTTTTGCAGGGAGCACTGCTGGCAACAGGCTCCCTGCATCGAGGGACTGGGGAGAGAGGAGCAGACCTACTTAAATGATAGGATCTGCTTCCTTGGCTACTGGACACCATTAGCTCCAGAGGGGGTGAACACAGGTTCGTCCTGGGCGTCCACCCCCGGAGCCACGCCGCCGTTCTCCTCACAGAGCCAGAAGAACAGAAGCAAGAAGACGTCTCAGGCGGCAGAAGCCTTCAGCGGCTTCACTGAGGTAACGCACAGCACCGAAGCTGTGCGTCATTGCTCCACACACCTCACACACTCCGGTCACTGTATGGGTGCAGGGCGCAGGGGGGGTGCCCTGGGCAGCAATAATAACACCTCACAACATGGCAAAAAGATATATACATGTACAGCTGGGCACTGAACATATATATAAAATAGCCCCCGCCATTTTTACACAAATTTGAGCGGGACCGAAGCCCGCCGCCGAGGGGGCGGGGCTTCTCCCTCAGCACTCACCAGCGCCATTTTTCTCTCCACAGAACGCTGAGAGGAAGCTCCCCGGACTCTCCCCTGCTTACACACGGTGAAGGGGTGTTTAAAAGAGAGGGGGGGGCACATAATTGGCGGATAAGATATTATACAGCGCTGCTGGGGAAAAACATTTTGTGTTGGTCTCCAGGGTCATTCCGCTGGGGTATGTGCTGGCATACTCTCTCTCTGTCTCGCCAAAGGGCCTTAAAGGGGATACTGTCTTCAGAAAAGTTTCCCTGTGTGTGTGAAGTGTGTCGGTACGTGTGTGTCGACATGTTTGACGAGGAAGGCTCGCTTAATGTGGAGGCGGAGTGTTTGAATGTCAGGTCGGCAACGCCGACACCGGACTGGGTGGATATGCTGAATGTCTTAAATGCAAATGTGAATCTCCTGCATAAAAGATTAGACAAGGCTGAGGCTAGGGATCAGTCAGGTAGCCAGACCGTGCCTGTCCCTATGGCGCCAGGACCTTCAGGGTCTAAAAAGCGCCCCATATCCCAGGTCGCTGACACCGATACTGACTCTAGTGTCGACTATGAGGATGCAAAGTTACAGCCGAAGGTGGCAAAGGGTATTCGATACATGATTATTGCCAGAGGTTTTGCATATCACTGAGGAACCCCCTGTCCCTGACACGAGGGTTCACATGTATAAAGGGAAAAAACCTGAGGTCACGTTTCCGTCCTCATTTGAGCTACGCGAATTGTGCGAAAAGGCTTGGGAGTCTCCGTATAGGAGACTACATGTTCCCAAAAGGATTCTTATGGTGTATCCTTTTCCACAGAAGGATAGGATACAATGGGAATCTTCGACTAAAGTAGACAAGGCACTGACACGCTTATCCAAGAAGGTGGCACTGCCTTCTCCGGATACTGCTTCCCTCAAGGATCCTGCTGATCGCAAGCTGGAAATTACCATGAAGCACATTTACACACATTCAGGAACTATCGTTAGACCGGCCATGGCGTCGGCCTGGGTTTGTAGTGCTGTCGTGGCATGGGCAGACTCCTTATCTACGGAGATTGACACCTTAGATAGGGATACCATTCTAATGACCATTGAGCATATCGGAGATGCTGCCTTGTATATGAGGGATGCTCAGAGAGACATTTGTTTACTAAGCTCCAGAATAAACGCTATGTCTATTTCTGCTAGGAGACTTGTGGACACGGCAGTGGACGGGAGACGCCGACTCAAAGCGGCATATGGAGTCATTGCCTTACAAGGGGGAGGAGTTGTTTGGAGAAGGCCTCTTGGACCTTGTCTCTACTGCTACGACCGGTAAATCGAAGTTTTTACCTTATGTTCCCCTGCAGCATGCTAAGAAGGTACCGCATTATCAAATGCAGTCCTTTCGTTCCAATAAAAGCAAGAAGGTACGAGGATCGTCCTTTGTTGCCAGACGTAAAGGCAAGGGAAAAAAGCTGCACTCGGCTAGTTCCCAAGAGCAGAAGTCCTCCCCTACTTCCGCAAAGTCCAACGCATGACGCTGGGGCTTTCCGGGGAGGGGGTCAGATCAAGTGGGGGCACGTCTTCGTCTTTTCAGCCACGTCTGGGTTCTCTCACAGGTGGATCCCTGGGCAATAGAGATTGTTTCCCAGGGATACAGACTGGAATTCAAAGACATGCCTCCTCGCCGGTTTTTCAAATCGGCTCTGCCGGCTTCCCCGTCGGAGAGGGAGCTGGTGTTAGCTGCAATTCACAAATTGTACATTCAACAGGTGATAGTCGAAGTTCCTCATCTCCAGCAAGGAGAGGGTTATTATTCATCCCTGTTTTTGTGGTACCGAAACCGGACGGTTCGGTCAGACCCATTTTAAATCTGAAATCCCTGAACCTGTACTTGAAGAGGTTCAAGTTCAAAATGGAATCGCTCAGAGCGGTCATCGCCAGCCTGGAGGGAGGGGATTGGATGGTGTCTCTGGACATAAAGGATGCGTACCTTCATGTTCCGATTTTCCCTCCTCACCAGGCGTTCCTGAGATTTGCAGTACAGGACTGTCACTACCAATTTCAGACGTTGCCGTTTGGTCTTTCCACGGCCCCGAGAATTTTCACCAAGGTAATGGCGGAAATGATGGTGCTCCTGCGCAGGCAGGGCATCACAATTATCCCGTACTTGGACGATCTCCTCATAAAGGCGAGATCTCGGGAAAAGTTGCTGGACAGCGTGTCTCTGTCCGTGAAGACGTTGCAGAGGCACGGCTGGATTCTCAATTTACCGAAATCCCAGCTAGTCCCTGCAACGCGTCTGATCTTTTTGGGCCTGATTCTAGACACAGACCAAAAAAATAGTTTTTCTTCCAGTGGAGAAGGCTCAGGAGCTCGTAGCTCTGGTCAGGAACCTATTGAAGCCGAAAAAGGTTTCAGTGCATCATTGCACGAGGGTTCTGGGGAAGATGGTGGCTTCATACGAGACCATCCCCTTCGGCAGGTTCCATGCAAGGACCTTTCAATGGGACCTATTGGACAAATGGTCCGGGTCCCATCTACACATGCAAAAACGAATCACCCTGTCTCTCAGGGCCAGGGTGTCTCTCCTGTGGTGGCTGCGCAGTGCTCATTTCCTGGAGGGTCGCAGGTTCGGCATTCAGGACTGAGTCCTGGTGACCACGGACGCGAGCCTCCGAGGTTGGGGAGCTGTTGCACTAGGAAGAAATTTCCAGGGTCTCTGGTCAAGCCTAGAGACTGGTCTCCACATCAATGTCCTGGAGTTGAGGGCCATATACAACGCCCTACGCCAAGCGGAGGAATGGCTTCGGAACAAACCGGTTCTGATTCAGTCAGACAATGTCACGGCAGTGGCTCATGTAAACCGCCAAAGCGGCACAAGGAGCAGAGTGGCCATGGCAGAGGTGACCAGGATTCTACGCTGGACGGAAGACCATGTAAGCGCACTATCAGCAGTGTTCATCCCGGGGGTGGACAACTGGGAGGCGGACTTCCTCAGCAGGCATGACCTGCATCCGGGAGACTGGGGACTTCATCAAGAAGTCTTCACGCAGATCACGGATCAGTGGGGACTGCCTCAGATAGACATAATGGCGTCCCGCCTCAACAAAAAGCTAAAGAGGTATTGCGCCAGGTCAAGAGACCCTCAGGCGGTTGCGGTAGACGCTCTGGTGACACCTTGGGTGTTCAGATCGGTCTATGTGTTTCCTCCTCTACTTCTCATACCCAAGGTGTTGAGGATAATAAGAATAAGAAGGGTCAGAACAATCCTCATTGTTCCAGATTGGCCAAGGAGGACTTGGTATCCGGATCTGCAAGAGTTGCTCACAGAAGATCCGTGGCCTCTTCCTCTAAGGCAGGACCTGCTGCAGCAGGGGCCCTGTCTGTTCCAAGACTTACCGTGGCTGCGTTTGACGGCATGGCGGTTGAACGTCGGATCCTAGCGGAAAAAGGGATTCCGGAGGAGGTCATTCCTACCCTGATCAAGGCTAGGAAGGACGTGACGTCGAAACATTATCACCGTATATGGCGAAAATATGTTTCTTGGTGTAAGGCCAGAGCTGCTCCTACGGAGGAGTTCCAGTTGGGCCGTCTGCTTCACTTCCTTCAAACGGGAGGGAATTTGGGCCTAAAATTAGGGTCCATAAAGGTTCAAATTTCGGCCTTATCCATTTTCTTTCAAAGAGAATTGGCTTTTCTTCCTGAAGTACAGACTTTTGTGAAGGGCGTGCTGCATATTCAGCCTCCCTTTGTACCTCCGGTAGCGCCTTGGGACCTTAATATGGTATTAAGTTTCCTCAAGTCACCTTGGTTTGAACCACTCAAAACAGTGGAGTTGAAATACCTCACTTGGAAAGTGGTCATGTTGTTGGCCTTAGCTTCTGCAAGGCGGGTTTCGGAATTGGCGGCTTTATCATATAAAAGCCCATACCTGATTTTTCACGTGGATAGGGCAGAGTTGAGGACTCGTCCTCAATTTCTGCCCAAGGTGGTCTCATCTTTTCATATGAACCAACCTATTGTCGTGCCTGTGGCTACACGGGACTTGGAGGATTCAGAGTCCCTGGATGTGGTCAGGGCTTTGAAGATTTATGTGACCAGAACAGCTAGGATCAGGAAGACCGAAGCTCTGTTTGTTCTGTATGCGGCCAACAAGGTTGGCGCTCCTGCTTCAAAGCAGACTATTGCTCGCTGGATCTGTAACACGATTCAGCAGGCGCATTCTTCGGCAGGATTGCCATTGCCTAAATCGGTTAAGGCCCATTCCACTAGGAAGGTGGGCTCTTCTTCGGCGGCTGCCCAAGGGGTCTCGGCACTACAACTGTGCCGAGCTGCTACTTGGTCGGGTTCAAACACCTTTGCAAAGTTCTATAAGTTTGATACCCTGGCTGAGGAGGACCTCCTGTTTGCTCAATCGGTGCTGCAGAGTCATCCGCACTCTCCCACCCGTTTGGGAGCTTTGGTATAATCCCCATGGTCCTTACGGAGTCCCCAGCATCCTCTAGGACGTTAGAGAAAATAAGATTTTTACTTACCGGTAAATCTATTTCTCGTAGTCCGTAGAGGATGCTGGGCGCCCGTCCCAAGTGCGGACTTCTTCTGCAAGACTTGTATATAGTTATTGCTTACATAAGGGTTATGTTATAGTTGATCGGGTTTGAACCGAGGCTATGTTATTGTTCATACTGTTAACTGGGTAGTTTATCACAAGTTATACGGTGTGATTGGTGTGGCTGGTATGAATCTTGCCCTTAGATTTACAAAAATCCTTTCCTCGTACTATTCATCTCCTCTGGGCACAGTTTCTCTAACTGAGGTCTGGAGGAGGGACATAGAGGGAGGAGCCAGTGCACACCCAGAATCCAAAGCTTTCTTAAAGTGCCCTATCTCCTGCGGAGCCAGTCTATTCCCCATGGTCCTTACGGAGTCCCCAGCATCCTCTACGGACTACGAGAAACAGATTTACCGGTAAGTAAAATCTTATTTTTGGTACATATTGCATATGAGACCTGTATATTACTGTTTCTGCATGTTATGTTTGAAAAAAAAAAAACAGTTAAAAACAGAAATACAATTTTCCTACTTACTTGTAAGTTATTATGATGGTGACTGACTGCTAGTATGTGTGCTGACTTTTTTATGTTGTCAGTCCTGTTCTGAACCTCAATTCAGGTGCACGGTTGTGGTCAGATTGATCTCACTTCTATATATCTATATATAGGTGATATTCAGTCACAAATTGTGTAGTCATAAACAGAATATTACCATGTCTGTGAGCGGCAAAAGTGACTAGGAGAATTTATCAGGCACTCCTACATCCCTAAATTGTTAATCTTGAAAAACAGGGTTAATGGGTATAGGCCAGTTGGTCACTTATGAGGGGTTATGTGCTAACTGTTTTGCCTTTCAGCAAAGTAAAAAACAGGAATTGGTTCAACAACCAGCAGAGCCACCATGGAGTATGTTCGCACAGACTTTGTCTTCAATAGCGGACAGGTTAACTACGGCAGCACCACCCCAGGGGGGATAGGTTACACTATTAACCCATACATGCAGCTCCCTTCCTACGGTTTGGTTCCAGTAGCCTCTACAAGTAACCAAGATACAGGTAAGTGCGTCTATGTGGCAGACTACACAAGATGATACAACAGATGATGATACAGTATATTCAAATACTCCGTATGATGATCAGTCGCAGAGTTTTAGTTCAGACGATGTAGCTGAACTTATTGATGCTATGAAGGCTGTTCTCTCTTTGGAGGAATCAGCCAAAACAGTGTCAAAATCTAAAGTACCTGTGTTTAATCGAACAAAGACAGTTAAAACTGAATTCCCAGCGTCAGATGATCTGACGCAAATGATGGAAGAATCTTGGGCGACGCCCAGTAAAAAGTTATAAGATTCCAAAAAAATGGGATTCTTATTATCCATTTCCAGCTGCGTATTGTTCGAAAAGAGAAGTTCCTCCGAAAGTAGATGCACATGTACTGCGACTTGTGCATACATCTGCTTTACCACTGTCATCTACCTCACTAAATTATGTCACAGACAGAAGGGTAGATAGCTTCTTGAAAAATATATTTTCTCTTTCAGGAGCAGTGGTAAGACCTGCTATGGCTTTGGCCTGGATAGCAAAGGCAATGGACGAATGAATAGAGGAACTAGAGAATGGCCTCTCTCCTCCTAATAGGGAGCAAGAGTATAATTTAAGCCGTTTAAGACAAGCTGCCCAATATTTGGAAGAAGCAATTGATAACAGGATTTTGATACCTACCGGTAAATCCTTTTCTCCTAGTCCGTAGAGGATGCTGGGGACGACATCAAGACCATGGGGTATAGACTGGATCCGCAGGAGACATGGGCACTCTTAAGACTTTTCATTGGGTGTGAACTGGCTCCTCTCCCTATGCCCCTCCTCCAGACCTCAGTTATAGGAACTGTGCCAAGGGAGACGGACATTTCGAGGAAAGGACTTACTTTAATACTAGTGGTGAGATACATACCAACTCACACCCTCAACCATGCCGTACACATGGCATTCAACATAACACATGCCAACAAGCATGAACCAATTGCAGCAACATGCTGAAACTAAGATAACACAACTTGTGTAACTCTAATAACTATACTGCAGGTAAAGTACGCACTGGGACGGGCGCCCAGCATCCTCTACGGACTAGGAGAAAAGGATTTACCGGTAGGTATCAAAATCCTGTTTTCTCATACGTCCTGGAGGGTGCTGGGGACGACATCAAGACCATGGGGTTTATACCAAAGCTCCAGTACGGGCGGGAGAGTGCGGATGACCCTGCAGCACCGATTGACCGAACTTGAAGTCCTCATCGGCCAAGGCGTCAAACTTGTAGATCTTAGCAAATGTGTTTGACCCTGACCAAGTAGCTGCTCGGCAAAGTTGTAATGCCGAGACCTCCCGGGCAGCCGCCCAGGATGAGCCCACTTTCCTAGTGGAGTGGGCCTTTACCGACGTCGGTAACTGCAATCCAGCCGTAGTATGAGCTTGCTGAATCGTATTTCTGATCCAACGTGCAATAGTCTGCTTGGAAGCAGGACACCCAATCTTGTTGTGAGCATACAGGACAAACAGGGCCTCTGTTTTCCGTATTCGCGCTGTTCTAGCGATATAGATTTTCAAAGCCCTAACCACATCTAGAGACTTTGATTCAGTGAATGTGTCAGTAATTACTGGCACAACAATAGGTTGGTTTATGTGGAAAGATGAAACCACCTTTGGAAGAAAATGTTGGCGAGTTCTCAACTCTGCCCTATCTTCATGGAAGATCAGGTAAGGGCTCTTGTGAGACAGGGCCCCCAATTCAGACACCCGCTGTGCGGATGGCAATGCCAAAAGCATCACCACTTTCCAAGTGAGAAGCTTCAACTCTATCTCTTGTAGAGGCTCAAACCATTCCGATTTAAGGAACTGCAGCACCACATGAAGGTCCCATGGTGCCACCGGAGGCACAAATGGAGGCTGGATGTGCAGAACCCCTTTCACGAAGGTCTGAACCTCTGGAAGAGGCCAATTGTTTCTGGAAAAACACTGACAAGGCCAAAATCTGGACCTTGATTGATCCCAATCGGAGGCCCGCTTCCACACCAGCCTGTACAAAATGAAGAAAACGTCCCAAGTGAAACTCCTCTGTTGGAGCTTTCTTGGATTCACACCAAGACACATATTTTCTCCAAATATGGTGGTAATGTTTTGACGTTACTCCCTTCCTGGCCTGAATAAGAGTGGGGATGACTTCCTTGGGAATACCCTTCCGGGCTAGGATCCGGCGCTCAACAGCCATGCCATCAAACGTAGCCGCGGTACGTCTTGATACACGCACGGCAGGTCCTCGTGAGGAGGAAGAGGCCGAGGATCATCTATGAGCAAGTCCTGAATATCTGGGTACCAAGCCTTCCTTGGCCAGTCTGGGGCAATGAAGATTGCTCGAACCCTTGTTTTTCTTATGATCCTGGGCACTTTTGGGATCAGCGGAAGTGGAGGGAAGACATACACTGACGGGAAAACCCACTGGGTCACTAGCGCATCCTCCGCTATTACTTGAGGGTCTCTGAAGCTTCTTGTTGAGAAGAGATGCCATCATGTCTACTTGAGGCACTCCCCAAAGACTTGTCACCTCTGCGAAGACCTCTTGGTGGAGGCCCCACTCTCCTGGATGGAGATCGTGTCTGCTGAGGAAGTCTGCTTCCCAGTTGTCTACTCCCGGAATGAATATTGCCGACAGAGCTTTTAGATGTTTTTCTGCCCAGAGGAGGATCTTTGTCACCTCTGCCATTGCCGCTCTGCTTTTCGTTCCGCCCTGCCTGTTTATGTATGCGACTGCTGTTACATTGTCCGCCTGTATCTGCACGGGACGGTCTTGAAGAAGATGTACCGCTTGTTGAAGGCCGTTATAAATGGCTCTCAGCTCCAGAACGTTTATGTGAAGGCAGGCTTCCTGATGTGACCAACGTGCTTGGAAGTTTTTTTCCCTGAGTGACCGCTCCCCAGCCTCAGAGACTTGCATCCGTGGTTACCAGGACCCAGTCCTGAATCCTGAACCTGCGTCCCTCTAGTAGGTGAGAACTGCGTAGCCACCACAGGAGCGAAATCCTGTTTTTTGATGACAGGATTATCTTTCGGTGCATGTGCAGGTGTGACCCCGACCACTTGTCCAACAGGTCCCACTGGAATACTCTGGCATGGAACCTACCAAACTGTATGGCCTCGTAGGCCGCCACCATCTTCCCCCAACAACCGAATGCAGTGATGGATCGACACACAGGATGGTTTCAGTATCTGTTTTACCATTTTCTGTATTTCCAAAGCCTTTTCCACCGGAAGAAATACTCTCTGAACCTCTGTGTCCAGAATCATCCCGAGGAAAGACAACCTTGTCGTCGGTTCCAACTGTGACTTTGGATAATTTATGATCCAACCGTGTTGTTGGAGTATCGTCAGGGAGAGTGTGATGTTTTGTAACAACTGCTCCCTGGATCTCGCCTTTATCAGGAGATCGTCCAGATAAGGAATTATATTGACCCCTTTCTGACAAAGGAGGACCATCATCTCCGCCATCACCTTGGTGAATACCCTCGGCGCTGTGGAGAGGCCAAAAGGTAACGTCTGGAATTGGTAATGGCAATCCTGAACCGCGAATCTCAGATAAGCCTGGTGAGGAGGATAAATGGGAACATGCAGGTAAGCATCCTTTTATGTCTACCAACACCATGTAGTCCCCCTCCTCCCCGACACCACCCGAAGTGATTCCATCTTGAACTTGAACCTTTTCAGGTAGCAATTCAGATCCTTTAGATTTAGGATCGGTCTGACCGAGCCGTCCGGCTTCGGAACAACAAAGAGGCTTGAATAAAAACTATGACCTGGTCTTGACATTTTTTTTGGATTGCCGCTGTTACTGCTTCTCTTTCTGGCGGAGAAACTGGCAAGGTCGATTTGAAAAATTGGCATGGGGGAACGTCTTGAAACTCCAGTTTGTATCCCTGGGATACTATCTGCAACACCCAGGGATCCAGGCCAGACAGAATCCAACCTTGGCTGAAGAGTTTGAGACGTGCCCCCACCCGAGCGGCCTCCCGCAAGGGAGCTCCAGCATCATGCTGAGGATATGGCAGAAGTAAGGGTAGACTTCTGCTCTTGGGAACCTGAAGCCACTGTGGACTTCTTTCCCTTTCCTCTTCCCCTACCTGCAAAGAAGGGGGAACCTCTCGTCTTTTTGTATTTATTGGGCCAAAAGGACTGCATTTGCGAGTGATAGGTCTTTTTTGCAGGCGCAGAGGGCAAAAATGTCGACTTACCTGCGGTAGCCGCCGAGGCTAACGCATCCAGGCCATCGCCAAATAAGGCCTCACCTTCATATTGGAGCACCTCCATGTTTCTTTTGGAATCTGCATCCACGTTCCACTGGCGAAACCACAGCGCCCGCCTAGCCGATACTGCCATGGTAGCGGCAGCGTCCTTGATATTCCCTAACTTAAGGAGTATCTCATCTTTATCAATCGTGTCAATTTCTGATGACAGGCATTCTCACAATTTTTCAATAGCGCGACTCACCCATGCGCAGGCAATAGTGGGCCTGAGCAGTGTACCATTGATAACATGAATGGATTTCAATGTCGTTTCCATTTTGCTGTCTGCCGGCTCCTTAAGTGAAGCCGTGCCAGGTGCAGGGAGAATTACCTTCTTTGTCAACCTGGAAAGCGCACTGTCTAACACAGGGGGTGACTCCCATTTGTTCCTGTCCTCAGCCGGGAAAGGGTAAGCTATCTGAATCCTTTTGGGAATACGAAATTTCTTTTCAGGATTCACCCACATCCCCACAAAAAGAGCATTTAGTTCGTGTGAAGGAGGGAACGTGACTTTTTGGATTTCTTTTCCTTACATAAATAAGCCTTCTCCTGAGGTACAGGAGTGGTTTCTGTAATCTCCAACACGTCCCTTATAGCCACAATCATATATTGTATACTTTTTGCCAATTTGTGATCTATCTCTCTGGAGTCACTATCGTTGACACAAGAATCAGAGTCCGTGTCGGTATCGGTGTTAACAACATTCGCAAATGGTCTCTTATGTGACCCAGAGGGGCCGCCTGCATAAGGAATAACAGCATCCTGAAAAATCACATCTTCCACAGATTTTCTCCAGCATGCAGCTTTAGATTCAGATTTATCTAATCTTCGGTTAATCAGATGCGTACTGTCACGTATCTCTTTCACCCATGCAGGCTCTTGGTGTGCCGGTAGCGCCACCACATTACAACTCTGTGTCCCTAAAATGGCTTCCTCCGGGGAGGAACTCCCTGCCTCAGACATGCCTCACACGTGTACAGCACACTCACAGACACACTGGGACTTATTTGGGGACAGACCCACAGTAAAATCTGTCAGAGGGATAACATATAGGAGCAGCCAGTTCACAATCCCAGCGCCAGTATGCTATGCCTGTGAACACAGAATGCCCACAGCCAAATAGCGCTTTTAAACAGTAATTCACACTATTAAATGCACCACAATCACTTTGTGCCCCCCCCTTAATAGCACGCTGTACTTGTCAGAAGTGGAGGAGAGGACCAGCGTGTTCTCTGCAGCCTGAGGAGAGAGAGAAAATGGAGCTGAGCAGTGTGTTGGCTGCCTGAGGAAGAAGCTCCGCCCCCGCAATGGCGCGTCCTTACACTCAGTACACATTATGATATTTATACTGGCGGTGGTCCCTCTTAACCAGTTTGAAGTATATTTCTTGCTGCCCAAGGCACCCCGCGCCCTGCACCCTGCAGTGCCTGTGTGTGTGGGCAGCAATGGCGCGCTGCGCTCCCGCCAGCCGCGCCGTACCTCAGCCGTCACTTACTTGATAGAAGTTCATTCTTCTCATATTCACCTGACTTCTGGCTCTGCAAAGGGGGGTGATGGCGTGCTGTGTGAGTGAGTATCTAGACACGGCTAGCGTTCAGTACCTTTCAGGAGCTAATGGTGTCCTGTCAGCCAGAAGCAGAGCCATGAAACTCTCTTTAGGAAGTTTGTTCTGCTTCTGCCCCCTCAATCCCACGAAGCAGGGAGTCTGTTGCCAGCAGTTCTCCCTGAAAATAAAAAACCTAATATAAGTCTTATTAGAGAAACTCAGTAGAGCTCCTCAGAGTGCAACTAGTCTGCCTGGGCACATTTCTAAAACAGAGGTCTGAAAGAGGGGCATAGGGGGAGGAGCCAGTTCACACCCAATGAAAAGTCTTAACAGTGCCCATGTCTCTTGCGGATCCCGTCTATACCCCATGGTCTTGATGTCGTCCCCAGCATCCTCTAGGACGTATGAGAAATGGGTACGATTGCTTCTAAAGCATCAGCCTTGACAGTAGCCGCTCGTAGAGCAGTTTGGCTACGCACTTGGAAAGCAGATGCTGAATCCAAGAAAGAATTGGAAGCATTGCCTTTCATTGGTAATATATTGTTTGGAAAACAATTGTCTGATATTCTAGAATCGGAAGCTGAATCGCAGAAGGTCAGATTTCCAGCTAGTTATAACCCTAAGACTAGGGGTTAAAAGTTTCGGCCATTTCGATGGCAATGCAAAGCTAAAACTAAAGAGGAGTCTAAGCAACCCCAGTTCAATAGATCGGCATGGGGTAGGAAGCAATGGGCTAGTAGAAAGCCAGCTTCCAAGCCTGAACAGAAACCATCAGCCTGAAGATACGGGCCTCCGCCTGGAGGATTCCAGGGTTGGGGGCCGACTCCTTCATTTTGCACACATATGGCAACAGTCGACAACTGATGCTTGGGTGCAGAAGGTGGTATCTCGCGGGTATGGGTTCCCATTCAGGAGGCAGCCTCCTCAAAGATTTTTTTGCACCAGCCCGTCTCGTATAGAGTCGAAGGCCAATGCCCTACAAGAAGCAGTGCAGAAACTGCTGCAGTCCGGTGTGATTGTCCCAGTGCCCCCATCACAACGGGGACAGGGGTTTTACTCCAATCTATTTTTTATTCAGAAGCCAAATTGGTCATTCCGACCAATTCTCAATCTCAAAATGTTAAACAAATACATTTGGATTCCAAGGTTCCACATGGAGACATCACGCTCCATAATGTTGGCTATGGAACCGGGAGATTACATGGTATCTCTGGATATACAGGATGCTTACCTACATGTGCCTATAGCACGGTCTCATCAGTGTTACCTCAGGTTTACCATCCTCCAGGAACATTTTTAGTTCCAAGGCTTGCCCTTCGGGCTAGCAACAGCACCCAGGGTGTTTACCAAAATTATGGTGGTTATGGCAACTTATCTCCGCAAGCCATACCTCGACGACCTGTTAATCCTAGCGCATTCACAGGAGTTACTTTTGAGCCATCTCCAACAGACAGTAGTTTGTTTACAGAGACACAGGTGGCTCATAAATTGGGAAAAGTCCTCTCTGAATCCGTCACGGCGGATGGTTCATTTGGGGGCCATATTGGATTGAGGTCTACAGAGAGTTTTTTCTTACCAGAGAAAAAGATAGTCAAGGTGCAGGTCATGATTCAGGAAGCGTTGCACACTCAGACAATGTCAGTCCATGCAGCAATGCGACTGTTGGGTCTGATGGTATCAACCTTCGACCTGGTGGAATATGCGCAATTCCACTCCAGACCACTACAGCACCTTATTCTGACCAAATGGAACGGAAATCATCAGACAATAAAAAAGCAGATGATAAAGTGACCAGTAAACGTAAAAAGGTCTCTAGCGTGGTGGCTACAAACAGACCATTTAAACAAGGGGAGACTCTTTTGGATAAAAAAAATGGCAAGTCCTGACAACAGATGCCAGTCTTCAAGGCTGGGGAGCGGTATTCGAAAGCCTTTGGTTCCAGGGAAAATGGTCCATAAGGGAAAGTCGCCTGCCAATAAATCTGTTGGAAGTAAGGGCTATTTATATGGCTCTAGTTCATGCAAAGGACAGTCTGCAAGGAAGACCAGTCCAGATTCGCTCAGACAATGCGACAGCAGTAGCGTACCTCCAATCATCAGGGAAGAACTCACAGCAAAAGGTTGATGGAGGAGGTAACTCCCATACTAAGGTGGGCAGAGCTCCATCTTCCAGCATTGTCAGCAGTGTTTGTTCCAGGTGTACTGAACTGGGAAGCAAATTTTCTCAGTCGACACACCATTCAGGAAACCAAATGGGCATTACACCCAGAAGTGTTTCAGACGATAGTGAACAGATGGGGGTCTACCAGAGATAGATTTCATGGCGTCTCGTCTAAGTTCCGAGGTAGGGCTCAAGAACAAAGGATCCCGGAGCGGTCCTTGTAGACGCACTTTCAGTGAATTGGAAATTTCATCTGGCATATCTGTTCCCTCCAATCTCTCTGTTACCCAGAGTGGTGAGAAAAATAAAGCAAGCAAAGGGAGCCATAATTCTAATAGCTCCAGCTTGGCCAAGAAGGCATTGGTACACAGATCTACTAAGGATGTCCATGGAAGCACCAATACTGCTCCCTCAACGTCCAGATCTGCTAATGCAAGGTCCTTGTTGTCAAAGCCATCTGGATCGTCTGTCTTTGACGGCGTGGCTGTTGAAACCTCTATCTTAGAAGCTAGAGGATTTTCAAAACAAGTAATTCAAACTATTCTTAGAGCAATAAACCTTCAGCTCGTATTTATCATCGAATATGGCAAGCATATATTCATTGGTGTAGTGAAAAAAGTTTGAATCCCAGATCTTTTAAAGTATCCAGGATTTTGGATTTCCTTCAAGCAGGATTGGATAAGGGTTTGAAAGTAGCTTCCTTGAGAGTTCAAGTATCAGCATTAACTGTATGGTTTCAGCGAAAGATTGCTGACTTACAGGATGTGCGTACTTTCTTTCAGGGAGTTGTACATATTCAACCTCCATTTGTTACTCCTGCTGCTCCCTGGGATTTGAATCTAGTTCTTAAATTCCTTCAGGGACCTCCGTTTGAACTACTTAAGAGAGCAGATCTTAAATAGTTAACGGCTAAAGTACTCTTTCTACTGGCAATGGCCTCAGCTAGAAGAGTATCAGATTTAGGAGCACTGTCGTGTAAGTCTCCTTTCCTAAGTTTTTTTTTCCAGATAAAGCAGTTCTCAGAACTAGATATGTTTATCTTCCGAAGGTGGTTTCAAAGTTTCACCTTAACGAAGAGATTGTAGTCCCAGCATTTCAGGTATCGGGACTGTCTGCGGGAGAAGTTTCGCTGGACGTAGTCCGAGCATTAAGAATCTACATATATCATACTAGTGCCACCAGAAAAACAGATTCTCTCTTCATCCTCTACGGATTTCATAGAAGAGGATGGCCTGCTAGTAAACAGACGCTGACAAGATGGCTCCGAATGGTAATATCAGAATTTTATTCTTGTGCAGATCTCCCTACTCCGGCTAATGTCTCTGCTCACTCTACACATAAGGTAGGTCCTTCATGGGCAGCACAACAGGGTGCTTCAGCAGAACAGATTTGTAAGGCAGCCACATGGTCTTCCATTAACACATTCATCAGACATTATGCCTTGGATACTTTTGCCTCTCATGACGCAGAATTCAGGCGAAAGGTCCTCCTGTGTAATCAGGAGCGTCCCCACCACTAAAACTCGCTTTGTAAGTCCCAATGTTATCCTGTTGATAACCTGTGGACCCAGCCAGAGAAATAGACGTTATGGTAAGAACTTACCGTTGATAACGTGATTTCTCTTATGTCCACAGGTATCCACAGGGGTCCCACCCTGATGCACCTGATTTGAGGATCTTTACAATCACTAAACCTCTTCTCTCTTGCATGGAAGGGTGTGCATGTGTGTTCTTATCGCCTAAATAGGTTTCTACCTGATGCTCCTGCCTAATTGCTGTGAAAAGAACTGATTTGACTGAGTCAGTGGGCGGGATTATATGGTGAAGCCCGGATGCATCCTGGGAGGCCAGAAAGCTCATGACCGTTTGGTGCCATTTCCGCTGTCGCTCCGACATATCCCAATGTTATTCTGTGGATACCTGTGGACATAAGAGAAATCACGTTATCAACGGTAAGTTCTTACCATAACGTCTATATGTTATACTTCTGTTCCCCTTGGCTTTTATGGGGTGTCCGGAGTCCACCCTTAAGGAAGGGGTACTGCTATGAACCACAAGCAGTGGTTCATTCCTGTTTGCATTTTGTTCATGTATTTCATGTTATATTTCTGTTTGCATGCCAGGATTTCTCATGTACTTGTTTAGAGTTCTGTTGTTGGCCACCGGTGGTGAGTCTATGTAATTGCAGCCTGTTTCCTGTGTGTTCAGCCTCACCTGCCAGTAATTAGGCCGTTACCTTGTGCCTGGCTTCCAGCTATCCTGATTGGGGCGAGCTTCCTTTATTACTCAGCTGGCCTGCATCCTGAGCTGGTGATAGAAGTTGGTTATCATACTCGTATGTTCCTGGTTAGTTTCATGTCCAGTACTGCATCTGTGTCCAGCCCCTGTCTGATAGTGAAATCCTGTATTGGTGCTATTATATTCTTTGTGGTATCCAGCTGGAATCCTGTGTGCTCAGTTCTGACAGAATCCAGAGTTCATTACTCTCTATCACTGACCTGGTTTGGAAGTGTTGTGGACTCGGGGTTTCTTCCGGTGACCGGGAAGAGGAACCGCTACTGGGTCGGAGTAGAGATGGCCGGATGTAGGTCTTCCTCATACAGGATTAGGACGGTAGGCAGGAGGCACGGGTGAATGCTTGAAGGTCTCCTGAAAGACAAGACTTGTAAAGGTGCTGATGAATTGGTGGAGAGTACCAAAAGCTTACTGTGAGCGATGTTGGGGTGCTGGAGGCACTGAGGTGCTAGAGGCACCGAAATGCTAGAGTTACTGAGGTGTTTGAAGGCGCTGAGGCGCTTAGAGACGTTGAGATGCTTGCAGGCACAGTGGTGCTGGAGGCACAGTGGTGCTGGAGGCACAGTGGTGCTGGAGGCACGAAGGTGCTGGAGGCACGGAGGTGCTGAGTGCTGAGGCACGAAGGTGCTGAGTGCAGAGGCACGAAGGTGCTGAGTGCAGAGGCACGGAGGTGCTGAGTGCAGAGGCACGGAGGTGCTGAGTGCAGAGGCACGGAGGTGCTGAGTGCAGAGGCACGGAGGTGCTGAGTGCAGAGGCACGGAGATGCTGAGGCACGGAGGTGCTGGGAAGCACAGAGATGCTGAGGCACGGAGAAACGGGAGCTCTGGAGATCACCACCACAGTCGCAGCAACGACGATACTCAGGCGCCGGAGCATTGCCCGGCGTCTGAATTTGAACTTCCCGCCAGGGCCTGATTGGTGGAGGTACCGATGACGTCACCCACACCTCCCGTGGACGTCGAGCACACACGCTGGCCGGACGGAGCGCTGGACGCCGGGAACCGCCACTGAGGACGGCCGTACGGAGACCCAGCGAGCCCGGAGGGGTAAGGATGGAGACCGCGGCGGCGCTGTGACAGAACCCCCTCCTCTAGGAGTGGCCCCTGGACACTTTCCTGGTTTCATAGGGTGTCTAGAATGGAAAATCCGGATTAGTCGAGGAGCCGAGACCTCAGAAGCCTTTATCCAACTTCTCTCCTCAGGACCATATCCTTTCCATTCCACCAGATATTGCAGATTCTTGTGAAGGTAACGAGAGTCTAGAATAGTTTTGATCTCGAAGTCTGTTCCTGTTTCAGTCTGCACTGAGGTGGGGCTAGAGGTCTTTGAATGAAAACGATTAAGGACGAGAGGACGAAGAAGAGAAACATGGAAGGCATTTGGTATACGTAGGTGAGAAGGTAAACCCAGCTTACAGACCACAGGATTTAGGACTTGTAGCACAGGGTAAGGACCGATGAATCTTGGAGCAAACTTCATGGTGGGCACCTTCAACCGGAGATTACGTATGGACAGCCATACCCTGTCACCAACCTTGTATTGAGGAGCGGCTCGCCGTTTCTTATCTGCGAAGAACTTGTACCGGACTGAAACCTTCTTAAGATTAGCATGAATCTTACTCCAAATTTGTCTGAAGGGTTGTAGAGTGGACGTTACAGCTGGAACCTCTTCTATCGGAAGGCTTGGTAATTCCGGAACACGTGGATGGAACCCGTAGTTGACGAAGAATGGAGATTCACCAGTGGAAGAATGAAACGAATGGTTATGGGCAAACTCCGCCCAAGGTAACAACTCCACCCAGTTGTCCTGTGAAGGGGAGAGATAAAGACGAAGGAAAGTCTCTAGATCTTGATTGACTCGTTCCGTTTGTCCATTCGTTTGGGGATGATAAGCGGAGGAAAACTTAAGTTTAATCTGTAAAGTTGAGCAGAGGGCTTTCCAAAACCTTGCGGTGAACTGTACCCCACGATCAGAGACTTTTTCCTGTGGCAACCCATGCAACCGAAAATGTTCTTGGATGAATAGTAGAGCTAGTTTCGGAGCTGTCGGTAGACCAGTCAATGGAACGAAGTGTGCCATCTTCGAAAAACGGTCGACAATCACCCAGACGGTGTTGCAACCCTTGGAACAGGGCAAGTCAGTGATGAAGTCCATGGAAATGTGAGTCCAGGGTCTCACAGGAATAGGCAAAGGACGAAGCAACCCAGCAGGAGGCAGGCGAGGAGATTTATGTTGTGTACACTGTGAACAAGAATTAACGTAATCCTGTACATCCTTCCTCATGGTGTTCCACCAGTAAGACCTTTGCAAAAACTTTTACATCTTCTGGGCACCGGGATGACCGGAAAACTTGGAGTTATGGGCCCACTGTAATATTCTTGGCCGGAATCTAGCAGGTACGGACATTCTTCCAGGAGGAGGAGCTGGAGTAGTTAAAGCAGAGGAGACAGAAACTGGATTTAGAATTAAACTCCGCTCAAAAGATTCATCCTCGTCTGTGGAAACTTGTGAACGGGACAGCGCATCGCTTTAATATTGAGAGTCCCGGCCCGGTACTTGATAACAAAAGAAAATCGAGTAAAGAAAAGTGCCCATCTCGCTTGGCGAGGATTCAAGCATTGTGCGGATTTGATGTACAACAAATTTTTGTGATCCGTGTAAATGGTTAACACATGTTTAGCCCCTTCTAAGAGGTATCTCCACTCTTCCAAGGCGGATTTAATTGCCAAAAGTTCCTGGTCTCCAATAGTGTAATTTCGTTCGGCCGGAGAGAATTTACGACAGTGGAAGCTACACGGATGTAATTTCTTATCAGAGGAGTACTGAGAGAGAACGGCCCCAACCCCGACTGAAGATGCGTCAACCTCTAGGAAGAAAGGTTCATCGAAATTTGGTTGTTGGAGAACAGGAGCAGACATGAAAGCTAACTTCAAGTGGGAAAAGGCCTCAATTGCTTCAGGAGGCCACAAACTCGGATTAGAGCCCTTTCTCGTCAAGGCAGTAATTGGCGCAACAATGGTGGAGAAACCTCTAACGAATTTCCTGTAGTAATTCGCAAAGCCCAGGAATCTTTGTATTGCCTTTAAATAGAGAGGCTGAGTCCAGTCACGAATGGCAGAGAGCTTTTCCGGATCCATGCGAAGCTCCGTCCCCGAGATGATATAACCGAGGAACGGAATTGATGTTACTTCAAAGGTACATTTGGAAAGCTTAGCATAGAGATGATTCTCTCGTAAACGGTGGAGCACTTCTTTGACTTGAGTCCTGTGTTCAACAAGATTTTTGCAAAAAATCAGTATGTCGTCCAAATATACCACAACACTCTGATATAACATGTCTCGGAAGATTTTGTTGACGAATCCCTGGAAAACAGCAGGAGCATTACTAAGACCGAACGCATCACCAGGTATTCGTAATGCCCATCCCGGGTATTGAAGGCAGTCTTCCATTCATCCCCTTCTCGGATGCGTATAAGATTATAAGCTCCCCTCAAGTCGAGTTTGGAGAAAACGCGGGCACCACGAACCCTATCAAATAACTCTGTGATTAGTGGCAAGGGGTATTTATTCTTGATAGTGATATCGTTTAAGCCGCGGTAGTCGATACATGGTCTCAACCCCCCGTCCTCCTTCACGAAAAGGAAGCCCGCTCCTGCAGGGGAGGAAGAGGGGCGAATAAATCCCTTGAGCAGATTGGACTTAATATATTCCGACATAGCTTGAGTTTCGGGAAGAGACAGGGGATATGTGCGACCACGAGGTGGCGTCTTCCCTGGGACAAGGTCAATAGGGCAGTCCCAAGGCCTATGAGGTGGTAACAGATCAGCTGCTTGTTCCGAAAACACATCCTTGTACCCTTGATACGCCTCCGGAATATGCTCTTCATCCGTCTTAGAAGAGACACGGAGCGGACAAACGGGAGTGAGACAGTTAGCGTGACAAAAGGAACTCCAAGACAGAATTTGAGAAGACTTCCAGTCAATGTGGGGATTATGAATTTTCAGCCAAGGCATTCCAAGGACCAGATCGTGATGCATTTCTGGAATCACCAAGAGTTCCAGACTTTCTTGATGTAGAGCCCCGACCTGCAGCTTAACTGGCACTGTGCGCCACATTATGAGACCCTTGGAAATTCTAGTACCGTTGATAGCCGTCAATGAAATAGGCCGCTTGATAGGCCGTAACTTTAAATCCATGCTTTGGACACAGGAGGAAGAAACGAAGTTCCCCGCAGCTCCGGAATCCAACAGGGCTTCACAAGACTTGGAGGCTGAATCGCTGACTAAAGTTACAGGAAGCAAACAGTCCAAAATTGGAGAAGATTTTGTCGTAACCCCCAGCTTGACTCCTCCGGAACAAGCTAGGCCTGCCCGTTTCCCAGACGGGATTTACAAAATTGAGGAAATGATCTGCGGCTCCACAGTAAAGGCAAAGTTTACCCTCACGGCGACGCTGTCGTTCTTCCGGAGACAGTCGGGATCTGTTAATTTGCATGGGCTCGTCCGAGCTAGGCATAGCCACCGGTCTAGGAGTAAGATTCCGGAACCTGGAACGATCTGAACGGCTACGTTCTCTTCCACGCTACTGCATCCGAAGATCCACCTTGACGCAAAGGGAAATCAACTCTTCTAATGGATCCGGCAGATCCCTTGTGACCAACTCATCTTTCAGCTGGTCGAGGAGACCGTTCCAGAAGGCAGCTCTCAGAGCGTCATTATTCCAGTGCAATTCAGAGGCAATGGTCTGGAAATGAACCACGTACTGACCCACAGAACGGGAGCCCTGACGAATACGGAGCAAGTCGGTAGAAGCAGTGGTCATCCTGCCGGGCTCGTCGAAGATTCTTCGAAAGGACGTGATGAAGTAGGTGTAGTTGGAAACCACGGGATCAGATCGTTCCCACAACGGAGACACCCAATCCAACGCTGACCCTTCAAGCAGGGAAATGATATACGCTACCTTAGAGCGATCCGTAGGGAAGTTATGAGAGAGCAGCTCGAAGTGCACCTTGCACTGATTTAAAAAACCACGGCAATTCTTTGGGTTCCCATTATAGCGGGAAGGAGTAGGAAGCTGAAGACGTGACCTGGTACCGGCCGGAGGCTGGACATTACTGGAAACAGCAACTGGAGCAGTTACGGGAGCTGGAGCCGGAATTGCGGAGGCTAAGGATGCTTGGATTTGATCCAATCGGCCGGACAATTCCTGGAGATATTGCATCACCTGACCCTGTGTCACCTCTTGAGACTGAACTCGGGAAGCCAAACTTTGGATGGCGCTTGGCTCTGTGTTCCGATTCCCCGGGTCCATGTGGCCTGAGTATACTATCACTGACCTGGTTTGGAAGTGTTGTGGACTCAGGGTTTCTTCTGGTGACCGGGAAGAGGAACCGCTACTGGGTCGCAGTAGAGATGGCCGGATGTAGGTCTTCCTCATACAGGATTAGGACGGTAGGCAGGAGGCACGGGTGAATGCTTGAAGGTCTCCTGAAAGACAAGACTTGTAAAGGTGCTGATGAATTGGTGGAGAGTACCAAAAGCTTACTGTGAGCGATGTTGGGGTGCTGGAGGCACTGAGGTGCTAGAGGCACTGAAATGCTAGAGTTACTGAGGTGTTTGAAGGCGCTGAGGCGCTTAGAGACGTTGAGATGCTTGGAGGCACAGTGGTGTTGGAGGCACGAAGGTGCTGGAGGCACGGAGGTGCTGAGGCACGGAGGTGCTGAGGCACGGAGGTGCTGAGTGCTGGGGCACAGAGATGCTGAGGCACGGAGATGCTGAGGCACGGAGACACTGGAGGCACGGAAATGCTGGCAAGCACAGAGATGCTGAGGCACGGAGAAACGGGAGCTCTGGAGATCACCACCACAGTCGCAGCAACGATGATACTCAGGCGCCGGAGCATTGCCCGGCGTCTGAATTTGAACTTCCCGCCAGGGCCTGATTGGTGGAGGTACCGATGACGTCACCCGCACCTCCCATGGACGTCGAGCGCACAGGCTGGCTGGACGGAGCGCTGGACGCCGGGAACCACCAGCGAGGACGGCCGCACGGAGACCCAGCGCGCCCGGAGGGGTAAGGATGGAGACCGCGGCGGCGCTGTGACACTCTCCACCTGTGTTCCTACCTTCAGTGAGAACCTGTCCGCTTTCTGTGGAGTTTGTATCCTGCGTCTGGAGAGTCCCTGCTTGCAGCCAGTCTGTTCCTATGTCCTAGGTCCCGGTTTCTGGAGCCTGGTCCTGGGAATCTGTTCCAGCCTTCCGCTCCAGTGATCCTGAATCTTCAGTCTTGGGGGTATATTTACTAAGCTCACGATTTTAGCCGATTTTGTGTTTTTTGTTCAAAGTGTCATCTCGGCAATTTACTAAACTCAAATCTCGGCAGTGATGAGGGCATTCGTATTTTTTTGAGGGCAGAGAAAAAAAATACGAATGATTACACCATCGGTCAAACACGCCTGTTAATATATACAACTCTGTAATTTACTAGCAATTCGTATTCTCAATAACTGCCGTCAAAAGCCAAACACTGCCGGGAAAAATTACAAATCGTTAAAAAAAAAAGCAGTTTTCAAATAGTCCTGCTTTTTTCCCCCGTATTCTGATAGGCATGCACGGATCAATGAGATCCGTGCATGTTTATCTGTGGGAAGGGGTGTGAAAGGGTTAAAAATCTCAGATAAAAATTGCGTGGGGTCCCCCTCCTAAACATAACCAGCCTCGGGCTCTTTGAGCCGGTCCTGGTTGTAAAAATACAGGGGGAAAATTGTGTAGGGTTCCCCCATATTTAAACAACCAGCACCGGGCTCCACTAGCCAGAGAGATAATGCCACAGCAGGGGGGGTACTTTCATGTCGGTCCCAGCGGCCGTGGTATTACCCCCCCCCCCAAGTAGTCACCCCTGGCCGGGGTACCCTGCAGTCCTCCCCCCTCCAGCCACCCAAGGGCCAGGGGTGCAGCCCGAGGCTGTCCACCCCCCCCCCAATCCGTGGGCGGTGGATGTAAGGCTGATAGCCATAGTGTAAATATAAAGAATATTGGTTTTTGTAGAAGAACTACAAGTCCCAGCAAGCCTCTCCCGCAAGCTGGTACTTGGAGAACCACAAGTACCAGCATGCGGGAGAAAACGGGCCTGCTGGTACCTGTAGTTCTACTACAAAAATATACCCCCAAAAAAACCACAAGAGACACACCGTGATAGTACAACTTTAATTTACATACATGTACACTTACACACATACATACTTACCTATGTTAAGACGGAGCCCCTCGGTCCTCTTCTCCAGTAGAATCCACGGGGTACCTGTAAATAAAAAATATACTTAATACACGTCATGGCACTCTCCTAATTGGCTATGCGCTCCTGCACTGTCAATTAGAGGAGCGCAATGGTTACAATGTAGCGTAGCGGCGCCCCATTGTAAACAATGATGGGAACTTTTGCGGTCTGCGGTTAGCCGCAAAGTTAATTGGGGTCACTCTTGTGGGCGGAACATCCTAGCTCACAAGGGCCTTTCCAAGAAGGTTATTGCAACTATGGTTCAGGCCAGGATACCTGTGACGTCAAAACACTATCATCATATCTGGAGGAGATATGTCTCTTTGCGAGGAACGCACGTATCCGCCTGCAGAGTTTCATTTGGGACATTTCCTACGTTTTCTGCAGGTGGTGGTGGATAAGGGCTTACGTCTGGGTTCCATTAAGGTCCAGATTTCAGCTCTTTCCATTTTCTTTCAGAGAAAATTGGCAGTGTTGCCAGAAGTTCAGACCTTCTTGCAATGGGTACTCCACATACAACCTCCCTTTGTGCCGCTTACGGCACCCTGGGATCTGGATGTAGCATTGCAAATTCTACAGTCTTCTTGGTTTGAACCTCTGATGACGGTAGAAGACAAGTACCTCACGTGGAAGACGGTGATGTTACTGGTCCTGGCTTCTGCGCGACGTGTTTCAGAATTAATGGCCTTATTGTGTAAAAGTCCATACTTGGTCTTTTACTAGGACAGAGCGGAGCTCCGGACTAGACAGCAGTTCCTGCCGAAGGTTGTCTCCGCGTTTCATTTGAATCAACCTATTGTGGTTCAGTCCAGTTCTGACACTTCTGCTCCTCCGGAGGCTTTGGATGCTGAACGTGCCTTGAAGATCTATGTCAAGCGTACAGTTCAGATCAGAAAGACTGATTCCTTATTCGTGATCTATGATGCGCGGAAGAAGGGTTGCCCTGCTTCAAAGCAGTCCATTGCACGTTGGATTAGGCTTACTATCCAACAGGCCTATGTGTCGGCAGCCTTACCTGTTCCTAAGTCTCTGAAGGCCCGCTCTGCTAGATCAGTGGGCTATTCATGGGTGGCCGACTGTGGAGTCAAAAGAACACTTTTGTGAAGTTTGATACCCTGGCCAAAGAGGATGCCCAGTTTGGGCAGGCGGTGCTGCAGCAGTCTCCGCACGTTCCTGCCCATTCTGGAAGCTTTGGGACATCCCCATCGTACTAGTTTCCCCCATCATCCCTTATAGATGCTAGAGAAAATGGGATTATACCTACCGGTAAATCCTTTTCTCGTAGTCCATAAGGGATATTGGGCGCCCGCCTCAGTGCGTGGACTTTTCTCATACGTCCTAGAGGATGCTGGGGTCCACTTCAGTGCCATGAGGTATAGACTATTCCGCAGGAGCCATGGGCACTTTAAGACTTTTCAAGGGTGTGAACAGGCTCCTCCCTCTATGCCCCTCCTCCAGACCTCAGTTTAGAAAATGTGCCCAGGCAGACTGGATGCACTCCAGGGGAGCTCTACTGAGTTTCTCTGAAAGACTTTGTTTTTTTTTATTTTCAGGGAGGACTGCTGGCAACAGTCTCTCTGCTTCATGGGACTTAGGGGGTAGAAGTAGGAACCAACTTCCTGAATAGTTTCATGGCTCTACTTCTGGCTGACAGGACACCATTAGCTCCTGAAGGGTACTGAACACTAGCTGCGGCTATGCGCTCACTCCCACAGCACGCCGGCACCCCCCTTACAGAGCCAGAAGTCAGAAGACAGGTGAGTGTACAGAAGAGGATCTTCAGTCATCGTGACGGCTAAAAGGTACCGCGCAGCGGGCGGGAATGCTGCGCGCCATGCTACCCTTCAACACACGCACAGCGGGGGGGCGCCCTGGCCAGCATGAAACCTAATAAAAACTGGCTAATAAGGAGACATAAGTTGCTGAGGCACAGTCCTACCCCCGCAGGTATAAAAATTTGTATTGAAATTGCTGAGGAGAAACGCGCCATTGCGGGGGGCGGGGCTTCCTCTTCAGTCAGCCAGCACACTGCTCAGCACCATTTTCTCTTCAAGCAAGCTGCAGAGAAGAATGCTGGTCCTCCTCCACTTCTGAACAAGTATCAGGGTGCAAAACAGGGGGGGGGGGGGGGGGGCACAGTATAAATTGGTGCTGTATTGTGAATTTATCATTATAAAAGTGCTACAGGTCTGTGGGCAATTTTGTGTTACACAGGGTCTTTATCACTAGCACTGGGTTGTGAGCTGGCAAATCCTTTCTGTGTCCTTCTGACAGATTTTACTGTGGGTCTGTCCCCTATAAGTCCCACAGTGTCTGTGGTGTGGTTGTGCACGTGTGTGACATGTCTGAGGCAGGGAGCTCTTCCCCTGAGGGAGCCATTTTAGGGACACAGAGTTGTAATGTGGTGGCGCTGCCGGCACACCACGAGCCTCAATGGGTGAAAGAATTACGTGATAGTGTGAATCATATCAGTAGGAGATTGGATAAGTCTGAGGGGGAAATTTACTAAGCTCACGATTTTGACCGAGATGCCGTTTTTTCATCAAAGTGTCATCTCGGTAATTTACTAAACACTAATCACGGCAGAGATGAGGGCATTCGTAATTTTTTGCAAGTCCAAGTAAAAAATTACGAATGAATACACCATCGGTCAAAACGCGGCTGTTTAAGTATGAATCTCGGTCATTTACTAAGAAGTGCAAAGCAAAAAACAAACAAACACTGCCGTGAAAAATTACAACTCGTAAAAAAGTGCTAAAAAAAAACAGACCTTTTTTTTTTATTCGTGATTGGATAGGCATGCACGGATCCATGAGATCCGTGCATGTATATCAGTGGGAAGGGGTGGGAAAGTGCTTATTTTTTAAAAAAAAATTGCGTGGGGTCCCCCCTCCTAAGCATAACCAGCCTCGGGCTCTTTGAGCCGATCCTGGTTGCAGAAATATGGGGGGAAAAATGACAGGGGTTCCCCCATATTTAAGCAACCAGCATCGGGCTCTGCGCCTGGTCCTGGTCCCAAAAATACGGGGGACAAAAAGAGTAGGGGTCCCCCGTATTTTTAAAACCAGCACCGGGCTCCTCTAGCTGGACAGATAATGCCACAGCCGGGGGTCACTTTTATATAGTGCCCTGCGGCCGTGGCATCAAAAATCCAACTAGTCACTCCTGGCCGGGGTACCCTGGGGGAGTGGGGACCCCTTCAATCAAGGGGTCCCCCCCCCCAGCCACCCAAGGGCCAGGGGTGAAGCCCGAGGCTGTCCCCCCCCCCCATCCAATGGGCTGCGGATGGGGAGGCTGATAGCCTTTGTTGTAAAAGAAAAGATATTGTTTTTAGTAGCAGTACTACAAGGCCCAGCAAGCCTCCCCCGCATGCTGGTACTTGGAGAACCACAAGTACCAGCATGCGACGGAAAAACGGGCCCGCTGGTACCTGTAGTACTACTACTAAAAAAATACCCAAAAAAAGACAAGACACACACACCGTGAAAGTATAATTTTATTACATACATACACACATACATACATACTTACCTTAAGTTCCCACGCAGGTCGGTCCTCTTCTCCAGTAGAATCCAAGGGGTACCTGTTGAAGAAATTATACTCACGAGATCCAGGGGTCCAGGCTCCTCGGGAAATCCAGGGGTAATCCACGTACTTGAAAAAAATAACAAAACGGTGTCCCGACCACGAACTGAAAGGGGACCCATGTTTGCACATGGGTCACCTTTCCACGAATGCCAGAAACCCACTTTGACTTCTGTCTAAGTGGGTTTCTTCAGCCAATCAGGGAGCGCCACGTTGTAGCACTCTCCTGATCAGCTGTGTGCTCCTGTCCTCACTGACAGGCAGCACACGGCAGTGTTACAATGTAGCGCCTATGCGCTACATTGTAACCAATGCTGGGAACTTTCTGCTCAGCTGTGACGTCACTTTAGGTCAACCGCAGGGCAGAAAGTTCCCATCATTGGTTACAATGTAGCGCATAGGCGCTACATTGTAACACTGCCGTGTGCTGCCTGTCAGTGAGGACAGGAGCACACAGCTGATCAGGAGAGTGCTACAACGTGGCGCTCCCTGATTGGCTGAAGAAACCCACTTAGACAGAAGTCAAAGTGGGTTTCTGGCATTCGTGGAAAGGTGACCCATGTGCAAACATGGGTCCCCTTTCAGTTCGTGGTCGGGACACCGTTTTGTTATTTTTTTCAAGTACGTGGATTACCCCTGGATTTCCCGAGGAGCCTGGACCCCTGGATCTCGTGAGTATAATTTCTTCAACAGGTACCCCTTGGATTCTACTGGAGAAGAGGACCGACCTGTGTGGGAACATAAGGTAAGTATGTATGTATGTGTGTATGTATGTAATAAAATTATACTTTCACGGTGTGTGTGTCTTGTCTTTTTTTGGGTATTTTTTTAGTAGTAGTACTACAGGTACCAGCGGGCCCGTTTTTCCGTCGCATGCTGGTACTTGTGGTTCTCCAAGTACCAGCATGCGGGGGAGGCTTGCTGGGCCTTGTAGTACTGCTACTAAAAACAATATCTTTTCTTTTACAACAAAGGCTATCAGCCTCCCCATCCGCAGCCCATTGGATGGGGGGGGGACAGCCTCGGGCTTCACCCCTGGCCCTTGGGTGGCTGGGGGGGGGGGGACCCCTTGATTGAAGGGGTCCCCACTCCCCCAGGGTACCCCGGCCAGGAGTGACTAGTTGGATTTTTGATGCCACGGCCGCAGGGCACTATATAAAAGTGACCCCCGGCTGTGGCATTATCTGTCCAGCTAGTGGAGCCCGGTGCTGGTTTTAAAAATACGGGGGACCCCTACTCTTTTTGTCCCCCGTATTTTTGGGACCAGGACCAGGCGCAGAGCCCGATGCTGGTTGCTTAAATATGGGGGAACCCCTGTCAATTTTTTTCCCATATTTCGGCAACCAGGATCGGCTCAAAGAGCCCGAGGCTGGTTATGCTTAGGAGGGGGGACCCCACGCAATTTTTTTTTTAAATTTTACAGTGTTTAATTAAAAAAAAAAATAAATAGAACCCCAGCACGGATCACACAGATCCGGCCGAGATTAATTGTAAAAAAGTCGGCAGTGTTTTGCTAATCACTGCCGTAAAAAACACAAAAAAAACACGAATGACATCGACATCGGAAGAAAAGAAAAACCCGAATACGACAGCTTAGTAAATCCATCGTAACAAATTCAAAAAGTTGCAGTTTTACACTTTCGATGTCATTCGTGATTGAACTTTGACCTGAAACGGGAAAATACGAATCTTAGTAAATTTACCCCTGAGTCTCATGCAGAAAACTGGAGAAAATCAGTGGAAGATGTGATTTTTCATAGTTCTGCCTTGTCATCCACAGGGGATCCATCTGGGTCACATAAGAGGCCATTTGCACAAATAGTACAAACTGATACCGACACGGACTCTGATTCCTGTGTCGACATTAGTGATTCCAGAGGAATAGATCCTAAATTGGAAAAAATAATTCAATATATGATTGTTGCTATAAAGGAGGTCTTAGAAGTTACGGAAGCCCCTCCTTTACCTCAGGAGAAGGCTTATCTTTATTAAGAAAAGAAAATTAACGTAACTTTTCCTCCTTCTCACGAGCTAAATACTCTCTTTGAGGGAGTTTGGGCAAACCCTGAAAAGAAATTTCAGATTCCCAAAAGAATTCAGGTTGCTCATCCCTTCCCGGCAGAGGACAGGAAAAAATGGGAGTCACCCCCCGTTCTAGACAGTGCCCTGTCACGTTTAACTAAAAAGGTGATTCTCCCTGCACGTGGGACGGCTTCACTAAAGGAGCCGGCAGACCGCAAGTTGGAGACTACGTTGAAATCTATTTATGTGGCCAATGGTACGCTACTCAGGCCCACCATTGCTTGTGCGTGGGTGAGCAGTGCTATTGAAAAATCGTCAGACAACTTGTCATCTGAAATTGACACGATAGATAGAGACAAGATACTCCTAACCTTAGGTCATATTAAAGACTCTGCTGCATACATGCTAGAAGCCATGAAATATATTGGGTTCAAAAGCTGCTACTATGGCAGTCTCAGCTCGGAGGGTGTTGTGGATTCGCCAATGGAATGCTGATGCTGATTCCAAAAGAAATATGGAGGCTCTCCCGTATAAAGGTGAGGCCTTGTTTGGAGATGGGCTGGATGCTTTAGTCTCTGCGGCTACCGCAGGTAAGTCGACATTCTTGCCTTATGCTCCTGCGCCGGCAAAAAAGACACATCACTCTCAGATGCAGTCCTTTCGGCCCAACAAATACAAAAAGGGTAAAGGTTCCCCGTTCTTTGCAGGTAGAGGGAGGGGAAGAGGAAAAAAGTCCAAAGCGTCTCCAGGAACGCAGGAGCAGAAATCAACCTCTGCTTCTGCCAAATCTGCAGCATGACGCTGGGGCTCCCGTGCGGGAGTCCGCTCGGGTGGGAGCACGTCTGAAACTTTTCAGTCAGCTCTGGGTTCAATCTGGCCTGGACCCATTGGTCTTGCAAATAGTGTCCCATGGATACAAACTGGAGTTTCAAGACGTCCCCCCCCCCATGCCGATTTTTCTCACAGCCTGCGATCACGTCCGAACTGCGTATGCACCACAATGCGCAGGCGCGTTGGACTACTGCATCAGGCATCGGTGCATAGCGTCTGTATAGTGCACAAAAAAATGATCGCACGGGCGTTCTCAAGGAGACGGACAGGTAGAGGGAATTTGTGGGTAGCAACTGACCGTTTACTGGGAGTGTCCGGAAAAACGCAGGCGTGTCCAAGCATTTTCAGGGAGGGTGTCTGATGTCAATTCCAGTCCCAGACAGGCTGAAGTGATCAGAACAATACAATACAAAAGGTATGTTGGAAAGAAATCAATTGTGCTTGAGAGATATAAGCAACCCACAGCCAGAGGTTAAGGTGGCACCAACACCCTATGAAATTTACCACACGCCAAAAAGATTTTAACACTGTGTATATAGGCGCTAGGACCAAAAGATAAGTTTTCTATTATTGTCACGAACCGATCACTCACCTCTGCGGGTTCTGGGGTCTGTCCGTTGCCGGCGCTGTTGCTCGCGGTGCTGTGCGGCCATGTGGGGACGTGGCGTGGTCAACGGCAGAGGTGATGTAGGTTCTGGGAGCTGGGAGTGGGGTCCAAATGTCCAAAGGCACCGCTGTGTGTCTGCATCATAGGAGGCGGACATGTTGGAGACCAAATGAGCACTTGTGAAACACCTGTGGGTAAGTGTTAGCCAATCCCGTGCTTGTGCTGCCTTTAAGTAGGCTGGGATTATGTCACTCTGAGCCAGTGCTTTGATGTAGTTACTCTGTACCCTAGTTCTGTGCTCTCTCCATGGTTTTCTGTGTGATTCCAGTGGTCCAGATTTCTCCTCCCCTCCCAGAGGTCTGCCAGCAGCCTTCACTGCAAAAGATCCACCAGTGGCAACAAGTGGAATACGAGAGTCTTTTGAGAGGTTACCCTGTCTGCCTGCTTCAATCACAGGCTTTGGAAGATTCTACTAAACTTAGGTGCTCGCTTAATCAGCTCTCAGTTTAACTGATTCTTCACCATTATCGTCTGCTGCAGTTTCACAGTGCTTCAAGTGTTATCTTCACAATTTGCAAGTATTCTATTCAGTATTGTATTTTCATTGTTGCTGCAATCAAGAACAATTCTTCACAGCCTTCCAGTTTAACCTTTAAGCTTCAGTACAAGTCTCTACAGTTATTTGTTTATGTCTACAATATCCAGTTAACACTCCTTACAGTTTGGCACCAATCATTGCTTAATTTGGACAATTCTTCACAAGCCTGTTTAAACTCAGTTGTATGAACATTTCTTCAATGCATCTTTAAGACTGTTCCTGCTTATCATTACACCATTCATTGCAATACATCGGTATATATATGGTGACTAATAATTGTCATTTAACTCCTTACTGGAATTGTTGCCTTTAATAAATATATGAAACGGAACTTTCTTCGTCCTCCCTGCTTTCATCATACACCAGCATCTACACCTTTGATTGGTCCAGGGTTAACGGATTCACAAAAACACTCGGCCCTGACAGTAAGCACTGGCCCCATGGATCCGTCGGGTGACCAATTCGCAGGAGGCGGTGCTATGGCAAACATTTTTTCCAGACTGGAAAATCAGGAGTCCATACAGACACAAATAGTTCATTTTATGTAAACTATGGCAGATCGTTTGGAGGCTCTTCATACGGCTATAAAGACCCCACAAGTTCCAGCTCCAGTTGTCTCGGCTTCCGCAATGGTTTCTCAAGTGACGGTGCCTATGTCTCGTCTGCAGTTACCTTCGCCAAGTAAGTTTGATGGAACCCCAAAGCTTTGCAGAGGATTTTTGAACCAATGCGAGATCCAGTTCGAACTGTTGTCTGCTAGTTTTCCATCCCTGTTCTAAGATCGCATATATTATTGACCTGCTGTCTGGTCAGGCCTTGGCGTGGGCGTCGCCACTGTGGGAGAGGGGAGATCCTATTCTCTCTAATTATAAAGAGTTCGTATCATCCTTCCGGAAAATCTTCGATGAACCAGGTAGAACCACCTCTGCATCTTTGGAGATTCTCCGTTTACGTCAAGGTTTACATCCTGTTAGTCAATATATTATTCAGTTTTGCACGATGTCTTCAGTCTTAAACTGGAATGAGGAGGCCCTGGTTGCAGCATTTTGGAATGGACTCTCAGAAAGAATCAAGGATGTTTTAACCATTCGTGATGTGCCAACTAAGCTGGATGAATTAATTTTCATCTGCAACAAACTTGATCTGCGCTACAGAGAGCGATGTTTAGAAAAAGCCAAGGCAGAGCGATCTAGTCCGCGCTATTGCCACAGACCTCAACAAGATTCTTTTTCATCTGTCTCCTGTAACAACAGAAAAGCCTATGCAGATTGGGCGCTCTCGCATTACGGAGAAGGAACGAATTTGTCGTCGACAGGGTAACCTCTGCAAGTACTGTGGGTCCTCCGAACATTTCATTAAGTCTTGCAAACTCCGTCCGGGAAACTCTTGCTCCTAGCTTATTCAAGAGAGCTTAAGCTAGAAGTTACCTTGGAATCACGTTCCGGGAAAGAGCCAACTTTGCCTATTTGTTTAGAAGCTCCGAGTTCTACAGTTAGTTTCAACTCTCCTAGATTCCGGTGCAGCCGGGAACTTCATCACCTCAGCCTTTGTCATATGATCTAAAGTTCAAACGGTGCCTCTGGAAGTAGCAGTTGCTGTTACAGCAGTGGATGGAAGTCTAATTCCAGACAGCATAATTACTCATCGAACCGTATGTCTCAAGATGAAAGTTTGTGTGCTCCATTCCGAATATTTCTTTCCTTGTGATTCCCAAAGCCTCTCATGATGTGATACTTGGATTACCTTTGCTGCAGAAACATAATCCACAATTCAACTGGCAAACCATGGAAATTCTTTTGTGGGGTGAATCTTGTACCACGGGCTGTTTAACTTCGATTATACCCCTCCGGTCAGTCAGTCTTCCCGAGTTACCTTCAGTCTTTTAATCTTTTGTGGATGTCTTCAGTAAACAAGTGGCAGACTCCTTACACCATCATCGCGAATGGGACTGCCCAATCATTTTGGTGCCGGGCAAAACACCTCCTAGGGGGCGAATTTATCCGCTGTCCATCCCAGAGACTCAAGCTATGTCTGATTATATACAAGAGAATTGAAGAGAAGACCATCTTCCTCACCTGCAGGAGCCGGATTCTTCTTTGTTAAGAAGAAAGACGGTGGTTTACGACCATGCATAGATTATCACGTTCTTAATGAGATCACTATGAAAAACAAGTACCCATTGCCGTTAATTCCAGAATTATTTGACCGGGTAAAGGGAGCTACTGTGTTTACAAAATTAGATCTGCGTGGAGCTTACAATTTAATCCGTATCCGTGCAGGGGACGAATGGAAGACTGCCTTTAATACCCAGGATGGGCATTACGAATACCTTGTAATGCCTTTTGGTCTTTGTAATGCTCCTGCAGTTTTCCAAAGCTATGTGAACAAACTTTTTCGAGATCTTCTCTACAAGCGTTTAGTAGTGTACTTGGATGATATCTTAATATTCTCCCAGGATCTGAAGTCTCACCGTCACCAAGTTAAAGAGGTACTGACCCGCCTGAGGAAAAATCGACTATATTGTAAGTTGGAGGTGTACATTTGAAGTATCTTCTATACCGTTCCTTGGTTACATTATTTCCGGATCAACTCTATGTATGGATCCTGTAAAGGTACAAGCTGAGACTGGTCCACTCCTACAACTCTCAAGGGGATTCAGCGATTCCTTGGCTTTGCTAATTTTGATAGGAAATTCATTAAGAATTTCTCTACGTTGGCCGCTCCCATCACAGCCCTGACTCGCAAGGGAGCAAATCCTACGAACTGGTCTTCTGAAGCAATCAAAGCCTTCTCCGATTTAGAGCAGTCCTTTTGTGTCAGCCCCCATTCTTTGACAACCAGATTTGAACCATCCCTTTCTAGTGGAGGTAGACGCATCTACGGAAGCAGTGGAGTTGTGTTGTCACAAGTCTTTGAAGATAAAAATAAGAATTTACTTACCGATAATTCTATTTCTCGGAGTCCGTAGTGGATGCTGGGGTTCCTGAAAGGACCATGGGGAATAGCGGCTCCGCAGGAGACAGGGCACAAAAAGTAAAGCTTTTCCAGATCAGGTGGTGTGCACTGGCTCCTCCCCCTATGACCCTCCTCCAGACTCCAGTTAGGTACTGTGCCCGGACGAGCGTACACAATAAGGGAGGATTTTGAATCCCGGGTAAGACTCATACCAGCCACACCAATCACACCGTACAACTTGTGATCTAAACCCAGTTAACAGTATGATAACAGAGGAGCCTCTGAAAGATGGCTCCCTAAACAATAACCCGAATTAGTTAACAATAACTATGTACAAGTATTGCAGATAATCCGCACTTGGGATGGGCGCCCAGCATCCACTACGGACTCCGAGAAATAGAATTATCGGTAAGTAAATTCTTATTTTCTCTATCGTCCTAGTGGATGCTGGGGTTCCTGAAAGGACCATGGGGATTATACCAAAGCTCCCAAACGGGCGGGAGAGTGCGGATGACTCTGCAGCACCGAATGAGAGAACTCCAGGTCCTCCTTTGCCAGGGTATCAAATTTGTAGAATTTTACAAACGTGTTCTCCCCTGACCACGTAGCTGCTCGGCAGAGTTGTAATGCCGAGACCCCTCGGGCAGCCGCCCAAGATGAGCCCACCTTCCTTGTGGAATGGGCCTTAACAGATTTAGGCTGTGGCAGGCCTGCCACAGAATGTGCAAGTTGAATTGTGTTACAAATCCAACGAGCTATCGACTGCTTAGAAGCAGGCGCACCCAACTTGTTGGGTGCATACAGTATAAACAGCGAGTCAGATTTTCTGACTCCAGCCGTCCTTGAAATGTATATTTTTAAAGCTCTGACAACGTCCAACAACTTGGAGTCCTCCAAGTCGCTTGTAGCCGCAGGCACTACAATAGGCTGGTTCAGGTGAAACGCTGATACCACCTTAGGGAGAAAATGCGGACGCGTCCGCAGCTCTGCCCTATCCGAATGGAAAATTAAATAAGGGCTTTTATAAGATAAAGCCGCCAGTTCAGATACTCTCCTGGCGGACGCCAGGGCCAGTAACATAGTCACTTTCCATGTGAGATATTTCAAATCCACATTTTTTAGTGGTTCAAACCAATGGGATTTGAGGAAATCTAAAACTACATTTAGATCCCACGGTGCCACCGGAGGCACCACAGGAGGCTGTATATGCAGTATTCCTTTGACAAAAGTCTGGACCTCAGGAACTGAGGCCAATTCTTTTTGGAAGAATATTGACAGGGCCGAAATTTGAACCTTAATAGATCCCAATTTGAGACCCATAGACAATCCTGATTGCAGGAAATGTAGGAAACGACCCAGTTGAAATTCCTCCGTCGGAGCACTCCGATCCTCGCACCACGCAACATATTTCCGCCAAATGCGGTGATAATGCTTCGCGGTGACTTCCTTTCTTGCCTTAATCAAGGTAGGAATGACTTCTTCTGGAATGCCTTTTCCTTTTAGGATCTGGCGTTCAACCGCCATGCCGTCAAACGCCGCCGCGGTAAGTCTTGGAATAGACACGGTCCCTGCTGAAGCAGGTCCTGTCTTAGAGGTAGAGGCCACGGATCGTCCGTGACCATCTCTTGAAGTTCCGGGTACCAAGACCTTCTTGGCCAATCCGGAGCCACTAGTATCGTTCTTACTCCGCTTTGCCGTATGATTCTCAATACCTTTGGTATGAGAGGCAGAGGAGGAAACACATACACCGACTGGTACACCCAAGGTGTTACCAGCGCGTCCACAGCTATTGCCTGCGGATCTCTTGACCTGGCGCAATACCTGTCCAGTTTTTTGTTGAGGCGAGACGCCATCATGTCCACCATTGGTCTTTCCCAACGGTTTATTAGCATGTGGAAAACTTCTGGATGAAGTCCCCACTCTCCCGGGTGAAGATCGTGTCTGCTGAGGAAGTCTGCTTCCCAGTTGTCCACTCCCGGGATGAACACTGCTGACAGTGCTATCACGTGATTCTCCGCCCAGCGAAGGATCCTGGCAGCTTCTGCCATTGCACTCCTGCTTCTTGTGCCGCCCTGTCTGTTTACATGGGCGACTGCCGTGATGTTGTCCGACTGGATCAACACCGGTCTTCCTTGAAGCAGAGGTTCCGCCTGGCTTAGAGCATTGTAGATTGCTCTTAGTTCCAGAATGTTTATGTGAAGAGACTTTTCCAGGCTCGACCACACTCCCTGGAAGTTTCTTCCTTGTGTGACTGCTCCCCAGCCTCTCAGGCTGGCGTCCGTGGTCACCAGGATCCAATCCTGTATGCCGAATCTGCGGCCCTCCAATAGATGAGCCCTCTGCAACCACCACAGAAGAGATACCCTTGTCCTTGGAGACAGGGTTATCCGCAGGTGCATCTGAAGATGCGTGCATTGATGTACAGACACCTTTCCTGGTTTTAGGAGATTCCTGACCAGGTCGGATAACTCCTTGGCTTTTTCCTCGGGAAGAAAAACCTTTTTCTGAACCGTGTCCAGAATCATCCCTAGGAACAGCAGACGAGTTGTCGGCATTAATTGGGATTTTGGAATATTCAGAATCCATCCGTGCTGCTTTAGCACCTCTTGAGATATTGCTAATCCCATCTCTAGCTGTTCTCTGGACCTTGCCCTTATTAGGAGATCGTCCAAGTATGGGATAATTAATACGCCTTTTCTTCGAAGAAGAATCATCATCTCGGCCATTACCTTTGTAAAGACCCGAGGTGCCGTGGACAAACCAAACGGCAGCGTCTGAAACTGATAGTGACAGTTTTGTACAACGAACCTGAGGTACCCCTGGTGTGAGGGGTAAATTGGAACGTGGAGATACGCATCCTTGATGTCCAAGGATACCATAAAGTCCCCTTCTTCCAGGTTCGCTATCACTGCTCTGAGTGACTCCATCTTGAACTTGAACTTCTTTATGTACAGGTTCAAGGACTTCAGATTTAGAATAGGCCTTACCGAGCCATCCGGCTTCGGTACCACAAATAGAGTGGAATAATACCCCTTCCCTTGTTGTAGAAGAGGTACCTTGACTATCACCTGCTGAGAGTACAGCTTGTGAATGGCTTCCAAAACCGTCTCCCTTTCGGAAGGGGACGTTGGTAAAGCAGACTTCAGGAAACGGCGAGGTGGATCTGTCTCTAATTCCAACCTGTACCCCTGAGATATTATCTGCAGGATCCAGGGATCTACCTGCGAGTGAGCCCACTGCGCGCTGTAATTTTTGAGACGACCTCCCACCGTCCCCGAGTCCGCTTGAGAAGCCCCAGCGTCATGCTGAGGCTTTTGTAGAAGCCGGGGAGGGCTTCTGTTCCTGGGAAGGAGCTGCCTGTTGCTGTTTCTTCCCTCGACCTCTGCCTCGTGGCAGATATGAATAGCCCTTTGCTCTCTTATTTTTAAAGGAACGAAAGGGCTGCGGTTGAAAAGTCGGTGCCTTTTTCTGTTGGGGAGTGACTTGAGGTAGAAAGGTGGATTTCCCGGCTGTAGCCGTGGCCACCAAATCTGATAGACCGACTCCAAATAACTCCTCCCCTTTATACGGCAAAACTTCCATATGCCGTTTTGAATCCGCATCGCCTGTCCACTGTCGCGTCCATAAAGCTCTTCTGGCCGAAATGGACATAGCACTTACCCGTGATGCCAGTGTGCAGATATTCCTCTGTGCATCACGCATATAAAGAAATGCATCCTTTATTTGTTCTAACGACAGTAAAATATTGTCCCTGTCCAGGGTATCAATATTTTCAATCAGGGACTCTGACCAAACTACCCCAGCACTGCACATCCAGGCAGTCGCTATAGCTGGTCGTAGTATAACACCTGCATGTGTGTATATACTTTTTTGGATATTTTCCATCCTCCTATCTGATGGATCTTTAAGTGCGGCCGTCTCAGGAGAAGGTAACGCCACTTGTTTTGATAAGCGTGTTAGCGCCTTGTCCACCCTAGGAGGTGTTTCCCAGCGCTCCCTAACCTCTGGCGGGAAAGGGTATAATGCCAATAATTTCTTTGAAATTATCAGCTTTTTATCAGGGGCAACCCACGCTTCATCACACACGTCATTTAATTCTTCTGATTCAGGAAAAACTATAGGTAGTTTTTTCACACCCCACATAATACCCTGTTTAGTGGTACCTGTAGTATCAGCTAAATGTAACGCCTCCTTCATTGCCAAAATCATATAACGTGTGGCCCTACTGGAAAATACGGTTGATTCGTCACCGTCACCACTGGAATCAGTGCCTGTGTCTGGGTCTGTGTCGACCGACTGAGGCAAAGGGCGTTTTACAGCCCCTGACGGTGTTTGAGGCGCCTGGACAGGCACTAATTGATTGTCCGGCCGCCTCATGTCGTCAAACGACTGCTTTAGCGTGTTGACACTATCCCGTAATTCCATAAATAAAGGCATCCATTCTGGTGTCGACCCCCTAGGAGGTGACATCCCCATATTTGGCAATTGCTCCGCCTCCACACCAATATCGTCCTCATACATGTCGACACACACGTACCGACACACAGCAGACACACAGGGAATGCTCTAAACGAAGACAGGACCCACTAGCCCTTTGGGGAGACAGAGGGAGAGTCTGCCAGCACACACCAAAAAGCGCTATATATGACAGGGATAGCCTTATAATAAGTGCTCCCTTATAGCTGCTTTATATATATCAAGATATTGCCATTAAATTTGCCCCCCCTCTCTGTTTTACCCTGTTTCTGTAGTGCAGTGCAGGGGAGAGACCTGGGAGCCGTCCTGACCAGCAGAGCTGTGAGAGGAAATGGCGCCGTGTGCTGAGGAGATAGGCCCCGCCCCTTTTTCGGCGGGCTCGTCTCCCGCTATTTTGTGAATACAGGCAGGGGTTAAATATCTCCATATAGCCTCTGGGGGCTATATGTGAGGTATTTTTAGCCTTTATATAGGTTTACATTTGCCTCCCAGGGCGCCCCCCCCCAGCGCCCTGCACCCTCAGTGACTGCGTGTGAAGTGTGCTGAGAGGAAAATGGCGCACAGCTGCAGTGCTGTGCGCTACCTTTAGAAGACTGCAGGAGTCTTCAGCCGCCGATTCTGGACCTCTTCTTACTTCAGCATCTGCAAGGGGGCCGGCGGCGCGGCTCCGGTGACCATCCAGGCTGTACCTGTGATCGTCCCTCTGGAGCTGATGTCCAGTAGCCAAGAAGCCAATCCATCCTGCACGCAGGTGAGTTCACTTCTTCTCCCCTCTGTCCCTCGTTGCAGTGATCCTGTTGCCAGCAGGAATCACTGTAAAATAAAAAACCTAAGCTAAACTTACTCTAAGCAGCTCTTTATGAGAGCCACCTAGAATTGCACCCTTCTCGGCCGGGCACAAAAATCTAACTGGAGTCTGGAGGAGGGTCATAGGGGGAGGAGCCAGTGCACACCACCTGATCTGGAAAAGCTTTACTTTTTGTGCCCTGTCTCCTGCGGAGCCGCTATTCCCCATGGTCCTTTCAGGAACCCCAGCATCCACTAGGACGATAGAGAAAAAAGTCCATCCCTGCGGATATTTCTCCCGTAAGTTCCTACCGGCCGAACGTAATTATGCAATTGGGGAGCAGGATTTACTTGCCATCAATCTGGCGTTTGAGGACTGGAGATACCTTTTAGAGGGAGCACAACACCCCATTACAGTATCTATTGATCATAAGAATTTTCTTTATCTACAGTCGGCTCAGTGTTTGAATCCACGACAAACTCTATGGGCTCTTTTCTTCACCCGATTTAATTTTAAGCTCACCTATCATCCAGGGTCTCAAAACAAAAAAGCAGATGCCCTTTCTCTGTCTTTCAATTCTTCTGAATCAAATGATGCTACCATGAATCAAGCCATTGCGAGTCCTACGTCCTTTCTAATGACTTGAACTTCTCGGGTCGCAGTTCCTCCGCCTGGTAAAACCTTTGTCGCCACAAACCTTAGAAAACGACTACTTACTTGGGCTCACTCTTCATCTTTCATGGATCATCCTGGGGTCCTAAAGACTCTCAAATTTTATCAACAGTCTTACTGGTGGCCACGTCTCTAAGCCGATGTTCAAGAGTTTATAGCAGCATATCCTAAATGTGCCCAACATAAGAGTCCAAGGGGTTCTCCTCCAGGCTTGTTACATCTGTTATCTATACCCAAACAACCGTGGACTCCTATCTCAATGGATTTCGTGACCGATTTACCTCCATCAAAAGGGCGGAATACCATTTGGGTGATAGTGGATCGATTATCGAAAATGGTGCATTACTTTCCATTAACTGGATTACCATCAGCCCCTTCACTAGCCAGATTGTTCATTTCTGAGATCTTTAAGTTGCATGGCCTTCCTTGAGATATCATCTCTGATTGGGGAACACCGTTTGTAGCCAAGTTTTGGAGGTCGCTTTGTTCATCTTTAAACATTGAGTTGAATTTTTCTTCTGCATATCATCCCCAGACAGATGGACAAACTGAGAGAGTAAATCAAGATCTTGAAACCTTTCTCCGGTTATACATATCTTCCTCACAGGATGATTGGAGTGACTACCTTCCATTGGCAGAATTCGCTCATAATAACCTCTTTCATTCATCTTCAGAATCTATGACGTTTAATACTAACTTTGGTTTTCATCCTCGTGCGCCAGAGTTCCATCCGTTGCCAGCTCAAGAGGTTCCAGCAGCAGATCAAGTGCTTCAATGTTTGTCTAGAATCTGGAGTTGTGTATTGATCCATTTCCCATTGAAAAGGTACTCCATCCTGTGTCCTACAAAGTCAAGTTGCCACCTTCTTTGAAAATTCCTAATGCCTTTCATACATCGTTGTTGAAACCTTTGATTCTCAATAAGTTTCATACTGCCCTGTCCAAACCTCTTAAAGTTCACTCTTTGCAGGATGAGGAATTTGAGGTTAAGGAGATTGTGGACTCACGTCGTCGATAAGGACATCTGCAGTTTTTGGTTGATTGGAAGCGTTATGGTCCGGAGGAGAGGTCCTGGGTTTTTGCCGAAGATGTTCATGCTCTAAGACTGGTACAAAAATTCTATTCCAAAAATCCTGACAAAGCTCAAAGGTGTCCGGAGTCCACCCTTAAAGGGGGGGGTACTGTCACAAACCGATCACTCACCTCTGCGGATTCTGGGGTCCGTCCGGTGCAGTTGCTCGCGGTGCTGTGCAGCTGTGTGGGGACACGGCATGGTCAACGGCAGAGGTGATGCAGGTTCTGGGAGCCGGGAGTGCGGGGACCAAATATCCAAAGGCACCGCTGTGTCTGCAGTATAGGAGGCGGCCATGCTGGAGACCAAATGAGCACCTGAGAGCACTTGTGAAACACCTGTGGGTAAGTGTTAGCCAATCCCGTGCTTGTGCTGCCTTTAAGTAGGCTGGGATTATGTTACTCTGAGACAGTGTTTTGTTGTAGTTATTCTGTACCCTAGCTCTGTGCTCTCTCTGTGGTTTTCTGTGTGATTCCAGTGGTCCAGATATCGCCTCCGCTCCCAGAGATCTGCCTGCAGCCTTCACTGCAAAAGATCCACCAGCTCCCTGCTGCGCGTCAATCGCTCTCCCAGTGGCAAGAAGTGGAATACCAGAGTCTTGTGAGAGGTTACCCTGTCTGCCTGCTTCAATCACAGCCTTTGGAAGATTCTACTAAACTCAAGTGCTCGTTTAATCAGCTCTCAGTTTAACTCATTCTTCACCATTATCGTCTGCTTCAGTGCTTCAAGTGTTATCTTAACAATTTGCATGTATTCTATTCAGTATTGTATTTTCATTGTTGCTGCAATCAAGAACAATTCTTCATAGCCTTCCAGTTTAACCTTTAAGCTTCAGTACAAGTCTCTACAGTTCTTCATTTATGTCTACAATATCCAGTTAACACTCCTTACAGTTTGGCACCAATCATTGCTTCATTTGGACAATTCTTCACAAGCCTGTTTAAACTCAGTTGCATGAACATTTCTTCAATGCATCTTTAAGACTGTTTCTGCTTATCATTATACCATTCATTGCAGTACGTCAGTATATATATGGTGACTAATATTTGTCATTTAACTCCTTACTGAAATTGTTGCCTTTAATAAATATATGAAACAAAACTTTCTTCGTCCTCCCTGCTTTCATCATACACCAGCACCTACACCTTTGGTTGGTCCAGGGTTAAAGGATTCACAAAAACCCTCGGCCCTGACAATTACCCTTCTCTTTTTTGGATTTAAAGTTGCTCACAGTTTATACCAATAATTCATTTATGTTCCTTAAATAAAAAGAAATATGATAGAGGAGAGAAACGGTATGGACTCCTACCAGAAAAGAAGGTCTAGTTAATGTAGACAATCAGGTGGCTATATTGAGTGGACAATGCCAGTCATGCAGTCTCCTTGCGTGTCCCACAGTCCTCCATGTTTATAAAGATAGAGAAGAGAACTCCACATAGTATAATACGGTTTTATTTACATTAAAAAGTTCTAAAGTACACAATGGGTAAAGAATTGGACTCTCACTGAAGATGTCGGTCTACAAACAGAGGTAGACAAATATCGCAAGTGTAAATATCCACAGGCATCCCTGGACAGATGTTCCACACACCGGGTATGAGTCCAAAACAGTCCCCACAAACTCCTCCCCAACGCGTTTCGATACCACACAGGGTATCGTTAGCAAGGTATGAAAAAGATACCCTGTGTGGTATCGAAACATCTTCGATGAGAGTCCAATTCTTTACCCATTGTGTACTTTTTAATGTAAATAAAACTGTATTATACTATGTGGAGTTCTCTTCCCTATCTTTTTAAACATGGAGGATTGTGGGACACGCAAGGAGACAGCATGACTGGCATTGTCCGCTCCATATAGCTGCCTGATTGTCTACATTAAGTAGACCTTCTTTTCTGGTAGGATTCCATACCATTTCTCTCTTCTATCATATTGGTGTAACAATACCATCTGCACTATTGTTTTTGTTTCTTTTTATTTAAGGAAAATAAATGAATTATTGGTATAAACTGTGAGAAACTTTAAATACAAAAAAGAGAAGGGTAATAGAAAACTCATCTTTTGGTCCTAGCGCCTATATACACAGTGGTAAAATCTTTTTGGTGTGAGGCTGAAGTGATAGCAACTGAGTAAGTCCTGGGCTGAGTAAGTCCTGGGCTGCGCAGAGACTGCACAAAATCAGTTTGTGCACCTCTGCTACACATGCGTTCGCACACTTGCACAGCTAAAATACACTCCCCCTGTAGGCAGCGAGTATCTGATCGCAGGACAGCAAAATTCGTTGCCTAGCGATCAGGTCTGAATTAGGCCTAAGGTGCGTCAGGGTCATATAAATAGTGTGAAACAGTATTTACCCATTACGTGTATTCTACTGTGTACTCAGTCATATAATACCGGATGTAATCACTATTGTGTACTGTGTCTACATTCACATAGTAACGGATTTAATCGTAGGTATTGTACTCTGTCTGGCTTTATCGTACTAAATCGCTCTGTTGTTGCACTTTTATACAATGTCTAACAATAAGGGCAGTAAGTCTGTGGACGCTCCTGCAGAGAATGCACCAAAGATTTACCAGAGGGGTAAGCTGTGCATAATTGTGTGTGTACTATGTGTTATACATCTCCTAGTCAGTCCGCAGCTCGTGTAACCAATCAGGAGCCACCCTGGGTTGCATTCACAAACCTACTGGGTACTCTGGTGGAATGCCTTATGCCCCCTATGGGACCACCTGTGTCATTACAGCCACAAATTGTCCCTATGGTTAATCCGCCTTCGGGTAAAAATTTGTCTAACCAGTTGCAGCAATTAACTCATTCCTTGGTCAGGCAAAAATCTACTCCAGGTCACACTCATGTCTCTGGGTCATCTAAGCGGGCTGCTTCCTTCTCACAATCCACTAATCTCTCAGATGTTTCATCTGAAGAGGAGGGGGAGCATACTGTCCTGTCAGACACTGAATCAGGTGTTTCTGATGAGGACTCTCCATTGCAAATTAATGTCCCTGCCCTTGTGGTTGCTACAAAGCAAGTCCTACAAATCACTGATGATGAGTATTCCACTACTGTGGCTAAGAAAACTGATATGTTCAAACAGCAGAAGGTGGTTAAAAATCTATTACCCCATTCTGACCATTTGGTGGACATCAGGCAGGAACCCTGGTCTAATCCAGGGAAGAAATTCTAAACGCGCCTTGGCTCGCTATCCTCTCTCTGCAGAGTTATGTAACAAGTGAGTAAATTCACCGCCGGTGGATTCTCATGTCACCCGCCTAGTAGTGTCATCCACTCTGCCTGTCACCACTGTCACTTCACTGAAGGAACCGACAGATAAGCGTATGGAGGGATACCTGAAGTCTATATACTCCCTTACAGGTGCTGTACATAGACCAACTATTGCGGCCACTTGGGCTGTAAAAGGTATTGAAGCATGGGTTCAGGCATTAGAGGAAGAGCTGCCCAAGGATATATCTGACAATGCCAGACAATACCTGTCTCACATTACCACCGCTGCCTATTACATTCAGGTGTCCTCTGAGGCGGGTGTGTTGGCAGCCAAGGCGTCAACTTAGTCTGTCCTGGCTCACCGTATTCTGTGGTTGAGGTCATTGAAGGTGGACCTAGGCTCCAAAAAGACCTTGCAGTTCTCCCCTTTAAGGGGACATTTTGTTTAGGGAAGACCTAAATAAAATTGTGTCTGAATTGGCGGCTGCTAAGATTGCCTTTTGACCAAATACTGATCCTTCTACACAGAAGGCTAAAAGGTACCACTTTTCGTTCCTTTCGGCCTCAAGAGAAAGCAAAAGGTCAGGCATACCCGAGACAATCTCGTGCTCCCAAAACCACTAAGCCCAAGGCAAAGCAGTCATGGGCGGCCCATCAGCCTGCTTCTAAACCAGACAAGCCTGCCGCATGACTGGCTGGGCCTCCCCCTGGGGGACTCCAGAGTGGGAGGCCGACTTCTGTAGTTCACCCAGGTCTGGTTAAAGATCACTTCAGATGCATGGGTGCTGGAAGTTGTCTCTGATGGGTACGCAGTCTCCTTCAAGAGACGTCCCCCTTGACAGTTTTGCACCACGGTTATCCCTTCGGATCCGTTAAAGGCACAAGCTCTGTAAAAGGTTGTGTGTTCCCTCCTGAATACAAGAATGGAAGTTCTGGTTCCTGTGGCCCAGAGAGGCAGAGGTTACTACTCGACCCTGTTTTTAGTTCCGACTCCAATGGGTCTTTCCGGCCTATACTCAACCTCAAATCACTGAATAAGTTTGTGAGAGTGTCCAAGTTCCGTATGGAAACACTACGCTCAATTGTACTGGCTATGGAAGCAGGAGACTATATGGTATACCTGGATATATAGGATGCGTACCTGCATATACCTATTGCCATGTCGCATCAGCAGTATCTGCATTTTGCTATTGGCGACCTCCACTATCCATTCCAGGCTCTGCCATTTGGACTGGCTATGGCTACTTGGATCTTCACCAAGGTCATGGCCGTAATGACGGCCCATCTCCGTCACCAGAGAGTCGGGATCCTGCCGTATATGGATGACTTGCTGATTCTGGCAAACTCCCATGATGTCCTCCTTAGTCATCTGCAACTGACGGTAACCTTCCTACAAGCCCATGGGTGGCTCATCAATTGGAAGAAATCCTCGCTGGTCCCAGCTCAGAACATGGTGCACCTGGGGGCACTCCTGGACACACACACAGTCATTGATTGTTTTTGTCTCCAGAAAAAGTCCTGAGACTTCAAGATAAGATGCTTCCTTTGTCGCCCCAGAATGTCGATACACTCGGCGATGCAAGTACTTGGCCTGATGGTGTCGGCATTCAACATGGTAGAATATGCTCAATTTAATTCTCGCCCTCTGCAGAGGTTAATCGTTTCCAAGTGGGACGGCCTACCTCATCGAATCAGATCTCACATGATCACTTTGACTCCGGATGTTCACAAGTCGCTGACCTGGACCAGGACCAGCAATTGAGCAGGGGCCATCCCTTCTGGCAACAGATGACAGTCTGAGGGGATGGAGTGTGGTGTTGGAGCAAAACTCTTTTCAGGGTTGCTGGACCAAGGAGGAGTCACTCCTCCCAATAAACATTCTGGAGTTGCGGGCGGTGTTCAGTCTCTCGCCCTGCCTCTGGTACAGAACAGGCCTGTTCAAGTACGGTCCAACAACGCCACCACGTTGGCATACATAAACCATCAAGGCGGCACTCGAAGCCGCATGGCAATGATGGAAGTGTCAAAAATCCTTTGTTGGGCGGAATGCCATCTGCCAGCAATATCGGCAGTGTTCATTCCGGGCGTCCTGAACTGGGAAGCGGACTTCCTAAGTCGCCAGGACAATCACGCCGGAAGTCTTTCAACTCCTAGTGGACAAGTGGGGCCTACCAGACGTAGACCTGATGGTGTCTCGACACAATCACAAGGTTCCAGTCTTCGGCTCAAGGACCAGGGATCCTCCAGCAGCGTTCGTGGATGCACTGGCAATTCCATGGAACTTTTGGCTGCCTTACGTGTTTCCTCCAGTGTCACTCCTGCCCAGGGTCCTGCGGAAGTTCAAACAAGAAGGAGGATTACTACTTCTAGTCGCTCCAGCGTGGCCCAGATGGCATTGGTTCTCAGACCTGCAGGGTCTATCGACAGAGCGTCCTCTTCTTCTACTTCCTCAGCGCCTAGACCTCCTCGTACAGGGACCTTGTCTTTATCCAGACCCGGCCAGGCTTGCTTTGATGTCGTGGCTCTTGAAGCATCACTCCTGAGAGCCAAAGGATTCTCCAAGGCGGTTTCCAAACTATGTAAACTGGCTTCAGCTCAGATTTATTACAGGGTCTGAAATTCTTACTTCACCTGGTATGTGGATAAGAATTATGATGCATACAGATTCAGAACTTCCAGAATTCTGGCATTTCTACAAAGAGACCTGGACTTAGGCCTTCGTCTGGCCTCACTCAAGGTTCACATATCTGCCTTGTCGGTATGGTTTCACAGAAAAGTTTTGCCTATACCTTACGTTCATACATTCACTCAGGGTGTCTTACGGATTCAGCCTCCCTATGTCCCTCCTGTGGCTCCATGGGATCTGTTGGTTGTCCTGAATGCCTCTGCAAGAGTCTCTATTTAAACCTCTTGAGACGGTGGACCATAAATGGCTTACGGTCAAGATCTTGTTTTTACTGGCTATTGCCTCTGCTAGAAGGGTGTCGGACTTAGGCGCATTATCGTGTCGTCCACCCCTTCTAATATTTCATTGTGACTGGGCAGTTCCTAGAACTCGCCCAGGTTATTTACCTAAGGTGGTGTCAACTTTTCACCTTAACCAAGAAATTGTGGTTCCGGCCTTTATCTCTTCTGATTTGTCCTCCAAAGAGCGGTCTTTGGCTGTGGTACCGGCTCTCCGTATATATGTGGAGAGGACTACCTCAATCAAGAGGTCAGACTCCCTTTTTGTCTTGTTTTGATTTTCACAAATATGGCTGATTGCATAAGCTTATGCGCAGGCTGATCTCCCAGATCCTGCTGTTCTTAATGCCTATTCTACTCCGTCCGCAGAACAATTGTGCAAGTCGGTTACGTGGGCTTCTGTGAACACGTTTATTAGGTTCTATGCCTTTGATACTTCCGCCTCCCAGGATGCTTCCTTTGGACACTGGGTTCTCATACCCACTAATGCGCGTCCCCTTCCTTGAGTAACTGCTTTAGGACATCCCCGATGTTTCCCTGTGGAAAACAATGTAACCTGCTGTAGAAAAGGAGAGTTATGGTAGACTTACCATTGTTAACTCTCTCTCTCTGCCCTGAAGCACCTAGCTTCTATGGGTTTGTATGCCATTAGCATTGTATGGCCTGTCGTGAGAATGTGGTTCTATGGTGGTCATTTCGAGTTGTTCGCTCGTTGACGATTTTCGCTATGCTGCGATTTGCTGCTGCATGCGCATGGTATGCAGCGTGCATGCGCTTAGTTATGTAACATAACTAGATTATAACATAACTGTGCTAGATTAGTTATGTAATCTAGGACAGACCGCTCAGCACACATCTCTGCCCCCGCTCAGCGCGATGTGTTCTGAGCGAGGGGGACGGGGGACGCTATGAATGCCAAATTGATTTCTCACAAACATTTAAAATGCCCGCTCTAATATATATTGCAGACGCCAGGCACATCTTATTACCATATACGATAAAAGTGTGCTGTACATCGCAAAACACTGTATCCCATAAGAGAAAACAATACACCCACACATTATCTGAGTTCCAAAGCTCATTGATGTATATTTGTTATTAAAAAGGATATGGATTCAATATATATTACAAAGTACATATAGTTACATGGTTACAACTCACACAGTAAGCAGTTAGAACATAGTTACATATAGTTATATACAATTACATACAATTTCAGTTACATGCCAGCAATACAAATACCATTCCCTCCAATGTAGCTTAGGTCTCCCTCTCGCTGTAAATAAATACAGGAACTGAACTGCTAGCAACTCCTCCATCATCCTCCGAGACCAAAAAACAAGTGAGCTCCAGTGTAATCAATATGTTATCTAGTTTCTGGGGGAGGGGACTCATGAGTCACCAGTTTCTTTGCATATGCTGATCAGGTTTAGCCTTGAAGACATCGAAAGGGCTGGCCAGAGTTTCCTGTCCTCCACCTCTAAGAATATCTATTGTTCTAATAAGAGCGATTTTAGCTTTTATACATGTAATCATAACTATTTGCTGCAATGTCCCACAACTTCATAACAAGTATCAAATTAATCTACACATTAAGTTGGTTGTTTTAATAGTAAACATGACCGGTGTATCTGGTTTCATTCAAATAATACACATACATGTCATTAATTCAATATATATAATTCTAAATCATCATGCTGTCTGCCGCTTGATATTATTATAATTATGTACTGTATGAAATAAGTGTCGAATCCATCTCTGTGGCATGTCTGTGTAAATGCATGTGTTACCATATATTGCTGTGCTCGCTGCGCGTATTTGCAAGTATAGCGACTTAAATGTGTGTAGTTTGTATGCTCTCTCTATGTAATATTTTTTATTTTGACAGTCCACCCTTTGGCAGTAAACAATAACTGCCATCAATTATTGACCTAAGAAAAAAAATATTTCATACAATAATCGGTGACCTAGACACAAGTATGTATGCATTTCGCAAATCAGACACTTGACTATATTTGGGGAAGACAGGGAGGAGGACGAGACATCCTCTATATGCACTCGGCGGTCACGGGACCACTGGTTGGGTGTGGGAGAACATTCAACCTATAGAGTATGCTGGGACAGTGCTTTGGCCTATAATGTCTGATTTGCGACGAACATTTCACACATACATGTACCTACGTCTTTGTACACTGATGTTTGGATTCGATTGAGGTTCTGCTGGGTAGATGAAAATGACACAAACAAATCGTGACAGTGACATATAACATTTTCATGATCTATATATTCCTATCATTTTCTGAACATTGTTTCCATTTCTGGAACGTATGCTAGTTCTGTTTAATCATTGAACAAGGGTTATAAGTATTGTCCTTCCTAAATAATATAAACCTTTGGAGTTTGGGGAGAGCCACTCATAAACCTTTCTTCCATATATATTAATGAGCTCTTTATCTGCAATGTGTGAATAGCCATTGTCTGACTGTTCCTGATTACCTCTGAACTCCTTAACTACTAGGCCTTTGATTTTTCTCTGATTTTAACAAACTGATTGGCTAATCCTGGGATCCTATAAGGAGATCACTCCTTCCTACAGAACCAGTTCCAGTCCCACACTCGACTCCTCATAAAAAAACCTCGCACAAATAGAATATCCTGAAAGAAAATGTTTGTCAGCGGGAAAGAGAGAAATAGAACAAAACAACTCTTGTTCATAACAAATCAATTACAATGACTGGTCTTTCTGCAGTCCTTTAGTACGCTCAGGTAGTGTCCAACAGTGCCGTCTCTCAGTCTTCACGGAACAGAGTCTCTGGTGATACGAGGTTCTCTTTGCCTTGCTCTTTGAATACACAGTTCACTTGGAACATACAGTTCACTTTGCTCTCCACCTTGCTCTTTGAACACACAGTTCACAAACTCGATGAATGTGAGCAATAAACTACTTTGTCACGAGTTCTCTCCGTGTCAGCGACCTTCTTGCAGTGGGACGAGTGGACCCAAATCTCTCTTTCGGCGACCTTTAGTGCTGTCAACAAATCTTGGTATGGTCCTTCCCACCCGTCTATTAGGCAACCTGAGTGTAAGGACAAACACACAGTCTCTTGGTTCATAATCAAGACAGCATTTGGCATACCAGCAATCAACAGTTTCAAGTTCTTTTGTCAAGTTCTCAAATGCTGGCTCATCTCAATAAGGTACTGTACTGTCACCTCATTGGTGTATTTCTGATCATTGTGCGGATCAATCATGACATGAGGTTGTCTTCCAAAAACAACCAAAAAGACACAAATACCAAAACAAAAACAAATTTCGAAGGGGGTGATTCGTTGAGTGAAGATCTGGGAGTGGTTCAGAAGCTACATAATACTAGTGGCAGTATCTATTATAACAATAGTACAATTTCAGGCTTTGCTCCTACTTCCAGGGGTATCCTTATCTACACACAAATTTCTGCGCAATTTTTCTTTGCGGTAAACACAGCAGTATCCGTGGCGGCAGGAAATGCCTCTACCCAGGTTGAGTAAACATCAGTGCACACCAATACATAACAATAATTCCTAAAGGGTGTTAACTGTACGAAGTCTCTTTGTATTTCCTGAAATGATCCGTCTGCAGGAGGGATATGGGATGGCTCTGTTTGTATTGCTTTACTAATATTCTTCCTCAAGCAAGTAAGACAGGTCATTGCTCTCTTACCTGTATGAAAATAGAATCCTGGCGCACACCAGTAGGCTCTCATCAGCCTGCACCTACCCTCTTTACTTAGATGAGTCAGACCGTGTGCCACCTCAGCTAGACTTGAAAGGTATGCTCTGGGGGCTACTGGCTTACCATGTCCACCTGCCCACAGTCCTGAGGACTCCTGGCCATACCCCTTTGTCCTCCAGACTGCCTCTTCCTGCAGGGAACACAAATTTTTGTATCTTAATTTTAACTATCGTGTGTTTGCAGTGTAGAGTACCATGAGCATATCTCAAAAAAAAAAGAAAAAAGAAACATCTCTAGAGGAGAGAAAGAAGAAGAGAATGAAAAAGAAAATGTCAGGTTTGCCATTCACCAACAGGCATATCAGTGTCTATACAAAATTTCCCTTCACCAGTATTCCCATTCTCCACCCTTTGTGCATGACAAGGCACACTGCAGTAATACTGGTGTCATCGTGCTGTTGAGATATACTGGGTTTGGGTGGGCAGAACTCTGAAGGACCTAGGCATGTGGAGTTTGAACTGTACTTGGGTCCATGTATTGTACCATCCTGTGTGAACGCAAAAGATGAAGAGGAAACTGTAGAGAAACAGAATAGAGGTTGGTGACAGGTGAGTTTGTAGAGGTGAAGAAGATTTTATAAAAATTTGACAACTGGATTGGGCACTACGGGGAAGTGATTCTCTACTTGGTCTACTCCCCTTAAAAAAAAAAAACATTTCTTTGTGTCTTATCTCTACTGGGACTATCCCAGCCATCAATCCAGTGTCCTGTCCATCCTAAGTTCATAGGGAACCCGGTATCTGTGAGATAATTTCCTCTACCTGTGATGGATATGCATCTAGAACAGTGAAATGTAACATTAGTAAGTTGCATTTATTTTGTTCTTCCCATTAGCCGAATCTGTGTTTTCTTTATGGCTTATGATTCTTTACTATATGTCCCTTGGTCCCGTCTATGGGGTATATGCAATTGCGGTCGAATTCCCGAAATTGTCGAAAAACTGGACTTTTTCGCCAAAAAAAAAAATTCGACAATGCAATTCAGTACTTTCCGTCAAAAAAACGGACTTTCAAAATTCGACTTTTTGAAATTCGACATTTGTCAAATTCGACTTTTCTGCAATGGTACAAATGCGGCAATTCGACAAAAGTATATTCAATTGAAGTTTGGAAATTCGACAACAGTGCTTTTAGACAGTAAATTCGTCATTTTCAATCCGCCACACTTTGGTGGGTGAATCTAATAAAAAAAAATTAAAACATTTTTTTTGGTGTTTTTTTTTTATTGGTAATAGCATATCTATTTATATTAGAAGGGATTAGGTACTTGGTTTGTCTTTTTGGGAGGCACAAGTATTATTTATATATTTAAAAAAAAATTATTATTTTTTAGATGGAATGGTAAAATCCCGGAAAAAAATGGCGTGGGGTCCCCCCTCCAAAGCATAACCAGCCTCGGGCTCTTCGAGCTGGTCCTGGTACTAAAAATCCGGGGGGAAATGGACAGGGGATCCCCCGTATTTTTAAAACCAGCACCGGGCTCTGCGCCTGGTGCTGGTGCAAAAAATACGGGTGACAAAAAGAGTAGGGGTCCCCCGTATTTTTTACACCAGCATCGGGCTCCACTAGCTGGACAGATAATGCCACAGCCGGGGGTCACTTTTATACAGCGCCCTGCGGCCGTGGCATTAAATATCCAACTAGTCACCCCGAGGCTGTTCCCCTCCCCCCATCCAAGGGCTGCGGATGGGGGGCTGATAGCCTTGAGAAATTGACAAGAATATTGTTTTTTCCTGTAGTACTACAAGTCCCAGCAAGCCTCCCCCGCAAGCTGGTACTTGGAGTGAGAATGCTAAATTCCTTTGTCGTATAAACAACCCTTTATGAAGCTAAGAACACTGTACGCTGTTTGCTCAAGAAGTACCGTAATGGTACGCTATTGGCGTAGCGATCGCTCAGCCGTAGGCGAGACGCTCAAGCGTCACGTTCGCTCACGGCCCGGTGATCACAGGACACGTTATTGGCTATGTCTAGGGGAATGATTCGCTATGGCGTAGCATACGCTCGAGACCACGAGGAGGTCACCAGCGGCGCAGACGCTCACAACGCTATACCTTTATGTTAAAACCTTATACCAATGAAATACACTGAATACCTTAATGTGAGTACAGGGTGTAAGTGCAACCTTGTGTAACCTGACTATCTACAAAGCTGCTTGAGCGTCACCGACGCTCAAATGAACACTTATCACTATAGAAAATACACAGATGCTGGTTTAGGTTCCAAGGCCTATTAACTGTATTATATCTAATATACTTGTAAAAGGGGATAACAGTACAAATGATACACTACAATATAACAAAGACTTCCTAACCACAGAACTAAACAATAAATACAAAAAGACAATACTACACTGACCTAAATGCAATACTATAAGAGATATAAGAGATATAAGAGAAAAGAGAAAAGAGGAGAGAGAGAGAGAGAGAGAGAGAGAGAGAGAGAGAGAGAGAGAGAGAGGAGAGAAATTGGCTCACAGTAAGACAATGATAACATTAAATAAGAGACAACATGGTTGCAGATAAAACTACACATGTGAGAGACAATCGCTGCGCAGTTAGTCAATGCTGAATACAGCATGGGATGGAAGCTAGACTCCATTTTGAGAAACCTCCCATAATTCTAAAGACTGCACCACATGCCTGAAAGGGGGAGGGGAAGACATCCAGCAGCAGCCATTTTAGATTTGCAGGTCCAAACACATGGCACTCTATACTAAACCACAATCACATAGCAGAAAACACAAGACTCCATTTTCTTCCAAAATGTCCAAGCCTCAAAACAATGCATATGTTCTGATTTTACAATTCCAAACCATCTAAAACACCTTTCACAATGTAATCCAACTTCCTAGAACCATCTCATAATTTCACATCCCAAACAACTTCAGTATCTCAATAACCAGAGCATATTCATCACAAGACCAGATCACAATGTAATTAACACAAACGTAACTGCATGGTGGTATTTATGATTAACAGGATATATATATTATAACTAACCAGCACAATCTATTTTAAATCTCCATTGGCAAACAAATACCACAAATATTATGCTACAGATTGTATACTGTTCCAATTTATCACAGACTTCACAGAGTATCCACAAACACCCAACAATCACACAACCAAGTTACAATATCCTATTTAAACCAGAAAGCAATCCGTCTGTTTCCTTATCTAGCCATGTGAAGTTCAATACTTAGCCTTTAGTTTGGAAGATGTCCTGGGGATTCAGCCGCCATGCTGCTTGGTGCCAGGTAGCTGTGTGTGTGTCTGTGAGTGTAGCTACATTACATCTGTTCTCTGAGGCCACACCTGACCACTACCTTCCTGTTTGACCAGTACCTGGGGGAGGGGTCTTTCTTTCTCCTTTGTATTGAGTCACCATTCTCTTTGTATATGCTAATCAGGTTCAGCCCTGAAAACTTAGTAAAATGTTGTCTTGAGCATCATATTGTTCTAACAATATGATCTTAGCTTTTATACATATAATCATATCTATCCGCTGCAATGTCCCACAACAACACAACAGGCCTCAAACTAAACCACACCTGATTCTGCTTGCTTCAATACCAAACATGATGTGTTTATCTGGTTCGGTTCGAATGATACACATCCATGACATTAATTCATTAGCCAATTCTAAATCTCCTTGGTGTCTGGTGCTGTTCATTATTATAACCATGTACTGTATGAAACAAGTGCCGAATCCATCTCTGTGCCATGTCCGAGCAAATGCGTGTGTTTCCATATATTGCTGTGCTCGCTGCGCATATTTGCAAGTATAGCGACTTATATGTGTGCAGTTTATATGGTCTCTCTATGTAATATTTTTGACTTTGACAGTCCACCCTTTGGCAGTCACCAATAACTGCCACTTCCTAAAACATTTCAAAAAGAGAAAAATATATGTCAGGGGTTAATACATTTCAATGGTTGGGTAAGGGAGGAGAGAGGAGAAGGTGTGAAGAGGGTATGACCTAGTGAGATAGCAGAAGCATGTGTGTATGAATCCATGTTTGGGGGGTCATGTATCATCGTGCCGTACGTGTTGTACATCAAGCTTCGAGGTATTGCGAAGTATACATTTGAATTCCTTCTTATCCCGTACTAAGGGTCTGTGGATGGGCTGTCAAACTTTACCGAGCTCATTTCGGCTGTGGTTGTAACAAAATGGGGGAGCACATTTTAGTTGATGATACATGAATGGGGGAGGTATGTGGTTGCTGATATCTGTGCCTGTATTCCCTATCGACTATGTGTGTCATTACCTGAGGGTTGTAGAGATGAAGATAAAGAACACTTATGGAAAATGCAATGATATTCTATGTCAGGGAAATGTACATCTGTCGTCGAAGTTGTTTTCGGTATCTGTTGAGAGTCGTCTTCTTTGCGCTGTATTGCTCCTTAGGCATGAGCAAATAGCTTTGTCTGAGCCATCAGATTTACAAAAATGTTGGGCTAGCGTGAGTTTAAAGATACTAGGGAAACTGGGGATCTATGGCAAAGTTCATCAAGTGTCCATATTTAAAGTTGTCAAATCTTCTTCTTTGGTCAATCCGTTGTCTGTATACATCTCGTCTCGTCAGCTTCCTCGTCCAAGGGGGTCTTTGTATCTTGGAGAAAAGCAGAAAAACAGGTGAAAGAAACGGACCGTATAATCGCATTTTCATCACATTCTGGTTTCTATCATTGGGTCATAAATCAAATCCAGGTTAATTACAGTTTCCTCACTCCTCAAGCTCATCACTTTTGTACTTTGTTTGCACCTCATTAAAGCCTGCCCGCATCTAAATATCAATCCAATCGATATAACGACACCTAAGATACATAGTAGAAACTTTCCAACATCCATTATGACTCCTTGAGCCCACTCTCCTAAACCGGAGAACCAATTTCGCGGGTTCAACCATGACACCCAACCAGTCAGCTCATTACCTACAGCAGCAAGGGTGAGATTGTGTTTTCGACGAAATTCCCACTTCAATTGGAGAATATCGTCCATCTTTTGGTCTATGACCTCTACCGGATCCTCGGTGCTATTTGTGATATACGTGCAACACTTTATGCCGTACTGTGTTGCCAATGTAACACAATATCCGCCTGTTACTGCTGTAAGATAATTAAGAACCATCCTATGCTGAACTAGTTCTGTTTTATAAGCTTGAAGTTCTCTTCCAGTGTATCTAAACGTGTCATCATACATTTCAGTGATATTATCTAACAAATTGGCGAGTGCGGAAATGTATCTATAATTCATCACTCCCCGAGCGGTACGAGTGAAATCTAACGCTACCAGAACCTGAATCCCGGTGGATTCATGGATAAGATCAGAGGCCGGATGCTCTAACCTTTCTGACAGTTGTCTTTTAACCCGGTGCTCGTAGTGAGTGTGAGTATAAGGAGCTTGGGCACCACGGTGTATGTCCTTCATTTTGTCATGTGTAACAGTCATCACTTCAGGCAATACTTTTCCAATATAACACAATCCTTCAGAGTTTGGGGCAAGCCATTTGTACGCCTTTCTCCCGCATATGAAATATGCATCATCGGGGAGAACATAAGGGACGGAGAAGGACATGACCATGTTACAAACCTTCCAGGTGAAATCTCCTGACCCTAATTCTTCCAACTGCTTAATGCACGTATCGGTTTGTACGATATGTGCACAGTATCCTGGTGATACCTCTCCAACTCTAGTAATCCTATTCCCTAAGGTATATCGATACCGGAAAGATTTTCCTCTACTGGCTATGTGGCGTACGAGCTCTGTATCTGTAGGCATTCTATCTGCTCTGTGTGAAAAGGTCATGGTAAGGTTGCTCCATGACACTTCCCAATTTCCCGGTTTTCTGGGATTGGAGATGTTAAAACATAAGAGGGACCTATCCACATGGTATTGGTGGAGCTTCAAACTAGGAGGGCTGGAGATGTTAAACCTCCGGTCCACCGGTCTCCCACCCCTTAGCTCAAGTACCTCCCCTAACGTTAAAGGAAATGGTACTAGCCCTGATTTGCTATGACCCTGAGGTACTTGAGAGCATACCCAACAATCTGTTTTATTTAACACGTTACCCACTAAGGAGTGATGGTCACTCAATGGATGCTGGTCCATATGGATATTAAGACTGGATTGGCATTTCTTTATGCATCCATCTTCAACCATTGTCACAGAGCCTACAGATACAGTTTTTCTTTTTTTTTTTTTTTTGAACTAACAATCCTTCAAAGAAAATGTTTACAGATAACATGGTTGTTAGATCGTGCCCGGTACTCGCCTTTGCTTTGTGATTGGGTTGCTATTGGAAATTTACACCTCCGTCTCAGTCATCAGGACCTTTCTGGATCCTTTCTCGACCTCACTGGTACTCTCACCGAAACAGACTGCTCTGGTCAACATCATGGTTAACGGGAAAAATCCATATCACAGTCTCTTGGGGCAAGTCCATCTTACAGGAGGAGAAAAGAAGAAATTTGTAAAGGGGGTATAAGAAAACAGTTTGAGGGGGAGAGAACTTGTTACGATAATAAGTTCTCTCGTCTTGTTGTTCTTCTTGTTCTGCTGTCCTCTCAAAGGTGCTGTCTCTCAGTCTTCCAAACGAACATTCTGGTGATGCAATATTCCTTCCTAACCGGCGATCTTTCTGTAAGGAGAAAAAATCTGGCATTACCATTGGTCCAACTGAGGGATGACATACCATCTTTAAACCATGGAAACATGAGTGGGAAGAGAGAGACAACAAAAAAACAAAAGAGATAGAGAACAATTCATGTGCATATATACATTACATAACTCGACAATAACCACCAATGAGAAAAGAGAAACAAAACATTTTTAAACATTGTCAACATTAAGAAAACATTGTTAGCATTAGAAAAAACATTGTCAGACTTATTAGGCTGTCGTATCTACGTGTCTAATGGTTTCCTTGAGCAGTCCCTCCCCACCAGCACTTGCATTATTCCACTGTCTGTATCTGGCCAGAATACATTGTGGTGGATAGGTCATGCTGGGGTTTGGTAGACTTCTGCAAGGACCAAGCGAATATGCAATGTTTGAATTCTTACCAATAATCGTCAGAGATGGGGATAGAGAGAGAAAGAAAAAACATTTTTCACAAATACATTTAAAACGTTTAACCTGGTCATTCCTGTGTCTTCAGTGAATGACCTCCCAATTTATTAACCGTTACCTCAGGCTTGCCTCCATTCCTAATAATCACCTTTCCTAACTATATATTATGGGTGTGGCCCAAAATTCTTCCTATATGATCCCTGCTTGTAATTTGGTGTGTCATAACTTTTGCTCATTTTCATGTCTAGGGGGTCTAACTTTATGTGGGTTATTGCAGTTCTCTTTTGCACAGATCACAAATCCTTAAGTTCCTCCATGTGCCAATGGCCTGGGGTTTTGGTTGATTTGATGCCTCCTCAAACGCTCGGATGTTCATCATCATCAACCGCTTTCCCTGTACCTACCTGATTCCTTGGATACCATGATTATGTCGTTGTCTAGGGGGTTGGTATGCCTTCTGTGAATCTTTGATCATACAGTTAGATCTTTCCTAGGATCTGGGTAATCAGACATGATTGATCTCAATTCTGTCCGGGACCAGGGATGGCGCATTGCACTGTCCTTGACGGGAATGGTTCCCTGATCATCAGTCTTCCCATTGGGGACTGTGATCACCCTGACAGGACTAAACTCAATCACATCACCTTGTTTTGGTCTTATAATATGGGGTACATTTGTTTGTGCGTGATATAAAACATTGTACGTACCTGTGGACACGACCTCACCTGACCCTCCGTTAGGGGGTTTGATTATTGCCTTTACCAATTTGGTCGCGTCCACCTGGATGTCTTGTAGGATGGCTTCTTTAAGAGGTGCCGACATCGTTCTGGGCTCACTTTCTTGTTGGTAATCCTGAGGGAAGTTTAACATGGGGTGCGACTTGCACAGGTTAACATTTGTAATTTTTTTACACTTTCATTTTCATAAACATTATTACATTTAACACTTTCATTCTTAATACAGTTACTAAGTGCATTTTTATCGTACAACATTGTGCCATTTCTCTGCAACCATAATCCTCTTCAATGCCATGTCTCTCCTCTCAAGATGTATGGTGGAGGAGGAGCTGTGGCAATCAACTTCCTGACTGCCCCAGATCCTGCCGCCAGAGCCAAACCTCTCTGTATCTCACCTTCCTGGTGTCATAACTGTAAATATTCATAATGTTTATTTTGTCTCTTCGTTGGTTCAACGAGACTTATCCTCCTCCTTAAATTTTTTTTTGTAACACTACTGGACTGAAGCTACCTATTCTTGCGAATTTGTCCCTGTCTTGTACAGTCATTCTCTCCCATTCATCACATAAAACTTCAGCGTGATTTCCATATTTCTTACACATCACATATCGTGCCGACCCGATGGATCGGTTCTCTGAATCAACCCGAACCGAGGTTGATCGCCCCCTACCTGAACAAATGGCCCCCATAATCTGCAGGCGTTGCCTATTCCTCCTTGAATATCAAGGCTTTCAGCGAACCCTTACAAACAAACCAAGATGTCCTTGGGCAGGCCGGCGGTGGTGGTTTATCAAGTACCCCACTTACTTCTCGCCCACGTTGGCCTGTGCTGCAATCACTGTAGCCAGAGCTGCTGGACCCAACCTAGGGCCCCTGTGAACCTTTAGTTTACTGGAACATATGAGGGTTACCCGCAGGACACTTACTCTTTCCAGTAAAGTTGGGGTTGTTAGATAGTTCCTGAGTGACCAGCGAACTTCCCTTCCAAAAATAAAAAATTACACAAATCACGTCAGAATGTACAGATAGCGTTTGTGACCACTTTACTCTAATGGTATTAGGTCAGATTACTAACTACTGCACACAATAACGTGCGGTCCAATCGTTCAGTATACGAGCACTACTTGTCATGTACTGAAAGATCAATGGAATCTATGTTTCCGGCTGCGATTCCTTCAGCCAGAGCTTGTATGGCCTATATGGGTTCTGCACCAACACCCCAGGCGTTGTGCCACTGGACTTTTATAGCGGACCTTTTACCTTACGACCTCCTGGTCTTGCTACCTTATGACCTCCTGGTCTTGTTACCTTATGATCCGCTATACTCTAATGCTCAAATATTATTTAACCAGGGATGCCTCCCTGGCCACCGTATATGTCACTTACACGTATGTCCCTTGACGAGTACCCGGCTTTCCTTTTGGTTCCACCTTAAAGTTATATAAACTTTTGTATACAAAACACACTCACTCAACACATGTACACTTTTGTTTCTATATCTATTTCTGCGCAGAAATTTGTCTTTAGCCCAACAGTGTTACCAATTAGGAGCAGGATCTGTTAAACTAAATTTCAGATTTTCTAAAAATAGATTTGCGTTATTTACCGCTTCGCGTTATCTACCGCTGTGCGTTACTTATCGCCTTTGCGTTACTTCACTTTATCACAACTTGAGCTACGTGGGCGTAACCGGACGCTACGTTGCGTAATGAACGCTGCATGCGTCTGCCTTTTGGATTGCGTACGCTAGTCTTTGTTAGCGACACGTGTACGCAATGCAAAGGATCCACCGTAACACAATATATTTATTTATCAATGTAGGTGATCCCTGATCATCTACCGCAATCCACACTGACTGCCTTGTATCTCAGACAAACCGTGTGTTTGTTCTATACTTTAACTATCACCTCTACTATGAAATAACAGCAAATCTCTTTTTAGCACTTTCTATCAACTATAAAATTGGCAAACAGGAATGTGAGATGTGAAACTTACACAGATGAAAATGCAATTCTAAATTTAATCTAATAACATACATTGATGTAAGCACACGCATATGAAATTACATATAAGTACCAATCACTATTACTTATGATTGACTATGATATAGATTAAATAAATGCATAAAAAAAAAAAAAAACCTCATTAAATGATGATTTCTTTTTGACAGTGGATGGCTGATTGTTTCCTGAGTCAACTGAAAACCAGCCGCTCAGAAAAAAAAAAAAATTTTTTTTTTTGACCTTCCCAAAATGGCCGCTGCTCCTCCCCCTTCCACCTCCATGAGGGTCACACAAAATGGTGGACAGACCATGCGGCCTCTTGTCACAAAGAAAGTCATCATTCAAAACTCCTAAAGTTATTCTAGGCCTGAGTGTGTAGTTGGCACCAAATTGAAATAAAAACCAGATTTTCAAAGACAATAGCGTACTGTTCTTACCTCCGGTTACCGGGTTCCTTCAGCACTCTTTATCTAAGCGAAGCAGACGCTTATCCCGTCAGCACTGTGAGACAACCTCCCACCCTTTGCTGGAGGGATAATGTCTGCTGATCTACCTAGTGCAGATATGAGAAGTATAGGACGAGCCCGCAATTGAGAATGCTAAATTCCTTTGTCGTATAAACAACCCTTTATGAAGCTAAGAACACTGTACGCTGTTTGCTCAAGAAGTACCGTAATGGTACGCTATTGGCGTAGCGATCGCTCAGCCGTAGGCGAGACGCTCAAGCGTCACGTTCGCTCACGGCCCGGTGATCACAGGACACGTTATTGGCTATGTCTAGGGGAATGATTCGCTATGGCGTAGCATACGCTCGAGACCACGAGGAGGTCACCAGCGGCGCAGACGCTCACAACGCTATACCTTTATGTTAAAACCTTATACCAATGAAATACACTGAATACCTTAATGTGAGTACAGGGTGTAAGTGCAACCTTGTGTAACCTGACTATCTACAAAGCTGCTTGAGCGTCACCGACGCTCAAATGAACACTTATCACTATAGAAAATACACAGATGCTGGTTTAGGTTCCAAGGCCTATTAACTGTATTATATCTAATATACTTGTAAAAGGGGATAACAGTACAAATGATACACTACAATATAACAAAGACTTCCTAACCACAGAACTAAACAATAAATACAAAAAGACAATACTACACTGACCTAAATGCAATACTATAAGAGATATAAGAGATATAAGAGAAAAGAGGAGAGAAAAGAGGAGAGAGAGAGAGAGAGAGAGAGAGAGAGAGAGAGAGAGAGAGAGAGAGAGAGAGAGAGAGAGAGAGAGAGAGAGAGAGAGAGAGAGAGAGAGAGGAGAGAAATTGGCTCACAGTAAGACAATGATAACATTAAATGAGACAACATGGTTGCAGATAAAACTACACATGTGAGAGACAATCGCTGCGCAGTTAGTCAATGCTGAATACAGCATGGGATGGAAGCTAGACTCCATTTTGAGAAACCTCCCATAATTCTAAAGACTGCACCACATGCCTGAAAGGGGGAGGGGAAGACATCCAGCAGCAGCCATTTTAGATTTGCAGGTCCAAACACATGGCACTCTATACTAAACCACAATCACATAGCAGAAAACACAAGACTCCATTTTCTTCCAAAATGTCCAAGCCTCAAAACAATGCATATGTTCTGATTTTACAATTCCAAACCATCTAAAACACCTTTCACAATGTAATCCAACTTCCTAGAACCATCTCATAATTTCACATCCCAAACAACTTCAGTATCTCAATAACCAGAGCATATTCATCACAAGACCAGATCACAATGTAATTAACACAAACGTAACTGCATGGTGGTATTTATGATTAACAGGATATATATATTATAACTAACCAGCACAATCTATTTTAAATCTCCATTGGCAAACAAATACCACAAATATTATGCTACAGATTGTATACTGTTCCAATTTATCACAGACTTCACAGAGTATCCACAAACACCCAACAATCACACAACCAAGTTACAATATCCTATTTAAACCAGAAAGCAATCCGTCTGTTTCCTTATCTAGCCATGTGAAGTTCAATACTTAGCCTTTAGTTTGGAAGATGTCCTGGGGATTCAGCCGCCATGCTGCTTGGTGCCAGGTAGCTGTGTGTGTGTCTGTGAGTGTAGCTACATTACATCTGTTCTCTGAGGCCACACCTGACCACTACCTTCCTGTTTGACCAGTACCTGGGGGAGGGGTCTTTCTTTCTCCTTTGTATTGAGTCACCATTCTCTTTGTATATGCTAATCAGGTTCAGCCCTGAAAACTTAGTAAAATGTTGTCTTGAGCATCATATTGTTCTAACAATATGATCTTAGCTTTTATACATATAATCATATCTATCCGCTGCAATGTCCCACAACAACACAACAGGCCTCAAACTAAACCACACCTGATTCTGCTTGCTTCAATACCAAACATGATGTGTTTATCTGGTTCGGTTCGAATGATACACATCCATGACATTAATTCATTAGCCAATTCTAAATCTCCTTGGTGTCTGGTGCTGTTCATTATTATAACCATGTACTGTATGAAACAAGTGCCGAATCCATCTCTGTGCCATGTCCGAGCAAATGCGTGTGTTTCCATATATTGCTGTGCTCGCTGCGCATATTTGCAAGTATAGCGACTTATATGTGTGCAGTTTATATGGTCTCTCTATGTAATATTTTTGACTTTGACAGGAGAACCACAAGTACCAGCATGCGGGAGAAAAACGGGCCCGCTGGTACCTGTAGTACTACTGGAAAAAAAACACCCAAATAAAAACAGGAGACACACACCTTGAGAGTAAAACTTTATTGCACACCTGCCGACACACACATACTTACCTATGTTGACCCGCCGACTGCCACGTCTCCTGATCCGACGATCCGGGGTACCTGTGAATAAAATTATACTCGCCTCAATCCAGTGTCCAGATATAAATCCTCGTACTTGGCAAAACAAATAAACGAACACCCGGACCAGCGGACTGAAAGGGGTCCCATGTTTTCACATGGGACCCCTTTCCCTGAATGCCGGGACCCCACGTGACTGCTGTCACAGAAGATCCCTTCAGCCAATCAGGAAGTGCTACTTCGTTGCACTCACCTGATTGGCTGTATGCGCGTGTGACCTCAGACAGCGCATCGCAAAGCCTCTCCATTATACTCAATGGTGGGAACTTTGCGGGTAGCGGAGAGGTCACCCGCGGTCAGCGGCTGACCGCGGGTAACCCCACCGCTGACGGCAAAGTTCCCACCATTGAAAGTAATGCAGCAGCCCCCTCTCCTACCGTATTGGCTGCCTGGCGCTGCTGTGGATGCTGGGATGGAGGAACCGCGTCCCAGCAAACACAGCAGCGCCGGGCAGCCAATACGGAAGGAGAGGGGGCTGCTGCAGCGGCGCTTCCTACCAATGAAATAGCACTGCTGCGGCTCCAGTCCCCCTCCCTCCTCCGCTGCCCGGCGCTGTAGCTCTCCTCCCCAGTGCGGCGGCGGCGCGCGGCGCAGACTTCAGAGGCGGCATGTAATGAGTCAATTTGACTCATTACATGCCGCTGGCCGTGCGCCCTCAGGGCAACTGCGCTGTGTGCCAAGCCCACTTGGCACACACATAGTTACGGCCCTGACATACATCAATTGCCAGGGTGGAACCAAGAGTTTAACTCTGATGAGAGAAATAATGAAGATCATGAATTGGGGAGAACAGAATCTCATCAATATCAGCCCTTCATGTCGCTGGAAAGGAGAATTTCTTGGTAGATTGCCAGAATGTAAACCTCATTGCGAGCGAGTTTGCACCAGCACCTTCGGGCATGTACATTGCGATCGCGGGACATGTGCAGCGCTAAAATCAGCTGTTGTGTACAAACGTGAATTAGGCCAACGGGTCGGTCACAACACTCCTCGTCTCCCAGGGACCGTCTCCTGCACCAAAATTCTGCAAATAACTCAAACACAGTGGTTCAGAATGGTGCTTCCTCTTCAAAAGCGGCTTGCGGGTTGGTCAAAACACTCCTGCCGTCGCAGACAACTCTTGTAGTCGTAGAAGATCAGTTCTCTCTGTTGAACACCATAATGAGTTCATGAAGAAAGTGAACATGCTGACTTCTTGGGTGTGCAGTGACCTGACATTTCACAAGAACTTTAGTCAGAGATTACAGTTCACAATTAGACAGATTGTGTCTATTCTAACTATGCACTGCACATTCCGAAACTTGTTGCACACCCCTCGTAACTTTATTAGGAAAACCATTTGTCTATGCATTTGTTATGATTTTTTGCCTACCTTTACCAGCCCAATGTTCTGGCCATTTTAGAATTTATTTGTATTCTCTCAGACCTAGTTACCTGCCTTCAAAATGCTCAGGATAATGTTTCTTGGGATCCGGTCTGAAGATCGACACTGTCTAGGTCGACAATGTTTAGGTCGACCACTATAGGTCGACAGTCACTAGGTCGACATGGAAGGAAGGTTGACAGGGTTTCTAGGTCGACATGTGCTAGGTCGACAGGTCTAAAGGTCGACATGAGTTTTTCACTTTTTTTTTTTCCATACCTAACGATCCACGTGGACTATGATGCGAACGGTAATCTGTGCCGAGCGAAGCGGTAGCGGAGCGAAGGCACCATGCCCGAAACATGGCGAGTGAAGCGGTGCACTAATTTGGGATCCCGGTCACTCTACGAAGAAAACGACACCAAAAGAAGAAAAAAATCCTCATGTCGACCTTTAGACCTGTTGACCTAGCACATGTCGACCTAGAACCCCTGTCGACCTTCCATCCGTGTCGACCTAGTGACTGTCGACCTATAGTGGTCGACCTAGATACTGTCGATTTGATGAATCACACCCATGTTTCTTATGCTAGCATTTCAGCAGGTGTGTAGAGAAACTCTGCTGCATCCTCAGGCCTGTAATCCCATATTTCCAACAATAAAGAGCGGCAAAGTGGCCCATATCAACCACTCAGCTTCTAGTTAGTATTTCAGTATTTTGTTTGATAGAAGCTGATTGGCTGCTATGGGCCACTTCTCCACTATTTAGCTTGGAAATATGTGTGTACAGTGGGTGCCTTACAACTATGAACAGCTGAGTTACTTAAACAGTGGAGTGGTTTTATTGAAGGTAAAACAGGTACAGCTGTACTCTCTGTTATAAACACTGACAAATGGAGCTTGAGCGGAGCAGGGTGTTATACAGCTTACTAGCTGGTGAGTGTATGTAGGTACCAGGTAACAGAATATGCTCTTAAAGCAGCAATTAAAACAGCAGGTAATCACAGGTCTCACTGTAGCTAAGTGGAAGACTACTGTCTCCCACTGTGCCAATCTCACACAGTCTAAAAATGGCTCAGCACATACTCAGTAGTTGGTGGCCACCTTGGTACAGGGGATGAATCTTCCCTAGAGGAGAAGCAACAAGGAGTATGAGCAGTAGTCCATTCTTTGATACATCCCTTGAGTCACGTCACAGAGTACCAATGATAATTTGTAGTCCTGAGTTAGGAAGGTGTTTGCCCAACCACAGGAGCCAATCAGAAGACAGTGAAAAAAAATTGAACGAAGATCATCAATGGTGACTGAACATTCCAATAAATGTAAATACATCAACTATCAGACATAAATACCCATCTATATTTCTGATACATATCAGTTAACGATTCCAATACCTACCTCTTGCTCTGAGTACTGTATCTGATTAATTGGCTTGTACACCAGACTTCTACTCCTCCATTTATACTCCTCTACAAGGTAGACCATATTGCAGCTGCTCATCACGTATTGAAGTTCTGCCATCTCTCATCTACTGGCCAACATGTCTGTCTCAACTTTTTCCCTGCTTTATTACACATTATATCCCTGAAAGTGATATTATACATTATATAACATAAAAGTGAGAAAAAAAAATTTGCACAAAATCTTATTAAATTAATATAGTTACATTACTAAAACACCTGGATTGCATAAGTGGTCATACCCTTATAGGCCCTACACACTGGGCGATATCACTCAAAGATATGAACGATCTCGTTCATTAATGAACGAGATACCGTTCATATCTTTGAGTATGGAGGCAGCAGCGATGAACGATGCGCGGCCCCGCGCTCGTTCATCGCTGGTGCCCCGTCGGCTGTGCATGCAGGCCAATATGGATGATCTCGTCCATATTTGCCTGCACTTCTATGGAGTCGTGTGACGCCCCCCCCCCTGTCACTGCCCCCTCCCCCGCCGCCAGGTTGGCCGTTTCCGCCGTCGGGCAGCTCGGCGGCAGATCTTTAAATGTGTAGGGCCCATTAGAGTAACCATTATAAATTTACTCAGGTACAACCAATGATCATCCAGATCACAAAATAAACTAACTGGCCACCACCTGACATCAATTGTAATTGTTTTGATTGCTTCAAATTAAATCTGTCTGTTCCTTGAGAATTCCACTACTAGTAGTGCATGGTAATGCAAAGATTTCACCATGTTTGGAAAGGTGCTTTCAACAGGACTCCGGGATAAAACTGTGGAAAGGTAAAACTAAGGAGAAGAATACAAAAAAATATTTCGAAGGCTTGTACTGTACCTCTTAAAGCATTATTAAGAAATGAAAAGGGTATGGCACCACCAACACTTTGGCTAGGTCAGGCCATTTCTCCGAACTGGATGACAGAGCCAGGAAAGCTATCGAGTAGTGAAGCTACCAAGAGGCCAATACTAACTTTGAAGGACTTACTGTACAAATCTTTATATTACAACTAGGAATACCGTGGCACATAAAATAATCAGTAAAATTAAAAATAAACATCACTTGTTTTACTATCCAACATTCTGATTCTATTCACATTTTGTCATGATACTTGGCACACCAGGGAATTTCTTGCTGTATTATTTGGATTTATGGATTCATTGCTGATTTCCCTATAGGCAGCGCTAGTATATTTCACTGCATACAAACAGGAGAAGTACAGGTGTACACTTGGTTATACACTTACAAGTCTTCATTTCTGAGATCGGTCGGTCTGTGCATGTGACGGTATAGTCATAAGGTCATAAATTACATTGTCAGCATTCAAAATTTGGGTACCACAATGCTGTCAGTTATGATGTTAATATTGTTAACATTTTGACAGACAAGATGGTGTCCATCTTGACATAGTCAGAATATCGACATTAGGGTCAGGCTCTGGAATGGAGGGTTAGGGTTTGCCTCTACAAGGGGTTTGGGTTAGGTTGCTGGGGGGTAAATTAGGGTTAGTCAATAGATGGAAAGTATGGAGTAGGGATTAGGATTTAGGAATAAGGGAAGAGGTCTAGACTGGAGTTGATGGTCACATGACCACCAGGACTCAGAAACCACTTCAGTCAGGAGCCTGTAAGTGAATGCTGAGCCACCAGAGATGATATGTCGAATTCTAACATGTCAACATGACATCAATGTCTACATGAGATGTCGACATGGTCAAAGTTGACATTATAACCATGTTGACTTGATGAATGTCTACATATCATACCACACCCCATGTGACAACTATCTCAAAAGCTTTATACACAGCTGTCTGGTGTGGCAGGAAAGAAGCCTCATCTGAAAAAGTGACACACTCAGTTTTGTTTGCAATTTGCAAAAAAAAATTGAAAGATTTTGATGCCATGTGACAAAATGGTGTAGGGTCAGATGAGGCCAAGATAGAACTTTTTGGACTGAACTCCATGCACTGTGGTGAAAACCAAACGCAGCGCACCACCCAAAAAAACACAACACCTACTGTGACACAAGGTGAGGCAATATTATATTGTGGGGGTATTTCAATTCAGCAGGGACAAGCCAATTGAAGGATTGGATGCTGCCAAATACAACTAAATTCTAAAGGAAATCCTGCAGCTCTCTGCTAGACAGCTAATGATAGGCAGGTGGTACGAATGTGGATTATTAGATCTACACTAAAAAGGTCTACAGTCAATAGGTCTACCCCTAATGGTAGACAGGAATTAGGTCAACAGGGTCAAAATGTTGACATAGAAAAGGTAGACAGTAGGAAATGTCGACAGGGCCAAAAGGTAGAGATGGAAATGGTCAATTAAAAAAGGTAGACACATTTATTTGAATTTTTGGGGGGTATTTTGTCACTTTTCTGCCGCAAACAATCCCCATCAGTGTACCACACTGGTATAAGTATAGGTTACAATTCCCAATTGTAGTCCACATGGATGGTAAAGTATGAAAAAGTTTTAAAAAAGAAAAAATCTTGTGTCGACCAGTGCCCTGTCGACCTTTTGATCCTGTTGACCTTTTTAACTGTCTACCTTTTACATGTCGACCATTTGACCTTGTCGACTTAATGCATGTTTACCATTAGTGGTCTACCTATTGACTGTAGACCTTTTTAGTGTAGATCTATAGACCGGATACCGGTGGTACACCTTCCAGCATGACAATGACCCTAAACATATTACCAACTTGGTAAATATATATATATATAGTAAATACTGCTAATGCATCATTATAATGTAGCATATTAATGACAGCAATGCATCGTGCAGAATACACCATAGTGCTGTGCAGTATAAGATAACATATGAACAGTATAATGTATAATTCAAATGCACAGTCTGGAACCTGATTCCTAGATGAAGAGGTGAGTCCCCCATGCAGTAGTGCCCACCGGGGGTTTCCTCTGTACCCCTGTGGGCCAGTCCAACCCTGGATCTGGAGTTTGATCCCTGGAGGATTGGAGAAGTCTGTACCCAGCATTACTTTATAGTCTAGTCATCAACAACTCCACCCTGATCCTTTTGCAGGTATGTTATCCTCTGATCAGTGGGTACCAGCAAAAACGTTGGGGAAAAAAATTCCCTTATAGGTAAATAAACATGAGCAATCTTCTCATTTTATTAATAAATCTAATTTGCAGCCCTGTACATTATGGAACTCTGGATTATCCATTAGATGTATGAATGCTAATTATTCTGTGAAGGTGAGTACACATTAGGTGATGTGCTCAGTAATCGACATCGCCTAGTGTGTCATCCCTCCCGGGCTGGGCCTCCCAATGGTGGGCATACACACTGTGCAATGTCACTAGCGATATCGCACAGTGATGTCATGACGCGGCCAGCCGGTGCGTGCAGCTTTGGATGAGTCCAAATTGAACTGCAAGCACAGCCGAGACCGAGGGACGTTAATGACCCACGGGGCTGTGCATCGCTCGTCAATTACAGCGTGCACAATAGTCAATATAGTAGACAAAATCGTTCAGGAAGGGTCAAAGTGACCGACGTTATTTACTTTATCACTAGTGTGTACGGTACTTTGCATTGATATCTGAGTTTCTGTGATTATAACATTTAATTTTTTTACAATTTTACTTTTTTCATATTTCACAGCAAACTGATATGGTAATACAATGTAAGATCTACGTTTTTGCCAAATATTTTAATGACATGATGTCTCATGAATTTTGGATGTTTTAAAGCTGGATATTTTTTGGGTTGTTTTCCAGGCAGATCTGTCTCTTCTGATTTTTTTTTTTTTTTTTGAGTCCTGACTCTTAACTACTTTACAACATCGGTTAATTAACAAAAATGTACTTTGACCTGTATGTGGTAGTTTATACTATTGCTAATAATCCAGATAATTTTCTGGGTTGCACTATATAATAAAGTTGTTACTATATCAGATATAGGCATGTGTTCCTGGTAGAAGAGGTTGCATTGTGGTATGTAATATAAAAACACTATTCATTAATATATTTGCCATATGAATATGGGTGGAAAAAGGATACATGGGTCCAAATGTAATAAAATTGCAGAATCTGACGCAATTCCGACAATATACCACTAGATTTAAAACAATTTGTTTTAAGGCTAAAACAACCTTAATTGCCACTTTTTAATTCAGAATTGGCGGAATCACACCAGGAACAGCACATTGGGGCTTATTGGGGCATGTTCATGTAATTGCAAGCAGATACAACTCCACACAGAGACACATATACAGGGTTGGATCAGCCATAGGGCTTACTGGGAATTTTTCAAGTTGATGATGGGGCTGCTAGGAGGCCGGGTGATTTATTTATTTATTTTATTAATGTGATTGTTTTTTAACTGACAGAGGGTGGTGGGGTAGGGGATTGCGGCGCGAGGCCTGGGCTACCTAGGTTGCTCTGATACATCAGGATCCAGCCCTTACCCAAGGGGGACAACCCTGGCAGTGATGTGGTGTGATAGATAAGGCAATGTCCCACTACGCATTTGGTAAGTTACTATCTCCTAATCAGGTGTCTTCAGTAAGTACAGTCCCTGGTTGACTGTGAAGACACAGAGAGACAAAGGGGGTAATTCCAAGTTGATCGCAGCAGGAAATTTTTTAGCAGTTGGGCAAAACCATGTGCACTGCAGGGGGGGCAGATATAACATTTGCAGAGAGAGTTAGATTTGGGTGGGTTATTTTGTTTCTGTGCAGGGTAAATACTGGCTGTTTTATTTTTACACTGCAATTTAGATTGCAGATTGAACTCACCACACCCAAATCTATCTCTATCTGCACATGTTATATCTGCCTCCCCTGCAGTGCACATGGTTTTGCCCAACTGCTAACAAAATTCCTGCTGCGATCAACTTGGAATTACCCCCATAGACAAGGCTGCATGTGGTAGATGTATTGTTGATGTTTTGTGGAGGGAATGGATGTAACATGCAAAGTAAGGGTGTGTACACACGGTGAGATTTTTTCTTAAGATTTTGACTATTTAGTCAAAATCGTAAGAAAAGTTAGTGCAGATCGCAAGGTGAAAGTCACCTTGCGATCCCGATGCGCGGTCCCGCCAGGTCGGCATCGCAAGAAAAGATAGACTGTGCAGGCAAGTCAATCCCTGCTAGATCGGTGTACTATCTAGTTCATCTCACATGTCAATGACATCTCACATAAGCCAAAATCTCACATAAGACAAAATCGTAAGCACACATAGTCCATATCTCAAGAAAAGTTAGTCAAAATCTGTCCTATCTGGCCTCCGGGGAGTTCAAGGGAAATCGCAAGTAAAAATAGGACATAGCAAGGATCTCACCGTGTGTACACACCCTAAGATAGTGGAGGAGTAAGATAGCAGAAGGAGTGGACCCTGCTTCGGTGTGTACACACGGTGAGATTTTTTCTTGAGATTTTGACTATATAGTCAAAATCGCAAGAAAAGTTAGTGCAAATCGCAAGGTGAAAGTCACCTTGCGATCCCGATGCGCGGCCCCGCCAGGTCGGCATCGCAAGAAAAGATAGACTGTGCAGGCAAGTCAATCCTTGCTAGATCGGTGTACTATCTAGTTCATCTCACATGTCAATGACATCTCACATAAGCCAAAATCTCACATAAGCCAAAATCGTAAGCACACATAGTCCATATCTCAAGAAAAGTTAGTCAAAATCTGTCCTATCTGGGCTCCAAGGAGTTCAAGGGAAATCGCAAGTAAAAATCGAACATAGCAAGGATCTCACCGTGTGTACACACCCTTATTAGAGCGGTGAATGGATAAGGTACAAATACGTGACCAGAGAAGGTGGATAAGGCAACACTGAGATCTTGGTGAGTGAAAAGTATATACAGTATATTGGATATTTGGGGATACTATCTGCAAATGAAACAGGAGTAACTTCCACCTAGAATAACGCTATTTTAGGATCTCCATTCAGTTGGTTGTTGCAGAGAGGGTATTGATGTGTTAATAACACAATATGATTTTTGGCCTGTCCTCTGAATGTCCAAGTGAACTGGAAAAGAGACTGAGAAATTTTGAAATTAATAGATTGTTGAAAGAGGAATGCATTACTGTCAGCCTGGCCTCCAGGGAGGCTTCATGCCCTATCCCAGTATGGCCACCAAAATCACTACTGAGCATATGCAGCGGTCATCTTGTCTTTACTGTGTGTAGAGTGACATGCTGGAAAACAGAATTCTCTTACTTAGCTCTAGAAAGTCCTGTAATTACCTGCATGATCATACATCAGTCCACTGTAAGTGCAGAGCCTGGTGACTTAGGGCCTGATTCAGAGGTGGACATAGTACCAATATTTATGCCTTTGAGCAATTATTTGTTACTGCATATATATATGAAAAGACCTGAAAGCCCTTATAGCGCATGCAAATACCTGACTGTATGACTCTGTATGCTGCTGCATACAGGATGGCTAACAATAAGAACTGTGAGGCAAACCCATGGGCGTTCCTGGATGGGGACTGGGAGGTGGCCAGGCGTTAACCCAAAAAGATGCTCATGGGTGTGTTATGGGAGTGCCGTGGGTGTGTCAATGCAAGCGGCTGCGTTCTCGGGTGCAGTACCGCAGCTCCATAGGCCATGTTTAGATGGAGTTGAGAAGGAGACACTGCATCTGCTCATAGGCTGGTGCAAGTGCTGGTGGTGGGAGCGATGATGCACCGATGCTGGAGTATTTACAACCACTGGTGGATTTACACCATCCATGCCCATTGAAACTGGGTGCCTCAGGGCTTGCACATTCTGTTGCATGCAAGTACATAAGAGAGAGGCTGAAACAAGCATTTGCATATTATTGCAGCTACAAATCTGGAAAAAAGTCTTAATAGCGAATGCAACTGTGTCCACCTCTTAATCTGGCACATAGTGCTAAGAGGGATTTATCAGCAGTATGTCTGTATCTCATGTTATTGATAAACAATTTTATAATTTCATGTTTTCTCTTACGTCCTAGAGGATGCTGGGGACTCCAAAAGGACCATGGGGTATAGACGGGATCCGCAGGAGACATGGGCACATTATAAGACTTTAACTGGGTGTGAACTGGCTCCTCCCTCTATGCCCCTCCTCCAGACCTCAGTTAGACGCTGTGCCCAGGAGTGACTGGACACACACTAGGGGAGCTCTACTGAGTTTCTCTAGAAAGACTTTTGTTAGTTTTTTTATTTTCAGGGAGACCTACTGGCTACAGGCTCTCTGCATCGAGGGACTGAGGGGAGAGAAGTCAGACCTACTTCTTCTTAGTTAAAGGCTCTGCTTCTTAGGCTACTGGACACCATTAGCTCCAGAGGGTCCGATCACTTGGTTCGCCTAGCTGCTTGTTCCCGGAGCCGCGCCGTCACCCCCCTCACAGAAGCCAGAAGCTGGGTGAGTATTAGAAGAACCGAAGACTTCAGACGGCAGAAGACTTCAGTAACGGAGGTACAGCACAGCGGTAGCGCTGCACTCCATGCTCCCACACATATCACCAACGGCACTTACAGGGTGCAGGGCGCTGGGGGGGGGCGCCCTGGGCAGCAGTTACTGAGGTCTTTGGGACTGGTAAAAACCATATTCGGTGCCCGGGCACCGTATATAAGACCCCCGCCAGTATAAATAATTCAAATTTGAGCAGGACTGAGACGCGCCGGGAAGGGGCGGGGCTTAGCCGCACAGCTCACCAGCGCCATTTTCTTCTCTCCACAGCCGCTGCAGAGAACGCTGGCCCGGACCTCCAAGCTCCTCACAAGTAAAAGGGAGCAAAACGGGGGGGGGGGGGCACAAATAATTTGGTGCTTTTATTATTATTACAGCGCTGCTGACATATATTATTGTTGTGTAGTATATGGGCGCTGGGGTGTGAGCTGGCATACTCCCTCTGTGTTTCTCTCTCCGGGCTTCCCTGTAGGCTGTCCCCTTTATTTGGCCAGTGTGTGTGTTGGGTGTCGGTACTTCGTGTCGGCATGTCTGAGGCTGAGTGTTCCTCCCCGGAGGAAGTTACTGGGGGCGCAGAAAAGGAGCTGGAAATGGCTCTGTCGGCACAGCCGACTGCTGATTGGGTTGCTATGTTGAGTACACCTAATGCTAATGTGGCTTTATTGTCTAAGAGGCTTGATAAATCTGATTCTCAGACACAAACATGGAGAAAATCCATGGAGGATGCTTTGGCTCAGGTGCAGACCCCCTCAGGGTCACAGAAACGTTCATTTACCCAGATGGTAGATACAGATGCCGACACGGATTCTGATTCCGATGTCGATTTTAATGAGACTACTTTTACACCCAAGGGTAGTTAAGAGTATTCAGTACATGATTGTGGCTATTAAAGATGTTTTACGTATCTCTGACGAACCTGCTGTTCAGGAAACAAGGATTTGCCTATTTAAAGGGAAAAAACCTGAGGTGAAGTTTCCCCCCTCTCATGAAATGAATGCTCTTTGTGAAAAAGCTTGGGAGTCGCCGGACAAGAGGTGGCAGATTCCCAAGAGAATTTTTATGGCGTACCCTTTCCCCTCTGATGACAGGGAAAAATGGGAGGCGTCTCCGAATGTCGACAAGGCTCTATCCCATTTGTCCAAGAAGGTGGCGCTTCCGTCCCCTGAACGGCTGCTCTCAAGGATCCGGCGGATCGCAAGCTGGAGACGTCTTTGAAGGCCATTTTCGTTAATACTGGTGCATTGCTCAGACCTGCTGTGGCGTTGGTGTGGGTGAGTAGTGCTATTGCTAAATGGGCTGATAATTTAGCTTCTGATATGGATACCCTTGATAAAGATAATATTCTTTTGACTCTTGGTTATATCAAGGACACAGCAGATTACCTAAAGGATGCGGCGAGAGATGTTGGCCTCTTGGGATCAAGAGCCAATGCCGTGGCGGTCTCGGCCGACTTCAAGAAAAATATGGAAGCTCTCCCCTTCAAAGGTAATGTCTTGTTTGGTGACGGCCTGGCTGACCTGGTGTCTACCGCTACTGCGGGTAAGTCATCTTTTCTTCCTTATGTTCCCACACAACAGAAAAAGGCACCCCATCAACAGATGCAGTCCTTTTGGCCTAATACAAACAAGGTAAAGGCTCGTCCTTCCTCGCTTCAAAGGGTAGAGGAAGGGGAAAGAAGTCGCCTGCAGGATCACGCACCCAGGACCAAAAGTCCTCCCCCGCCTCTACCAAGTTCACCGCATGACGCTGGGGCTCCCCTGCGGGAGTCTGTGCCGGTGGGGGGCCATCTCCGGATCTTCAGTCAGGTCTGGTTTCAATCAGCCCTGGATCCTTGGGTCTTAGACATAGTGTCCCAAGGGTACAAGCTGGAGTTTCAGGAGATGCCCCCCCCCCCCCCCCCCCAACGCTTTTTCATATCGGCCTTGCCAGTTTCTCTTCCAGAAAGAGAAGTAATAAATGCTGCGATACAAAAGTTGTGTCAACAGAGGGTCATTGTTCCCGTTCCCCCGTCCCAACGGGGGGAAGGTTTCTACTCGAGCCTCTTTGTCGTACCGAAGCCGGACAGTTCGGTCAGACCGATTCTGAACCTAAAATCCCTCAATCCATACTTGAAAACTTTCAAGTTCAAGATGGAATCTCTTTGAGCTCTGATCTCCAGCCTAGAAGGGGGGGATTTTAATGGCGTCAGTCGACATAAAGGATGCCTATTTACACGTCCCGATTTATCCTCCGCATCAGGCCTTCCTGAGATTTGCAGTGCAGGATTGTCATTACCAATTTCAGACGCTGACGTTTGGGCTTTCCACGGCCCGAGGGTTTTCACCAAGGTTATGGCAGAAATGATGGTGCTCCTTCGCAAGCGAGGGGTCACAATTATCCCGTACTTGGATGATCTCCTAATAAAGGCGAGGTCAAAGGAACAATTGTTAAAGAATGTGGAACTCTCCCTGACAGTTCGGCAACATCACGGTTGGATTTTAAATTTGCCAAAGTCTCAGTTAATTCCGATGACTCGGCTGCCATTCCTGGGCATGCTCCTAGACACGAAGCTTCAGAGAGTGTTTCTTCCGGAGGACAAAGCTCTAGAAATACAGACCATGGTCAAGGAGCTTTTGAGGCCGACAAGAGTGTCGATTCATCAATGCACTCGAGTGCTAGGGAAGATGATGGCGGCTTACGAGGCCATTCCGTTTGGCAGGTTTCATGCCAGGGTGTCTGAATGAGGGCCATTGTACTGTGTTACCTTACATTGCGATTTATGGCCCTCATTCCGAGTTGTTCGCTCGCAAGCTGCTTTTAGCAGCATTGCACACGCTAAGCCGCCGCCTACTGGGAGTGAATCTTAGCTTATCAAAATTGCGAACAAAAGATTCGCAATATTGCGAAAAGACTTCTCTGTGCAGTTTCTGAGTAGCTCGAGACTTACTCTTCCAGTGCGATCAGTTCAGTGCTTGTCGTTCCTGGTTTGACGTCACAAACACACCCAGCGTTCGCCCAGACACTCCTCCGTTTCTCCAGCCACTCCCGCGTTTTTCCCAGAAACGGTAGCGTTTTTTCACACACTCCCATAAAACGGCCAGTTTCCGCCCAGAAACACCCACTTCCTGTCAATCACACTCCGATCTCCAGTACGAAGAAAAAACCTTGTAATGCCGTGAGTAAAATACCAATCTTCATAGCAAAATTACTTGGCGCAGTCGCAGTGCGAACATTGCGCATGCGCAGTTAGCGAAAAATCGCTGCGATGCAAAGAAAATTACAGAGCGAACAACTCGGAATGACCACCAATATCATGTCCGCTAAAAAGGGTAACGGTTCTGGGGCTGATCCCACTGGGAGTGGTGATGACGTCGCAGATACATTTGAGGAAAACGTAGCAGCTGAGGGTTTTGGTTCTGGGGGTTCCTTGCCCCCCAGTGGGACTGTAGCAACTGGGGTTCAGAATGACCCACCGTGGGCTACCTTCTCCACGCTACTGACTACGCTAGTTACTAAACTAATGCCCCCTATGGGACCTCCTGTGCCGGTGCAACCGTTCATGGTCCCCGCGGTTAATCCGGCGTGGGCAGATCAATTGTCCAATCAGTTACAGCAATTGAACCATTCCCTGACTACTAAGAAGTCTAACCCTCACCCGCCTAAGACCAAAGGGTCCTCTAAGCGGGCCATTACTTCCTCACAATCCACTGCTGTCCCTGACACCTCGTCTGATGAGGATGGCGTTTATACTGACCCCACAGATTCCGATCCTGAGTTATCTGATGGGGAGGGAGTTTCACAAGTGGATGTTCCTGATTTATTGGAGGCTATACGGTCAATTCTTCAGATTACAGATGAACAGGAACCGTCCATCCCTCTTAAGAAGCCGGATAGGTTTAAGCGTCAGAAGGTGGTTAAACTAGTTTGAGCTGACTAAAAATTGGGAGACACCCCCGCCAGTGGATTCACATGTGGCAAGGATGGTGGTCTCCTCAGCTCTACCTGTCACTACCGTTACGTCTCTAAAAGAGCCTATGGATAAGCGTGTGGAGGGTTGTCTAAAAGCGATTTATACCCTTGCGGGCGCTGTGCATAGGCCCACTATTGCAGCAACATGGGCTGCAGAAGCTATTGAAGCGTGGGCCCAAGAGTTGGAAGCTGAAATATCTTCTGACCATGCTAGACAATGCTTGTCGTATATTGTCACGGCTTCTCACTATGTTAAGGAGGCGGCTTCTGATGCCGGTGTTCTGGCAGCCAAGGCTTCGACTACGTCAGTTCTAGCTCGCCGGATCTTATGGCTGCGGTCCTGGTCGGTGGATCTGGACTCTAGAAAAACCCTGGAGATACTGCCTTTTAAGGGAAATATCCTTTTTGGAGAGGACTTAAATAAGATAGTGGCTGATTTGGCGTCTGCTAAAACAGCCAGTCTACCAAGTAGTGCTCCTTCTGTACCGAAGGCTAAAAGTACTTCCTTTCGTCCTTCAGGAAAAGCAAAAGGTCAGGCATACACCAAACAGGGTCACACTTCCAAGTCTGGCAAGCCAAAGCCCAAACGTGCCTGGGCTGCCCGTCAGCCAGCTTCCAAGACCGATAAGCCTGCCGTATGATGGGGCGGGCCTCCCCCTAGGGGACCCCAGGGTAAGGGGCCGGCTTCTAGGGTATACCCAGGAATGGTTGACGACCACTTCAGATGCCTGGGTACGGGAAGTCGTCACTTGAGGTTATGCCATCACCTTCAAAAACCGCCCCCCCCCCCCTCCTCATTGATTTTGCCTGACAGACGTCCCTTCGGATCAAGTAAAGGCAAAGACTCTTCATTCGGTGGTACAGACCCTCCTGGAAATGGGAGTGGTAGTACAGGTGCCTCTTGCTCAGAGGGGCCAGGGGTACTATTCGCCTGCTATTCATAGTCCCGAAACCGAATGGGTCCTTCCGGCCCACTCTCAACCTCAAGGCGTTGAACAAATTTGTGAAGGTATCCAAGTTTCGTATGGAAACTCTTCACTCTATTGTCCTGGCCTTGGAACCTGGGGATTATATGGTCTCCCTGGACATACAGGATGCTTACCTGCATATCCCTATAGCAGTGTCGCATCAGCAGTACCTGAGGTTTGCGGTTAGCAACCTTCATTACCAATTTCGGGGCATTACCTTTTGGTTTGACCACGGCTCCACAAGTCTTCACCAAAGTCATGGCGGTCATGACGGCTACACTCCGCCGTCAAGGGGTCAGGATCCTACCGTATCTGGACGACTTGTTGATCCTGGCAAATTCCCCAGAAATTCTCCTACGTCATCTGGATCTGACGGTTTGGTTTCTGAAAGACCACGGGTGGCTCATCAACTGGAAGAAATCTTCCATGGTCCCTGCTCAGAGCATGGTGCACCTGGGAGCGTTATTGGACACTCACAGCCAACGGTTGTACTTGTCTCAGGAGAAAGTCCTGAAGCTTCAGGACAGGATTCGATGCTTCCTATCTCATCCGCAAGTGTCGATACATTCGGCGATGCAAGTGCTAGGCCTCATGGTGTCGGCATTCGACATGGTGAAGTATGCTCAATTCCATTCTCGCCCTCTCCAGAGACTAATTCTGGCCAAGTGGGACGGCCTGCCTCACCGGATCAGGTCTCAATTGATCTCCTTGACTCCGGAGGTTCATCTGTCACTGTGCTGGTGGCTCCAGACCAACGGTTGTGCAGGGGTCGTCCATTCTGGATATCGCACTGGATCCTACTGATGACGGATGCCAGTCTGCGAGGTTGAGGCACAGTGTTGGAGCAACACTCCCTTCAGGGTCGGTGGACCAAGGAGGAGTCTCGCCTCCCGATCAATATTCTGGAATTGCGGGCGGTATTCAACTCATTGAACCTGGCCCAGCATTTATTACAGAACCAACCTGTTCAGGTACAGTCGGACAACGCCACCACAGTGGCTTACATAAATCATCAAGGCGGTATTTGAAGCCGCTTGGCAATAAAGGAAGTATCACGGATTCTTCAATGGGCGGAACGCCATCTACCGGCCATATCGGCGGACTTTCTCAGTCGTTAGGACGTACACGCCAGAGAGTGGGGCCTCCATCCAGAAGTGTTTCAACTCCTAGTGGAAAGGTGGGGCCTACCAGACGTGGACCTGATGGCGTCTCGACACAATCACAAGGTTCCGGTCTTCGGAGCAAGAATAAGGTATCCTCAAGCAGCATTCGTGTATGCGCTGGCGGTTACATGGAACTTTCGGCTGCCGTACGTGCTCCCTCCGGTGTCACTCCTGCCCAGGGTAATTCGGAAGTTCAAGCAGGAAGGAGGAATTCTGCTTCTCGTAGCTCCAGCGTGGCCCAGACAGCACTGGTTCTCAGACCTCCAGGGCCTCTCGCAAGAGTGTCCTCTTCTACTTCCACAATGACCAGACCTCCTCGTTCAGGGCCCCTGTGTCAACCAGGACTTGGCCCGGCTGGCTTTGACGGCATGGCTCTTGAAGCTTCCGTCTTGAGGGCTAGAGGTTTTTCTGAGTCAGTCATTCAAACTATGCTGCGGGCCCGGAAACCGGCTTCTGCTCGGATTTACCATAGGGTCTGGCATTCTTACTTTGTTTGGTGCGCATCTAACAATTATGACGCTTCCAAGTTTAGTACGGCCAAGTTTTTGGCTTTTCTTCAGCAGGGCCTGGACCTAGGCCTGCGTCTGGCTTCCATCAAGGTTCATATTTCTGCCTTGTCGGTTTGGTTTCAGAGAAAACTTGTGACCTCACCTGATGTGCATACCTTCACTGAGGGTGTGTTGCGAATCCAACCTCCCTATGTCCCGGCCTGTGGCTCCTTGGGATTTGTCGGAGGTTTTGGAGGCGTTGCAAGGGTCTCCGTTTGAACCTCTTGAATCGGCTGACCTTAAGTGGCTTTCCCTTAAGGTGGTGTTTTTGCTGGCTATTGCCTCGGCTAGAAGAGTGTCAGATTTGGGTGCCTTGTCTTGTAGTTCCCCATATCTGATTTTTCACCGTGACCGGGCGGTTCTTCGGACTCGTCCCGGGTATTTACCTAAGGTGGTGTCTTCGTTCCACCTTAATCAGGAGATGGTGGTTCTGGCCCTTGTCTCTCCTGATTTGTCTCCCAAAGAGCGGTCTTTGGATGTGGTACGGGCTCTCCGTATCTATGTGAAGAGGACTGCTTTCATCCGGAAGTCTGATTCTCTCTTTGTTCTATTTGGTTTTCACAAACGTGGCTGGCCTGCCCACAAGCAGACCTTGGCCAGGTGGATTAGAATGGTGATTTCACATGCTTATGTGAAGGATGGTCTTTTTTAAATAAACTACAATACACCAAGATTTGTCCTTCCTACCAGTCAAAATTACTGATTGGGTTAGAGATCTAATATTTTCCTCGTGTGAAAATAACATTTAAAATACAGCATTCCTATATATATATATATATATATATATATATATATATATAAACGCGATAACCCTCACTCACTCACTCACTGGCACATCACTAATTCTCTTACTTCCCGATATGTTAGGAAGCTGATATGTAACACAGGTATTCTTCAGGTGGGAAATAGGAAAACTATGTAATAAGAATTTAAATAAACCTCCCCTAAGAGGATGAAAAGTGGCTTGACATAATTATCGATGCGTGGCTTGCGTTGCGTGGACGATAACACCCAAATGGACAATTGGATTAAAATTTGGATTGCACCTTCATCATGTAGAATTTAATAAACTACAAAAATGGTCCTGTCACTTTTTGCCATATCTCTCACTCACTCACTGACACTAACTGACTCATCACTAATTATCTTACTTGCCGATATGTTAGGAAGCTGAAATATAACATAGGTATTCTTCAGGTGGGAAATAGGAAAACTACGTAATTAAAATTGTAATAAACCTCCTCTAAGCGGATGAACAGGGGGTTGACATAATGACATCATTACCTATGCGTGGCTTGCGTTGCGTGAATGATAATGCCCAAACAGACAATCGGATCAAAATTTGGATTGCACCTCCAGTGGGTAGAATGTAATAAACAACAAAAATGGTCCAGTCACTAATTACCGTATCTGCTACGGGTGCTCCTCTGGTAACGCCAAGAACCATGGATTAATATTTACTTCCATAAGACGTCTCAAATTTACATCTCTACAGATTTACCTAATTTTTAACACTCATTTATATTTACAACCGTGAAAATCAGAAGCTCCTGTGCGAAGAACGGGTAGAACAGCTAATATATACCCATGTCTCTGCGCCGCACTCCTGGATCCCCAAAAATCAGTCTGACACCAGTTGCTTGAATCAACAATTCATGGATTTAACCATTTCATCAGGATACGTTGATTCAAGCAACCTGTGTCAGATTGATTTTTGGGGATCCAGGAGTGTAGCGCAGAGACTGCTCAAAAAAATAAAGGGAACACTTAAACAACACATCCTAGATCTGAATAAATAAAATATTCTTATTAAATACTTTGTTCTTTACATTGTTGAATGTACTGACAACAAAATCACACAAAAATTATCAATGGAAATCAAATTTATTAACCCATGGAGGTCTGGATTTGGAGTCACACTCAAAATTAAAGGGGAAAAACACACTACAGGCTGATCCAACTTTGATGTAATGACCTTAAAACAAGTCAAAATGAGGCTCAGTAGTGTGTGTGGCCTCCACGTGCCTGTATGACCTCCCTACAACGCCTGGGCATGCTCCTGATGAGGTGGCGGATGGTCTCCTGAGGGATCTCCTCCCAGACCTGGACTAAAGCATCCGCCAACTCCTGGACAGTCTGTGGTGCAACGTGGCGTTGGTGGATGGAGCGAGACATGATGTCCCAGATGTGCTCAATTGGATTCAGGTCTGGGGAACGTGCGGGCCAGTCCATAGCATTAATGCCTTCGTCTTGCAGGAACTGCTGACACACTCCAGCCACATGAGGTCTAGCATTGTCTTGCATTAGGAGGAACCCAGGGCCAACCGCACCAGCATATGGTCTCACAAGGGCAGTGGCGTAACTAGAAATTTTTCTCCCCCAAGCCAAAAAATCCTTTGGTGCCCCCCCCCCCCCATACCCCACATAATTGGCACTAGTAAAGGGACAAATATGCGCGCACCGCCAAAAAGGGTGTGTGGCTTCGTTGACATGGGCGTGGCTTCGCGTAAAGGGGTGTGGCATTGCAGGAAAAGACTACCTTATACCCCAGTTTTGCAACCTGCACGCCCAGACGTTAGCCACCACAGGAAAGAAAAATAATCCTGATTCATGCCCCTTACATTATTTGTCATTTTTCCTCCTTATAGTAATGCCCAGTATACATTATGCCACATACTGCAATGGCCTTTAGACATTATTCCACGCACAATAATGCACATGACACAATATGCACACACCATAGTGCCCCCGACACATTATGCCACACACCGTAATGCCTGTGACACATTATGACAGGAATTGCAATGCCCGTTATACATTATGCTACACACTGCAATGCCCCTGATACATTATAGCACATACAATGTCTGTGACACATTATGACACACACCACAATGATCCTGAGACATTATACCACATACCACAATGCCCGTGATATAGTATACAACACACCGTAATGCCTGACACATTATGACACACACCGCAATGTCCGTGATACATTATGCCAAACACTGCAGTGACCCTGAGACATTATACCACATAACACACACAATGCCTGTGATATAGTATACCACACACCGTAATGCCCATTACACATTAAGTTCTACAGTAAGGCTTCCAATTACTTTTAAATTACCTGTTCGTTGCCAGGGGTTTCATGCTCTTGGTTCCATGCACGGTGCCAGGGGTTTTCATGCTCAGGGTGTCATGCTCGTTGCCAGGGGTTTCATGCACTGGGTGTCATGCTCGTTGCTAGGGGGTAGTGCTTGTTGCTAGGGCCGTGCTCCCAGTGCCACATATGCTCCCAGTGCCAGATATTCCCCCACAGTGCCAGGTATATGCACCCAGTGCCAGATATTCCCCCACAGTGCCAGGTATATGCCCCCAGTGCCAGATATTCCCCCACAGTGCCACATATGCCCCCTCAGTGCCTGCTCCCCCCAGTGCCAAATATTCCCCCACAGTGCCAGGTATATGCCCCCAGTGCCAGATATTCCCCCACAGTGCCAGGTATATGCCCCCAGTGCCAGATCTTCCCCCACAGTGCCAGATATATGCCCCCAGTGCCAGATCTTCCCCCACAGTGCCAGGTATATGCCCCCAGTGCCAGATCTTCCCCCACAGTGCCAGGTATATGCCCCCAGTGCCAGATATTCCCCCCAGTGCCAGGTATATGCCCCCAGTGCCAGATCTTCCCCCACAGTGCCAGGTATATGCCCCCAGTGCCAGGTATATGCCCCCCCCCAGTGCCAGATATTCCCCCACAGTGCCTGCTTCCCCCCCAGTGCCAGATATTCCCCCCCCAGTGCCAGGTATATGCCCCCAGTGCCAGATATTCCCCCCCAGTGCCAGGTATATGCCCCCAGTGCCAGGTATATGCCCCCCCAGTGCCAGGTATATGCCCCCCCCAGTGCCAGGTATATGCCCCCCCAGTGCCAGGTATATGCCCCCAGTGCCAGATATTCCCCCCCAGTGCCAGGTATATGCCCCCAGTGCCAGGTATATGCCCCCCCAGTGCCAGGTATATGCCCCCCCAGTGCCAGATATTCCCCCCCAGTGCCAGGTATATGCCCCCAGTGCCAGATATTCCCCCACAGTGCCAGGTATATGCCCCCAGTGCCAGGTATATGCCCCCCCCCCAGTGCCAGATATTCCCCCACAGTGCCTGCTTCCCCCCCAGTGCCAGGTATATGCCCCCAGTGCCAGGTATATGCCCCCCCAGTGCCAGGTATATGCCCCCCCAGTGCCAAGTATATGCCCCCAGTGCCAGGTATATGCCCCCCCAGTGCCAGATATTCCCCCACAGTGCCTGCTTCCCCCCCAGTGCCAGGTATATGCCCCCAGTGCCAGGTATATGCCCCCCCAGTGCCAGGTATATGCCCCCAGTGCCAGGTATATGCCCCCCCAGTGCCTGCTTCCCCTCCCCCTCCTTTGTGTTGGAGGGACACGGAGCGCATAGCGCGCCTCTCCAATGTCCCTCCTGGCTCTCCCCCGGCCGGTCTAATAAAGGAAGTGCCGGTTCGTGAGCCAATCAGAGCTCACGAACGGCACTTCCTTTATTAGACCGGCCGGGGGAGAGCCAGGAGGGACACAGGAGAGGCGCGCGATGTGCGCTCCGTACACAGTAGGCAGCAGCGGAGGGAAGGAGGGAGAGGAGACCGCAGATTGACACGCGGACGCTCGTCCGCATGTCAATCTGTTCTGTCAGTGGCGCCCCCGCAGCCCCTCGCCCCCAAGCCACCGCGAGGGCTGCGGGGGCAGTAGTTACGCCACTGCACAAGGGGTCTGAGGATCTCATCTCAGTACCTAATGGCAGTCAGGCTACCTCTGGTCAGCACATGGAGGGCTGTGCGGCCCCCCAAAGAAATGTCACCCCACACCATTACTGATCCACTGCCAAACCGGTCATGCTGGAGGATGTTGCAGGCAGCAGAACGTTCTCCTTGGCGTCTCCAGACTCTGTCACGTCTGTCACATGTGCTCAGTGAGAACCTGCTTTCATCTGTGAAGAGCACAGGGCGCCAGTGGCAAATTTGTTAATCTTGGTGTTCTCTGGCAAATGCCAAACGTCCTGCACGGTGTTGGGCTGTAAGCACAACCCCCACCTGTGGACGTCGGGCCCTCATACCACCCTCATGGAGTCTGTTTCTGATCGTTTGAGTAGACACATGCACATTTGTGGCTTGCTGGAAGTCATTCTGCAGTGCTCTGTCAGTGCTCCTCCTGTTCCTACTTGCACAAAGGCGGAGGTAGCGGTCCTGCTGCTGGGTTGTTGCCCTCCTCCGGCTTCCTCCACGTCTCCTGATGTACTGGCCTGTCTCCTGGTAGTGCCTCCATGCTCTGGACACTACGCTGACAGACACAGCAAACCTTCTTGACACAGCTCGCATTGATGTGCCATCCTGGATGAGCTGCACTACCTGAGTCACTTGTGTGGGTTGTAGACTCCGTCTCATGCTACCACTAGAGTGAAAGCACTGCCAGCTTTCAAAAGTGACCAAAACATCAGCCAGAAAGCATAGGAGCTGAGAAGTGGTCTGTGGTCACCACCTGCAGAACAACTCCTTTATTGGGGGTGTCTTGCTAATTGCCTATAATTCCCACCTGTTGTCTATTCCATTTGCACAACAGCATGTGAAATTGATTGTCAATCAGTGTTGCTTCCTAAGTGGACAGTTTGATTTCACAGAGTGTGAATGACTTGGAGTTACATTGTGTTGTTTAAGTGTTCCCTTTACTTTTTTGAGCAGTGTATGTGTATATATATATATATATATATATATATAATTTAGTGGTGGCAGTGGCATATAATATAGTTAGTGAGGGTGGCACAATGGCAAAATCAGGGTATTTTCTGTCCTATACAATCTACGTATAGGAAACACTCAGGTGCACATGCTCTGCTGTGAGATGGAAAAATTAATATTCATGGACAAGCCACGAATGCAAAGTAGCAGATTTCGGCTGGCTGGGGGTCAGAGGTCACACTGTAACGTCAGTTCACCTCTACATTCAATGTACGTGGTCCTGGCAGTTCAGAGGAGACAGCACAGAGTGCTTTCCTCAAACACCCCACTTCACATAAGGCTGTCTCTGGTTGAATGACATAAACATTAACAAACATTTCCATATCTTGGAAGTATCAAACATTTCAACACATTCCAGCCCACATTTTTGCAGCGGATCATTTATCATGTGACATTAGTCCATTGGTTAACAAATCAGCATGATTCTCCTCACTTGTCACATATGTAACACTAATCAACTCACTGTCTACCAGCTCACATATAAAATTGGATCTTATGGCAATGTGCTTAGAGAGACCACAATGCTTTGTGCTGCCACTTGTAATGTGGACTTTGTTGCCACATGCAATGTGGACAATAGGCCTAATACAGACAATGGCAGCGATTGCAGGCTGAAGCCCTATGTGGTGTGCGCACACATAGTGGCTGCACTGCGTGTGTGCACACAGTGAGATGTGGAAGCACCTAACTAGTGCGATCTCCTCTGCCTGATTGACAGACCGAGGCGGTCGTGGGGCGGGTGGGGGCGTGATGGCGGCGTTTGAAAGGCGTTTGGTGGCACAATCTGGACAACGCAGGTGTGTGCGGACTGTTGCTGGGGCGGGTCGCGGTGGCTGCGACCAAAAACATGGCGAGTAGCCGTCTGCCTCCGCAGCTAGGATGTGTAGGCAGGGAGCTACTCGCCAGGTGCGAAAGAATCGCCGCTGTGCGATGCTTTCGCACCTCTGTGGGAAGGGGGTAGGGCCTGGCATGCGGGGCAGACTAGCTCTGTGCTGGGCGTCACTCCGCATGTCAGAGATTTTGATCATAGATGTGCGTTTTTTTCGCACATCTATAGTCAGCTCTGAATTAGGCCCAATGGGGTATATTTACTAAGGTCCCGATTTTGACCGAGATGGTGTTTTTTCTTCAAAGTGTCATCTCGGGAATTTACTAAACTCAAATCACGGCAGTGATGAGGGCATTCGTATTTTTTTGGAAGTCCAAGGGAAAAATTACGATTGAATACACCTTCGGTCAAACGCGGCTGTTTAGGTATGGTTCTCGGTCATTTACTAACCATTCGTATTTGTAATCTGTACCGTGAAAATGCATTTGCGGCCGTAAAAAAATACAAATCGTAAAAAAGTCCTAAAAAAAAGTAGACCTGCTTTTGATAAGCGTGTTTACATGTGTATTCAATTATCCATTAGTCACACCTGAATTTTTGGCCCTTTAAAAGGGTCCCAAGCACATTTTGACCAGCTCTCACTCTGAAATGGCTGCTGCCGTGGGTAGTACAGATTTATTGTTTGCTGGGGGATACCTGAGACTGCTCCATGAGGCGACAATAAATTAGGGCCAGGTAAGTCAACATGGTCAGCAGGTTGTCCAGGTGCCGCGGAGGCTGCGCAGGCCTCGTTTTTTTAGGGGTCGTTTAAACTTAAACGCATTGTCCGATGATAGGGTCATACAGATGTTTCGGCTAAATAGAAGCAACATTTTCCGTCTGTATGACCTTGTCAAACTGGACCTAGACCCTGAGACAGCACGCTCTCGCCCTGTCTCAGGCCTGCACAAACTCCTGGCTGTGTTGCACTTTATAGCTACTGGGAGCTTCCAGGCTGTGACAGGCGATGTAATTGGTATCTCCCAGCCCACCTTTTCAAAATATTTAAATCAGGTGAGTTGAAACATACATACACGTCTATGTCTATTGGGCCCTACTCATTTGACGATGCGCCGCCGAGGTGCCCGACGGACGAAACGGCCGACGAGCGACCCGGCGGCGGGGGGGCAGTGACGGGGGGAGTGAAGTTTTTCTTCACTCCCCCCGTCACGCGGCTGCATTGAAGTGCAGGCAAATATGGACGAGATCGTCCATATTGGCCTGCATGCACAGCCGACGGGAGACCAGCGATGAACGAGCGCGGGGCCGCGCATCGTTCATCGCTGGAGTCTCCACACTGAAAGATATGAACGAGATCGTTCATATCTTTCAGAAAATCGGCCAGTGTGTAGGGCCTATAAGTGTTGCTTCTGTTATGTATTATAACACAGTATTGTATTGATTACAGATCATGACACTCGCCTTATATTTTGTAATGTCCACTCAGGTTTTGGATGTGTTGGAACCCCATATAGATGCCTCTATCTGCTTCCCTACCCAGGAGTCGCAGTGGCATGCAGTCAGGGTAGCTTTCTATGAGCTTGCTGGCATGCCCAATGTGCTGGGTGCCATAGATTGCACACACGTTGAGCTGAGACCACCTAGGGGCAGGCAATATGTTTTCACAAACAGACATTTTTGCCAATCCACTAATGTGCCGGTGGTTTGTGATGCAAATCTCAAAATTATTAGTGTGGTTGCAGGTTACCCTGGCGGCTGCCATGACTCCTTCATCCTCAGTCAGTCACCACTGTTCGATAAGTTTGAGGACGGACAAATGCCTGATGGCTGGCTGCTGGGTATGTTCCAAGTGTGTTGTGTGTATGTGTGGTAACTTCAAACTCCTGATTTTTGTATGTGTTTTACCATAATCCACGTGTCCTAATGTTGGCTATATCTGTATTTCAGGTGATGGTGGTTATGGCTGCTACTCTTGGCTCCTTACTCCATTGTCCCAACCTGATTCTCCTGCTGAACACAATTTTAATAATGCACATAAGTCTACGCGGAATGTGATAGAAAGATGTTTTGGGCTGCTGAAATCTAGGTTTCGGTGTCTTGATAAGTCTGCTGGGCTTTTGTTGTATAGTCCCTCAAAGGTGACTAGGATTGTGTTCTGCTGCTGTTTTCTTCATAATCTGTGTTTGAGTCAACATCTGCCACATGTTGGTGATGAAGAAAACAGCCAGCAAGTAGGTGAGTTAGAAACATCTGGTGACAGTGTGAGTACAGATGTAGGGAGGCAGGTAAGGCAAGAAGTGATTCGGCGTTATTTTAACGGTAAGTATTATTGAGTTATAAATAACCTTGCCTAACCATTTTTAAAAATGTATTGTAGGTGTGAATGTTGTTTGTGTAGCGTTAGTGTTTGTTAATTATACTGTTCTTTACAGTTATACTGTTATTTGAATAACTTACACTGTCACTCATTAGCACATTAAACCATACACATATTGCGTGTTAAATAATGTTTTGCTTGGACACAGGCATTTTTGGTGTAACAATTCCAAAAAAATTATTTTGTAACAACCATTTCATGCATCCTTCAATTATTATTTTTTTGTGTGCTGGGTGCAGAGGATTGGCCTGGTTCGTTGGTCCGTGTTCTGCTGGAGCGTCTAACAGGGGAGGTAACTGGGGTCTGGCTTGGTGTTGTAGTTCCGGAGCTTGAGCTGATTTGTTGGGATGCCAACACATTAATGCTTTGGCTGAGGTTGTGTATGCTTGCAGTCAGTTGGGTATTTGTGGCAGTGTTGGTGGCAATAATTCTGTAGAGGTTTTCGTTCACCAGTTGGTTGTGTTGTATTATTTGTATGAGGGCTTGTTGCTGCCGCTGTTGTTCATCCATGATTCTGACTAAATTGGCTTGCATTTGACTGTTGTCTGCCCTCATCTGCTCCATTGAATTGGCAATTCTGCCAACCTGAACTATCAGTCTGCCTGAGTTCCGACTGAGGCGAGGAAGATGATGGGGCAGAATGGCAAGGTATTGGGTGTGGGTGTTCAGGCAGGCATAGTGTTGTGCCTGTTGTGTGGCCCAACTGCTCCAAAACTCAGGGGCCATTTGTTGCTGGGGTGTTGTTGGCCTCAATTGGGGGCTATGGGATGTTTGGGGTGATTGTGTTATGTCCTGCTGCGTGGTTGGCTGGGTAGGATCGATGGGCTGCAGGTTTAGTGTGTAGGTAGGCTGCTGGTCACTTTCCTGCTGTGCGTCCTCGTCCATGATGGGTGGTTCTGTATGGGGTTGATAACAGCCACTATTTAGTTTGGATAATATTTATTTGCTTGACGTAAACATGCCTTACTTAATAATATTCATGTTGAAAATGAAACAGAGATTGTGGGCTAAAATTACCTAGGAATCTTACCTTTTTTTACACATATGTGGCTTCTAACTTTCCATACTCAATTGAAAAATGAATTAGGGTATTGTCGGACTCTGTGCCATAATGAATGTGCAAACACGAAGAACTGTCGCCATTTTAAATTAATGCATTTACAGATTATGTATGACCCTTCCTTTTGTTAAACACACACAATACATTAAATGTGTTTTGGAACACACTCACAAATTGATCAAGGCAGTCAGTGTTGTGTGGGCAAATTACACCAAAGAAATAAAGCACACATTTCTCTGAAAAAAAACATGTAAATGTCTTAAGGTGGCCTATGTTTAGAAATGTTGATGTTGTCCATGGCAAACAATTGGATTCTAGATTTAAATTTTGTTGCTGTTTATTGTTTAGTTTTTAGGAATATTACATGGTTGCTATGGGCAACATCGCATCTGAAAATGTTACTGCAAAAATGACCAAAAAACCATGTGCTTGTTGTTTGTGATTATTGCCTGTAATAAGAATTAACCCAAATTTTATATTTTTGCCAGTACACAAACAGTGGTGCAGATGAATTAACCAGGAGAAGACCTAAGGATTTGTTAAACCAGTGATATGTGCAAGGTGATAAAGGCACAAGCCAAACAGGGACGTTCAGGTTTTTTACAGTTAGGATCTGTTTTGCTTCTGCCTTGATCACCTTGCACATATCAGTGGTTTATCAATTCATTATGCCTTATCCAGGTTAATTCATAGACCACACTGTTTTAAATTTTTGTTACAATTAACTTATATGTTTACTCACCAGACAGCTGAGGCGATTGTGGATCCTCGCTTTGTGGACTCGCCAAAATTGCTTGTGGTGGCAGGGACAACACTGCGGAGATGCGCCGTTGGGGTGGTGATGATGGAGCAGCAGATTCAGCCTCAAGACGATGTCTCTTGGTTGGCCTCCTAGGCACAGTCACCGAGCCCTGTGATGGGCGCCTTAGTGGAGGGGGGTTTGCAGAAGAAGAACCTATGTGATAAGAGAAACATTAATATTTTGTGCTTCTATGTGTTTGCTGAATATGTGATTACAGTGAATTCTTACCTGCATTCCCACCATCTGCATCACTTGGCAGTGTTGGCTGTGGCCTGGCTGTGCTGCTTCTCTGGCGTACTGTAAAAATAAGAAGAATTACCTTATGGACATACTTTTATTTAACAATGTTTTCTGAAAATCCTTCTTGTGATGTAAACATCTGGAACCTGATAAGTAAACTAAACGATGCTTAAGCTTTTCTGGCTGACTTCATTGGGTGTGTACACTTTAAATAAGAATAAAATTCTCTAATTAATCCATACACAAAGCCAAAAAATGCACAATATTCTAATGAATAAAAATCAAATCACATAGCTTGACACAACCACAATATTGCACGCTAAGGTACCAATTTCCATTCTACAAATACAACACTAGGATCAAATATCTGCTCAAAAATGTATCTAATATTTCACAAAAACCCCAAAAAACAAAACAAAACCACAAAGGACAACCCACAACAACACACAATAAACTAAAATCCAAATAAATCTATTTGTTTTCTAAATATACTAACAACATATTCAACACACTTCTTTTAAATACACCTAGAAAGATTTAGATTTAGTACGGATATAAAATGGAAGGAAAAGGGCAAGGCAACCAGATTACAAAACCAAAAAAAAAAAATTAATATTAACACTACATCAGTCATGGACAACCTGGGGCTCTCAAGATGTAGTAAAACTACACATACCAGCATGCACTGCAACAGATGTAGCATTCACTAATAACAAAACTGAGGCAATGCATGATGGTACTTGTAGTTTGCAAACACCTGTAGAGCCACAGGTTGTCCAGGCCTGCACGACATCACCAACACATTGTAACAATTAACAAACTGACAATCACAATTAGCTTGATTAAATTACAAACAACAAAGGACAACACACAGATGTTTACACTTTTATAAAAAAAAAAAAACTCACCATCCTGCCTTGGCCGGTCAGAATCCCGGACATGAGTCGCACCAACCACTTCTGGCGGAATAAGTGAACGCACAGGCTCCTCCCAATCGCGGTAAGATGCACGGAAGGGGTGTCCACCCCGGTTTGGCGGGCTGATTTGGCCTCCTTGGCCATCTTTGCCTTGACACAGCGCTTTGTCATAAAAGCGCTTGCGACACGTGTCCTCGGTCCGCCTCACCACACCCTCACTATTCACAGCCGCAATGACCTTCCCCCACAGAACAGACTTCCTACGTGTGGACACCTTGGCAGCATCATGGCCAAACAACTGCCGATGATGCCTCATCAGCTCCCGCACCAAAGCCACAACACCATCACTATCACTGGAGGCCGCAGCAGCAGCCACCCCCTCCTCCTCACTAACCTCCTCCACCTCACTCACCTCCTCCACCTCACTCACCTCTGACTGGGACATAATCAAGACAAACTACAAATAACACTGAAAAAGAAAAACACAAAACACCCTCCTCCACTACCACTACACACCCAACACACACACACACACACACACACACACACACACACACACACACACACAATGACAATAGACTTGGAAAAAAAAACAACGACAAAAAAGAAGACAAACTTTAAAATAACTACACAACAAGTATGACAAGACTACTTACACACACACAGTACAGCACTCAACAATCGCAAAAAAAACCAACAAATCCACCAAATTCTCCACAAAACTCACCAACTCCTAACACACCTTCCTCTCACCTCTCCACTAGCTAAACCCACGAGGTGCGGACGGTTTGGGGCGTTTTTATAGTAATGTGCACAGACACTCCTCCATCATCAAATCGGCCGCATTATACCTTACAAAACCACGAAGGACATCGACATCGTAAAACACGAAAAATACAAATACGACAGCTTAGTAAATGAGGCGTAACAAATTCAAAAAGTTGCACAAATATACTTTCGATGACATTCGTGATGATTCTCACTCCAAATCGGTACTAATACGAATCTTAGTAAATATACCCCAATGTCTTTTGGATTAAGAAAACCAAGATCACTCAAAGTCTCCTTCAGCCATATCGACTCTTTGTTTCTGTGATAGCCATATACTCAGCTGGGATTGGGTGAAATCCGGAATGGTCTGGACTCCGGAACGCCAGACTGGACCAGCTCCCTGCTGCAACCTGTGCCACTGTGGAAGTCTCTGTGCATGTCCCCGTATATGACACATAACAAGTGGTGCAGGAAAATGTATAGCCCTATTCTGACTCACAACTGCTACACTGGGGCAGAGAGAATGGGAGCAACATGGCTGGAACTAGAGATGTGCAGCGGGCATTTTGTGTGTTTTGGTTTTGGATTCGGACGCATTTTAGCAAAACCACCCTTTCGGATTTTTGTCGGATTCGGATGCGTTTTGGATCCAGTGTTTTTACAAAAAAACCCTCAAAAACAGCTTAAATCATAGAATTTGGGGGTAATTTTGATCCTATAGTATTATTAACCTCAATAACCATAATTTCCACTCATTTCCAGTCTATTCTGAACACCTCACAATATTATTTTTAGTCCTAAAATTTGCATCGAGGTTGCTGGATGACTAAGCTAAGCAACCCAAGTGCACGGCACAAACACCTGGCCCATCTAGGAGTGGCACTGCAGTGTCAGACAGGATGGAACTTAAAAAAATAGTCCCCAAACAGCTCATGATGCAAAGATAAATAAAAAAAAGAGGTGCAAAATGGAATTGTCCTTGGTTCCTCCCACCCACCCTTATGTTGTACAAACAGGACATGCACACTTTAACAAACCCATCATTTCAGCGACAGGGTCTGGCTGAAATGACTGGTTGGTTTGGGCCCCCATCAAAAAAGAAGCAATCAATCTCTCCTTGCACAAACTGGCTCTACAGAGGCAAGATGTCCACCTCATCCTCATCCCCCGATTCCTCACCCTTTTCACTGTGTACATCCTCCTCCTCACAGAGTATTAATTCGTCCCCACTGGAATCCACCATCACAGGTCCCTGTGTACTTTCTGGAGGCAATTGCTGGTAAATTGTCTCCATGGAGGAATTTATTATAATTCATTTTGATGAACATCATCTCCACATTTTCTGGAAGTAACCTCGTACGCCGATTGCTGACAAGGTGAGCGGCTGCACTAAACACTCTTTCGGAATACACACTGGAGGGGGGGCAACTTAGGTAAAATAAAGCCAGTTTGTGCAAGGGCCTCCAAATTGCCTCTTTTTCCTGCCAGTATACGTATGGACTGTCTGGCATGCCTACAGTGATGCTGTCACTCATATAATCCTCCACCATTCTTTCAATTGTGACAGAATCATATGCAGTGACAGTAGATGACATGTCAGTAATTATTGGCAGGTCCTTCAGTCCGGACCAGATGTCAGCACTTGCTCCTGACTGCCCTGCATTATCGCCAGCGGGTGGTTTTGGAAATTTTAACCTTTACCTGGCAGCTCCACTGGCGGTAGAAAATGAAGGCGGAGCTGTTGGCGGGTCACGTTCCGCTTGACTTGGCAATGGTCTCACCAGCAGGTCTTTGAACATCTGCACACTTGTGTCTGCCGCAAAGAGAGATACAACATAGGCTTTAAACCTAGGATCGAGCACGGTGGCCAAAATGTAGTGCTCTGATTTCAACAGATTGACCACCCGCGAATCCTGGTTAAGCGAATGAAGGGCTCCATCCACAAGTCCCACATGCCTAGCGGAATCACTCCGTTTTAGCTCCTCCTTCAATCTCTCCAGCTGCTTCTGCAAAAGCCTGACGAGGGGAATGACCTGACTTAGGCTGGCGGTGTCTGAACTGACTTCACGTGTGGCAAGTTCAAAGGGTTGGAGAACCTTGCACAACATGGAAATCATTCTCCACTGCGCTTGAGTAAGGTGCATTTCCCCTCCTTTGCCTATATCGTAGACAGATGTATAGGCTTGAATGGCCTTTGCTGCTCCTCCATCCTCTGAAGCATACAGAGGGTTGAATTCCACCTCGTTACCACCTCTTGCTTCAGCTGATGGCAGGGCATGTTCATGAGTGTTTGCTGGCGCTCCAGTCTTCGGCACGCGGTGGCTGAATACCGAAAGTGGCCCGCAATTTTTCTGGCCACTGACAGCATCTTCTGCACGCCCCTATCGTTTTTCAGAAAATTATGCACCACCAAATTAATTGTATGTACAAAACATGGGACGTGCTGGAATTTGCCCACATGTAATGCACGCACAATATTGGTGGCGTCCGATATCACAAATCCCCAGGAGAGTCCAATTGGGGTAAGCCAATCTGCGATGATGTTCCTCAGTTTCCGTAAGAGGTTGTCAGCTGTGTGCCTCTTATGGAAAGCGGTGATACAAAGTGTAGCCTGCCTAGGAACGAGTTGGCGTTTGCGAGATGCTGCTACTGGTGCCGCCGCTGTTGTTGCTGCGGGAGGCAATACATCTACCCAGTGAGCTGTCACAGTCATATAGTCCTTAGTCTACCCTGCTCCACATGTCCGTGGTTAAGTGGACAGTGGGTACAACTGCATTTTTTAGGACACTGAGGAAAATTTTTCTGACATCTGTGTATATTCTCGGTATCGCCTGCCTAGAGAAGTGGAACCTATATGAGATCTGGTACCGGGGACACACTACCTCAAGCAATTCTCTAAGTCCCTGTGAACTAACGGTGGATACCGGACGCACATCTAACACCAACATAGTTGTCAAGGCCTGAGTTATCCGCTTTGCAACAGGATGACTGCTGTGATATTTCATCTTCCTCACAAAGGACTGTTGGACAGTCAATTACTTACAAGTGGTCTTCCGACTTACCCTCTGGGATGACAATCGACTCCCAGCAGCAACAACAGCAGCGCCAGCAGCAACAGCAGCAGTAGGCGTTACACTCACGGATCCATCGGAGGAATCCCAGTTAGGCGAGGACTCGTCAGACTGGCCACTGACATGGCCTGCAGGACTATTCGCGTTCCTGTCTAATGAGGAAATTGACATTGAGGGAGTTGGTGGTGTGGTTTGCAGGAGCTTGGTTACAAGAGGAAGAAGGGATTTAGTTGTCAGTGGACTGCTTCCACTATCACCCAAAGTTTTTGAACTTGTCAATGACTTCTGATGAATGCGCTCCAGGTGACTTATAAGGAAGGATGTTCCTAGGTGGTTAACATCCTTACCCCTACTTCTTACAGCTTGACAAAGGCAACACACGGCTTGACACCTGTTGTCCGCATTTCTGTTGAAATAATTCCACACCGAAGAGGTGATTGTTTTTGGTATTTTGCCCAGGCATGTCAAATGCCTTATTCATCCCACGGACAACAGATGTCTCCCGGGTGCCTGACTTAAACAAACCACCTCACCATCAGAATCCTCCTCGTCAATTTCCTCCTCAGCGCCAGCAACACCCATATCCTCATCCTGGTGTACTTCAACAGTGACATCTTCAATTTGAATATCAGGAACTGGACTGTGGGTTCTCCTTCCAGCACTTGCAGGGGGCGTGCAAATGGTGGAAGGAGCCACCTCTTGCCGTCCAGTGTTGGGATGGTCAGGCATCGCACCCGCCGACACATTTGGACTCTCCTTGGGGATTTGTGATTTAGAACGCATAATTCTTTGCTGTGCTTTTGCCAGCTTAACTCTCTTAATTTTCTAGCGGGAGGATGAGTGCTTCCTGTCACAACTGAGGGCTGGTGCTGACCAGGGGAAGCCTCAATTGTAGGGGCTGAGGTATATGTGTACCTGGGAGGCAGTACAGGGTTCTTGGACAAGCAGGGAACCTTTAGAACAAATTCCCGAAGGCGTGACCAAGACAACGAAGGAAAGTTCAAAGGTTTTATTAAACACTGTTCAGAGGAATACTGGGACTTGGTACAGGTAATAGGAATCACAGTTCAGAGAAATACTTGGGATTGATGACGGAACACCGATGGTGACTTGGAATCGATGGCGGAACACCGATGGAGACTTGGGATCGATGGCGGAACACCGATGGAGACTTGGGATCGATGGCGGAACACCGATGGAGACTTGGGATCGATGGCGGAACACCGATGGAGACTTGGGATCGATGGCGGAACACCGATGGAGACTTGGGATCGATGGCGGAACACCGATGGAGACTTGGGATCGATGGCGGAACACCGATGGTTACTGGGGATCGATGGCAGAACACCGATGGTTACTGGCAGGGCAGAGCACCGCTGGAAGCTAGAAGCTGGAAGCCGGTCTCAGGTAACTGCCAGTCACAGGGAGCAATGTAGACACTGCAGAGTCAGGCTGTACTGCAGAGAAAGTCCATGGAAGAACTGCACACTGGAATCACTGTAGACAATTGAAGCACTGACAACTCTTTCCAGCCCAGGAACAAGATATTTATACCAGCTGGGAAACAGGGATTGGCTGGCTGATTAAGCAGAGTCCAGAGTGCAGCTGCTGGGTAATCAGGCCGAGAGCAGAGTACAGCTGATAGGCTGAAAAGTAACATGTGATGAAAACAAACATGGCTGCGCCCATGTTTGAACTTGGAGGGAAAGACTGTTTGTAACTTGCATGTGAAACTTAACCCTGATGCTGCCAGAATCACAGTAAAGAGATTAGAAACAATGAGATGCAGCGTGCTGCACACAGACAGTGCAGATGGAATCCAGGCTTGGAACACTGGGACAGTCTCAGGAGACATTTGGAAGGTAAATACTGATAAGGAATTACCTGGATCGTGACACTTCCATTGTCATGTGAAGCTGAACCACTAGTCATGAGGAACATAGGAGAGGGCCTTAGCCGTTCCTTGCCACTACGTGTCATAAATGGCATATTGGCAAGTTTACGCTTCTCCTCAGACAATTTTAATTTAGATTTTTGGGTCATTTTACTGAACTTTTGCTTTTTGGATTTTACATGCTCTCTACTATCACATTGGGCATCGGCTTTGGCAGACGACGTTGATGGCATTTCATCGTCTCTGCCATGACTACTGGCAGCAGCTTCAGCTCTAGGTGGAAGTGGATTTTGATCTTTCCCTATTTTACCCTCCAAATTTTTGTTCTCCATTTTTTAATGTGTGGAATTATATGCCAGTAATATATCTGGATTTAGACGGCAGTAATGTCTGGAATTAGATACCACTAAATAGATACCACTGTGACTGGAATGATGATGACTTATGCACAGTGACAGGACCCTACCACAGCACCCTGCAGCAGCAAGATGCAGCACAAGACACTGGACTAGTATATTAGTAATGTACTGTAGGGCCGGTTCTGGGGCTCTGTGCGCCCCAGGCGGAAATAGGGGGCGTGGATTCGTACAGGGGACGTGGTCATTTACGCCCCCTGTACAGACTACTGCAGCGCTCTGAACTGTGCGGTGCGCGATGACGTCATCGCGCACCGCACAGCAAAGGTCCTCTCCACGAAGGGAGACTAGACGCGTAGAGTCTAGTTCCCTTCGTGGAGAGGACCTTTGCTGTGCGGTGCACGATGACGTCATCGTACACAGCACAGTAAAGGACCTCTCCACGAAGGGAAACTAGACTACGCGTCTAGTTTCCCTTCACAGCGGCCAGCGGCAGCGAGGGGCAGCGGGGGGCACAGCAGCAGCGGATCTTGCCCTGATACGGCGCCCTCCGGATGGCGCCCTGCACCCTCCGGGAGGCGGCGCCCCTGGCAAAAGTCCTGCTTGCCCGTGGCAAGATCCGCTACTGTGAGCACCACAATGCAGCACAAAACAATGAGCAGTGGTACTAAGCACTGATGAGGATACTACTGAGAAGAACTGACACTGAGCAGCAAGATGCAGCACAAGACACTGGACTAGTATATTAGTAATGTACTGTAGTATTACTGAGCACCACAATGCAGCACAAGATAATGAGCAGTGATACTGAGCACTGATGATACTACTGAGAAGAACTGACACTGAGCAGCAAGATGCAGCACAAGACACTGGACTAGTATATTAGTAATGTACTGTAGTATTACTGAGCACCACAATGCAGCACAAGACAATGAGCAGTGATACTGAGCACTGATGATGATACTACTGAGAACTGACACTGAGCAGCAAGATGCAGCACAAGAGAGACACTGTACTTGTATTGCTGAGCAGCAATAAGCACTGATACTGAGCACTGATATTGAGATTTGCCACTGAGAGAACGTAGCCACGTCCTCTCTGCTCTCTCTACAATGCATGAGTGAAAATGGCGGCGATGCGTGGCTCTTTATATGGAATCCTAATCTCGCGAGAATCCGACAGCGGGATGATGACGTTTTGCCTCGTTCGGGTTTTCAGAGTCAGGCGGGAAGAACCTAGCCTGCCTCGGACCCGTGTAAAACACGTGGAGTTCGGTTCTCAGGGAACCGAACCCGCTCATCTCTAGCTGGAACGGTCCAGAATCTAGAACAATGGACTAGACCGACTCCCTACAGTGACTTTTTGCCATGGTGGAGCTCTCTGTGCCCATCCTTGTGTATGTGACAGCTGTCCCACAGCAAACGGTGCAGGGAGACATGCACAGAGAGCTCCAGAGCACTGTCCACAGCACTGTCTTTGAAAACTGTAGTTTTAGGCTAGGGCCACACATAACGGCCAAGGGGTCCCACCAAACGGGACCCGCTTGGCTGGGAGGGGGGATTTGTGTGCACATGTATCCTATTCTGCGGGATCCCGCAGAAGAGGATCCGGCCAGTGACACACGGGATTTCAATGGAACACAGTGCGGCTGTGCCGCACTGTGTGAACACATACATTGAAATGTATGTGTTCTCATTGAAATCCCGCCATTCAGTTATCCGTCCTGACCACAGCATGCTGCGGTTGGATCTGGCGGTGGCGGGACTGCCGCACATGTGTGGGCGCCTGCATAGTGTGTGGGCGCCCATGTGCAGTCTCCTTGCGGCCAAGCAGGTCCCACTGAACGGGACCCCTTATGCCGCTATGTGTGGCCCCAACCTTAAGGGGCTTGTATCCCGTAAGTATCCAAGTATACATTTTACAGCAGTTCAATGCTCCTCCTGGATTAATTGCAAATTGCTGTCATGACTGACTGCATGTGTGATGTCTGGACGTGTGCCTTAAAGTTCCAATGGCACCTTGATAAGAAGCTCCTTTATCTCTGCCTCTGTTTTTGGACACACAGCTTTTTTTTTTTTTTTGGTACTTTTGTCAAGTGTGCTGACTGGTTTAGTTTCCTCCATTCCAAATTTGATTAGCACTGCCTTAATGTACCCTTATTGGTCTATGGTAACAGTTCTGACATTCTGACAGTGTCCTGGCCCAATGTCTTTTAGCCTGAATTTGTCACTTAGAAACAGCTTTATCTGGCTTTCTTGGCCTGCAAATAATAGATCATGGGCCTAATTTAGACCTGACCGCAGCAGCAAATTTTTTCTTTAATGGGCAAAACCATGTGCACTGCAGGTGGGGCAGATACAACACACGCAGAGAGAGTCATATTTGGGTTGGGAGTGTTCAAACTGAAATCTAAATTGCAGTCTAAAAATAAAGCAGCCAGTATTTATTCTGCACAGAAACAAAATAACCCACCCAAATCTAAATCTCTCTGCACGTGTTATATATCCCCCCCCCCCCCCCCTTCCCTGCAGTGCCTATGGTTTTGTCCATTAAAGAAATATTTAGGTCTGAATTAGGCCCCATCTATGTACACCACTATGATGAACAAGCTTTAGATTTCCATTTGTAGAATACACAGTGTCAAGTTCTAATAGTACACTGTCAAGTTTGATGTACCAGCAGTGGCAACTTTAATAGACATAATTATTTCCTTCTGGTAATGTATGAACAGTAAAGTATTACATAGACTCTATGTATATTTCTTCTACTAGCTTGCCATTCAAAGTCCAGTTGATACAGCAACAAATCGTACACAGTAGATTTCACAATGACCATACACATTGCACTGTGGGGGTCATTCCGAGTTTTTCGCTCGTTGACGATTTTCGCAACGGAGCGATTAAGGCGAAAATGCGCATGCGCATGGTACGCAGTGCGCATGCGCTAAGTATTATTGCTCAAAACTTAGTAGATTTACTCACGTCCGAACTAAGAATTTTTATCGTTGAAGTGATCGGAGTGTAATTGACAGGAAGTGGGTGTTTCTGGGCGGAAACTGGCCGTTTTCTGGGAGTGTGCGGAAAAACGCAGGTGTGCCAGGATAAAACGCGGGAGTGTCTGGAGAAATGGGGGAGTGGCTGGCCGAATGCAGGGCGTGTTTGTGACGTCAAACCAGGAACGAAACGGCCTGAGCTGATCGCAATCTGTGAGTAGGTCTGGAGCTACTCAGAAACTGCTAAGAATTTTCTATTCGCAATTCTGCTAATCTTTCGTTCGCTATTCTGCTAAACTCAGATACACTCCCAGAGGGCGGCGGCCTAGCGTGTGCAATACTGCTAAAATCTGCTAGCGAGCGAACAACTCGGAATGACCCCCTGTACCTTGTAACAGGCGAGAACATTTCCCCACAATTAGTGCCAGATTTCTGGATGTTTTAGGGTCACTTTGCCTGTCGTCAATGGTCCACATATCATCGTTATTTAGAGCTGTAAGCTCCTTGGCTATTGCTCTTTCCAGTTGCTGCTTGACTTTGCTTCTTGTGTAAGTTTGAGCTTCAGACAAAGTTAGCAAATTCATTATAGTATCTTTTAGGTGGTTTGCCTTTGTTGCTCCTCATACAACTCCTATCCTATGGTTGATCATTTGTATTTGCGGTCTTGGTCTGACACATTTCCAGCTGTGAGAAAATCTAGCATCTCAAGTTTTGGTGGTGTTGCAATTTCCAGCTTGTCTTTAGTTGAAGCTGTCTCATGAAACACTATGTCTCTTGACTTTGCAAGGTTTTGACTGTCAGGGCGGGATGTATTAACATACATCGCCGCACCTCGCCGGTTACCGCAGCGATGTTGATCGCGTATGTACTAACATATGCGATCAACATCGCGATGCGGTGACGGAGGCCCCCCGCGATACCTGTTAGGTGGTCTGCGGGGGGTCTCCGTCACCTCCATGGGGTCCCCACATTGCCTTGATGCCGGGTAGCAGCAGCAGGCTGCCCCCGGCGCCTCCTCCTCCCCCCTGCAGCCGGAAGGACGTCCGGCTGCGTTGCTAGGGGGAGGAGGAGATTACCTTCCGGGTCAGGTAAGCTGGGGGGGAAAGTAAGCTGGGGGGGAAGGGGGTCGGCGTCTGCGGCGGTGTCGACGGGTTGCGGCGGTCGGCGAAAAGAAGCCCATAGGCTTCTATAGGGTATCGCCATCCAGAGATGGCGATACCCTGGACGCCGAAAACGCGGCGGTAGGGTGTTAGTAAATATGAAAATGCGGTAAAACCCCCGTTTTCGGGGGTTTTACCGCATTTTTGCTTTAGTACATCCCGCCCTCAGTGTCTAACAATCTGTATCCTTTGCTCTCTTACAATATCCAAGCATGATACAGGAGATGGACTTGGGATCAAAACTTGTGCCTCTTCTCTTTACGTATATGGACATATGCTTTACTCTCAAAGATCTGGAGTTGTCTGACACTTGGCTGACACCGTAGGTCAGGGATGGGGAACCTTCGGCCCTCCAGCTGTTGTTGAACTACACATCCCAGCATGCCCTGCAACAGTTTTAGCATGGCCAAATAGCAAAACTGTAGCAAGGGATGTTGGTATATGTAGTTCAACAACAGCTGGAGGGCCAAAGGTTCCCCATCCCTGCCGTAGGTGCTCGCTACAAAATCCGTGCACTCTCAACAATTGTTCTGTTTGCCATTTCACTTTGGGTTATCCAGGTTTATTAGCAAACTAAAAAAGCTAGCAATTGGGCAAAATCATGTTGCTTTGAAGATTGGTCAGATGTAACATGTGCAGAGAGATTTAGATTTGGGTGGGTTATATTGTTTCTGTGCATGGTAAATACTGGCTGCTTAATTTCTTCACTTCAACTTAGATTTCAGTTTGAACACACCCCACCCGGATCTAACTCTCTCTGCACATGTTACATCTGCCCCACCTGCAGTGCAAAATAGTTTTGCCCAATTACTAACTTTTTTGGTTTGCTAACAAACCTGAATAAGGCCCACTTGCATCATTCTGTTCAGTTGTTTGCTGGTGTTGGATGCCATACCTCATTAGAAAGATAGGTAGATTTCTGTTCTTACATTATCCACCATTGTCAGACCATAGCTCTTATTTTTAGGTCTGTTTGAGTTTCTACTAGACTCTTGTATTTTTCTGTGCACTTCAGTATTGTCTTTTGGGAAGTATACATGCATCATCCTTGTAGCATTATCTATAACATTATGAAGTAGCAGTTAGTGCTCAATGACTCCACCTCCATCAGTCCACACATGTCTATGTGCACTAGTTTCAATGGTGGTTTTGCTCTATATGGTGACTTTGGAAAAGGGCAACGTGTTGCTTACCTGTTACGCAATATTCACATTCTGGTCTTTCATTCTGGGTTGTTTACTGGCATCCCCATCACCATGCCGTCTAGAAGCTTCAAGTACATTGTCTTATCCTAGGTGACTCCGCTCCACGGACTGGCTGGAATCAAAGTCACCATTGAAGAACACCCCTTGGTGTCTAGGATGTACAGTTATTGGCACTCGGTTGCTGTTGCAATTACAGTCACTCTTTTTTAATGTACACTCCACACTATCCATCTGCGAACAACGCACAATTTAAAATATGTCCTTAAAATCATTTGATACATACACAATCAATTGCAAAAACACCTATGAGACAATCAGAATCAGCTACTGTAGTTAGTGCTGGCAACTGTCATTATCACAGGTGTACCCCTCTATTACCAAGAAATCTCCATCGGAAGACAGAGATTCTGGCCTTTGCACTCCCACAAAACGGAGGATACACCCTCGTTTTGTGAAACAAAGACCATCACTGCCCCCTCCCCGCTATGCAAGCGACAACGCAGGACTCATACTGCACATGTGCAGTTCAGATCCTGTGCATGCGAAATGTACCAAACATCGGTACATCACGTCTTTTACAGATTACTGACCGGGCCTGAATCAGGCCCAAAGGACCAATAGTGGCAGATGCAAGAAAACTGAATATTAACATCTGTCTTTTATATCTTTTTTTAGGTATACAGTGTGCATATGTATGAATCTTACACTATACAGACAGGTTTATGACAGCATCAAAACCTTTGTATATGAGTCAAATACTAAGTAGAGGCTAGGGTTCAATCCTATTAGATGCGAGTTTGCAAAAGTGAAGTCACATTGTTAAACTCTCATTCTTTGCACAAATGCATACACCAGAAAAATGCAAACACCATCTAGAAAACAGGATTTTGGTACTTATTGATAAATCCCTTTTTGTAATTCCACAGTGGACACTAGAGGCTGTAGATTGGGGTATAGACAGGTTGCTATCGGGAGCTGGCACTTTAAGAATTCTAGGCGTGTGCAGACTCCTCCCCCTCTATCACCCATCAGCCCTAGTTTAAGAAACTGAGCCGAGAGAAGACGGAAATGGAGAGGAAAATAGAGTAACGAAACACATATAACAGAAAAAACACAAGCAACTGAACTGGAACCACAACACAGGCAGGGAAGCAGTGCTGGGTGGCAGTCCAGTGTCTTCTGGCAATCAGAGAAAGGGATTTATTGGTAAGTGCCAAAATCCTGTTTTCTCTTTTTTCTACTAGGGGACACTGGAAGTATCAAACTTGTACAAATGGGCAAACGTATGGACCAAGTGGCCACATGGCAAACCTGCACCGTAGAGGCTCCACAACTCGCAGCCCAAGACGTACCAACGGAACATGTGTAATACCCCAACATAACAGTAGGAGGCTGTTTAGCATTGCTCAAGTAGGCTTGCTGGATTGCCAGTATGAACCACCTGGCTAAGGTCTGTTTGGAAGCTGGCCAACCACGCCATACGGCATCATACAGCACACACAAATCATCCAATTCTCGCATGGATGCCGTCTGGGTTGTCCACCACTGGGATAAACACAGCCGATAATATCACTTTGTGAACTTCGGCCCACCTCAGAATCCGAGCTCCCTCTCGCATAGCCATGTGACTGCATGTTCCTCCCTGTCAGTTGACGTAAGTGACAGATGTTGCGTTGTCCGACTGTACATGCACAGCCCTCGAGTGGAGTAATTGGGCGGCTTCCAGAGAGCATTGTAGATCGCCCTCAGTTCCAACACATTTATCGACAGCACCTTTTCCTGGTTTGATCAACGACCCTGGAATTGATAGTCTAGCACCACTGCGCCCCAACCTCTGAGGCTTACATCGGTGTCTTGTCGTCCAGAAGGAAATCTTTCTGTGCCCTTGCCTCCAAGATCAGTCCCAGATACTGGAGACTCTGGGTCGGGATTAGGTTGGATTTCTTGTAGTTGACTATCCAACCATGTTGTATTAGGATCCTGTATGTAAGTGAAGCATGTTGCCTGAGAAGATCCTCCGACGTCGCTTTGATTAGGAGCTCGTCCAGACAAGGGATTACTGTCACTCCCAAGAGCTAAAGGCAGATGGAATAAGCAGATGGATAGTGCTTGGAATTGGAAATGATTTTGCTGTACTGCAAACCTCAGAAATACTTGATGTGGTTTCCAAATCGGGATGTGGAGGTACGCATCTTTATGTCCAGAGATATCATAAACTCCGCCAGCAATAAACTCTAGACCTGCAATCAACAAATTGATCAATTCCATCTTGACTCAGTAATAGGTCAGCTATTGATTCAGAGACTTTAGGTTTAAGATGTGTCTTACCGAACCATCCAGCTTCGGAACTACAAACAGGTTGGAGTAGTAACCCTCCCCCCTTTGATGGTAATTAACACTGCTGAGTTCAACTGGGACTGAAGTGTCCCCTAAAGAGCCATCTGTTTGTCTTCCGTCGCTGGCAGACCGGTAGAGAAGAATTGAGTTAGTGGCGAAACTTTTAAATCTATCCCATAACCTCTGGACACCAGAGTGCGAACCCACACATTGGTTGATGTGTGGAACTTTCGGAGACAAGCCCCCACCATGGGAGATCCCAGTTGGGATGGGAGCCCATTATGCCACAGTCTTTTCAGTAGGCTTTGGCCCCTGGTCACGAGCAGTGGTTTGCTTACGACCATGGTCTCTGCCACTTCTAGCTTGGGCGGTGACACCTCTGGATCTGCCTCAACAAAGGATTGCGGGGCATGAAAGGAGCTGAATGAAGGACCTGTATAGGTCCGTTTGGTCTGCGGAGCTGCTGTTGGGTGAAAAGTGAACTTATCTCCTGTGGCCTGAGAGATCCACTTGTCCAGTTCGGACCCAAAGAGAATCTCCCCAGTAAACGGTATCACCTCAACCGCTCATTTGGACTCTGCATCTGCATGCCAGGAATGCAGCCAAAGTGCCTGCTGGACCGCATTAGCGGAGGCTTAGATTCTGGAACTCACCTGAGGCGTTTCCGAAGTAAACATCCGACTCCTTAATGTGTTCCATTAGGGTTATCAATTCTGCCCTTGGTACACCCAATGTTCTACAGCCTTGTTAACCCTGGAGCTGTTGTATATTTTACTAACCCAGGAGCCAAACAAAGCCAGTCTGAGCAACGTTCCTGCGGCCATATAAATGGATTTGAGCATAGTCTGTGACGGATCCTTTAGAGATGTGGCCTCTGGTACTGATAGTGCTGTCTGCTTTGACAGTCTGTAGACTGACGAATCCACTGGAGGTGGTGTTTCCCATTTTCCTGTAATAGACTCTGGGAAAGGGTAAAGAGAAGAAAACCGTTTTGGTATCTGAAAATGTTTATCTGGGTGTTTCCAGTCCTCTGACAGCTGTTCATCTAGTTTTTGTGAAAAGGGAAATGCTACTGAAGACCTTTGTCACTTACCAAACAAAGAAGTGTTTGGGGAGTCCGGTCCCACTGTATCAGTAAATGTTCAATATCTGATGGACTGATAGAATGAGTGCTTCTACCCCCTGAACACCTTCCTGTGAAGTGTCTTCAGTCTCCGCCATCTCGTCGAGTTCTCCTTCCTCTTCCTCTTCTCCCTCCTGGGCCAAGAGTTCCACATCCGACTCATCTGACTGAAGGATTGCTGGAATTGCCCTTTTCTTAGGCAGGCGTACAGGGGCTGTTAACGCCTGCCTGGCAGATGACACCATAAGCTTCACCAGTCCTTCCACCGTCTTGACTAGCCCTGCTGCCCAGGTTGGTTCTGTGGAAAAAAAAAGAGGAAAAATATTCCCGGGAAGGACTGCCTGATCTGGCTGATTCCCTATCTCTGCAGGAGGCAGCCAGTTCAGATGTAAGATCCGTCATAATCCCTGCAAACGCAGTAGCCCATTGGAGGGTGCTTGACTTACTGGAGATTCCAGCTTGGACAGCCCCTTCAGGTGCGCATGTGGGGGGTGATTCCAAGTTGTTCGCTCGCTAGCTGCTTTTAGCAGCATTGCACACGCTAAGCCGCCGCCCTCTGGGAGTGTATCTTAGCTTAGCAAAAGTGCGAACGAAAGATAAGCAGAATTACGAATAGAAATTTCTTAGCAGTTTCTGAGTAGCTCCAGACTTACTCAGCCATTGCGACCAGCTCAGTACTTTTCGTTCCTGGTTTGACGTCACAAACACACCCAGCGTTTGCCCAACCACTCCCCCATTTCTCCAGCCACTCCTGCGTTTTACAACTCGAACGCCTGCGTTTTTCCGCACACTCCCATAAAACGGTCAGTTTCCGCCCAGAAACACCCACTCCCTGTCAATCACACTCCGATCAGCACAGCGATGAAAAAGCTTAGTTATGCCGTGAGTAAAATACCTAACTTTTGTGTAACTAAGCGCATGCGCTCTGCGAACCTTGCGCATGCGCAGTAAGCGACTAATCACAGTATAGCGAAAATCGGCAACGAGCGAACAACTCGGAATGACCCCTGTGGTACATAAGGTAGAACCGCCTGTGAACACCTGAGATAATTTTTTACTGCACTTAGGGGGTCATTCTGAGTTGATCACTCGCTATCTACTTTTAGCAGCCGTGCAAACACATAGTCGCCGCCTACGGGGGAGTGTATTTTTGCTTTGCAAGTGTGCAAACGCGTGTGCAGCCGAGCGCTGCAAAAACATTTTGTGCAGTTTCAGAGTAGGTCTGGACTTACTCAGCCCTTGCGATCACTTCAGCAGTTCCAGTCCCAGAATTGACGTCAGACACCCGCCCTGCAAACGCTTGGATATGCCTGCATTTTTCCAAACACTCCCAGAAAACGGTCAGTTGACACCCATAAATGCCTTCTTCCTGTCAATCTTCTTGCGATCGGCTGTGCGAATGGATTCTTTGTTAAATCCATCGCCCAGCAACGATCCGCTGTGTACACGTACGACGCGCATGTGCATTGCGGTGCATACGCATGCGCAGTAGTAACCTGTTTGCTACGCTACGAAAAACGTCAGCGAGCGATCAATTCGGAATGACCCCCCTAGTGCAGACAAAGTGCTCTTGTAATGTCTTAGGACCTGCTCCCCTGCCCGTCATTGTAAACCTGATACAGATGGCAATAGAGACGGGAGAGAGAGAGAGAGAAAGAGATCAGGCAGGATAGTGGGAGAACTCACTTTTAGCCACAGGGGCTCTTTCCCTCAGGATTCCCTCACCACAATCAAAACCCCCCCTGGGGTCACAACCTCCAGAGGGAAAGTGTGTACAGGATCAGGCGGACTCTGCAGTGGTGTGAAATGGTGCCTGTTGCTCTCCTAACCTATGCAGACAAACAGTGGTAGCTGCTCAATCCTAGTTGTGAAAAGGCAAAGGAGACAGTGTTACTTTGCTGTGATGGACATCTAAATGCCCGTGTTGTAGCTGGTTCTGCCTCCCATCTTCTCCCGCTGCCTGGGATCTGCTCACCACCATTAACAGCATGGCCCAGGTCCTAAATGGCTCTGCAGTGCTGATTGTAATCTCGCACGCCGCCTCCGTGTCCCCCTGCAGCCAGTGTCTTCCCTCGCTGCAGTGTGAAGGAGCTGCGGCTTTTGGCAGCCCGCCCAGACCAGTTCCTATGGAGCAGTGGGAGATATAAAAGGGAGGAGTAGAGGGGGGATGCGCTGTGCAGGCAGCTTCCTATTCTCCCTCAGGAACCGCACTTGTTAGCCACAAAGGCTCTACTTACTAGTCCAGGAGACCTCAGATGCACTGTGAGTGGTAGGGACAATGGCAGGAGCTTTCAGCAGAAGCCTTGACAGTCCTTCCCTGACCAAGTCAGGTTGCTTGAGAACCCGGACCCTACTTTTCTATGAAGTGGCGAAGGGTCTCTATGAAGTGACGAAAAGACTAAGGGGTCTATTCATGTAGAAAACGAAAACAGAATTGCTACTTATCACTATACATCGCATCGCTTCGATGCGATGTATAGCTGTAATAAGTAGCAATTCATGTATACTCACCCTTCCGACGATGCGCAGCGGTGTCTGGGGCTCCTACGGTGAGGTCATCTCCAGCGGTCCATCCCTGCGATGTGCGGAGTCCAGCAGCGGGTCCCTTTGCGCATGAGCAGGGTATTGACCTCCCGGCAGGCCGCAGTGGTTGCTGGGAGGTCGGGGGCGGAGCCAGCGCGAGGTGCCAAGCAGAAAGCAGGGAAGCATTGAGCTTCCCTGCCGTCTCCGCACCACAGGTTCAGGTAACGCCGTCCTGAGATGCCGAACCTGAACTCCATGGAGAAGCGGAAAGAAGAGCTTTCCGCACCTTCATGAATCATACTCACCATACAAAGGTATGCTGATGCGATTCAGGCACAGAGCGGGGGTACCGCTGGAGAAGTCAGAGACTTCTCCACGGTAACCCGCTCTGTGAATTGCAGAGGGCAGAGAAAAGCCCTGTTTAACGCAAAATAGGGCTTTTCAATGCTACATGAATAGACCCCTAAACATCTAAAGCTGGCTGCAGCACAGCACTCTGTGACCAGCTCCCCTCGGCACATTCTTAAAAACTAGGGCTGATGGCGGATAGAGGGGGAGGAGTCTGCCCACTCTTAGAATTCTTAAAGTGACAGCTCCAGATAGCCACCCGTCTATACCCCAGTGCCTACAGACTCCAGTGTCCATTGGTGGATGAAAGAGAAAAGACAATTTGTGACACTCACCATGATTATCCATGACTTTTCTTTAATACACAACCTAGAGAAGTGCATGAAAAAAGTGGGAAAATCAACCTGAACCCTAATAAAATAGATATTGAGATAGCAGGACCATATAGTATGCTGATAGTGGCCATAATAAAAAGTACTGGATGTATTAAAAGGTGTCAAATGGGGGTCTGGGACTCCAGGTCGACAACAAAAAGGTCGACACACCTCAGGTCGACGCCATTTGGTCGACATGGACAAAGGTCGACATGGACAAAAGGTCGTCAGGAACAAGGTCGACATGGAAAAAGGTCGACATGAGTTTTTTATGTTTTTTTGGTGTCGTTTTCTTCGCAGAGTGACCGGGAACCCCAATTAGTGCACCGCGTTCGCTCGCCATGCTTCGGGCATGGTGCCTTCGCTTCGCTCGGCACAGATTACCGTTCCAATCGTAGTCCACGTGGATCGTTAAGTATGAAAAGGTTCCAAAAAAGAAAAAAATTGTGAAAAACTCATGTCGACCTTTTTCCTGTCGACCTTTTGTCCATGTCGACCTAAGATGTGTCGACCAATTGGCGGCGACCTAAGGTGTGTCGACCTTTTTGTTGTCGACCTAGAGTCCGGATACCGTCAAATGGATGGGGTTTTTTTTCTTAATGGTGGAAAAATTAAAAATATACAAGTTGCATAACTCCAATTGCTTAACAGACAATGCATTAAACAATTCTGTCTATAGTTGCTGACTACCTCCTTATCTAGACAGCAATGAGCAATCAGTACTCACATCAATTGTTTAAATCAATAAGGAAGGCAGGCACAACGTATGCACAAAGTTACTTTGTCCTAGTTTATATAAGTATATTATGATGAATTTAGATGCCTAATCCACACAAATATGCTGCTAATCAGAATGTGACAGTAGATCAGTTCACTACAGGGAGGCTACAATGGGCTACAGTGCAAACCCAAAAAATCACATCTAATTGGAAGAGCTGTCCTTTGTGTTTATATTCACATAAATATATATATATATATATATTAATGCATACGGCATAATAAATGCCACTATGCATGCAATAAGCGGCGGGTTGTATCACATACAATATGCTATGTATCATGCATCCCACCCAGGGGCTGCAGCCTGTACCTGAACTTGAGATGCTCTGTTCCCACCCTCTGATTATCCAGAATACGGACACTGCTGAACAGAGCAAGTGAAGCTCAATGTTATGAAAAATAATGAAAGTTTAGAATAGGTCATCTGAGTAGCAGACAGATCCACCTAGGGTTGGCAGGCTGAGCCAGGTGGTGGTGATGGGGCCTTTGACCAACGCCCCTGGTGAGAGCTATCCTGGCCAAACCCTTGTTACAGCTCAAAGGGTAAATGCAATAGGGTGCGAGAAGCCAGAGATGCGGAAGTTTGTGTGAGAATTACCATATTTTTAAAGCGGCAAACATTTACAAGGCAAAACCAGGTTGTGTCCACAACCTGTATCGATAAGACTTCACATACTGTTGGTGTGGTATAACTGGTTGACAGTCATCAGGTCGATAGTCATCATTTTAACATGAGAATGTCAATAGGTTCAAACTGCAGACATGCAGCAAGTCCACCTGAATGATGTGTCAACATGATTAACAAACCGTCCCTGGTGGTCTAGTGGCTTCTTACCTACTCCCTGTGACAGCAGTGGCTCCAGCATATTCTTCCAGGTCCTGGCAGTACCATGAGAATCACTTCTGGGTGAGAACAGCAGCCCTGCAGTATTCAGGTAAGTATATTTTCCCTAACCTTAACCCTAATCCCTAACTCTCCTCCTGCTGCTTAACCCTAACTCCCCCTCGCCACACAGCCTAACCTCAACCTCCCCCTGCAGCCTAACCCTAACACTCCCACCCGCAGGCTAACCCTAACCATCGCCATCCTGAAACTATTGACATTTCACATGGCGGTATTTCAGATGTCCACATTGAGAATGTTCACCTAATGTCTGTCGATGGTTTAAATCATGTTGACGTTCTGGGGTCAACATTGTGGTGTCGACCCTAATTGTCAACATGGTTATTGTCAACCAGTCAAACTAATACCCCGATAACCACAGGTCCATGGACTTCAATTCTGATCTTCCATTCCTTTACAATTTGGGCGGGTAGGCTTAATAGTCTTCCTGTAGAAGGACAATGTAGATGGACTATAACTATGTGTAGATAAGCGGCATGATCCAGGCAACGCAAATGTGCCCGGACAGTTGGGGGGGGGGGGGGACGCGGCGGCTGCGTGATGTCACACGCAGCCACTTCAACCCTCACAGTGATGAGTAGCTCTTGTCAGCGCCCAGAAGCGGCGCTGGCAGGGAGCTACTCTTCCAGTACAAAAGCATCGCCGCTGTGCAATGCTTTTGTACTTGTCCGGAGGGGGGGGGGTCGGGCCTGGCATGTGGGGTGAACTATCCCTGTGCTGGGTGTCCCCCTGCATGTCTGTGTGCCTGATCGTAGATGTGCTAAATTTTGCACATCTACGATCAGGGGGGATATTCAATTTGGCCCGAAGAGACATCGGGAGTAAAACCCCCCGATGCTTCTTCGGGTACTGCGGTCGGGCTATTTAATTTGCTCGGCCGGTAAAACCTGCTTTTTCATCCGTAAACACACAGGTTCAGTGAAACCTGTGTGTTTTCGGGTGAAATAGCCCCGTTTTCGGATGAAAACGGGGCTGTTATTGGGCATTTTGCTTCGCCTGCCGGAGGCTTATCAGGGCCAATTAAATAGCCCCCGGCGATAAAACTTATCACCCGGCACCCTCGGGACAAACTGAATACCCTAGCAGGTCTGAATTAGGCCCCTTGTCTTCTGTTTATATATATATGGATGTATAGTGTGTGTGCAAATGCAAACTTAGTGCTGAATACACACACACATAGCATTATAATCATTCTCTTCTTGTTAGACATCATTAAGCAAAAAGGAGATGTCCAGGAATCACCTACTGACGCTGTTTCCAAGCAGGTAGGTTGTGTAAATGAGTGAGGTCCTTACACAGGCTTGCTACCTGTGAGATGGGTTAGGCTAAAATCATTTCCTCACTTCTAAAGATATGAAGTTATAATTTAATATGTTAATTTAATTGCTATCAATTCAACTAGGAGGTATATATTTTTTTGTTATTAGGTCCCCCATACTTCTTTTAGGACACTAGCTTTACCATCTGTTTCAATTGTTTGTATATTTATTTAATAATCATCATCATCATCATCATCATCATCATCATCATCATCATCATCATTTCTGAACAAATTTCCTTGGTAAAATGTATTATGCTTTTACTAGTAGTATCACAGTTTGCATGGGTGGGTCATCATACATCAGTAACAACTTCACAATATATAATACAAGATAAATGGTTTGCAATTAAGGCATTCAACTGAGAAACACAGTGTATGTTAATGATCGTAATATGAAATTACAATGTTAAATATTAAATTAACAGCATGGTTGAATATTTGCTGGTTGTGGGCTCTGTAATTAGTATATTTTCTTTAGACATGGGTACTAAAATTCTTATCTCGTACTGTATAACAAACATTTTTTGTAGCCAGTTGCCTAGCCTGACTGCTGTTTTATATTCTGCACACTAAACACAAGATTTATCAGACTCTGTGTGTTAAGGGTTAGAATTGTAGAATAGGTTTCAATTTGAAGTAGTTATTAATGTAATTATTGATAGAATAGATCCGTGTCTTGTGGGAAAAACAAGGATTCTGGGTAACTATGGTTGCGAGACAGCAATATATATTTTGATTTTCTAAGTTTTATATTGCTTACTAAATATATTTTATTAAAACATTTTTGAGGCTCTAGCTTTATTGTACATTTTTATATAATTGCTCTTGTATTCCTGTAAAAAAAAAAAAAAGTTTTTCAAAGTGTATAATAAATCCCATTACATCCTATATATTTTACATTGTCAGTGGTACCAATAATACGTTTGCAAGATAATTTGTTATATGGGCCCTCATTCCGAGTCGTTCGCTCGGTATTTTTCATCGCATCGCAGTGAAATTCCGCTTAGTGCGCATGCGCAATATTCGCACTGCGACTGCGCCAAGTATCTTTGCTATGAAGATAGTATTTTTACTCACGGCTTTTTCATCGCTCCGGCGATCGTAATGTGATTGACAGGAAATGGGTGTTACTGGGCGGAAACACGGCGTTTTATGGGCGTGTGGCTGAAAACGCTACCGTTTCCGGAAAAAACGCAGGAGTGGCCGGAGAAACGGGGGAGTGGTTGGGCGAACGCTGGGTGTGTTTGTGACGTCAAACCAGGAACGACAAGCACTGAACTGATCGCACAGGCAGAGTAAGTGTGGAACTACTCTAAAACTGCTAAGTAGTTTGTGATCGCAATATTGCGAATACATCGGTCGCAATTTTAAGATGCTAAGATACACTCCCAGTAGGCGGCGGCTTAGCGTGTGTAACTCTGCTAAATTCGCCTTGCGACCGATCAACTCGGAATGAGGGCCCTGATCACTAGCAGAGACCAGGCACCAGTGTTATAGGTGCATATACTGTCGATACGGAAATCACATTTGTGCTTTCTTAAAGCAAACCACAGTGTTTAGTTTCACTGCACCCAAGGCTGGGCAGAGACCATAAAATGGGATCACTTCAAATATGTCCAGTCTTTATCTTTTGAAGTTTATTGGTTCATTAAAACCTCCTGTTGCTTTTGTGTTTGCGTGAGTACTGTGGCTATTCAGCATCTTACATAAAATGTGTCAATCAGCTAATGTTCACACAACTGCGCCTGTGAGGAGCAGTAAAACTTTTAAAATCTTGAAATTGCTGGTTTCCCCCCCATTCTTTATTATCGTATTGAGTATTTGTCTGAATAGCTCATTGAGTTATGGAGGGGTTATGTCATAGGGTCCAAGACTAAGGAACTGTCATGTTTTTGTTAACTTTTGGAGACTTCAATGCTAAGTTTAAAACTACCACTGCGAGCCATTTACATTAGGAGTGATGTGCACATGTGCATTGTGAGAGGAAAAGGAACGGAGGAGGGTAAGTATTAGTAATGGGATTGGAGGGGGCGGAGAGCTGGATGAGAGAAGGATGGAGTGGCAGGGAGAGATCTGAGAGGGAGAGGGCAGAGACTGGGCTTGGAAGGGGTGGTGAGATTGGGACGGCAGCTGGATGAGTTTGACTTGGTAGATACTGGCTCCATAACTGCTAGTTAATTATAAGACTGATTTTGCTTTACATTTAGCGGTAAACTCGCTGAAAACACACTGGTTCCTTAAACTCGGAACCTAATGCATGACCCCATAGTCCTTCATTAAGATTCATAGGGCTCAGTGCATTTACTATGTGGATCCAATAGCCTTCATCAGTGCTGATCTTTTTGTATCATTGAGCACTGAGCCCCATAGCATTTCAGAGGTTTTCTATGGTAAGTGCAGAGTAGACACATGAGCACGCCTAGAATGCAAACTGACATTTTGTCCTTTAAGTGAGATTATTTAATGAAAGGGGGTCAAAACTGGGAAATTAGTTTGTGTGCCCTTCTTTAAGAGAATAATGCATACAGGCACACAGATTATTTATTAATAGAATAATGTAAGATGTAAATGATTCTTAGCAGAGTAACAGGAGAGGTAGCACCACCTGGTCCTGGGCACAGACTGATTGTCATGGGCATGGGAGTGCACTGTGATAGCTGCTTGGCAGGCAGTGGCCACATGTATGCAACTAAAACAGTATGGGCCTATATTATTTGTAGCCTGTAAATTGCATTAACAACAATATGTATTTTCAAATCTACAACATTTGTGATCAGTATATTATGGCAACGACCACAATGCCGACATTCATAACTGTGTCAGCAATGTTAACTTGGTCAACATGGCAACAGATACCATGAAGCACGAGACAATGATGAAATATTAGATTATAGGAGTTATGATCTGGACAAATGGGCTGACTCTGATGTATCTGTGGCTGGTTTTCCGGAAGGCCACAGGAGCCTGCTTACGAGCTTATGCCAACATAAGAATCCGCCCTAGTATTATGTGCCTGCATGTGGAATCCTATGCCACCCACGGTTTTCCTATCAGATGTTATCATTAGAATCAGGACTTTCACCTGCCAATTGCTGGGTCCAAAAGAACCATCTGACACCGGTGTCCTACCTGCATCCACATGCTACAATTGCGCATGAATGTCAGCCTAAAGACACAGTTGTACTGACACTGGCGGCCATGTTGAGTAAGTTGGACATTCTGTCCAATGGCCAGGCTGATGGTCCGCCAAGAATGCATCTTTGTATGCACCGCTTCAGAATCGCGACTCAGCAGATGGGCTTCTCAATAGGACACCCATCGGCAATGGCATTGCCATAAAGATGCAGAATCACCCCCAAAGACTCTTAATCAGGACCTAGTGCTGACAGTGTCAAGGAGCTGATTCTAATGAACCACCTGGTCTTCATCATTAGCTGCTGTAGGGTTCATTGGCGTTTAAATAATGGGTACAATGTGTGCGGTGCACACGGGCCCCTGGGTCCAGGGCGGGCCCACACCGCACACAATGCACCCATATTTTTATACTTACCTCACTGGAGTCCAGCATCGGGCGCTGCAGCCTCGGCAATAATCGCAGCCACAATGGCTGCTGCGCATGCTCAGTAATGATTTTGGTCTCCAAAACATGGCGAGTGCCATGTTTTCGGAGACCTGCACATGCGCAGTAAACTCCGGCATGATGCCGGAGACTACTGCACTGTACAGAGGAGGGGGCACACTGGAGTCTGTACAGGAGCCCCCTCCTCTGTTAAAACGCCCCTAGAAAAGTGATATGGGCATCATTGTCGAGAACACTCAAGACACAGACCAATAACTGCCCCTTAATGTGATTATCTGGGAAGTATGGTGATGTGGTTCAATAACGCAGTACTAATTTGTAATCCATTGAATGGGCAGACGTAGTTAGAGATCAGAGACATTTATGTAATTTGTTAGGCGCTGCGGAACCCTTGTAAATAAATTATAATAATAATAATAATAATAGGCATGGGCCCAGTAAAGGTATGCAGGCAAAGGTCTATAATTTTAGTATTCACTTGTTCTCCTAGGAGATAATTAGGAGGCCTTACAGCTGTTAGGTAGTTCTATTTTGGCTTCCCTAAAGGATATTGTTTATTTTATTTTTTTTTCAATAAAAAACAGTGCTCAAGAAAGCAATTTCAGCTACTACTGGCATTGACTTCTGACAGTAGATCAGGCACGAATACTCATAAAGATGTGTATAAACATATATGTATGTATGTATGTATGTATCTATCTATCTATCTATCTATCTATCTATCTATCTATCTATCTATCTATCTATCTATATGCTCCATGTCCCGGCACTCATAGAAAAACCTCCCAACAATTTGGTTCTCCCCCATCTATGGCAAAAGTACTTGACATCAGGCATAGACCATTGATGATTTTGAATCATCAATGGTTGATGCCCATCCAGTGCTCGAAGTGGGCTGATATACATCGGTATGGCATACCAGCACTTCGAACACTGAAGACCTCCCCGCCGCCGCCAAATTTCTAATTCCGCGCTGTTCCAGCACCAATTGGAGCTGTGGAATCAGAAGCCAATCAGGAGCGGTCCACAGCAGATTTCAATTGGTGGCGATTATAGGGCTCTCACCAGACCAGCACCAAAGGCCTCCTCTCCACACTGCCTCTGCAACGCCGTCGCCATGGTCTCCTCCTCTGCACCGCTGCCCCCCCAGGGCCTTTTCCTCTGTACTGCCGCCGCCCAGGGCCTTCTCCCCCGCACTGTCGCCACCCAGGGCCTTCTCCTCCACACCGCCGCCGCCCACAGCCTCCTCCTCACTGCTGCCGACTACAGCCTCTGCACCTCCGCTGATCATTAGGTAATGTTACCCTGCTTCCCTGTGTCCCTCTCCCAGTCACTGCTGTAAATCTCTCTGTCCCTCTGTTACTGCTGTTAGTCTCTGCCCTTCTGTTACTCTCTCTGTCACTCTCTCTATCACCCTCCCTGTCACTGCTGTCACTCTCTGTCCCTCTGTCACTCTCCCTGTCACTGCTGTCACTCTCCCTGTCCCCGCTGTCACTCTCTCTGTCACTCTCCCTGCCCATGCTGTCACTATCTGTCACTCTCCCTGTCCCTGCTGTCACTCTCTCTGTCCCTGAATTTTGGCTCATACTGTGTGGCATAATGTGAATGTCTACTCATACTGTGTGGCATGATGTGAATTTTGGCTCATACTGTGTGACATAATGTGAATTTTGGATTCATACTGTGTGGCATAATGTAAATGCCGGCTCATGTTGTGTGGCATAATATGAATTTTGGATCATATTGTGTGACATAATGTGAATTATGGATCTTACTGTGTGGCATATTGTAAATTTTGGCTCATTACGTGGGAATTTTGTCTCATACTCTGGGAATTTTGTCTCATACTGTGTGGCATAATGTGAATTTTGTCTCATTCCGTGTGGCATAATGTGTAAAGGGCACCAGTACTAAATATTATAAGGGGTCCTACTATTGTGGTACATAATGTGTATAAGGGATATATGGTGTGGTACACTACACTTAAGGACACCCCCCTTTTGAGTGGCCACACCCCCTTTTCAGGAGTGCACACGCATAATTACAACCTTCACTTTTCCATACCCCCTTACAAAATTTCCACTTCGACCACCATTAGGGTCACCATCCCTAATACAGTGGAAGAGCAGAAAGTCTGAAGCGGACATGAGAAGGGCAGAGAGTTTGATGCAGACAGGGGAACGACAAAGGCTGACATAGATAGGAATGGGCAGAAAGGCAAGTTCAGACAGGAGAAGGGCAAATATGTTTGAACAGACAGGGAAGGGCAGAGAGGCATGTGCAGACAGGAGGAGGGCAAAAAGACTGACAAAGATAGAAAAAGACAGACATGCTGTCGCAGATAGTAGGAAGCTATACAGGAAAAGTTGAGAGACTGGCACAGAGAGGTTAAGTAGACTGGCAGAGAAAAGGGAAGGGCAGAGAGGCTGGCATAGATATAGAAGAACAGAGGCAGGCACAGACTGGAAAAGGGCAGAGTAGCTGGCACAGATAATCAAAAAGGCAGAGAGGCTGGCACAGATAGAAGAGAAGACAGCAAGACATACCTACTTTGACTTCAGCTGTGACCACTGATCAGCGTGTGCATTATTGCAGGGGTTCTAAGGTACTGGGGTACATTGTGTAGTTCCTTTGTACCCCGCTGGCCAGTGCAACACTTCTTATGTGTCCTACTTTTACGCATGTCCTGTTTTCCCAGAACTGTGGCACCTTACAAGTCATACTTTAGGTGATAATACTAATATAGCTTAGCATTATGAAAACTAGGAATGAAATTACTCAAAGGTGCAAAACTGCAATAAACCATAGCAACGAGTCAGCAATTAGGTTTCAGCTGTCTGGTTTAAAGACAATGAAAGTAAATGTATGATTGGTTATTTTGGTGAAGCATATTTAGTAAAACTTTTTTTTTGTTAGTCCGCTGAAAACTGCCATTTTTGGAATGAGGATTTATGCATTAATTATCCCTTGCATGTATTAATAGGGAAACAAAGCATACTGTATATTATAGCTATCTGCTGCTTGCACCCTATAGCAGTTCCATTCCCCCTCAGTTTCGATGGTGTGTGCGTTGTTGTCATATTTTCCAAGCTACGAATAGCGGGTACTAATTACCTGGGCTTGTTGAAGGGGCCAGGAAGGGGGTATCTAAGGAGGACATAGTCCCTCTTTGCAAAGCTGTTGAGGTGGACAAATGTCCTCCTGTGCAGGGCCGTTTCTTGGGGCAGGCGAGCAGTGCAACCGCACTGAGCGCCCGCCGCGGCACTAACTGTGGCTCCCTGCTTCCCCCTCCTATTTCTCCCCGAGTAACCCGCTCGGGGGGCCGAGTTTCACGGAATGACGTGGTTGCGGCGTTACGTCACGACGCAACCCCGTCACTCCGCGAAACTCCCCCCCTCCCCCCCCCCGAGTGGAGTACAGAGGGGGATCCAAGTTAGGAAGAGGGAAAGGCCGGCGCGAGGAGCGACTGGTGAGGCGGGCCGAAGAGCGGTAATCGCCTCTGTAAGTATTCTCTCTCTCTCTCTCTCTCTCTCTCAATGTGTAAAATGGGGACACCTGCCGTAATGTGTGAAATGGGGACTCTTGCCTGCCGTAGTGTGGGGATTTAATGTATCAAGGGCATTGCGGTGTGTGGCATAATATGGTGCAGGGGGCATTACTGTGTGGGGCTTAATATGGTAGAATTTTTTTTTCCTGTGGTGGTCGTGATCTGTTGGAGCAGGGTCAAAAACTGGATTGTGAGGTAGTCTTTTCAGACGAGGCTATGCCCATTTAAATGAGACCACACCCATTTAGATGAGGCTGCGCCCCCTTGCCGGTTGCGCGCGCAAGTTTTTTTTTTATCTAGTTGTGGGGGGGCATTTTTTTATGTCATGGGGGGGCACATTTTTAAATCTCGCACTGGGAGCCAAATTGGCTAGAAACAGCCCTGCTCCTGTGTAACTGCAATTCATCCTGAGGAAGCCACTGATGCTGCATTCACACCGCAAATGCCGGGTCCTACCCGGTAAGACAAACGTGTACTTACCGGGTGGGATCCGGCATTTGCGCTCCGTTGCAGGCTTCCCGACCCGGCAATATACCGGGTCGGTTGCCATGACAACGGAGGCCGCAGCAGCAGCAGGGGCGGGGGTGGAGGCGGCGTCGGGAGATGAGCTCATCTCCAGCGCCGCCTCTCCCTATCTTGTGAATGGGAACCGTGTCGCATCGACACGGCTCCCATTCACACCGCACCTGACCCGGTAATCAACCCGGGTAAAACCCTTCTTTTTTACCGGGTTGATTTACCGGGTCAGGCGACCCGCTAAATCGCCCAGTGTGCTTTCACATCGCACACTGACCCGGTTCGACACGGCAATATGCCGTGTCGGTACCGGGTTTTCTCTAACGTCCTAGTGGATGCTGGGGACTCCGTCAGGACCATGGGGAATAGCGGGCTCCGCAGGAGACAGGGCACATCTAAAAAGCTTTTTAGGTCACATGGTGTGTACTGGCTCCTCCCCCTATGACCCTCCTCCAAGCCTCAGTTAGGTTTTTGTGCCCGTCCGAGAAGGGTGCAAACTGGATGGCTCTCTTAAGGAGCTGTTTAGTAAAGTTTTTTTTTAGGTTTCTAATCAGTGATTCCTGCTGGCGACAGGATCACTGCAACGAGGGACTTAGGGGAGAGACTTGCAACTCACCTGCGTGCAGGAGGATTGAAGTTTTAGGCTACTGGACACTGAGCTCCAGAGGGAGTCGGAACACAGGTCAGCCTGGGGTTCGTCCCGGAGCCGCGCCGCCGATCCCCCTTACAGACGCTGAAGAAAGACGGCGGAACGGAGGTCCGGAAACAGGCGGCAGAAGACTTCACAGTCTTCAGAGAGGTAGCGCACAGCACTGCAGCTGTGCGCCATTGTTGCTACACGGCTCACTGACACGGTCACGGAGGGTGCAGGGCGCTGCTGGGGGCGCCCTGGGCAGCAATATAAATACCTATTTGGCAAATAAATACATCACATATAGCCATTAAGGCTATATGTATGTATTTAACCCAGGCCAGTTTTCCTAATAACCGGGAGAAAAGCCCGCCGTGAAAGGGGCGGAGCTTATTCTCCTCAGCACTCAGCGCCATTTTCCTGACCAGCTCCGCTGGTGAGGAAGGCTCCCACTCTCCCCTGCACTACAGAAACAGGGTTAAAGAGAAGGGGGGCATAAATTGGCGATATAATTATATATTAAGAGCCCATATATAGAAACAACACCTTCTAGGGTTGTTATATACATTATGGCGCTTTTGGTGTGTGCTGGCAAACTCTCCCTCTGTCTCCCCAAAGGGCTAGTGGGTCCTGTCCTCTATCAGAGCATTCCCTGTATGTGTGTGCTGTAGGTCGGTACGTGTGTGTCGACATGTATGAGGAAAATGTTGGTGAGGAGACGGAGAAAATTGCCTGTAATGGTGATGTCACTCTCTAGGGAGTCGACACCAGAATGGATGGCTTACTTATGGAATTACGTGATAATGTCAACACGCTGCAAGCCGGTTGACGACATGAGACAGCCGGCGGACAAATTAGTATCGGTCCAGGCGTCTCAGACACCGTCAGGGGCTTGTAAAAACGCCCATTTACCTCAGTCGGTCGACAGACACTGACACGGACACTGACCCCAGTGTCGACGGTGAAGAAACAAACGTATTTTTCCTTTAGGGCCACAAGTTACATGTTAAGGGCAATGAAGGAGGTGTTACGTATTTCTGATACCACAAGTACCACAAATAAGGGTATTTTGTAGGGTGGGAATAAACTACTTGTAGTTTTGCCTGAATCAGATAAATTAAATGAAGTGTGTGATGATACGTGGGGTTCCTCCGACAGAAAGTTATGGGCGGTATACCCTTTTTCCCGCCAGTAGTAAGGGCGAGTTGGAAAACACACCTTAGGGTGGACAAGGCGCTCACACGCTTATAAAAAAACATGGCGTTACCGTTTCCAGATACGGCCGCCCTCAAGGAGCCAGCTGATAGGAAGCTGGAAAATATCATAACAGTATATACACACATACTGGTGTTATACTACGACCAGCAATCGCCTCAGCCTGGATGTGCAGCGCTGAGGGGGCTTGGTCGGATTTCCTGACTGAAAATTTTGATACCCTTGACAGGGACAGGATTTTATTGTCTATAGAGCATTTTAAGGATGCATTTCTATATATGTGTGATGCGCAGAGGCATATTTGCATTCTGGCATCAAGAGTAAATGTGATGTACATATCTGCCAGACGAAGACACGACAGTGGTCAGGTGAGGCAGATTCCAGACGGCATATGGAAGTATTGCCGTATAAAGGGGCGGTCCATTGGACCTGGTGGCCATGGCAACAGCTGAAAAATCCACCTTTTGTTACCCCGAGTCACATATTGGCAGAAAAGGACACAGTCTTTTCAGTCTCAGTCCTTTCGTCCCCATACGGGCAGGCGGGCGAAGGCCAGTCATATCTGCCCAGGGGGAGAGGAAAGGGAAGAAGACTGTAGCAAGCAGCTCATTCCCAGGAACAGAAGCTCCTCACGGCTTCTGCCAAGTCCGCAGCATAACGCTGGGGCCGTACAAGCGGACTCAGGTGCGGTAGGGGGTCATCTCAAGAGTTTCAGCAACACTCGCAAGGGAACTCCGGGATCCTACATGTAATATCCCAGGTGTACATTGGAAATTCGAGACGTCTCCCCCTCACACAATTCACAGGCTGTATTCCCAGCAGGTGATAATCAAAGTACCCTTCTTACAACAAGGAAGGGGGTAGTATTCCACACTATATTGTGGTACTGAAGCCAACCGGCTCGGTGAGATCTGAAATATTTGAACACTTACATACAAGCGTTCAAATCAAGATGGAGTCACTCGGAGCAGTGATAGCGAACCAGGAAGAAGGGGACGATATGATGTCACTGGATATCAGGGACGTTTACCTACAGGTCCAAATTTGCCCTTCTCACCAAGGGTACTTCAGGTTCCTGGTACAGAACTGTCACTATCAGTTCAGACGCTGCCGTTTGGATTGTCCACGGCGCCCCGGGTCTTTACCAAGGTAATGGCCGGAATGATGATTTTTCTTAAAAGAAACATGGACGCTTTCCTGATAAGGGCAAGGTCCAGAGAACAGTTGGAGGTCGGAGTAGCACTATCTTAAGTAGTTCTACGACAGCACGAGTGGATTCTAAATATTCCAAAATCGCAGCTTTTTCCGACGACACGTCTACTGTTCCTAGGGAAGATTCTGGACACAGTCCAGAAAAACGTGTTTCTCCCAGTGGAGAAAACCAGGGAGTTATCCGAGCTAATCGGGATCCTCCTAAAACCAGGAAAAGTGTCAGTGCATCATTGCACAAGAGTCCTGGTAAAAATGGTGGCTTATTACGAAGCAATTCCATTCGGCAGATTTCCCGCAAGAACTCTTCAGTGGGATCTGCTGGACAAATGGTCCGGATCGCATCCTCAGATGCATCAGCGGATAACCCTATATCCAAGGAAAAGGGTGTCTCTCCTGTGGTGATTACAGAGTGCTCATCTTCTAGAGGGCCGCAGATTCGGCATTCAGGATTGGATGCCGGTGACCACGGAGGCCAGCCTGAGAGGCTGGGGAACAGTCACACAGGGAAAAAATTTCCAGGGAAGTGTGATTAAGTCTGGAGAATTCTCTCCGCATAAATAAGCTTAGAGCAAATTTATAATGCTCTAAACTTAGCTAGACCTCTGCTTCAAGGTCAGCCGGTATTGATCCAGTGGGATAACATCACGGCAGTCGCCCACGTAAACAGAAGGGCGGCACAAGAAGCAGGAGGGCAGTGAAAACTGCAAGGATTTTTCGCTAGGCGGAAAATCATGTGATAGCACTGTCAGCAGTGTTCTTTCCGGGAGTGGACGACTGGGAAGCAGACTTCCTCAGCAGGCATGACCTCCACCCGGGAGAGTGGAAACTTCATAGGGAAGTTTTTCAACATGATTGTGGACCGTTGGCAAAGACCAAAGGTGGACATGATGGCGTCCCGCCCGAACAAAAAACGGGACAGGTATTCCGCCAGGTCATGAGACCTTCAGGCGATAGCTGTGGATGTTCTGGTAACACCGTGGGTGTACCAGTCTGTGTATGTGTTCCCTCCTCTGTTTCTCATAACCAGGGTATTGAGAATTATAAGACATAGAGGAGTATGAACTATACTAGTGGCTCCGGATTGGCCAAGAGGGACTTGGTACCCGGAACTTCAAGAAATGCTCACAGAGGACTAAGGGCCTGGGGAGCTAAGAAGGGACTTGATTCAGCAAGTACCATGTCTATTCCAAGACTTACCGCGGCTGCGTTTGACGGCATGGCGGTTGAATGCCGGATCCTGAGGGGAAAAGGCATTCCATAAGAGGTCATACCTACCCTGGTCAAAGCCAGGAAGGAGGTGACCGCACAACGTCATCACCACATGTGGTGAAAATATGTTGCGTGGGTGAGGCCAGGAAGGCTCCACGACGGAAATTCAACTAGGTCGATTTCTACACTTCCTGAAAACAGGAGTGTTTTGGACCTCAAATTGGGGTTCATTAACATTTAAATTTCGGCCCTGTAGATTTTCTTCCAGAAAGAATTGACTTCAGTTCCTGAAGTCCAGATTGTAAAGGATGTATTGCATATACAGCTTTTTTGTGCCCCTAGGGGCACCGTGAGATCTCAACATAGTGTTGGGATTTCTTACAATCATATTGGTTTGAACCGCTCAAATCTGTGGATTTGAAATATCTCACATGGAAAGTGACCATGCTGTTGACAAATATCTCACATGGGAAGTGACCATGTTGTTAGCCCTGGCCTCGGCCAGGCGATTGTCAGAATGGGCGGCTTTGTCTTACAAAAGCCCATATTAAAAATTTTCCATTTGAACAGGGCAGAACTGGGACTCGTCTCCAGTTTCTTCATAAAGGGGTGTCAGCGTTTTCACCTGAAACAACCTCTTGTGGTGCCTGCGGCTACTAGGGACTTGGAGGACTCCAAGTTACTAGACGTGGTCAGGGCCCTAAAAATATATATATATATATATATATAGTTAGGACGGCTGGAGTCAGAAAGTCTGACTTGCTGTTTATACTGTATACACCCAACAAGCTGGGTGCTCATGCTTCTAAGCAGTCTATTGCACGCTGGATTTGTAGTACAATTCAGCTTGCACATTCTGTGGCAGGCCTGCCACAGACGAAATATGTAGATGCCCATTCCACAAGGAAGGTGGGCTCATCCTGGGCGGCTGCCCGAGGAGTCTCGGCATTACAACTTTGCCGAGCAGCTACGTGGTCAGGGGAGAACACGTTTGTAAAATTTTACAAATTTTGATACTCTGGCTAAGGAGGACCTGGAGTTCTCTCATTCGGTGCTGCAGAGTCATCCGCACTCTCCCGCCCGTTTGGGAGCTTTGGTATAATCCCCATGGTCCTGACGGAGTCCCCAGCATCCACTAGGACGTTAGAGAAAATAAGAATTTACTTACCGATAATTCTATTTCTCGTAGTCCGTAGTGGATGCTGGGCGCCCATCCCAAGTGCGGATTGTCTGCAATGCTTGTACATAGTTATTGTTACAAAAATCGGGTTATTACTATTGTTGTGAGCCATCTTTTCGGAGGCTACTTCGTTTTGTTATCATACTGTTAACTGGGTTCAGATCACAAGTTGTACGGTGTGATTGGTGTGGCTGGTATGAGTCTTACCCGGGATTCAAGATCCTTCCTTATTGTGTACGCTCGTCCGGGCACAGTACCTAACTGAGGCTTGGAGGAGGGTCATAGGGGGAGGAGCCAGTACACACCATGTGACCTAAAAAGCTTTTTAGATGTGCCCTGTCTCCTGCGGAGCCCGCTATTCCCCATGGTCCTGACGGAGTCCCCAGCATCCACTACGGACTACGAGAAATAGAATTATCGGTAAGTAAATTCTTATTATTTGTGCGATGTGAAAGGGGTATGAGTGACCACAAAGGCTGGGAAATGCCTAAAGGATCCACTACTTTCATCTGGTGTTACTACTGGCATTCTATTCACAGGATTACACAGCTACAAACAAACTCTGGATAGGGCTGCATTTAATAGACTGCACCAAACTGGGCGACATTGAAGCTGCCCTGACGAGGAAAAGTGATCCAGCCAGCTCTGTTTGCTTGCCATAAATATATCCCTGGCCAGGGAATTATTTTACCTGTATAGATAATATTACCTTTTCAAAGTCATAGATGTGTCATCGCTTGGAGTGTGATAAAATAAGATTTTACTTACCGGTAAATCTATTTCTCGTAGTCCGTAGAGGATGCTGGGACTCCGTAAGGACCATGGGGAATAGACGGGCTCTGCAGGAGATAGGGCACTTTAAGAAAGCTTTGGATTCTGGGTGTGCACTGGCTCCTCCCTCTATGATCCTCCTCCAGACCTCAGTTAGGGAAACTGTGCCCAGAGGAGATGGACAGTACGAGGAAGGATTTTTGTAAATCTAAGGGCGAGATTCATACCAGCCACACCAATCACACCGTATAACTTGTGATAACTTACCCAGTTAACAGTATGAACAACAACATAGTCACGGTATCACCGAAAACTATAACATAACCCTTATGTAAGCAATAACTATATACAAGTCTTGCAGAAGAAGTCCGCACTTGGGACGGGCGCCCAGCATCCTCTACGGACTACGAGAAATAGATTTACCGGTAAGTAAAATCTTATTTTCTCTAACATCCTTGAGGATGCTGGGACTCCGTAAGGACCATGGGGATTATACCAAGGCTCCCAAACGGGCGGGAGAGTGCGGATGACTCTGCAGCACCGACTGAGCAAACAGGAGGTCCTCCTCAGCCAGAGTATCAAACTTATAGAACTTTGCAAAGGTGTTTGTCCCCGACCAAGTAGCTGCTCGGCACAACTGTAATGCCGAGACCCCTCGGGCAGCCGCCCAAGAAGAGCCCACTTTCCTAGTGGAGTGGGCCTTAACCGATTTTGGTAATGGCAATCCTGCCGTGGAATGCGTCTGCTGAATCGTGTTACAGATCCAGCGAGCAATAGTCTGCTTTGAAGCAGTGGCGCCAACCTTGTTGGCCGCATACAGAACAAACAAAGCTTCAGTCTTCCTGATCCGAGCCGTTCTGGTCACATAAATCTTCAAAGCCCTGACTACATCCAGGGACTCAGAATCCTCCAAGTCCCTTGTAGCCACAGGCACGACAATAGGTTGGTTCACATGAAAAGATGAGACCACTTTTGGCAGAAAGTGAGGACGAGTCCTCAACTCTGCCCTATCCACGTGAAAAACCAAGTATGGGCGTTTATGCGATAAAGCCGCCAATTCTGAAACACGTCTCGCCGAAGCTAATGCCAACAACATGACCACTTTCCATGTGAGGTATTTCAACTCCACAGTTTTAAGTGGTTCAAACCAAGGTGACTTGAGGAACCGTCACACCACGTTAAGATCCCAAGGCGCCACCGGAGGCACAAAAGGAGGCTGAATATGCAGCACCCCCTTCATAAAAGTCTGTACCTCAGGAAGAGAGGCTAATTCTCTTTGAAAGAAAATGGATAAGGCCGAAATCTGGACCTTTATGGACCCTAATTTTACGCCCAAGGTCACTCCTGTTTGAAGGAAGTGAAGTAGACGGCCCAAATGGAACTCCTCCGTAGGAGCAGCTCTGGCCTCACACCAAGAAACATATGTCACGATCCGGGTATCTGGACGCCATTTCTTACCCATCAGATGCCTCCTAAGGGTGGCTCAGCGCACCAGGACCGGATCCCATCTGTTATCCTAATGTTCACATTCCTGCATCCTCTCCTGTCTCTCTGAGACGCTGTCACAGTAATGCCTTATTACATCTGGCATGGCGTCTCCCGCGGCCTCCGCCGCCGTCCCTGAGCTTCTGCATGCAGAGTGTCAGAGTGGCGATTACGTCAGCCGCGGCCTCCGCTGTGTCCGCGTGGTTGGATGTGCACTTGTCAGTCTGGCGTCTCCTGTCTCCAGTAGCCGGCGCCGCCATTACTGTTTTCATTACCACATGGATTACAAACCAAACTTCCCTCCAAGTGTCTGCATGGGCGCAGCCATCTTGGATTCTGTCAGCTGATCATTTCCTCCAATCTGTTATCAGTATTGTTAATCTGCATAATTGCCTAGCCAATCCCTTCCTTGCTGCAGGTATAAATACACTGTGCCTGAGCAAGGAAGGCGTCAGTGCTTTGGTTGTCAAACCTAGTTCCTGTTTGTCTCTCTCCTGTGATTGTCTTCCAGGTTCCAGCTCCTGTCTCAAGACTTCCACCATAGAGACCCGCACCAGCATTCCACCTGCGGTGTAGCCTGACTCTCCAATCCATTGTGGATTCATCTGTTTCCAGCTACAACATTACCTGCTTCCAGCTCAGCTTCCAGCAGAGTACAGCTTCCCTTAAAGGGCCGGTGTCCTTTCTACACTTTACCACTCTCCACCGGTATTATTATTTCTCCGCTCTCAAGTTCTACATTTCAGTTCATATTTCATCGCTCCCAAGTTCATTTATTATTTAACTGGTTCCAGCCAGTATCCACTCCGTGCTAACAACAGTCTGGTTCCAGCCAGTATCCACAGCAGCTGTTTTATCTTCAGCAACCCAGCTTTTCCTGGAACACCAGCTGGCACAATCCTGGGTTATCTCCATTGCTACAGTCGGGCCTGGTAAGGACTTTCCATCTAGAAGATCATAAGAACTATCTCACACTACCAGTGCCCTGTGGCTCCTGCCATCCTGTAGTACCCAGAACTGTATTTATTCTTTGCTGACTTTTACGTTTTCTTTTACTGCTGCTGTGTTGCGGAGTTTTTTATAATAAACATCATTGACTTTTATCCAAGTTGTCGTGGTCACGCCCTCGGGCAGTTATTATTCATGTTACTTACATGTCCAGGGGTCTGATACAACCTCCCAGGTTCCGGTACATCTCAGCCCCTACAACTGAGGCTGCCTCCCGTCAGCTCAGGCCCTCAGTTGTGACAACATATTTCCGCCATATACGGTGATAATGTTTTAACGTCACGTCTTTCCTAGCCTTGATCAGGGTAGGAATGACTTCCTCCGGAATTCCTTTTTCCGCTAGGATCCGGCGTTCACCCGCATGCCGTCAAACGCAGCCGCGGTAAGTCTTGGAACAGACTGGGCCCCTGCTGCAGCAGGTCCTGCCTTAGAGGAAGAGGCCACGGATCTTCTGTGAGCAACTCTTGTAGTTCCGGATACCAAGTCCTCCGTGGCCAATCTGGAACAATGAGGATTGTTCTGACCCTGCTTATTCTTACAATTCTCAACACCCTGGGTATGAGAGGAAGAGGAGGAAACACATAGACCGATCTGAACACCCAAGGTGTCATCAGAGCGTCTACCGCTACCGCCTGAGGGTCCCTTGACCTGGCGCAATACCGCTTTAGCTTTTTGTTGAGACGGGACGCCATCATGTCTATTTAAGGCAGGCCCCACCGATCCGCGATCTGTGCAAAGACTTCTTGATGAAGTCCCCACTCCCCCGGATGCAGGTCGTGCCTGCTGAGGAAGTCCGCCTCCCAGTTGTCCACCCCCGGGATGAACACCGCAGACAGCGCGCTTACATGGCCTTCCGCCCAGCGTAGAATCCTGGTCGCTTCTGCCATGGCCACTCTGCTCCTTGTTCCGCCTTGGCGGTTTATATGAGCCACTGCCGTGACATTGTCTGACTGAATCAGAACTGGTTTTCTCTGAAGTAAGTTCTCCGCTTGGCGCAGGGCGTTGTATATGGCCCTCAACTCCAGGACGTTGATGTGGAGACAAGTCTCCAGGCTTGACCAGAGACCTTGGAAATTTTTTCCCAGTGCCACTGCTCCCCAGCCTCGGAGGCTTGCGTCCGTGGTTACCAGGACCCAGTCCTGAATGCCGAACCTGCGACCCTCTAGAAGGTGAGCACTGTTCAGCCACCACAGGAGAGATACCCTGGTCCTGGGAGACAGGGTGATCCTTTGATGCATTTGTAAATGGGACCCGGACCACTTGTCCAAGAGGTCCCATTGAAAAGTCCTCACATGGAATCTGCCTAAAGGGATGGCCTCGTATGAAGCCACCATCTTCCCCAGGACCCGCGTGCACTGATGCACTGAAACCTTCTTTGTTTTCAATAGGTTCCTGACCATGGTCATGAGTTCCTGAACCTTTTCGATCGGAAGAAAAACCTTTTTCTGGTCTGTGTCTAGGATCAGGCCCAGAAAGGTCAGACGCGTTGTAGGAACTAGCTGGGACTTCGGTATATTGAGAATCCAGCCGTGTAGCTGCAACGTCTTCATGGACAGAGACACGCTGTCCAGCAACTTCTCCCGAGATCTCGCCTTTATTAGGAGATCGTCCATGTATGGGATAATTGTGACCCCCTGCCTGCGCAGGAGCACCATCATTTCCGCCAATACCTTGGTGAAAATCCTCGGGGCCGTGGAAAGCCCAAACGGCAACGTCTGAAATTGGTAGTGACAGTCCTGCACTGCAAATCTCAGGAATGCCTGATGAGGGGGGAATATTGGAACATGAAGGTATGCATCCTTTATGTCCAGGGACACCATCCAATCCCCCCCCTCCAGGCTGGCGATGACCGCCCGGAGTGATTCCATTTTGAACTTGAACCTTTTCAAGTACAAGTTCAGAGATTTCAGGTTTAAAATGGGCCTGACCGAACCGTCTGGTTTCGGGACCACAAGCAGGGTCCCTGCTGGAGATGAGGAACTGTGACAATCACCTGTTGAACATACAATTTTTGGATTGCTGTCAACACTGACTCCCTCTCTGACGGGGAAGCCGGCAGAGCCAATTTGAAAAACCGGCGAGGAGGCAAGTCTTCGAATTCCAGCCTGTATCCCTGAGCAACAATCTCTATTGCCCAGGGATCCACCTGCGATTGAACCCAGACGTGGCTGAAAAACTGAAGACAAGCCCCCACCAGATCTGCCTCCCCCCGGGAAGCCCCAGCGTCATGCGGTGGACTTTGCAGACGCAGGGGATGACTTCTGCTCTGGGGAACTAGCTGTGTGCAGCTTCTTTCCCCTGCCTTTTCCTCTGGTAACAAAGGACGATCCCCGCACCTTCTTGTTTTTATTGGAACGAAAGGACTGCATTTGATAATGAGGTGCCTTCTTTGTATGCTGCGGGGGGACATAAGGTAAGAAATTCGACTTACCAGCCGTAGCCGTCCGAGAGGCCGTCTCCAAACAACTCCTCCCCCTTGTACGGCAAGGACTCCATGTGCCGCTTAGTGCCGCTTAGAATCGGCATCTCCCGTCCACTGCCGGGTCCACAGGAGTCGCCTAGCAGAAATAGACATAGCATTTATTCTGGAGCTTAATAAACAAATGTCTCTCTGAGCATCTCTCATATACAAGGCAGCATCTCTGATATGCTCTATGGTCATTTGAATGGCATCCCTATCTAAGGTGTCAATCTCCGCAGATAAGGAATCTGCCCATGCCACAACTGCACTACAAACCCAGGCCGACGCCGTAGCCGGTCTAGCAATAGTACCGGAGTGAGTGTAAATGTGCTTCAAGGTAATTTCCTGCCTGCTATCAGCCGGTTCCTTGAGGGAAGCCGTATCCTGAGAAGGCAGTGCCATCTTTTTGGACAAGCGTGTCAGCGCCTTGTCCACTTTTGGTGAAGATTCCCAGCATATCCTATCAGTTTGTGGAAAAGGATACGCCATAAGAATCCTTTTGGGAACTTGTGGTCTCCTATCTGAAGAGTCCCAAGCCTTTTCGCACAATTCACTTAACTCAAATGATGATGGAAAAGTGACTTCAGGCTTTTTCTCTTTATACATGTGTACCCTCGTGTCAGGGACAGGGGGTTCCTCAGTAATATGCAAAACCTCTTTAATGGCCATAATCATGTACCGTATACCCTTAGCCACCTTCGGCTGTAATTTTGCATCTTCATAGTCGACACTAGAGTCAGAATCTGTGTCGGTATCTGTGTCATCGATCTGGGATATGGTGCGCTTCTGAGACCCCGACGGGCCTGGCGTTACAGGGACAGGCATGGACTGGGTACCTGACTGATCCCTAGCTTCTGCCTTGTCTAACCTTTTATGCAATAGATTTACATTTGCATTCAAGACATTCAGCATATCCACCCATTCCGGTGTCGGCGTTGCCGACGGCGACCTGACATTCAAACACTCCCCCTCCACCGTAAGCGAGCCTTCCTCGTCAAACATGTCGACACACGCGTACCGACACACTTCACACACACAGGGAACCCCTTTTCTGAAAACAGTATCCCTGTCAAGGCCCTTTGGAGAGACAGAGAGAGAGTATGCCAGCACACACCCCAGCGCAAAAACCCTGGAGACCAACACAAAATGTTTTTCCCCAGCAGCGCTGTGTAATATGTAATCTGCCAATTATGTGCCCCCCCCCCTCCCCTCTCTTTTAAGCACCCTTTCATCGTGTGTAAGCAGGGGAGAGTCCGGGGAACTTCCTCTCAGCAGTGCTGTGGAGAGAAAATGGCGCTGGTGAGTGCTGAGGGAGAAGCCCCGCCCCCTCAGCGGCGGGCTTCTGAACCGCTCAAACTTAGGAAAATATGGCGGGGGCTCTTTTATATACATGTACAGAGCCCACCTGTACATGTATATAGTCTTTTTGCCATGCAGAGGTTTATATTGCTGCCCAGGGCGCCCCCCCCTGCGCCCTGCACCCTTACAGTGACCGGAGTATGTGAGGTGTATGGGAGCAATGACGCACAGCTGCAGTGCTATGCGTTACCTCAGTGAAGCTGAAGGCTTCTGCCGCCTGAGACGTCTTCTGACTTCTGGCTCTGTGAGGAGAACGGCGGCGCGGATCCGGGGGTGGACGCCCAGTAAGAACCTGCGTTCACCCCCTCTGGAGCTAATGGTGTCCAGTAGCCGAGGAAGCAGAGCCTATCTTTGACAAGAAGGTCTGCTCCTCTCTCCTCAATCCCTCGATGCAGGGAGCCTGTTGCCAGCAGTGCTCCCTGTAAAAAAGTAGTAAAAAGTAGAAGAAAAATCCAAACAAAAATGCTTTCAAGCAGAGAACTCTAGAGAGCTCTCTACAGTGCATCCATCTTGCTCTGGGCACAGTGTAAAACTGAGGTCTGGAGGAGGGTCATAGAGGGAGGAGCCAGTGCACACCCAGAATCCAAAGCTTTCTTAAAGTGCCCTATCTCATGAGGAGCCCGTTTATTCCCCATGGTCCTTACGGAGTCCCAGCATCCTCAAGGACGTTAGAGAAAATGGAGAGAGAACAAGTACAAGCCAATCAGCTCCTAACTGCCATGTCCCAGGCTGGGTTTGAAAAATGACAGTTAGGAGCTGATTGGCCGGTACTTTTTTCTCTCCATTTTATCACTCTCCAAGCAATGACATATCTAGCCCTATATATATATATGTATATATATATATATATATATATATATAATTACCTACACAATTTTTAACTGTGTTCACGCCTAAACAACTAAGCTGCATATAATTTGGCAGTATGATGGAGCTACAATGACCAACCGAGATTTTAATTGCATTTTTTTCATATATATTTAAATGGTAATCAGAAGGATACTGTCCTGTTTTAGAAGTCTTAATCTAAATGTGCATACACACTAGATGATGTCGCTCTATGAGCGACATCGTCTGGTGTTTCCCCTCCCGGGCTGGGCGGTCGGCCGTACACACTGAGCGATATGACCGTTCATATTGCTCAGTGACGTCACACTACAGCCGGACAGTCCAGATTGAGCATGCATGCACCGCCAACACCGAGGGTCGTTAATGACCCGCGGTGTCACGCATCGGTCGCCGTGGCCAGCAGAGCCGGCCATAGGCATAGGCAAACTAGGCAATTGCCTATGGCATTTGATATACCTAGGGGCATCATCAGCTTCTGCTGATTAAAATGATATGCGGCATACCTATATTCTGTATGTAGCATTTCATATGCAGATACAGCCACAGTCTCACACAGTATATTGGCATGCTGCATATCAGTTTAATCAGCAGAAGCTGCTTGTGCATCCTAGCCACATAGCAATGCAAATAAGATGCATTTTCATTAAAAAAAAAATGTGCCCGACGTTAGCATTGATGCAAGATTTGTGAGGACACATCTGTATCCAATCAGAGGCAGAGGTCACAGTGTTAGTGGAAGTGTGAGTGCTGTGTGCATGTGAGTGGGTTGGTTGTGCAGTAGTGTTCAGAATATGTGTAAGGAACATTATGTGTGTCATGTAAAAATGCATTAATAATGTGCAACATATGTGTAAAGGGCCACTACTGTATGTGTGTCATTATATGTATAAGGGCATTAATAATGTGCGGCATATGTGTAACAGGGTACTACTGTATATGTGTCATTATGTGTATAGGGGCACTAATAATGTGCAGTAAATGTGTAGGGGGCACTGTGTGTGTCATTATGTGTATAAGGGCATTAATAATGTGCAGCATATGTGTAAGGGACATTATGTGTAAAAGGGCATTAATAAAGGTTGTCATAATGTGTAAGGTGCATTATGTTTATAAGGACATTAATGTGTCTCATATGTGTAAGGGGCATTACTGTTTGGAATTGTGTATAAATGCATTACTAATGTGTGGCATTATGTGTATAAGGTGCTCTACTATGTGGCGTTGCATATAGAAAGGGCACTACTGTGTTGTCTAATGTGAATAAAGAGCAATAAGGTGTGGTGTAATGTGAATAAGGAGCAATTCAGTGTGATGTAATGTGAATAAGGGGCTCTACTGTGAGGAGTAACATTTATAAGGTAAAGTGATACTACTGTGGGATGTAATATGAATTATGAACACTATCGCAAGATAAAATGTGAATAAAGTTGCAGTACTGTGTGGCGTAATTGGAATTGGGGTTACTATTGTGTGGCCATGCCCCTTCCCAGCAAGAAGATGCCCCTTTCTGGGCTGTGCGTCAAATGTGTGAACTGTTCCTATTTAAAATATAGGGGGTACAAGGACTGCTATGGGTGAGGGGTGATGGTGCTGGGAAAGAGGTGCAAGGTCAGAGGCAGAACCAGCGGTGGTGCTAGGGGGCACCAGCCAAAATCTTGCCTAGGGCATCATATTGGTTAGGGCCGGCTCTGGTCGCCAGCATAGACACTTGCCGAGAAAGTGAACGACGTCACTCAGGAAGAAAATGAGTGACGTTGTTTATTTTATCAGCAAGTGTGTATGCACCTTAACACTGGACGGTATTATTTTTAATATATTGTATGTTTGTTGTATATGCAGATGAAATATTTATGTACTAATTCACCAGTGCTGTCTAAATTGTTTTTATAGTTGTGACTAATTACCTGGGCTTGTTGGAGGGGCCAGATGGTTTTATCTAAGGAGGACATATCCTCCTGTGTAACTGTGATTTGTTTTATTTTTTAGCGGGTGTGGCCACTTCTTCAAACTTGGCCACACCCCTCCTTCATGACATGGGCCCGTGGCCTATAGCCAATGCCATATTTAGATATTGTTAGCCATTGTAGTCTATAGGATACATTATCATATTTTTTTATTGTAAGGAATCCTTTGTATACAGTATGTCTACGTTAATGCTTGCACTGTGCACACATGCATGGTCTAATGACTTTGCATACACATGGGGTCTATTTACTAAGCACTGGGTTGAGATAAAGTGGATGGAGATACAGTACCAGCGACTAGCTTCTGTCATTTTTCAAACACAGCCTGTAACATGGCAGTTAGGAGTTGACTGGCTGGTACTTTACCTCCGGCCACTTTATCACCAACCAAGGCTTAGTAAATAGACCCCATAATTAGCACCCAGTAAATAAAGTGATAGCACTACTTATCAGTTTACTTTTTTTCACATTGCAGGAATGGCCGTTGTATTATCTGCATGAATTTCTTGTTACATGTCCTGATAAATATTTTCTTAATGCCATTTTCCAGGTAAAATGCGGGCCATGAAAACTAGGCCCCATAGTCTGGGTTAGAAATAAAAAAAGGGAATTCCTGCTATAATATACTGTATTCCAGAAGGGAAAAAGGCAGACAATCCCTCCTTTATTGGACTAACCTTCACTTGTTCTTATGGGGTTTTATGCATAACTGTGAATGGAAAAAAATGTATTTGGACATTTGCATGGAACAAAACGAATATTTACATAAATTATATATACAATACAATAAAAAAAATAAAAATAAACTGTCAATAAACATTTTAAAAAGAAGTCACTTGATCCATTTGCTAGCAGATTGAGTCAATAAGAAATCGTGTATCACTGTACATCGCCCGTATAATACACACACTGGGGAAGAAAAAAAAAAAAAATCAGACAGCAGCACAAGTAGGAAGTGAGGAAGGCGGGCGGGCCCTTACAGCAAAATATCAAGCGTGTTTAAGGCTCCTTGCTGACTGAGTGTCCCTTTGTCCCTCCTCTCTCTGCACAGCCCCAATGACAGCAGCGGGGACCACCGGACCCATGCCATCCTGATCCCGGCCCCAGCATGCCGGACACAGAGCCGGACAGGAGCAAGAAAGCCCAGCCAGATGGTGAAAGGGCAGACCCGGCTGGCAGCCAGCATGGCACGGCTGGGGTCCTGGGTAAGGCTGGTGTCATCTTAGAATATACACTGGGAATAAACGGAGGGTATGTGTAACATACGAGGCTCAGACGTCAGGTGTGTGTGTGTGGGGGGGTTTATGTGCTCTGCTTGTGCGTGGGGTCAGTCAGTGTATGTGTGGGGTGTTTATATACATTGGCCTCTCTGCAGTGCACTGGCTGTGTGTGCACCTTGTCATGCCTGACTATGTGCTGCTGGAGGATATAGGTTGAGGATGCCGGACTTTGTGCAGCCTATGCGATCTGACATTGCATGTGTGTGCTCCTTCCTGTACTGTACTAGTCATGCTGTGTGTACTATGTAATCAGCACTGTCCTGTGTTACCGGATCTGGACCCTCTGCAGCAAATGGGAGCTGACACGAGGGTCCATGCACTGGCGTCTGATCTCCCATCTAGTACTATGCAGCTGTGGCTTGCAATGTTAATCTTTTCAGTCGAGCGGATAGGTTTTGTTTCCTGGACCCCATCAGTGTTGTACATCGCCTACTACTGACTTTGGCCATCGTTGTATGAGCATGTAGCACGAGTACAGAATTGTTTGCAGGGAAATGTGCTCTGCAGTGAATGATTTTAGGCTTTTAGGCTAGAACCCCCAGTCCCCCCACCTGCAGTGACTGTGTAGAACCTCTGTAACTATATGATTCTCCTTGAGCGTGCTTCTATCTATCTATCTATCTATCTATCTATCTATCTATCTATCTATCTATCTATCTATGTATGTTCTGGCAATAGTGATGAACGTTCCATTTATCTACGCAATCTGATTGATGATCTGTTTTTATGAAAGGTCACATAGGGTTGATACTGTGCAATATCAAGGTGATTGTAACTTCTTTGTATCCGTACACATTTCTACAGTCATTTGTTTGTGTCAACTGATGGATTAATACAGTGATTACCAAACTGGGTGCCTTGGGGCACTTGCAGGGGTGCCTCGGGTTGGTGGACCAGGGCCAACTGAAATTATTTATGGTCAATGTAATATACAAAACCAGTGCTTGTTTCCAGTCATAAAATGTGTGGACAAACAGATGCGAATCCTGCCCTCATCACATAACTGAGCCTAAGCATGACTATAAACACAAGTTACTTAATTTAATACTTTTTTTTCTGAATTTCTCAATAAAAAAACTTTTGGCCTAGGGGTGCCATGAAAAAAATTCTGATACTCTAGGGCAGGCATTCCCAACCACAGTCCTCAAGGCTCACTAAAGGGGGGTACACACGGAGAGATCCGTGCTTAAAATCTAAGCAATCTTGCTAGATTGCTTAGATTTTAAGCACGGATCTGCCGTGTGTATGCCCTCCAGCGATAGCGATGCGCGGCCCCGCGCATCGCTATCGCCGGTGCTAGATTGAGCCTGCATGCAGGCTCAATCTAGCGGGTCGCTCACTTCACCGTTGTGGGAAGTGAGCGGCTCCCCGTCGGCTTTCCCCCTCGCTCAGCACATCGCGCTGTGCTGAGCGGGGAGAGAGATGTGTGCTGAGCGGTCTGTGTTAAGATTGCTCAGCACACATCTCTCCCGTGAGTACCCCCCTTAACAGTGCAGGTTTTAGTGATATCTAGGCTTCAGCACAGGTGACTTAATTAGTACCTCAGTTATTTTGATTTAACCATCTGTGCTGCAGCCTGGATATCACTAAAACCTGCACTGTTGGTGTGCCTTGAGGACCGTAGTTGGGAATGCCTGCTCTAGGGTGTCGTGACTCAAAGTTTTGGGAACCACTGGTTAAATGTTATAAATTTGTATTTTTTTTTTTAAATAGCCAAACCAAATGTTACATCTTTCCATTAAATACTACAGGAAAAGGAGCATACACACTAGACGCTTTCTGCCTAAAAAAATAAACGATACAACATAAATGTTATCGTTTATTTTTAGGCTGAAATTGTCCAGTGTGTATGGGGTCAATATTGGTGACTGATGAGCTGCATGAATTCGAGAATGATCGTTATTGTTGAATAATAACGTGCAGTGTGTACGCACTCTATCTTTCAATGCCTGCATTTCTCCATCACCCAGTGTGTACCCGACTGAAGTCTTAGTAAGTCTGTATATTAGTCTTAATCAGTGGCGTCACTATGGGGGTGTGGACCGCAACTGGGTGTCACCGAAATGTCGACTCCTTCACAGTGAAAGGAGCTGGGTGCTGCAGTGTGACATACTCCTGCAGCATTTGACTCCTGTCTCAGTGAAGGAGTTGACAGTACAGGCACTAGCCTCCGGGGGCAGCCCAGCATCGCCGGAGATGCTTGGCACGCCCCTGGAATGATGGAATCGAGATTCCCCATGAGGCCACGCCCTTTATGTTAGATCACACCTCCTTTGCCTCTGGCGCACAATGGCGGAATATAAAGTGCACACCAGTTGTTACTAGACCTAGTGACGCCTCTGGTCTTTAAACTATGCAATTTTCAGATGCTTGGTCAGATAATCTATGTATGCAGCACCCTGGGTCAATTATTGTTCCAAAATCAGCAGATTGTATGTTTGGATCTGACCTGTTGCACCTTTCTCCAGAAACGATAAGCCAGTATTGTGCACATTTTGTAGTGTGTGTGATTTTCCCATCATCTCTCCGACCTTTTTGCTGATTGTGACTTTAAAAATGTCACCTTTTGTGGTGACTTTAGGACAGATAATCGCTTGTGTATGCTATCGAAATCAGATATTCTCTAGATTGTTTAATCTTTCTAAAAATCGTAAAGTCAGTCAGATTGTGAGTGAAATTGTTCATGTACTTAGTATTAGGGGAGAAAAAAGAATAATCAAACAAAATGCTTTATCTTTTACACATCTTGAAGGGGTATTGCACTTTCGTATTAGTTTAATTCACCTTCATATATAATATACCATGATGTCCACAGGGCAGACCAACCAGATGCACTAATGCAAAACAAAGCTGTGTGCTTGTATATGCGGTTCAGAGTTTGTAATCACCCATGCATATGCTACAGCTGTATTGTTCGCTTCTCATTAAATACATTTATATCCAGATGGCTGACGCCTATTTTTTAGTGATGTTTTTTCATGTTTATTTCAACTTTTCCTTAATTTACTGTCCATGTCACCATCTATTACCTTTAGTAACCTTGTGGTGAGCAGAGTGGATTGAATCCCCTTACCCGAAGTGTGGCGAGCAAAGACGTTTCTAGTAATTTGGGTCATGTTTAAACATACAAAATGGCACCCAAAGATAAAAAAAAAAATCTTGTGTTAACCTTTTTTGTCGTTCATGTCAACCTTTTGTACTGTCTATTTTTTCATGTCGACCTATTGACCGTCGACCTCCTGACTGTCCATTTGTTAATCCACACCCTTTAAATCCATGGAGAAACTTTGCGTGACTATAACAAACAACTCTGCCTCATTACATAAACAAATGACAAAGCCTGAGTGAAACAGCCATGGCTCTAGCAAAAGCCTCAGCAAGCCATATAATGCAAACCCTTAAAGAAAGTAATCAGAAACTCTAATTAGCATAGAATTTATGCACGCTTTCCTGCAACTTTTATTATTATGTATTGGTTTAACTTAATGTCATTAAAAAGTGCAAGATAAGCTTTAGTTCAAGCATGTGTTCCAATTAGTTAGATTTCTGCCAAACTGTATAGACCTATGGAACAAGGTGTCAGCATTTGTGGAAGAACACCATTTGCAAAAGCCAAGGGGATGATTTGGATGGAGTTTCTTTTAAAGTAAAGCTGGGTGCACACCTATACAGTTATCTGCCTGATCACCTGATATAGGCTGATCAGCCTGACTGTTGTATAGGTGTTTATGGAGGAGCGTTAGTTGATAAATGGCATAATGCACTCCTGCAGCTGTCTGGATCGGGAGGTCGCATCTTATGTGCTTATTTAATATTTTAGATGCCGACCTTCCGATCCCATAGAAGACCTTACTCAATAAGTTATTTCTAGCACAGGGTCACAGGGGGTCAAGCTGAGTACACAGCACACTACATACTACTCTGGATAGTTAGGAGCATTTAACTCAAATCAGCTGAGTGATCGCAAAGGTGTATACCCAGCTTAAGAAGAAAGCACTCTGATGTGTGTAGTTTTGTGGAGCAATGCAAAACCAAGAAGATTTAAATTTGAGGAGTATGAATCTTGAAATAAGATAACTGGGCATATGTAATAGGGTCCAAGTTTGCCTGAGGTGTGGGATGCCGGTTGATCTCAGAATTTTTTTTTTAAGTGACTATCTTTTACAAGGCATGGTTTTGCCTTTTAAATGATTGCTGATTTAAAAAAAAAACGTCAGGGCTCAGCCGGCATCCCGCACCTCCATCCAACTCAAACCCTATTTCATGTTATCTAAAGTGCGAGGCTGCTTTATGCCTCCATGTTGCACTTTGATGGACCAGAGCACGTCTAGGCTTACTCCATGCAAAGTAATGCAATCCTACAGCCTCCCAAACGTTTAACATGGAATAAAGATGCTCTTATATCTTCTCGCTCTCTTGGTTATTTTAAGGTGTGTGTTAAAACAAACCAAGTTGTGTTTTAGGAGAAAAATTGAAGTGTTTAATGTACTTAGAAAGTGGTTGTAAAGTGATAGTAGAAAATAAAATTTGCAACTTATGTATTGTACCACCAAGTGGACTAGGTTGTGGAAGCACCACTCGAGACTGAAGACTAGGAGTATATTTACGTACAATGACGTGAAAAAGGTTTCGCACCTTCCTGATTTCCCCCCCCCCAGTTATTACTAGTTTGTCACACTTGTTTCAGATCTTCAAACAAAATTGAATATAAGACAAAGACAACACAAGTAAATGCAAAACTTTGTTTTAAATGATGATTTCTTTTATTGAAGGAAAAAAGTTATCCAACACCAACTGGCCTTGTGTAAAATAGTAATTGGCCCCACAGCTACTCATTCAACCAGTGAACCAAATTGAATTGATAATTGTGTCTAGTCTAATTTAACCCAATCAGGCTTGATTACTGTAGCCCTGTTGAATCTAAACATCATTAAAATAGAATCTTTCCAGCAATGTGAAGTTGGCTACAAGGTTTCAACAAGCAGCACAGTGTGCTGCAATCAGAAGAAATTCCAGAAGAGATGAGAGAGACAGTTATATTAGACTGGAAAGGATTACAAGGCCATTTTTAATGCTCTGGGACTCCAGCGAACTACAGTAAAAGCTATTATCTCAAAGTGGAAAAAAGTGGGACATTGGTGAATCTTTCCAAAAGTGGGCAGCTTACCAAAATTCCTCTAAGGGCTCATCAACGACTAATTCAGGAAGTCACAAAGAACCTAGACAAACATCTAAGGTTCTGCAGGTCTCTATCATTTCAATGTCTGCGTTCATGATTCCACTATAAGAAAGAAACTGGGCAAAAATGGTATCCTTGGGAGAGTTGAAAGGTGAAAACCATTGCTTATCTAGAGTAATAAAAAAGCTTATCTCGTTTGCTAACCCCCCCCCCCCCCCCCAAAAAAAAAAAAAAACAACAACAAAAAAAACAAAACACTTTGATAGCCCCCAAGCCTTTTGAGGACCTTTTTAACTTTTTTTTTTGGAAGACATTAGTTCCGTTACATCTTGCGTAAAGCTGACCTAGCATTCCACAATAAGAACATACCAACAGTCAAACATGTTGGCAATGGTGTGGGGATGCTTTTCTGCTTCAGAACTTGCGTGACTACACATAACTGATGAAATTCCAGGGAGAATGTATAGTCATCAGTCCATGATCTGAAGGGGTGTGGTTCGTTTTATCGACAGTATCTAGGTCGACCACTATAGGTCGACAGTCACTAGGTCGACATGGATGGAAGGTCGACAGGGTTTCTAGGTCGACATGTGCTAGGTCGACAGGTCTAAAGGTCGACAGATCTAAAGGTCGACATGAGGATTTTTTTTTTTTTTGGTGTCGTTTTCTTCATAAAGTGACCGGGATCCCAAATTAGTGCACCGCGTGCCCTCGCATGGCTCACTTCGCTCGCCATGCTTCGCCATGCTTCGGGCATGGTGCCTTCGCTCCGCTACCGCTTCGCTCTGCACACTTTACCGTTCCAATCGTAGTCCACGTGGATCGTTAAGTATGAAAAAATAAAAAAATAAAATTTTTTTTGGAAAAACTTATGTCGACCTTTAGACCTGTCGACCTAGCACATGTCGACCTAGAAACCCTGTCGACATTCCATCCATGTCGACCTAGTGACTGCCGACCTATAATGGTCGACCTAAACATTGTCGACCTAGACACTGTCGATCTTCAGACCGGATCCCGATCCGAAGCTCGTGCACATTTAGGTTATGCAGCAAGACAATGATCCAAAGCTCAAGAGCATGTCCACAGGCTCAACAGAAACTAAAGTAAGATATTTGAGAGGCCTAGTCAAAGTCCTTACTTAAATCCAATTTAGATGCTGTGGCAGGACCTTAAACAGGCAATTCATGCTTGAAAACCCTCTAAAGTTGCTGAATAAATGCCGTTCTGCAAAAGAAGAATGGGCCAAAATTCCTCCACAGTGGTGTGACTTATCTACATTTATAGGAAGTGTTTGATTGTAGTTGTTGCTGCTAACGGCAGCACAATCGGCTGTTGGGGGGAATTCAGTTGTTTTTAACTTAAAACTAATAGCCACATTAAAAACAACTGAATTCTCCTAATTGGGCACAACAATTAAAGAGCATCCAAAACAATTGAATTGCAACATTGGGTGCCCATTAATTATAGCAACTTAAAAAACAATTGAATTCCCCTAATTAAGTTTAGTGGGGCAATTATTTTTTCACATAGTTGATATAGGTGTTGGATAACTTTTTCCTTCAATAAAGGAAATAATTCATAACTGTATTTTGAGTTTGCTCAGATTTTCTTTGTCTTATATTCATTTTTATTTGAAGATCGGAAACAAACAAGTGTGACAAATAGAAGAAATCAGGAAGACAAGAAAAACACTTTTTTAACACTATTGTGCCTTTATATGTGCTGGGCAGTCCATATCAAATTATATATCACGCCCAATATCCTTTCCAAAGATATTGCGCCCATAGTGATCAGGTTACTGTGCGAGCTGAAATGATTATACCTTGCCTGTCAGCAGAAACGGAGCGGGTGTAGAAGGTGGTGAAAATAATTAAATATTTTGCAGTGTGAGTAAAGTGCGATACATAAACAAGGGAAACAGATTCAGAAAAAAGCAGATTTTTGGGTGATTTTTCAGTGGGAATTAATGCGTCAGTTGTTTGTATTACTAAAAGAATGAAGTTTTTGCCTATATAAAAATTACTGCTTTAATTTCCAATAATTGTCACTTTGCAAAAGTGTTACATTCCCTCCTAGAGTTGATTTTGCTTCTCCATGGACATAGTACAGTTTGGCAGGGCCATAGCTGGTTGAAAGAGCGTCCTGTTTTGGGTGCTGAAACTTGCAACTTTATGACGTCATAATGAGGTGGCTGTCCCCCATCCTCAGCCCACCCTAAATTCATAATATGCCACATGGTAGAGGATGACAGGGATAGACAGCACCAAGTGACAGGTACAATCACCCAGTCCTGTGCTGTGTGGTGAATGATCCCAGTTAATTCAAGTTCTCTGAATATGAACCCTTCTCCACTTTTCTGTGGAGTCTAAAGCTATTATTACAATAAATGTGTTGTGAGAGTTTGATAAAGCTTTTTACAGCATTACTCACTGTCTTCCTAAGATTTTATTAGCGTTGTCTCTTCTCTTCTATAACAATGTTACAGTTAGTAAAGGGATTGAAAAAAAATGTGCATGGTTTAATGACCAGATATTCATAATCTCAGGTTTAAATAGATTAAATGGTTTTGATGTGTGAAAATTGCCCAATATTGCTTCAGGATATATGTATGTTCTTGATGCCTTTGATGTATGAATAAATTCATTGGTAGGATTCCGTCACCTGGTTATTTGGACATAATTGCTTTACTTCATTTTTTCCAAATTTCTGGCTTTTGCACATACTTTAAAGATTTATAACCTTGGTAACAAATGTGATACACACCTATCAGCGATTACATAAAAAGCACCTGCATAATATTGTGTAAGTCCTCATCGTACTACCAAAACAGCTCTTACCTGACAAGCTTTAGTGAACAGAGGGAGATCCGTTGCATCAGCGAGGTTTCAGTAATATTTGTAATGATGAAAACGCACTTACTTAACTAGTGTTCCACATTTTCCTAAACATTTTAATAATGTTGAACTGTCTGCACCAAGGAATATATATTGCACCATTTGTTTTGCTCTTTCCTTGCACCGCATCTGAGTCAGCGACAATGAAAAACCTGGATCTTAGTATAGCTTCTCCTAGTGTAGCATCAGTTGATCCAAAATATGTAAAATATCTAGAAATGTGGCATACACATAATTTCTATCTATAGAGTAATATTCTGTGAGACAGACGCAAGCAAATGGGCAAGGTGCTCCATTAGTTGTTTGTTTTAAACTCCTGGAAGTTCTGTCCATTGGGTTGGACACCAAGGTGTGAGAGAACCACACTCTGCTTCAAAGAGCAAGTTTTTATTTTTTATTTTTATGACTACATATAGTGTAGCCTGCTCACATTGTCAACAAATTTAAAAAAGGAAAATATTGGACCACTAAAGGGTGTGTTGGATGTCTTGATTAATGATGATAGGGAAAAAGCAGATTTATTGAATAAATTCTTTTCATCAGTATTCATGAGTGAGGATCAGTTAACGGGAGAGGTGCACAACATCAGCGATAAAAACGACCTGTTGCTAAGTACTTCATTAAACGAGGAAGTAGTCCGAGAGAGACTAAGTAAAATTAAGCTAAATAAATCTCCTGGGCCGGATGGACTACACCCCAGGGTTCTTATGGAACTTAACTCAGAGCTATCGAGGCCCTATATTTGATTTTCAGTAAGTCAATTACATCAGGAATAATACAGAAGGACTGGCGTACAGCAGGTTACCGTTCCCGATTGTAGTCCACGTGGATCGTAAAGTATGAAAAAAAAATATGTGAAAAACTCATGTCAACCCTTTTCCATGTCGACCTAGTGACCACGTCGACCTAATGACCGTATCCCAAAATATCCAAGGTTACAACATGTAAATGATATATAATTTTATAAAACAGGTTGAACTCTATGGACATTTTGTCTTTTTTCAACCTCGCCAACTATGTAACTATCTATGTAATTATAATAAGAGATGTGCTCCGGCTTCCCTGGTCTATCTTCTAATAATATTCTGGAAACTATCTTAGGACCATATAGGCGCCTCAACTACACAAAATAAATGAAATCCACTTCACAGCAAATTGTACTCCCCTGGTTTTGTTGGTCTTGTGGGTGAAGATTGCTGTAGTATTTCTTCAAACATTTGTCATGATACCATAAAAGAGAAAAGAAACAAAGCAGGACACAGTCCTCGTGTAATACTGTCGGCTATATGCACACTTCAAAGATAGAAGACTGTTTAGTCGCACCCTTCAATCAAATAAGGTGTGATAGAGTTGCCCCCGGGCCTTTACACACTCACAAGGAGCACACCAGTGTATTACATGGTAAAATATCTTAGAAACTGACTTTTTTCGATTACCAAATCACTCACAAACATCCACTTGGATTCAGGCGTGATAAACCGTAAACTCTCTCCACCAAATGGTGTAGGGGATATCCCCCTATGCAGGTTACTCACATACATCAATTTGCTGTGTGGATTTCATTTATTTTATGTAGTTTTGAGGCGCCCATATGGTCCTAAGATAATTTCCACAATACTTTAGAATTTGGGGTCTGTGGTGTGACCCTAAATCTAAGGATCTATTAGGGCAGCCTATTGTGCGCACAGAGATTTTACCAAAATGTCTTGTATCCATTATTCTCTTCTAATAGTGGAAGCACCCTTTTAAGAATATAGGGGTGGCACTTGATATACCGGCTGTCGGCATCCCGGCGCTCAGCATACTGACACCAGAATCCCGACCGCCTGTATACCGACAACTATTCTCCTTCTTGGGGTACCCATGACACCCCTGAAGGGGGAATAAATAGCGTGGCCCGCAAGTGGCTCTTTTGCACTCGCCCCGCTGCCGGCTTCGGGATCCCAAGTGCCGGCAAGTCATACCACACTCGGGGTATAGTGGTGTAACCACAGCTAGCTTGCAATTTGCTAAAGTACTAGGTTTCCTCAAGGAGGACCTTACATATCAAGGAGTCATCTGATTTCACTGCATTACATGCTTCTAAATAAATGTGGATACCCCCAATACTCAGTTGGCTGCATTTATTTATCCATCCTCCTGTGATGGTAGTAACCATTAAACAGCCTACAAGAGAGTAGCTTCATGTCCTAGTTGGTGGAAGATCCTGAATCCCTATTGACCTGCTATAGGACTGCTAGTATGTAAGTAGTCTGGTGGGATAAATGATAAATGTGTATAGCTATAATTAAGCTGTGTATTCTAATTGAGGAGAGGCACTTAACTCAGTATGAAATACCTCCTACAGTGTTATTTCTCCTGATAATTTTCTACCATTTCCTGTGGATATGATCATATAAGAGATAAAGAGTGCATTGTGGCTTGAGCCCTAACACGTCCTGTGCAAAGAGCTCCTACCGTTTATTCAGCCATCAAACTGAAATATGTTTTCTCTAACGTCCTAGTGGATGCTGGGGACTCCGTAAGGACCATGGGGATAGACGGGCTCCGCAGAAGACATGGGCACTTTAAGAAAGAATTTAGGTTCTGGTGTGCACTGGCTCCTCCCTCTATGCCCCTCCTCCAGACCTCAGTTTGATACTGTGCCCAGACGAGCTGGGTGCTTTTCAGTGAGCTCTCCTGAGTTTGCTGAGAGAAAGTATTTTGTTAGGTTTTTTATTTTCAGGGAGCTCTGCTGGCAACAGACTCCCTGCATCGTGGGACTGAGGGGAGAGAAGCAGCCCTACTCTCTGAAGCTAGGTCCTGCTTCTTAGGCTACTGGACACCATTAGCTCCAGAGGGATCGGTACGCAGGATCTCACCCTCGCCGTCCGTCCCAGAGCCGCGCCGCCGTCCCCCTCGCAGAGCCGGAAGACTGAAGCCGGGTGAGTATGAGAAGCAAGAAGACTTCACAGGCGGCAGAAGACTTCGTGATCTTCACTGGGGGTAACGCACAGCACTGCAGCTGTGCGCCATTGCTCCACACACCTACACATACTCCGGTCACTGTTAGGGTGCAGGGCGCAGGGGGGGGGGGCATTTGGGACCTCATTCTGACAAATGAACACATATATACAGCTGGGCACTGTATATATGTATGAGCCCCCGCCAAAAATTGCATATTTAAGCGGGACAGAAGCCCGCCGCCGAGGGGGCGGAGCTTCTTCCTCAGCATTCACCAGCACCATTTTTTCTCCACAGCTCCACTGAGAGAAGCTCCCCAGGCTCTCCCCTGCAGATACACTGTAGAAGAGGGTAAAAAGAGAGGGGGGGCACATAATTAGGCGCAAAAAACAATATATAAACAGCAGCTACTGGGTTAACATTAAGTTACTGTGTTATTCCTGGGTTTACAGCGCTGGGGTGTGTGCTGGCATACTCTCTCTGTCTCTCCTAAGGGCCTTGTGGGGGAACTGTCTTCAAAAAGGGCATTCCCTGTGTGTGTGGTGTGTCGGTACGCTTGTGTCGACATGTCTGATGAGGAAGGCTATGTGGAAGCAGAGCGGGAGCAAGTGAATGTGGTGTCTCCGCCGACGGTGCCGACACCTGATTGGATGGATATGTGGAAGGTTTTAAAATGATAATGTTAATTCCTTGCATAAATGGTTAGAAAAAGCTGAAGCCTCAGGACAGTCAGGGTCCCAACCCGTGCCTGATCCAATGTCGCAGAGGCCGTCAGGGTCTCAGAAGCGCCCACTATCCCAAATTGTTGACACTGATACCGACATGGATTCTGACTCCAGTGTCGATTACGATGATGCAAAGTTACAGCCAAAATTGGCTAAATCCATCCGTTATATGATTATAGCAATTAAGGATGTGTTGCACATCACAGAGGAAATCACAGTCCCTGACAAGAGGGTACATATGTATGGGGAAAAGAAGCCGGAGGTAACCTTTCCCTCCTCACACGAGCTAAATGAGTTATGTGAAAAGGCTTGGGAATCTCCAGATAAAAAACGGAAGATTTCCAAAAGGATTCTTATGGCGTATCCTTTCCCGCCAACGGACAGGTTACGCTGGGAAGCCTCCCCTAAGGTGGACAAAGCTTTAACACGCTTATCCAAGAAGGTAGCTCTGCCGTCACAGGATACGGCTACCCTCAAAGATGCTGCGGATCGCAAACAGGAGGTTACCCTGAAGTCCATTTATACACATTCAGGTACCTTACTGAGGCCGGCGATCGCGTCGGCCTGGCTGTGTAGTGCTGTAGCAGCATGGACGGATACCGTGTCTGAGGAAATTGATACCTTAGACAAGGATACTATATTGTTGACCTTGGGGCATATTAAAGACGCTGTCCTATATATGAGAGATGCTCAAAGAGACATTAGTCTACTGGGTTCTAGAATAAATGCTATGTCAATTTCTGCCAGAAGGGTCCTGTGGACTCGGCAATGGACAGGTGATGCCGACTCAAAAAGGCATATGGAGGTTTTACCTTACAAGGGTGAGGAATTGTTTGGGGAGGGTCTCTCGGACCTGGTCTCCACAGCTACTGCTGGAAAGTCAAATTTTTTGCCATATGTTTCCTCACAGACTAAGAGAGCACCGTATTATCAAATGCAGTCCTTTCGATCACAGAAAAACAAGAAAGTCCGAGGTGCGTCGTTTCTTGCCAGAGGCAGGGGCAGAGGAAAGAAGCTGCACAACACAGCTAGTTCCCAGGAACAGAAGTCCTCCCCGGCCTCTACAAAATCCACCGCATGACGCTGGGGCTCCACAAGCGGAACTAGGCCCGGTGGGGGCACGTCTTCGAAATTTCAGCCACAAGTGGGTTCACTCCCAGTGGAATCCCTGGGCAATAGAGATTGTGTCTCAGGGATACAAGCTGAAGTTCGAGGAGATGCCCCCTCACCGATACCTCAAATCGGCCCTGCCAGCTTCCCCCTTAGAGAGGGAAATAGTGTTAACTGCAATTCACAAATTGCATCTTCAACAGGTGGTGGTCAAGGTTCCCCTACTTCAACAAGGAAGGGGTTATTATTCGACCATGTTTGTAGTACCGAAACCGGACGGTTCGGTCAGACCCATATTGAATTTAAAATCCCTGAACATATACCTGAAAAGGTTCAAGTTCAAGATGGAATCGCTGAGAGCGGTCATCGCAAGCCTGGAAGGGGGGGATTTTATGGTGTCTCTGGACATAAAGGATGCATACCTTCATGTCCCCATTTATCCACCTCATCAGGCGTACCTCAGACTTGTGGTACAGGATTGTCATTACCAATTTCAGATGTTGCCGTTTGGTCTCTCCATGGCACCGAGAATATTTACCAAGGTAATGGCGGAAATGATGGTACTCCTGCGAAAGCAAGGAGTCACAATTATCCCATACTTGGACGATCTCCTCATAAAAGCGAGATCGAGAGAGCAGTTGCTGATCAGCGTAGCACTTTCTCTGGAAGTGTTACGGCAACACGGCTGGATTCTGAATATTCCAAAGTCGCAGTTGGTTCCTATGACTCGTCTGCCTTTCCTGAGCATGATTCTAGACACAGACCAGAAAAGGGTTTATCTCCCGATGGAGAAAGTTCAGGAACTCATGACACTGGTCAGGAACCTATTAAAACCAAAACAGGGGTCAGTGCATCACTGCACTCGTGTCCTGGGAAAGATGGTGGCATCATACAAGGCCATTCCCTTCGGCAGGTTCCATGCGAGGACTTTTCAATGGAACTTACTGGACAAGTGGTCCAGATCACGTCTTCAGATGCATCAGTTAATCACCCTATCCCCCAGGGCCAGGGTGTCACTCCTGTGGTGGCTACAGAGCGCTCACCTTCTCGAGGGCCGCAGATTCGGCATTCAGGACTGGGTCCTGGTGACCACGGACGCAAACCTCCGAGGTTGAGGTGCAGTCACACAGGGAAAAAATTTCCAAGGTCTGTGGTCAAGTCAAGAGACTTGCCTTCACATCAACATCCTGGAACTAAGGGCCATATACAACGCCCTATGTCAAGCGGAGACCCTGCTTCGCGGCCAACCGGTTCTGATTCAGTCAGACAACATCACCGCAGTGGCTCATGTAAACCGCCAAGGCGGCACAAGGAGCAGAGTGGCAATGGCGGAAGCCACCAAGATTCTTCGCTGGGCGGAGAATCACGTAAGCGCACTGTCAGCAGTGTTCATCCCGGGAGTGGACAACTGGGAAGCAGACTTCCTCAGCAGACACGACCTCCACCCGGGAGAGTGGGGACTTCATCAGGAAGTCTTCGCACAGATTACAAGTCGGTGGGAACTGCCACAGGTGGACATAATGGCATCCCGCCTCAACAAAAAGCTACAGCGGTATTGCGCCAGGTCAAGAGACCCTCAGGCAATAGCTGTAGACGCCCTGGTGACACCGTGGGTGTTCCAGTCGGTCTATGTATTTCCTCCTCTTCCTCTCATACCCAAGGTGCTGAGAATCATAAGAAAAAGAGGAGTGAGAATAATACTAATTGTTCCGGATTGGCCAAGAAGGACTTGGTATCCAGATCTGCAAGAAATGCTCACAGAGGACTCGTGGCCTCTGCCTCTAAGACAGGACTTGTTGCAACAGGGGCCCTGTCTGTTCCAAGACTTACCGCGGCTGCGTTTGACGGCATGGCGGTTGAACGTCGGATCCTAGCAGAAAAAGGCATTCCGGATGAGGTAATTCCTACGCTGATAAAGGCTAGGAAGGACGTGACTGCTCAACATTATCACCGTATATGGCGAAAATATGTTGCTTGGTGTGAGGCCAGGAATGCCCCTACGGGGGAATTCCAGCTGGGCTGTTTCCTTCACTTCCTACAGTCGGGAGTGACTTTGGGCCTAAAATTGGGTTCCATTAAGGTCCAGATTTCGGCCCTATCCATTTTCTTTAAAAAAGTACTGGCTTCTCTGCCTGAAGTTCAGACGTTTGTAAAGGGAGTGCTGCATATTCAGCCCCCGTTTGCGCCTCCAGTGGCACCTTGGGATCTTAACGTGGTGTTGAGTTTCCTGAAATCACACTGGTTTGAACCACTTAAAACGGTGGAATTGAAATATCTCACGTGGAAGGTGGTCATGCTGCTAGCCTTGGCTTCGGCTAGGCGTGTGTCAGAGTTGGCGGCTTTGTCACATAAAAGCCCCTATCTGGTTTTCCATGTGGATAGAGCAGAATTGCGGACCCGTCCACAATTTCTGCCGAAAGTGGTTTCATCCTTCATATAAACCAACCTATTGTGGTGCCTGTGGCTACTACTGACTTGGAGGATTCCGAGTTACTTGATGTGGTCAGGGCTTTGAAGGTTTATGTAGCCAGAACGTCTAGGGTCAGGAAAACAGAGTCTTTGTTTATCCTGTATGCTTCCAACAAGCTTGGTGCTCCTGCTTCAAAGCAAACTATTGCTCGCTGGATCTGTAACACGATTCAGCAGGCTCATTCTGCGGCTGGATTGCCGCTGCAGGCCTATTCCACTAGGAAGGTGGGCTCTTCTTGGGCGGCTGCCCGAGGGGTCTCGGCATTACAGCTTTGCCGAGCGGCTACTTGGTCAGGTTCAAACACTTTTGCAAAGTTCTACAAGTTTGATACCCTGGCTGAGGAGGACCTTGTGTTTGCTCAATCGGTGCTGCAGAGTCATCCGCACTCTCCCGCCCGTTTGGGAGCTTTGGTATAATCCCCATGGTCCTTACGGAGTCCCCAGCATCCACTAGGACGATAGAGAAAATAAGATTTTACTTACCGGTAAATCTATTTCTCGTAGTCCGTAGTGGATGCTGGGCGCCCGTCCCAAGTGCGGACTTCTTCTGCAATACTTGTATATAGTTATTGCTTCAATAAGGGTTAAGTTATGGTTGCATCAGGGTTGGACCTGATGCTCTGTTATTTGTCATACTGTTAACTGGTTGTTATCACATGTTATACGGTGTGATTGGTGTGGCTGGTATGAATCTTGCCCTGGATTACCAAAATCCTTTCCTTGTACTGTCAGCTCTTCTGGGCACAGTTTCTCTAACTGAGGTCTGGAGGAGGGGCATAGAGGGAGGAGCCAGTGCACACCAGAACCTAAATTCTTTCTTAAAGTGCCCATGTCTCCTGCGGAGCCCGTCTATCCCCATGGTCCTTACGGAGTCCCCAGCATCCACTACGGACTACGAGAAATAGATTTACCGGTAAGTAAAATCTTATTTGAAACTGGGGAACAGAGTGAAAGGGTTGAGCAGTGTGGGAGAGCTGAAGTTCTACATTATCTGTTATTCACAAAGGATAGAAACAGCTGTATAGACAAGACCAAAGTCTGGTGAAAGTTGTGCTTGTTGTACAGTGTTCTAAGAGGCTGGAAACACAGAAAGAAAGTAGGATTTCCAGCAAGACTTAGCTCACAGACAGTGGTTTAGATAGAATACCGATTGCCAGATCAGTAACATCTGGGAGTTTGGCGAGCATCAACAAGCATACTCCATAGAGAAATGCATGATGAGTATGCTCGCCACAGGTTCTATTCTCACTCTATGGGTGTCGTGGACACCCACGAGTGGGAATATCCCTCAGCCCCCTGAGGGCCGGGCATCGGTATGCTGACCGCCGGGATTGTGACTACATCCCTATCATACACCACAAGTTTTAAATAGCTGAAACTCGTTGATAAATGTGTCCCATAGTGCCATGAACAAGATTCTGCTTTGAAATGAAAAGAGTACTACTTTTGATGATTTGGTGAGTGAATGGTCCCATCTCTCTCTTACAGCAATGCATAGCCATCTTCAACACATGCTACTGTTTATATCTAGTTCCTGTTTTATCTTTTGGTGAAAGAGTATAGAAAGTTTGTGGTTTTGAATATTTCAATAATTCAATGGTTATTTACTGGATTCAGATATCACAGATATCAGCTCTCCTTAGTTCATTCATAAACATACTTACAGTATATACATATATATATACTTAAACATAATATAAACATACTTAATTATATTGGATTATGTGACGGGTCATAAATTGGTTGGAACATATCAATGATTGCCCCATGACTACCGGCATACATATCTGTCTGTCTATCTATCTATTCTTACCCTTTCTTTACCATCTGTCTCCTCTTCCTTAATGTGTTTCCTTATCAGGACTTTAGGCTGTTAGATTTATAGTTGTAAGTACCTGATTTGTTTTTGTTTCATGATCCACCATGTGTCCCTCCAATAAAATGCCTCTTTCTCGGATATTGGGCAGAATTTAAGGAAAGGAACCTAGTTACTTCAGTTATTGTATAGAGATAAAGCAGACATCACTTGTAGGAGACGCATATTTAAGTGTGTATTCAATTGGTGTCTGATCCTCTCCGACAGAAAGGATCCCACAATGCACTATTCAATTTGTGGGCGTTTTCGACAAATTTAGCCAGTTTTTGACAATGCCGATCCAACCTTTTTTAAAAGTCAAATCTACATTGTCGAAAACGGGCCAAAAACCTGTCGGAAACGCCAGCAAATTTGACAAAACGTGTTTTCCAACAAGTCAGAATTTCCGACAAGTCAGAAAAACGGTGCTGGACTTGAATAGGTCGAATCCAGATTTGACCTAAAAAAGTCGGTAAATGCAGTTTTTGCGACTTGGCGGAATAATTGAATAGACGTCATAGTGTTCAGTCTGCAGCTCCGTCCAGTCCCACATTGAATGAATATGCTAAACTGATGAGGAAACATAGACTCTCTTATCTGCATAGAGTAGTGGGAGAGGGCACTAAAATCTAGTTGTGAAAGATCAGGACGTGGCTACAAAGCGTAGTGGTATCACTAGTTTTTTGTCTCTTTGGCTATGGCACTTTTGAAAGCCTCCATGTCTTCTGTGATTTCAGTCGCTGGATGTAAAGGGTGCAATAATAAATACAAAAAAAACAGACATAATTTGTATTTAATATGATTGCCCTATTAAATCCAGTGGCCAAAACCACAGCCTTTGAAATGCGCTGCTATTTCTTGACTGCATTGACTTTCAACAAGATGTGCCTGATAAATGAGTTCACGTAAGCAAATGTTGGAAGTTATTTTGAAAATAATTGAAGCTATTTATTTTTGGCAAAACCTATTTAAAAAACACTATAAAAAAAAAAATCCTCTTAAAGCTGTAAACCATACCTTTTCAGGCTGTCTTTCAACGTGCTTTTATGTTCTTTAAAACATTTTATTCATTTAAGAATTGAATTCTCCTATAGGGGTTAGTGCAGTATTTTAATTCAATACTTTTAGCGGGATGTAATGGAGTCAGAGATCGCTGGAAGTGCGGGTTGCCGGCCGATCTCAAATGTTTTTTTTAAGGGACAATCACTTACAAGGCCATGCTTTGTAAGTGATTGTCCCTTTTGAAAAAAATGTCTGCGATCGGCCGGCAACCCGCACCTCTCGCGATCTTGGACTTCATTACATCCTGCCGTAAATATTTTGAATGTCACATTGTCTGTCACCAAACATAAATGTCAAGATTTTCTCTAGATTGTTTCAGTTCTATGTGGTCTGTAGTCTGGATTGATGTTTTCTTTGTTTTAATGATTCTGTTCTCTTGTACAATTGGTATTTTTTAGTATATATATATATCTTTTTATGCATTTATGATACTTGGTAAAATGCAAACAGTACAAGTTATTAATTTAAGCAATGTAATAGATATTGTTAATTGATTATACAGTACCTGTATATTGTTTTCCCTTTTCAATATCAACACAGTCCCAGCGCTCCTGTTTGTTTTTGTTTTTTTTAATGATAAAACATTTTTTACCTAAGGGCTATGCTACTGTGGGACAAAATCTTGGTCATGCAAGTGCATAGGGGATCATGCATTACGTTAGCTGTGTTGTGTCATGCTATATTTCAGCGATAGTCTCGTCAACAGTGACTATATTACCTTGATCTATTCTGTGTTGATTGGGATATTTTCTATACATGGCGCTACCCATACTTAAGGTTCCTGCAGTATTGTGTGTTATGACTTCTGGTAAAAACAGCAGTTTAGGCTAGGTGCTATATTTTGTGGTGGAGGTAGTACACAGTTGTGTGTTTGCTATTTCATTAGTTTGTACACTCTGGTTATAATTTTTATATTCTCATTTGTCAGAATCTGTTTATAGTAAAATACTGTATGATTTGATCTGTCATCCAGCATTGCGTACGGCTCTAGAGAATACATTGCAGCATAACCTTGGAGAATTAGAATCTTTCAGGTCTATATAGGAAAATACAAAAATGGAAATAAATATAAGATCATGTTTTTGGGAAATAATATAAAGTTGAGAGGCAAAAATATGCTAGATTTCAGAGCAATTGGAAAAGTCAGATTTGGTGCTTTCATCTGCAGCTACATCCCCTGTAATATCCAAGGCACTCGGATCTGACAGGTTGAGTACTGTTATATCCATCCACTAATGCAGTTGTTGATCGTATCATCTTTCCTATAACATGATCCCCCTATGGACTACAAATAGTAGATGCCTCGCTTGGCAAAAACACACCATTAAAACGTTAGCAGTATATATTAAACTATTTATTAGCTGATGACTGCAACGGTGTGGCCTTAAAAATAATAATTACATTAGGTTGTTCAATTTATTAAACAAAGGTGCGGGTTGTGACTTTATATAAAATGTATTCACAATATTTTCCAGTATCTCATTTATTATGTTGTTATTACTTTAAGCTAATATTGTGAATGTGTACAATACTGTGCAAAAGTTTTTTAGGGAGGTGTGGGAAAAAAATCCGGCAAAGTAAGAATGTTTTAAAAAAAAATAGAAGTGTTAATACTTTATTTCTCTGACGTCCTAGTGGATGCTGGGTACTCCGTAAGGACCATGGGGAATAGACGGGCTCCGCAGGAGACTGGGCACTCTTAAAAGAAAGATTAGGTACTACATCTGGTGTGCACTGGCTCCTCCCTCTATGCCCTTCCTCCAGACCTCAGTTAGACTCTGTGCCCGGCCAGAGCTGGATGCACCTAGTGGGCTCTCCTGAGCTTACTAGAAAAGAAAGTATTTGTTAGGTTTTTTATTTTCAGTGAGATCTGCTGGCAACAGACTCACTGCTACGAGGGACTGAGGGGAGAGAAGCAAACCTACCTGCTTGCAGCTAGCTTGTGCTTCTAAGGCTACTGGACACCATTAGCTCCAGAGGGATCGAACACAGGGCCCGACCTCGATCGTCCGTTCCCGGAGCCGCGCCGCCGTCCCCCTTGCAGAGCCAGAAGACGGAAGATTCCAGGAGAAAATCGGCGGCTGAAGACTCCGGTCTTCAATAAGGTAGCGCACAGCACTGCAGCTGTGCGCCATTGCTCCCACAGCACACCACACGCTCCGGTCACTGGAAGGTGCAGGGCGCTGGGGGGGGGGGGGGGGGGCGCCCTGGGCTGCAATATGTATACCTTAGTTGGCAAAATGCACATAATACAGTTTTAAACTGTATATGTGCCTAATCCCCCGCCATAAATATTATTAAAAAAGCGGGAGAAGCCCGCCGCTGAAGGGGCGGGGCTATCTTCCTCAGCACAGCCAGCGCCATTTTCTCTTCATAGCTCCGCTGGAAGGACGCTCCCCAGGCTCTCCCCTGCAGTATACACTACGGAAAGGGTAAAAAAGAGAGGGGGGGGCACATAAATTTAGGCGCAAAAGGTGATATAAGCAGCTATTGGGGGAAAATTCACTTTGTATTAGTGTAAATCCCTCTGTTATATAGCGCTCTGGTGTGTGCTGGCATACTCTCTCTCTGTCTCCCCAAAGGACTTTGTGGGGTCCTGTCCTCAGTCAGAGCATTCCCTGTGTGTGCGGTGTGTCGGTACGGCTGTGTCGACATGTTTGATGAGGACGCTTACGTGGAGGCGGAGCAGGAGCCGATAAGTGTGATGTCGCCCCCTGCGGGGCCGACACCAGAGTGGATGGATACGTGGAAGGTATTAACCGACAGTGTCAACTCCTTGCATAAAAGGTTCGATGACGTAACAGCTTTGGGACAGCCGGCATCTCAGCCCGCGCCTGCCCAAGTGTCTCAGAGGCCATCAGGGGCTCAAAAACGCCTGCTACCTCAGATGGCAGACACAGATGTCGACACGGAGTCTGACTCCAGTGTCGACGAGGATGAGACAAATGTACAATCCACAAGGGCCATCCGATGCATGATTACGACAATGAAAAATGTGTTGCACATTTCTGACATTAACCCGGTTACCACTAAAAAGGGTATTATGTTTGGGGAGAAAAAGCAGCCAGTGACTTTTCCCCCATCTGATGAGTTAAATGAATTGTGTGAAGAAGCGTGGTGTTCCCCAGATAAGAAATTAGTGATTTCTAAGCGGTTACTAATGGCGTACCCTTTCCCGCCAACGGACAGGTTGCGTTGGGAAACGTCCCCTAGGGTGGACAAGGCGCTCACACGCTTATCAAAAAAGGTGGCACTGCCGTCTCAGGATACGGCCGCCTTAAAGGAGCCTGCAGATAGAAAGCAGGAGGCTATCCTGAAGTCTGTGTATACACACTCAGGTACTATACTGAGACCTGCTATTGCTTCAGCATGGATGTGTAGTGCTGCAGCAGCATGGTCTGATTCCCTGTCAGATAACATTGATTCCCTTGACAGGGATACTATTTTGCTAACCATAGAGCATATTAAAGACGTAGTCTTATATATGAGGGATGCACAGAGGGACATTTGCCGGCTGGCATCTAGAATTAATGCAATGTCCATTTCTGCCAGGAGAGTATTATGGACTCGGCAGTGGACAGGTGATGCTGATTCTAAAAGGCACATGGAAGTTTTGCCTTATAAGGGTGAGGAATTGTTTAAGGACGGTCTCTCGGACCTCGTATCCACAGCAACAGCTGGGAAGTCGACTTTTTTACCTCAGGTTCCCTCACAGCCTAAGAAAGCACCGTATTATCAAGTACAGTCCTTTCGGCCCCAGAAAGGCAAGCGGGTCAGAGGCGCGTCGTTTCTGCCCAGAGGCAGGGGTAGAGGGAAAAAGCTGCACCAGACAGCCAGTTCCCAGGAACAAAAATCCTCCCCTGCTTCCACTAAGTCCACCGCATGACGCTGGGGCTCCACAGGTGGAGCCAGGTGCGGTGGGGGCCCGTCTCCGGAACTTCAGCAACCAGTGGGTTCGCTCACAGGTGGATCTCTGGGTTCTACAAGTGGTATCTCGGGGATACAAGCTGGAGTTCGAGACGTCTCCCCCTCGCCGTTACCTCAAATCAGCCTTACCAGCTACTCCCAAGGAAAGGGAGGTAGTACTGGCGGCAATTCACAAGCTGTACCTCCAGCAGGTGATAATCAAAGTTCCCCTCCTTCAACAGGGACGGGGTTACTATTCCACAATGTTTGTGGTACCGAAACCAGACGGTTCGGTAAGACCCATTCTAAATTTGAAATCCTTGAACACTTATATAAGGCAGTTCAAGTTCAAAATGGAATCGCTCAGGGCGGTTATTGCAAGCCTGGAAGAGGGGGATTTTATGGTATCGCTGGACATCAAGGATGCTTACCTACATGTCCCCATTTACCCACCTCACCAGGAGTACCTCCGGTTTGTGGTACAGGACTGCCATTACCAATTCCAGACGTTGCCGTTTGGTCTGTCCACGGCACCGAGGGTATTTACCAAGGTAATGGCCGAAATGATGATACTCCTTCGAAAGAAGGGAGTTATAAATATCCCGTACTTAGACGATCTCCTTATAAAGGCAAGGTCCAAGGAGCAGTTGTTGGTCGGAGTAGCACTGTCTCAGGAAGTGCTAAAACAGCACGGCTGGATTCTGAATATCCCAAAGTTGCAGCTGGTTCCTACGACGCGTCTGCTGTTCTTGGGCATGATTCTGGACACAGAACAGAAGAAGGTGTTTCTCCCGGAGGAGAAGGCCAAGGAGTTGTCATCTCTGGTCAGAGACCTCCTGAAACCAAAACAGGTGTCGGTGCATCACTGCACGCGGGTCCTGGGAAAGATGGTAGCTTCTTACGAAGCAATTCCCTTCGGCAGGTTCCATGCAAGGATCTTTCAGTGGGATCTGTTAGACAAGTGGTCCGGATCGCATCTTCAGATGCATCGGCTGATCACCCTGTCCCCGAGGGCCATGGTGTCTCTGCTGTGGTGGCTGCAGAGTGCTCATCTTCTCGAAGGCCGCAGATTCGGCATTCAGGACTGGGTCCTGGTGACCACGGATGCAAGCCTCCGAGGTTGGGGGGCAGTCACTTAGGGAAGAAACTTCCAAGGACAATGGTCGAGTCAGGAGGCTTCCCTACACATAAATATTCTGGAACTAAGGGCCATTTACAATGCCCTAAGTCAAGCAGAACCCCTGCTTCAAAACCAGCCGGTGCTGATTCAGTCAGACAACATCACGGCTGTCGCCCATGTAAACCGACAGGGCGGCACAAGAAGCAGGATGGCGATGGCAGAAGCCACAAGAATTCTCCGATGGGCGGAGAATCACGTGATAGCACTGTGAGCAGTGTTCATTCCGGGAGTGGACAACTGGGAAGCAGACTTCCTCAGCAGGCACGACCTCCACCCGGGAGAGTGGGGACTTCATCCAGAAGTCTTCCAGCTGATTGTAAATCGTTGGGAAAGGCCACAGGTAGACATGATGGCGTCCCGCCTCAACAAAAAGCTAAAAAGATATTGCGCCAGGTCAAGGGACCCTCAGGCAATAGCTGTGGACGCTCTAGTGACACCGTGGGTGTACCAGTCGGTTTATTTGTTCCCTCCTCTTCCTCTCATACCAAAGGTACTGAGGATAATAAGAAAGAGAGGAGTAAGAACTATACTCATCGTTCCGGATTGGCCAAGAAGAACTTGGTACCCGGAGCTACAAGAAATGATCTCAGAGGACCCTTGGCCTCTGCCGCTCCGACAGGACCTGCTACAGCAGGGGCCCTGTCTGTTCCAAGACTTACCGCGGCTGCGTTTGACGGCATGGCGGTTGAACGCCGGATCCTAATGGAAAAGGGCATTCCGGTTGAAGTCATTCCTACGCTGATAAAAGCTAGGAAGGATGTGACAGCAAAACATTATCACCGCATATGGCGAAAATATGTTGCTTGGTGTGAGGCCATGAAGGCCCCAACAGAGGAATTTCAGCTGGGTCGATTTCTGCACTTCCTACAGTCAGGAGTGACTATGGGCCTAAAATTGGGATCCATTAAAGTCCAGATTTCGGCCCTGTCTATTTTCTTTCAAAAAGTACTGGCTTCACTGCCTGAAGTTCAGACGTTTGTTAAGGGAGTGCTGCATATTCAGCCCCCTTTTGTGCCTCCAGTGGCACCTTGCGATCTCAACGTAGTGTTGGATTTCCTAAAATCACATTGGTTTGAGCCACTTCAGACTGTGGAGTTGAAGTATCTCACGTGGAAGGTAGACATGCTGTTGGCCTTGGCCTCAGCTAGGCGTGTGTCAGAATTGGCGGCTTTGTCCTGTTAAAGCCCATATCTGATTTTCCACATGGACAGGGCAGAATTGAGGACTCGTCCCCAATTTCTCCCAAAGGTGGTATCAGTGTTTCATTTGAACCAACCTATTGTGGTGCCTGCGGCTACTCGGGACTTGGAGGATTCCATGTTGCTGGACGTAGTCCGGGCCCTGAAAATCTATGTTTCCAGGATGGCTAGAGTCAGAAAAACTGACTCGCTGTTTATCCTGCATGCACCCAACAAGCTGGGTGCTCCTGCTTCTAAGCAGACTATTGCTCGCTGGATCTGTAGCACGATTCAACTTGCACATTCTGCGGCTGGACTGCCGCATCCTAAATCAGAAAAAGCCCATTCCACGAGGAAGGTGGGCTCTTCTTGGGCGGCTGCCCGAGGGGTCTCGGCTTTACAACTTTGCCGAGCTGCTACTTGGTCGGGATCAAACACTTTTGCAAAATTCTACAAGTTTGATACCCTGGCTGAGGAGGACCTTGAGTTTGCTCATTCGGTGCTGCAGAGTCATCCGCACTCTCCCGCCCGTTTGGGAGCTTTGGTATAATCCCCATGGTCCTTACGGAGTACCCGGCATCCACTAGGATGTCAGAGAAAATAAGAATTTACTCACCGGTAATTCTATTTCTCGTAGTCCGTAGTGGATGCTGGGAGCCCGTCCCAAGTGCGGAGTTTCTGCAATACTTGTATATAGTTATTGCTTAACTATAGGGTTATTGTTCTGAGCCATCTGTTGAATGAGGCTCAGTTGTTGTTCATACTGTTAACTGGGTATAGTTATCACAAGTTGTACGGTGTGATTGGTGTGGCTGGTATGAGTCTTACCCTGGATTCCAAATCCTTTCCTAGTAATGTCAGCTCTTCCGGGCACAGTTTCTCTAACTGAGGTCTGGAGGAGTGGCATAGAGGGAGGAGCCAGTGCACACCAGATGTAGTACCTAATCTTTCTTTTAAGAGTGCCCAGTCTCCTGCGGAGCCCGTCTATTCCCCATGGTCCTTACGGAGTACCCAGCATCCACTACGGACTACGAGAAATAGAATTACCGGTGAGTAAATTCTTATTTTTTATCCATTAACAAAAAATTCAAAGTGAATGAGCAGATGAGAAATCTAAATCAAATCAATATTTGGTGTGACCACCCTTTACCTTCAAAATAGCGTAAATTCTTCTAGGTACACTTGCACGAAGACAAGGATTATAGTGAGGTGTATGATTTACCAATCATACTAAACAGGTGATAGTGATCATCCTTTTCATATGTAGGTTGAAACACAGGGGTTACATCTGAGTTGATCGCAGCAGGAACTTTGTTAGCAGTTGGGCAAAACCATGTGCACTGCAGGGGAGGCAGATATAACATGTGCAGAGAGAGTTATAGGCCCTACACACTGGCCGATTTTTTGAAAGATATGAACGATCTCGTTTATAAATGAACGAGAACTCGTTCATATCTTTCAGTGTGGAGGCTCCAGCGATGAACGATGCGCGTCCCTGCGCTCGTTCATCGCTGGTCCCCCGTCGGCTGTACATGCAGGCCAATATGGACGATCTCGTCCATATTTGCCTGCACTTCAATGCAGCCAGGTGACGGGGGGAGTGAAGAAACTTCACTCCCCCCGTCACTGCCCCCCCGCCGCTGGGTCGCTCGTCGGCCGTATCCGCCGTCGGGCAGCTCGGCGGCGGGTCGGCCAGTGTGTAGGGCCCTTTAGATTTGGGTGTGGTGTGTTCAATCTGCAATCTAAATTGCAGTTTAAAAATAAAGCAGCCAGTATTTACTCTGCACAGAAACAAAAGAACCCACCCAAATCTAACTCTCTCTGCACATGTTATATCTGCCTCCCCTGCAGTGCACATGGTTTTGCCCAACTGCTAACAAAGTTCCTGCTGCGATCAACTCAGAATTACCCCCACAGTCATTAACTGAAAGAGAAACAGCTGTGTAGGAGGCGTAAAACTGAGTAAGGAACAGCCAAACTCTGCTACAAAGGTGAGGTCGTGGAAGACCATTTCATGTCACAGGTCATACACTATGGCAAGACTGAGCCCAGCAACAAGACACAAGGTAGTTATACTGCATCAGCAAGGTCTCTTCCAGGCAAAGATTTCAAAGCAGACTGGGGTTTCAAGATGTGCTGTTCAAGCTCTTTTGAAGAAGCACAAAGTAACTGGCAACGTTGAGGACCGTAGATGCAGTGGTTGGCCAAGGACACTTAGTGCATCAGATAAAGACACGTCATGCTTACTTCCCTTCAAAATCGGTAGATGTAGTGCAATCAGCTCAGTACTGGCCGAAATCACTGGGACCCAGGTACACCCATCTACTGTTCGGAGAAGTCTGGCCAGAAGTGGGCTTCATGGAAGAATTGCGGCTTAAAAGCCTTACCTTTGATGTATAAACAAGGCCAAGCAACTCAACTATACACAAAACATAGGAACTGGGGTGCAGAAAAGTGGCAGCAGGTGCTCTGGCTTTGAGTCAAAATTGAAATATTTGGCTGTAACAAAAGGTAGTTTGTTGCCAAAGGGCTGGAGAGCGGTACAATAATGAATGCCTGCAGGCAACAGTGCAGCATGATGGAGGTTCCTTGCATGTTTGGGGGCTGCATTTCAGCAAATGGAGTTGGGTATTTGGTCAGGATTAATGGTATCCTCAATGCTGAGAAATACAGGCAAGTACTTACCCATTATGCAATACCATCAGGGAGGTGTCTGATTGGCTCCAAATTTATTCTGCAGCAGGACAATGACCCCACACATACAGCCAATATCATTAAGAACTATCTACAACATAAAGAAGAACAAGGAGTCCTGAAAGTGATGATATGGCCCCTACAGAATCCTGATCTCAACATTATTAAGTATGTCTGGTATTACATGAAGAGACAGAAGGATATGAGCAAGCCTACATCCACAGATGTAGTTAGTTCTCCAGGATGTTTGGAATAACCTCCCTGCCAAGTTCCTTCAAAACTTTGTGCAAGTGTACTGAGAAGAATTGATGCTGTTTTGAAGGCAAAGGGTGGTCACACCAAATATTGATTTGATTTAGATTTCTCTTCTGTTCATTCACTTAGTTTATTTTTTTCAATTAACAAAATGCTATTAACACTTCTGTTTTTGAAAGCATTCTTTCTTTGTAGCATTTTTTCCACACCTGCCTAAAACTTTTGCACAGTACTGTACATGTATATTTTTATGGTCTTGGGCCTAGTAGTTAATTACAATACATAGATCCACACGGAGTATGTGAAAAATGGTTGAGGGGGGAAATATAATTATATAATTGCCTTTCCAAATTGTTTTTCAGTTTTCTGCTCTCTATATGCAGATTCTTATGTCCTAATTCAGAGATCTACGCAAACCTGATAGTTTGCGTACATCTTCAATATTTGTAGTATTGTTCATGTGCAGAGGACGTCCAGGGACGTGCAGTCAGGGGAGGCAGTGCCTCCCCTGTCATTAATGATCAAAATAATACAAAGAAGTTATTTATGACACATATTCTGTGTCATAAGTATCTATTTTCTATTCATCTAATCATTACTCCTCTGTAAATGGGGTTGGGAGGCACCGATCGTGGTGCCTCCCATTGTCAAAGGGAAAGGTGTGGGAGCGGGGGGCGGGCGTGGGTGGGGCCAAGCCATGGGCAGTAAAAGCCCATTGAAAATGCATTGGAAAGCGGCACCATTAGAAGTGCCGCTTTCATACAGGGACGTGCTTTCAACCCATGAAAGCACGCCCCTATCAGCGAGGCCACAGTGATTGGCCAGCGGATCCGTCACTGGGTCCGCTGTCATCACTGCGCGGGCGCGGAGGAGGTGCGAGCATCGGTGGCAGCGGGATGCAACGGTGGTGCGGGCGGCGGTGGGATGCGGCAGTGGTGCGGGTGGCAGGATGCGGCGGAGGTATTGGCGGCATTCTGCAGAGTTTGGCAGCAGAGCGGTACCAGTTTCAAAAATGGCACCTCATCGTCATTTTTGAAATTGAAGATGTTCGCCGCGAGCCAATCACGGCTCGCTGCGTCATCGCCCCGTCCTCTCCGGCTGACTTATATAAGTCAGCGCGAGGCAGCGGTGTCAGTCCGGTGGAGGAGGAGCAGTGAAGAGCTCCAGAAGAAAGAAGAAGATGACGTGGAAGTCCTGGATGGGCGGCAGCTATGTAAAAGAGCTTAAAGACCGCCACCCCCTGTGAAGACCCTGACTAATAAAACTTTTTTTTAAGACCGTGTGGTGTTTTATTTTAATATTTTCTTTACAGGTGGGCTACAGGTGCCAACGGGCCCTTTATGTCTGGGCATGCTGCCACTTGTAGTTTTCCAAGTGCCAGCATTCTGAGGCAGGCTTGCTGGGACCTGTAGGCCACCTGTAAAGAACAATATTAACATACAATGAACCCCCCTATGGGGGGGTTTAGCTGCCAGTGCCTTCCCAGCCACTGACCTCACTGCAAGTCACTGGTCTTGTCACATACAGTGCCCCCTCAGCCTCGGCCTGCGGCTCTTTCGTGTGTCAGTGGGGGCATTGCCGGTCTCCGTTCATGACAAAAGAGTTAACCAGGTTTACTCTGGTAGCCGATGCTCTCACAGTTGAACTGATACTGTGACTAGCATTCAGATATGCAATGCCGCCAGGGAGAGTTTTCCCCTTCTGCGGCATTAGGATATATACACATTGCTGCTGTATCCAAACACCCAGCAGCGATGTGCACTGCGCCCTTCTGAGTCAGGCCCTTAGTTGTGAACAATGGCCGAGATGCTCTGGTCTATGGAGGCACAGGATTTTAGGAATGCCTGAGATGTACAGCATCTCTCCCTACAGAAATGTGCTAACATTTGAACAGTTTCAAATGACACTTTGCTGCTGGTCAAGGGTATATGCACATCACAGTATGTGCTCCAGGCCTGTTTTCAGAGCTATTTTTGTAATAATGACACTTGACATAATGCAATTTTACTGGATTTGTCTTCCTTTAAAATCATAACGTATTCAGTGTGTGGTAAAGAACATGTATTTATTTATGTAGAACATGTATTTATATTCCATTGTTCTTTATAATTAGGGCATACTGTACACTTACATATCATATAAATTTAGGTCTTCCTTCCGGGGGGCAACAAACCACTAATCAGCATTCTGATTGATTGTCAACATGCAAACTAAAAAAAATAAAAAAAAATAAAAAAAATATATAATATATATATATGCAGAAATGGGTCGGCACTCACTTACTGTCCCACAAATATGCTCCGGTGCCCTCCTCAAGTCACATAGACTCCAATATACTACCCACGGAGGCGGCACTCGTAAGGCTTTCAATGGACGAATGAATGAAGAGACGAACAGCGTCTGTGTTTCAACGTTTCAGTCTTATTGGACTTTTTTCAAGAATATATATATATATGTGTGTGTGTGTGTGTGTTATTTATATAGCACCTTTCGCCTAATAGGACTCAAAGGGCTAGATGCATCATTGCTTGGAAATTGATAGAATAGCGAGTGAAAAAGTATCAGCCAATCAGCTCATAACTGACATTTCTCTGACGTCCTAGTGGATGCTGGGACTCCGTCAGGACCATGGGGATTAGCGGCTCCGCAGGAGACAGGGCACAAAAATAAAAGCTTTAGGACTAGGTGGTGTGCACTGGCTCCTCCCCCTATGACCCTCCTCCAAGCCTCAGTTAGGTTTTTGTGCCCGTCCGAGCAGGGTGCAATCTAGGTGGCTCTCCTAAAGAGCTGCTTAGAAAAAGTTATTAGGTTTTTCTCTATCGTCCTAGTGGATGCTGGGGTTCCTGAAAGGACCATGGGGAATAGCGGCTCCGCAGGAGACAGGGCACAAAAAGTAAAGCTTTTCCAGATCAGGTGGTGTGCACTGGCTCCTCCCCCTATGACCCTCCTCCAGACTCCAGTTAGATTTTTGTGCCCGGCCGAGAAGGGTGCAATCTAGGTGGCTCTCCTAAAGAGCTGCTTAGAAAAAGTTTAGCTTAGGTTTTTTATTTTACAGTGAGTCCTGCTGGCAACAGGATCACTGCAACGAGGGACTGAGGGGAGAAGAAGTGAACTCACCTGCGTGCAGGATGGATTGGCTTCTTGGCTACTGGACATCAGCTCCAGAGGGACGATCACAGGTACAGCCTGGATGGTCACCGGAGCCGCGCCGCCGGCCCCCTTGCAGATGCTGAAGTCAGAAGAGGTCCAGAATCGGCGGCTGAAGACTCCTGCAGTCTTCTAAAGGTAGCGCACAGCACTGCAGCTGTGCGCCATTTTCCTCTCAGCACACTTCACACGCAGTCACTGAGGGTGCAGGGCGCTGGGGGGGGGCGCCCTGGGAGGCAAATGTAACCTATATAAAGGCTAAAAATACCTCACATATAGCCCCCAGAGGCTATATGGAGATATTTAACCCCTGCCTGGATTCACTAAATAGCGGGAGACGAGCCCGCCGGAAAAGGGGCGGGGCCTATCTCCTCAGCACACGGCGCCATTTCCTCTCACAGCTCCGCTGGTCAGGACGGCTCCCAGGTCTCTCCCCTGCACTGCACTACAGAAACAGGGTAAAACAGAGAGGGGGGGCAAATTTATGGCGATATTTTGATATATATAAAGCAGCTATAAGGGAGCACTTATTATAAGGCTATCCCTGTTATATATAGCGCTTTTGGTGTGTGCTGGCAAACTCTCCCTCTGTCTCCCCAAAGGGCTAGTGGGTCCTGTCTTCGTTAGGAGCATTCCCTGTGTGTCTGCTGTGTGTCGGTACGTGTGTGTCGACATGTATGAGGACGATATTGGTGTGGAGGCGGAGCAATTGCCAAATATGAGGATGTCACCCCCTAGGGAGTCGACACCAGAATGGATGCCTTTATTTATGGAACTACGGGATAGTGTCAACACGCTAAAGCAGTCGTTTGACGACATGAGACGGCCGGACAATCAATTAGTTCCTGTCCAGGCGACTCAAACACCGTCAGGGGCTGTGAAACGCCCTTTGCCTCAGTCGGTCGACACAGACCCAGACACAGGCACTGACTCCAGTGGTGACGGTGACGAATCAACCGTATTTTCCAGTAGGGCCACACGTTATATGATTTTGGCAATGAAGGAGGCGTTACATTTAGCTGATACTACAGGTACCACTAAACAGGGTATTATGTGGGGTGTGAAAAAACTACCTATAGTTTTTCCTGAATCAGAAGAATTAAATGACGTGTGTAATGAAGCGTGGGTTGCCCCTGATAAAAAGCTGATAATTTCAAAGAAATTATTGGCATTATACCCTTTCCCGCCAGAGGTTAGGGAGCGCTGGGAAACACCTCCTAGGGTGGACAAGGCGCTAACACGCTTATCTAAACAAGTGGCGTTACCCTCTCCTGAGACGGCCGCACTTAAAGATCCATCAGATAGGAGGATGGAAAATATCCAAAAAAGTATATACACACATGCAGGTGTTATACTACGACCAGCTATAGCGACTGCCTGGATGTGCAGTGCTGGGGTAGTTTGGTCAGAGTCCCTGATTGAAAATATTGATACCCTGGACAGGGACAATATTTTACTGTCGTTAGAACAAATAAAGGATGCATTTCTTTATATGCGTGATGCACAGAGGGATATCTGCACACTGGCATCACGGGTAAGTGCTATGTCCATTTCGGCCAGAAGAGCTTTATGGACGCGACAGTGGACAGGCGATGCGGATTCAAAACGACATATGGAAGTTTTGCCGTATAAAGGGGAGGAGTTATTTGGAGTCGGTCTATCAGATTTGGTGGCCACGGCTACAGCCGGGAAATCCACCTTTCTACCTCAAGTCACTCCCCAACAGAAAAAGGCACCGACTTTTCAACCGCAGCCCTTTCGTTCCTTTAAAAATAAGAGAGCAAAGGGCTATTCATATCTGCCACGAGGCAGAGGTCGAGGGAAGAGACAGCAACAGGCAGCTCCTTCCCAGGAACAGAAGCCTTCCCCGGCTTCTACAAAAGCCTCAGCATGACGCTGGGGCTTCTCAAGCGGACTCGGGGACGGTGGGCGGTCGTCTCAAAAATTACAGCGCGCAGTGGGCTCACTCGCAGGTAGATCCCTGGATCCTGCAGATAATATCTCAGGGGTACAGGTTGGAATTAGAGACAGATCCACCTCGCCGTTTCCTGAAGTCTGCTTTACCAACGTCCCCCTCCGAAAGGGAGACGGTTTTGGAAGCCATTCACAAGCTGTACTCTCAGCAGGTGATAGTCAAGGTACCTCTTCTACAACAAGGGAAGGGGTATTATTCCACTCTTTTTGTGGTACCGAAGCCGGATGGCTCGGTAAGGCCTATTCTAAATCTGAAGTCCTTGAACCTGTACATAAAGAAGTTCAAGTTCAAGATGGAGTCACTCAGAGCAGTGATAGCGAACCTGGAAGAGGGGGACTTTATGGTATCCTTGGACATCAAGGATGCGTATCTCCACGTTCCAATTTACCCCTCACACCAGGGGTACCTCAGGTTCGTTGTACAAAACTGTCACTATCAGTTTCAGACGCTGCCGTTCGGATTGTCCACGGCACCTCGGGTCTTTACAAAGGTAATGGCCGAGATGATGATTCTTCTTCGAAGAAAAGGCATATTAATTATCCCATACTTGGACGATCTCCTAATAAGGGCAAGGTCCAGAGAACAGCTAGAGATGGGATTAGCACTGTCGCAAGAAGTGCTAAAACAGCACGGGTGGATTCTGAATATTCCAAAATCCCAGTTAATGCCGACAACTCGTCTGCTGTTCCTAGGGATGATTCTGGACACGGTTCAGAAAAAGGTTTTTCTCCCGGAGGAAAAAGCCAAGGAGTTATCCGAGCTTGTCAGGAACCTCCTAAAACCAGGAAAGGTGTCTGTACATCAATGCACAAGAGTCCTGGGAAAAATGGTGGCTTCTTACGAAGCAATTCCATTCGGCAGATTCCACGCAAGAATTTTCCAAAGGGATCTGTTGGACAAATGGTCAGGGTCGCATCTTCAGATGCACCTGCGGATAACCCTGTCTCCAAGGACAAGGGTGTCTCTTCTGTGGTGGTTGCAGAGTGCTCATCTATTGGAGGGCCGCAGATTCGGCATACAGGATTGGATCCTGGTGACCACGGACGCCAGCCTGAGAGGCTGGGGAGCAGTCACACAAGGAAGAAACTTCCAGGGAGTATGGACGAGCCTGGAAACGTCTCTTCACATAAACATTCTGGAACTAAGAGCAATATACAATGCTCTAAGCCAGGCAGAACCTCTGCTTCAGGGAAAACCGGTGTTGATCCAGTCGGACAACATCACGGCAGTCGCCCATGTGAACAGACAGGGCGGCACAAGAAGCAGGAGTGCAATGGCAGAAGCTGCAAGGATTCTTCGCTGGGCAGAGAATCATGTGATAGCACTGTCAGCAGCGTTCATCCCGGGAGTGGACAACTGGGAAGCAGACTTCCTCAGCAGACACGATCTTCACCCGGGAGAGTGGGGACTTCATCCAGAAGTCTTCCACTTGCTGGTAACCCGTTGGGAAAGACCAATGGTGGACATGATGGCGTCTCGCCTCAACAAAAAACTGGACAGGTATTGCGCCAGGTCAAGAGATCCGCAGGCAATAGCTGTGGACGCGCTGGTAACGCCTTGGGTGTACCAGTCGGTGTATGTGTTTCCTCCTCTGCCTCTCATACCAAAAGTATTGAGAATTATACGGCAAAGAGGCGTAAGGACGATACTAGTGGTTCCGGATTGGCCAAGAAGGACTTGGTACCCGGAACTTCAAGAGATGATCACGGAAGATCCGTGGCCTCTACCTCTAAGGAGGGACTTGCTTCAGCAGGGTCCCTGTCTGTTTCAAGACTTACCGCGGCTGCGTTTGACGGCATGGCGGTTGAACGCCGGATCCTAAAGGAAAAAGGCATGCCGGAAGAAGTCATTCCTACTTTGATTAAAGCAAGGAAGGAAGTAACCGTGCAACATTATCACCGAATTTGGCGAAAATATGTTGCGTGGTGCGAAGATCGGAGTGCTCCGACGGAGGAATTTCAACTGGGTCGATTCCTACATTTCCTGCAATCAGGATTGTCTATGGGTCTCAAATTGGGATCTATTAAGGTTCAAATTTCGGCCCTGTCGATTTTCTTTCAAAAAGAATTGGCTTCAGTCCCTGAAGTCCAGACCTTTGTTAAGGGAGTGCTACATATACAGCCTCCTGTGGTGCCTCCAGTGGCACCGTGGGATCTCAATGTGGTTTTGGACTTTCTAAAATCTCATTGGTTTGAACCACTAAAGAAGGTGGATTTGAAATATCTCACATGGAAAGTGACCATGCTTCTAGCCCTGGCTTCGGCCAGGAGAGTGTCAGAACTGGCAGCTTTATCTTACAAAAGCCCATATCTGATTTTCCATTCGGACAGGGCAGAACTGCGGACTCGTCCGCATTTTCTCCCTAAGGTGGTGTCAGCATTTCATCTGAACCAGCCTATTGTAGTGCCTGCGGCTACAAGTGACTTGGAGGACTCCAAGTTACTGGACGTTGTCAGAGCATTAAAAATATATATTGCAAGGACAGCTGGAGTCAGAAAATCTGACTCGTTGTTTATATTGTATGCACCCAACAAGATGGGTGCTCCTGCGTCTAAGCAGACGATTGCTCGTTGGATCTGTAGCACAATCCAACTTGCACATTCTGTGGCAGGCCTGCCACAGCCTAAATCTGTAAAGGCCCACTCCACAAGGAAGGTGGGCTCATCTTGGGCGGCTGCCCGAGGGGTCTCGGCATTACAACTTTGCCGAGCAGCTACGTGGTCAGGGGAGAACACGTTTGTAAAATTTTACAAATTTGATACTCTGGCTAAGGAGGACCTGGAGTTCTCTCATTCGGTGCTGCAGAGTCATCCGCACTCTCCCGCCCGTTTGGGAGCTTTGGTATAATCCCCATGGTCCTTTCAGGAACCCCAGCATCCACTAGGACGATAGAGAAAATAAGATTTTACTTACCGATAAATCTATTTCTCGGAGTCCGTAGTGGATGCTGGGCGCCCATCCCAAGTGCGGATTATCTGCAATAATTGTACATAGTTATTGTTAACTAATTCGGGTTATTGTTGAAGGAAGCCATCTTTCAGAGGCTCCGCTGTTATCATACTGTTAACTGGGTTTAGATCACAAGTTGTACGGTGTGATTGGTGTGGCTGGTATGAGTCTTACCCGGGATTCAAAATCCTCCCTTATTGTGTACGCTCGTCCGGGCACAGTACCTAGCTGGAGTCTGGAGGAGGGTCATAGGGGGAGGAGCCAGTGCACACCACCTGATCTGGAAAAGCTTTACTTTTTGTGCCCTGTCTCCTGCGGAGCCGCTATTCCCCATGGTCCTTTCAGGAACCCCAGCATCCACTACGGACTCCGAGAAATAGATTTATCGGTAAGTAAAATCTTATTTTTTATTTTCAGTGAGTCCTGCTGGCAACAGGCTCACTGCAACGAGGGACTTAGGGGAGAAGAAGTGAACTCACCTGCGTGCAGGATGGATTGGCTTCTTAGGCTACTGGACACCATTAGCTCCAGAGGGATCGAACACAGGCCCAGCCATGGAGTCCGGTCCCGGAGCCGCGCCGCCGACCCCCTTGCAGATGCCGAAAAGTGAAGAGGTCCAGAAACCGGCGGCAGAAGACTTTTCAGTCTTCATGAGGTAGCGCACAGCACTGCAGCTGTGCGCCATTGTTGTCAGCACACTTCACACCAGCGGTCACTGAGGGTGCAGGGCGCTGGGGGGGGGCGCCCTGGGCAGCAATGATAATACCTTGTTCTGGCTAAAAATACATCACATATAGCCCCTGGGGCTATATGGATGTATTTAACCCCTGCCAGGTCTCACAAACACCGGGAGAAGAGCCCGCCGAAATAGGGGGCGGGGCCTATCTCCTCAGCACACAGCGCCATTTTCCTGCACAGCTCCGCTGCGAGGAAGGCTCCCAGGACTCTCCCCTGCACTGCACTACAGAAACAGGGTAAAAAAAACAGAGAGGGGGGGCACTTTTTTGGCGATATTGATATATTAAGCTGCTATAAAGGAAACAACACTTCTGTAGGGTTGTTCCTATATATTTATAGCGCTTGGGTGTGTGCTGGCAAACTCTCCCTCTGTCTCCCCAAAGGGCTAGTGGGGTCCTGTCTTCGATAAGAGCATTCCCTGTGTGTCTGCTGTGTGTCGGTACGTGTGTGTCGACATGTATGAGGACGATGTTGGTGTGGAGGCGGAGCAATTGCCGGTAATGGTGATGTCACCCCCTAGGGAGTCGACACCGGAATGGATGGCTTTGTTTATGGAATTACGTGATAATGTCAGCACGTTACAAAAATCAGTTGACGACATGAGACGGCCGGCAAACCAGTTAGTACCTGTCCAGGCGTCTCGGACACCGTCAGGGGCTGTAAAACGCCCTTTACCTCAGTCGGTCGACACAGACCCAGACACGGACACCGAATCTAGTGTCGACGGTGAAGAAACAAACGTATTTTCCAGTAGGGCCACACGTTATATGATCACGGCAATGAAGGAGGCTTTGCATATCTCTGATACTGCAAGTACCACAAAAAGGGGTATTATGTGGGGTCTGAAAAAACTACCTGTAGTTTTTCCTGAATCAGAGGAATTGAATGAAGTGTGTGATGAAGCGTGGGTTAACCCCGATAGAAAACTGCTAATTTCAAAGAAGTTATTGGCATTATATCCTTTCCCGCCAGAGGTTAGGGCGCGCTGGGAAACACTCCCTAGGGTGGATAAGGCACTCACACGCTTATCAAAACAAGTGGCGTTACCGTCTCCTGAAACGGCCGCCCTCAAGGATCCAGCTGATAGGAGGCTGGAAACTACCCTGAAAAGTATATACACTCATACTGGTGTTATACTGCGACCAGCCATCGCCTCAGCATGGATGTGCAGTGCTGGGGTGGTTTGGTCGGATTCCCTGACTGAAAATATTGATACCCTGGATAGGGACAGTATTTTATTGACTATAGAGCAATTAAAGGATGCTTTTCTTTATATGCGAGATGCTCAGAGGGATATTTGCACTCTGGCATCGAGAGTAAGTGCGATGTCCATATCTGCCAGAAGAAGTTTATGGACGCGACAGTGGTCAGGTGATGCGGATTCCAAACGGCATATGGAAGTATTGCCGTATAAAGGGGAGGAATTATTTGGGGTCGGTCTATCGGATTTGGTGGCCACGGCAACAGCCGGGAAATCCACCTTTTTACCTCAGGTCCCCTCCCAACAGAAAAAGACACCGTCTTTTCAGCCGCAGTCCTTTCGTTCCTATAAGAACAAGCGGGCAAAAGGACAGTCATATCTGCCCCGAGGCAAAGGAAAGGGTAAGAGAGTGCACCAAGCAGCTCCCTCCCAGGAGCAGAAGCCCTCCCCGGCTTCTGCAAAGCCCTCAGCATGACGTTGGGGCGAATTTCAGCGCACAGTGGGCTCACTCACAGGTGGACCCCTGGATCCTGCAGGTAGTATTTCAGGGTTACAGGTTGGAATTCGAGAAGTCTCCCCCTCGCCGGTTCCTAAAGTCTGCTCTGCCAACGTCTCCCTCAGACAGGGCGACGGTATTGGAAGCCATTCACAAGCTGTATTCTCAGCAGGTGATAGTCAAGGTACCCCTCCTACAACAGGGAAAGGGGTATTATTCCACACTATTTGTGGTACCGAAGCCGGACGGCTCGGTAAGACCTATTCTAAATCTGAAATCTTTGAACCTGTACATACAAAAATTCAAGTTCAAGATGGAGTCACTCAGAGCAGTGATAGCGAATCTGGAAGAAGGGGACTTTATGGTGTCCCTGGACATCAAGGATGCTTACCTGCATGTCCCAATTTGCCCTTCACATCAAGGGTACCTCAGGTTCGTGGTGCAAAACTGTCATTATCAGTTTCAGACGCTGCCGTTTGGATTGTCCACGGCACCTCGGGTCTTTACCAAGGTAATGGCCGAAATGATGTTTCTTCTGCGAAGAAAAGGCGTATTAATTATCCCTTACTTGGACGATCTCCTGATAAGGGCAAGGTCCAGAGAACAGCTGGAGGACGTAGTAGCACTAACCCAAGTAGTGCTGCAACAGCACGGGTGGATTCTGAATTTTCCAAAATCTCAATTGACCCCGACGACACGTCTGCTGTTCCTGGGAATGATTCTGGACACGGTTCAGAAAAAGGTGTTTCTTCCGGATGAGAAAGCCAGGGAGTTATCCGAACTTGTCAGGAACCTCCTAAAACCAGGAAAAGTGTCTGTGCATCAATGCACAAGAGTCCTGGGAAAAATGGTGGCTTCTTACGAAGCGATTCCATTCGGCAGATTCCACGCACGAACTTTTCAGTGGGATCTGCTGGACAAATGGTCCGGATCGCATCTGCAGATGCATCAGCGGATAACTTTGTCTCCACGGACAAGGGTGTCTCTTCTGTGGTGGTTGCAGAGTGCTCATCTGTTAGAGGGCCGCAGATTCGGCATACAGGACTGGGTCCTGGTGACCACGGATGCCAGTCTGAGAGGCTGGGGAGCGGTCACACAGGGAAGAAACTTCCAGGGAGTGTGGTCAAGCCTGGAGATGTCTCTTCACATAAATATACTGGAGCTAAGAGCGATTTACAATGCTCTAAGCCTGGCAAAACCCCTGCTTCAGGGTCAGCCGGTGTTGATCCAGTCGGACAACATCACGGCAGTCGCCCACGTAAACAGACAGGGCGGCACAAGAAGCAGGAGGGCAATGGCAGAAGCTGCACGGATTCTTCGCTGGGCGGAAGATCATGTGATAGCACTGTCAGCAGTGTTCATTCCGGGAGTGGACATCTGGGAAGCGGACTTCCTCAGCAGACACGATCTACACCCGGGAGAGTGGGGACTTCATCCAGAAGTCTTCCACATGATTGTGAACCGTTGGGAAAAACCAAAGGTGGATATGATGGCGTCCCGCCTCAACAAAAAACTGGACAGGTATTGCGCCAGGTCAAGAGACCCTCAGGCAATAGCTGTGGACGCTCTGGTAACACCGTGGGTGTTCCAGTCAGTGTATGTGTTTCCTCCTCTGCCTCTCATACCAAAAGTACTGAGAATTATACGGCAAAGGGGAGTAAGAACGATACTCGTGGCTCCGGATTGGCCAAGAAGAACTTGGTACCCGGAACTTCAGGAGATGCTCACGGAAGATCCGTGGCCTCTACCTCTAAGACGGGACCTGCTTCAGCAGGGACCGTGTCTATTCCAAGACTTACCGCGGCTGCGTTTGACGGCATGGCGGTTGAACGCCGAATTCTAAGGGAAAAAGGCATTCCGGAAGAGGTCATCCCTACCCTGGTAAAAGCCAGGAAGGAGGTGACTGCACAACATTATCACCGCATTTGGAGAAAATATGTTGCGTGGTGTGAGGCCAGGAAGGCCCCGACGGAGGAATTTCATCTGGGTCGATTCCTACATTTCCTGCAAACAGGATTGTCTATGGGCCTCAAATTAGGGTCCATTAAGGTTCAAATTTCGGCCCTGTCGATTTTCTTCCAGAAAGAATTGGCTTCAGTTCCTGAAGTCCAGACTTTTGTAAAAGGAGTACTACATATACAGCCCCCGGTTGTGCCCCCAGTGGCTCCGTGGGATCTTAATGTAGTTTTGGATTTTCTCAAATCCCATTGGTTTGAGCCACTCAAATCGGTGGATTTGAAATATCTTACATGGAAAGTAACCATGCTACTGGCCCTGGCTTCAGCCAGGAGAGTGTCAGAATTGGCGGCTTTATCGTATAAAAGCCCATATCTGATTTTCCATTCGGACAGGGCAGAACTGCGGACGCGTCTTCAGTTTCTGCCTAAGGTGGTTTCAGCGTTTCACCTGAACCAGCCTATTGTGGTGCCTGCGGCTACTAGCGATTTGGAGGATTCCAAGTTGCTGGACGTTGTCAGGGCATTGAAAATATATATTTCAAGGACGGCTGGAGTCAGAAAATCTGACTCGCTGTTTATACTGTATGCACCCAACAAGCTGGGTGCTCCTGCTTCTGAGCAGACGATTGCTCGTTGGATTTGTAGCACAATTCAACTTGCACATTCTGTGGCAGGCCTGCTACAGCCTAAATCTATCAAGGCCCATTCCACAAGGAAGGTGGGCTCATCTTGGGCGGCTGCCCGAGGGGTCTCGGCATTACAACTCTGCCGAGCAGCTACGTGGTCGGGGGAGAACACGTTTGTAAAATTCTACAAATTTGATACCCTGGCTAAAGAGGACCTGGAGTTCTCTCATTCGGTGCTGCAGAGTCATCCGCACTCTCCCGCCCGTTTGGGAGCTTTGGTATAATCCCCATGGTCCTGACGGAGTCCCAGCATCCACTAGGACGTCAGAGAAAATAAGATTTTACTTACCGATAATTCTATTTCTCGTAGTCCGTAGTGGATGCTGGGCGCCCATCCCAAGTGCGGATTGTCTGCAATACTTGTACATAGTTATTGTTACAAAAAAATCGGGTTGTTATTGTTGTGAGCCGTCTGTTCAGAGGCTCCTACGTTTGTCATACTGTTAACTGGGTTCAGATCACAGGTTGTACGGTGTGATTGGTGTGGCTGGTATGAGTCTTACCCGGGATTCAAAATCCTTCCTTATTGTGTACGCTCGTCCGGGCGCAGTATCCTAACTGAGGCTTGGAGGAGGATCATAGGGGGAGGAGCCAGTGCACACCACCTAGTCCTAAAGCTTTTATTTTTGTGCCCTGTCTCCTGCGGAGCCGCTAATCCCCATGGTCCTGACGGAGTCCCAGCATCCACTACGGACTACGAGAAATAGATTTATCGGTAAGTAAAATCTTATTTTTTCAAACACAGCCTCTGACATGGTTAGGAGCTGATTGGCTGGTATCACTTTCCAAGAGGTGATGCATCTAGCCCAAAGTGCTTTACATTTGTCTTTACAGCTCAAAATACAAAACCAGCTTAACAGTAGATACTAGTGAGATGCGTAAATTGGTAAGTCTTTAGACTATTTTTGAAGGATTCTAGAGTGGAGGCCTCTTTAACTGTACAAGGAAGAGTTCCAAAGAGGCGGAGCCACAAAGTGGAACGCTCGACCCCCCAGATGAATGCAGGGAGTTTCTAGTTACTGTTAGTAGTCCTTCATCTACAGATTGCAGTAGTTGAGTAGAGCAGTAAGGACATAGCCAGATTAAGGGGGGGATGCAGGGCATACTGTACACTGGGCCCCCTCTATCAAGGGCCCCCTCAGCTAGAGAACACGGATATCACTAGCTCTCCCGCTTGTGCAGCAGCAGAACCAGGCAGCCAGAATGTGAGCAGGACAGTATGTATTGCAAGCATAGACACAGGAGTATCAGGTTTCAAGAGGTACTGATGGAGCTTCCTGACCAGAGGAGAGATAGCAGAGTGGATAGGGCTGTAAGTGACCCAGGGATTCCAGCTTCTCCTCCTGTCTGGGTCCTATGTAACCTGTTATCTAATGAGAGCGTTCATGTCTAGAGAGAGACACACAGAGCATCCTCCTGAGTCTTGTCCCAGTGTGTAGGCTGCTGCTATTGCATTTTTGCAAGATAAATTATAGATTTTATTTTTCTATGTGTATTTTAAGCCTAAATTGTCTTTGTTCCACTACAGGAAAACATTATAAAATAGTTGTCTCTCTATTAGGTGGGTATATATACAGTACTCAGGCATTATTAAACTATTCGTTTAAATCTAATATACACCATTGGTTTATACTTAATACACACAATCCATACCTCCCAACATGACCCATTCCAGGAGAGCAAAAAGCTCTCTACCCTCTAATTTATAATTGTAATCAGTTTTGTTGAAATACCTTTTTTTCTCTAACGTCCTAGAGAATGCTAGGACTCCGTAAGGACCATGGGTATAGACGGGCTCCGCAGGAGACATGGGCACTTTAAGAAAGACTTTGGATCTGGGTGTGTACTGGCTCCTCCCTCTATGCCCCTCCTCCAGACCTCCGTTTGATACTGTGCCCAGTGGAGACTGGGTGCTTTCAGGGAGCTCTCCTGAGTTTCCTGTAAAAGAAAGTATTTTAGTTAGGTTTTTTATTTTCAGGGAGCCTGCTGGCAACAGGGCTCCGTTTCTTAGGCTACTGGACACCATTAGCTCCAGAGGGATCGGTACGCAGGTCTCACCCTCGCCGTCCGTCCCAGAGCCGCGCCGCCGTCCTCCTTGCAGAGCTGGAAGAAAGAAGCCAGGTGAGTATGTAAGGAAAAGACTTCAGAGGTGGCAGAAGAGATGATCTTCATAAGAGGTAACGCACAGCAGTGAAGTGGTGCGCCATTGCTCCCATTCACCTCACACACTCCGGTCACTGTAAGGGTGCAGGGCGCAAGGGGTGCGCCCTGGGCAGCAATAAACACCTCAGGTGGCAAATGCACATATATACATGTACAGCTGGGCACTGTACATGTATAAAAAGAGCCCCCGCCATGTTATTTGTAAATTTGAGCGGGACAAAAGCCCGCCGCCGAGGGGGCGGGGCTTGTCCCTCAGCACTCACCAGCGCCATTTTTTTCCACAGTACCGCTGAGAGGAAGCTTCCTGGACTCTCCCCTGCTTGACACACTGTGAAAGAGGGTTTTAAAGTAGAGGGGGGGGGGGGGGGGGGCACATAATTGGTGCATATACATTATACATAAGTGCTACTGGGTAAACATTCTGTGTTTTTTCCTGGGTCATATAGCGCTGGGGTGTGTGCTGGCATACTCTCTCTCTGTCTCTCCAAAGGGCCTGGTGGGGAACCTGTCTTCAGAAAGGAGCTTCCCTGTGTGTGTGTGGTGTGTCGGTACGCGTGTGTCGACATGTCTGAGGTTGAAGGCTCACCTAAGGAGGAGGGGGAGTGAATGAATATTAGATCTCCGTCGGCAGCGCCGACACCTGACTGGATGGATATGTGGAATGTTTTAAGTGCTAATGTAAATTTATTGCACAAAAGATTAGACAAAGCTGAAGCTAGGGTACAGTCAGGGAGTCAACCCATGTCTGTCCCTATGTCGCCGGGACCTTCGGGGTCTCAGAAGCGCCCACTATCCCAAATAGTTGACACAGATACCGACACTGATTCAGACTCCAGTGTCGACTACGATGATGCAAAATTGCAGCCAAGGGTGACTAAATGTATTCGATATATGATTATCGTAATTAAAGATGTTTTGCATATTACTGAGGAACCCCCTGTCCCTGACACGAGGTTACACATGTATAAGGGAAAGAAACCTGAGGTCACCTTTCCCTCCTCACATGAGCTGAACCAATTATGCGAAAAAGCATGGGAAACTCCAGACAAAAAACTGCAGATTCCCAAAAGGATTCTAACAGCGTATCCTTTCCCGTCACAGGACAGAATACGGTGGAAATCCTCCTCTAGGGTAGACAAAGCTTTGACACGCTTATCAAAAAAGATAGCGCTCCCGTCCCAAGATACGGCTACCCTCAAGGATCCTGCTGACCGCAAGCAGGAGGTTACCTTGAAGTCCATTTACACTCATTCTGGTACGTTGCTCAGACCGACAATTGCGTCGTCCTGGGTTTGTAGTGCTGTAGCTGCATGGACAGATACTTTATCAGCGGATATTGAGACCCTTGATAAGGATACCATTTTAATGACCCTAGGGCATACAAAGAGACATTAGTTTACTGGGTTCCAGAATAAACGCTATGTCCATTTCTGCTTGGCGAGTTTTATGGACCCGACAGTGGACGGGGGATGCCGACTCAAAGAGGCATATGGAGTTTTTGCCGTACAAGGGTGAGGAATTGTTTGGAGAGGGCCTCTCGGACCTCGTCTCCACAGCTACGGCAGGTAAATCAAATTTTTTGCCTTATGTTCCCTCACAATCTAAGAAAGCGCCTCATTATCAAATGCAGTCCTTTCGTTAAAATAAAAGCAAAAGAGTACGTGGATCGTCCTTTCTTGGGTAAGGGCAGAGGAAAAAAGCTGCACAACACAGCTAGTTCCCAGGAATTGAAGTCCTCCCCGGCCTCTGCAAAATCCACCGCATGACGCTGGGGCTCCCCTGAGGGAGTCCGCTCCAGTGGGGGCACGTCTTCTACTTTTCAGCCACATCTTGGTTCAATCACAGGTGGATCCCTGGGCAATGAAAATTGTTTCCCAGGAATACAGGCTGGAATTCGAAGAGGTGCCTCCTCGCCGGTTTTTCAAATCGGCGCTACCAACTTCTCCCCTGGAAAGGGAGATAGTGTTACAGGCGATTCAAAAATTGTGTCTTCAACAAGTGGTGGCCGAGGTTCCCCTGCTTTAGAGGGGGAAGGGGTACTACTCAACCCTGTTTGTGGTCCCGAAACTGAACGGTTCGGTCAGACCCATTTTGAATTTAAAATCCCTGAACCTTTACTTAAATCGGTTCAAGTTCAAGATGGAATCGCTCAGAGCGGTCATCGCCAGCCTGGAAGGGGGGGATTTTATGGTATCGCTGGACATAAAGGATGCATACCTGCATGTTCCCATATATCCTCATCAGGCGTACCTGAGATTTGCGATACAGGATTGTCATTACCAATTTCAGACGTTGCCGTTTGGGCTTTCCACGGCCCCGAGAATTTTCACCAAGGTAATGGCGGAAATGAGGGTGCTCCTGCGAAAGCGGGGTGTCACAATTATCCCATACTTGGACGATCTCCTCATAAAAGCGAGATCACGGGAGAAGTTGCAGAACAGCGTATCCCTTACACTGAAGGTGTTACAGCGACACGGCTGGATTCTCAATATTCCAAAGTCGCAGCTGGATCCTAGGACTTCTTGGGCATGATTCTGGACACAGACTAGAAAAGGGGTTTTCTTCCGGAAGAAAAAGCGCAGGAACTCATGACTCTAGTCAAGAACCTGTTGAAGCCGAAACAAGTGTCAGTGCATCATTGCACTCAAGTCCTGGGAAAAATGGTGGCGACATATGAAGCCATTCCCTTCGGCAGGTTCCATGCAAGGACTTTCCAGTGGTACCTATTGGACAAATGGTCTGGGCCACATCTGGACATGCATCAGCGGATCACCCTGTCCCCCAGGGCCAGGATTTCTCTCCTGTGGTGGCTGCAGAGTGCTCACCTTCTAGAGGTCCGCAGGCTCGGCATTCAGGATTGGATCCTGGTGACCACGGACGCAAGCCTCCGCGGTTGGGGAGCAGTCACACAGGGAAGAAATTTCCAAGGCCTTTGGTCAAGTCAGGAGACTTGTCTTCACATCAACATCCTGGAACTGAGGGCCATATTCAACGCCCTACGTCAAGCGGAGACCTTACTTCGTGACCGACCGGTGCTGATTCAGTCGGACAACGTCACCGCAGTAGCTCATGTAAACCGCCAAGGCGGCACAAGGAGCAGAGTGGCGATGGCGGAAGCCACCAGAATACTTCGCTGGGCGGAGAATCATGTAAGTGCACTGTCAGCAGTGTTCATTTCGGGAGTGGACAACTGGGAAGCAGACTTCCTCAGCCGACACGACCTGCATCCAGGAGAGTGGGGACTTCATCAGGAAGTCTTCGCAAAGATTGCAAGTCGGTGGGGATTGCCCCAAATAGACATGATGGCGTCCCGTCTCAACAAAAAGCTACAAAGGTATTGCGCCAGGTCAAGAGATCCTCAGGCGGTAGCTGTGGAGGCCCTAGTGACGCCGTGTGTGTTCCAGTCGGTCTATGTGTTTCCTCCTCTTCCTCTCATACCCAAGGTGTTGAGAATAATAAGAAAAAGAGGAGTGAGAACAATACTCATTGTTCCGGATTGGCCACAAAGGACCTGGTATCCGGATCTGCAGGAAATGCTCACAGAAGATCCGTGGCCTCTTCCTCTAAGACAGGACCTGTTGCAACAGGGTCCCTGTCTGTTCCAAGACTTACCGCGGCTGCGTTTGACGGCATGGCGGTTGAACGCCGGATCCTAGCGGAAAAAGGTATTCCGGATGAGGTCATTCCTACGCTAATAAAGGCTAGGAAGGACGTGACATCTAAACATTATCACCGAATATGGCGACAATATGTTTCTTGGTGTGAGGCCAGGAATGCTTCCTACAAACTGGAGTGAATTTGGGCCTAAAATTAGGCTCCATTAAAGTTCAGAGTTATATCACAGGTTATACGGTGTGATTGGTGTGGCTGGTATGAATCTTGCCCTTAGATTAACTAAAATCCTTTCCTCGTACTGTCCGTCTCCTCTGGGCACAGTTTCTCTAACTGAGGTCTGGAGGAGGGGCATAGAGGGAGGAGCCAGTGCACACCCAGATCCAAAGTCTTTCTTAAAGTGCCCATGTCTCCTGCAGAGCCCGTCTATCCCCATGGTCCTAACGGAGTCCCAGCATCCTCTACGGACTACGAGAAAAAGATTTACCGGTAGGTTTAAAATCTTATTTTTTTTAATCAATGCAATAGTTCAACACGTGATGCCAATCATATATTAAAAGGGAAGTCCAGGCAGAGAGCATTTTGTTCCTCCTGGAATGGGTCATGTTGAGAGGTATGCACAATTTAATATACAATCTCGCCCTCCACCAGGGCCCCCCTGTCCTAAATGTCCCAGGCCCTCCCAAAGCTTAATCCGGTCCTGAGTAAGGATTCAGAAGCTGCTTCAGGGTTTTGGACCCTGGTCATGTAATGCTTAGAAAGTCAGTAAGCCAATCTTGAAATAGATTTGCCATCTTACAGACAGCCAGTGAAGGCAGTAAAAAATGGGTGTTATTTGGCTAGAATGGGGCTGGTTGGTTAACAGCTTGGCAGCTGCATTTTGTACCATGTGCAAGCAGTGAAATTCTATTGCTGGGAGAACAAGGTAGAGGGCATAGCAGTAGTCTAGGTGTGATGATACAAATGCATGTACAGTATGACATTAGGCAGATCTTCTGAGGGAATTAAGTGTTTGATTCTAGCTATGTTGCTCATATGAAAAAACGATTTGTGGCTGATACCTGATGTTTAAGTGCCAGGCCACTATCCATGACAAAACTAAGATTCAGCACATGATCAGTGTTTTGTAGTTCTGAATCCCTAAGCGGAAGTCCTGTCAGTTGCCTATGCTGCAGTCTCTTGTCCTGCGACCTATCATCAGGACTTCTGTTTTATCTGGGTGAGTCACAGCCAGCTACCACTCATCCACTCCTGGAGCTCAGCTAGGAGCCATTTAGGGTCGGTATTGGGTAATCAGTACCCGGAGCAAAGGACAAGTACAGTTGTGTATCATCTGCATAGCAGAAGTAGACGAGGCCATGACGTCTGATTATGTCACCCAGTGTTAGCATGTATACTGCAAAAAGCATGGCAGATATAGTATAGAACTCTGTGGGACACCAAAAGTCAATGGCACTAGTGACGAAAAGTTTACTCCAGACGAAACTCTCTAAGGGTGTGTACACACGGCGAGATAAATCTGAGATTTTGACTATATAGTCAAAATCTTATGAAAAGTTAGTGCATATCTCATGGTGCTAGGCAGCTTGCGATACAGATTCGATCCCGATGCACACTCCCGTGGGGACGGTATCGTAAGGCTAGATAAACTGTGCAGGCAAGTCAATCTTGACTATCTAGTGTACAATCTAGTACAAAGTATAGTCAAAATTGGCGTCAAAATCGTACATAGACAAAATCTCAAGCACAGATAGTCAAAATCTGTACAATCTGTGCTATCTGGGCGTTCAAGGGAAATCTCATAGTCAAAATCGAACATAGCAGGGATTTCACCGTGTGTACACACCCTAACTACATTTTATGCTCATTACTGCAATACAGGGATTAAGTACTGTAATTCAGTCTACGCTTTGAAGACTTTTGGGTTACTTTATGTTTTCAGATTTATCCAATTTCAGATTTATTGACTAAGTGTAAAAAAACATATACAAGGAATTTTTCCTGGTAAGCCACATCTCTTAAAACAAGAAACATAAATAAAACCATCAATAAACACAACAGCCAACCAACACTCATGAATAAATAAGCCTCTAAAAAAGTATAAATCGTTGTCAAGAAGTTGCACCCCCATCCCATGCTAATTGTTTAACAGAGATACCACCTGTGGGAAAAAAACGATTCAAATGTCTCAAAGTTTTAACCCGGCATGATCTATATCACCTATCACATGCAGAAATGACTAAAATCCCATAAAAATGGGAGTTTTCAGTGGATTTAGGGCTTATTCCTATTTATCAATGTCTGCCTATTGGTTGAGAGATGCTACCCACAAGAAGCAATGCTTTATTATAGTTTTACATATTATTTTTTTCTTTTTTTAACACTTGTGGGGGAATTCAGTAATTTAATGGGCACCCGCCACTACAGTTGTGCAGCCGTATGGGCACGCATGCACCCTTTTCCTGCATTTCTGCTCGTAGGGTCCCATGCTGGCGAGCAGAAATGTGCAAAAAGTAAGCCGTTTGGGTGCCTAAACAGTACTTTTCACATTGCGCCCAGAACTTTAGTAGGGTTTAGCTTTTTTACGCGACTAAACCGTCTGGGTGGTGCAAAAAAATAATTGAATTACACTCCTCGATGTCCCATCACTTGAGACCGGAGATCGGGCGTGCGTAAATAGTTGAATTGACCTCTTTATTTTTTTTTTTTAGAGTCTGAAACTGAAAGACCTAGTCAAGCTTCCAGTTTCAGCGATTACATGGCATCTAGAAAGCCAGTTCACACAAGCGCAATTTTGTTTTGCTTAGCAACTGTCAAAATAACTCCTACTGCCCTGCTATCCAATGTCACCCACAAGCTCTGTGTTGCCCCAAATAACTTTTTTTAATAAATTGTAGAAGAGAAGATTTTCTATTGCTACACTGAGAAACATTAGAACATCTTTGGTGAGTTCTAACTAAATAGAAAGATCTGGATATATCTAGATTTGGTTATCATGGTAAAATGACCCTAATGCTAGGTTCTTGTTTTTCTTCCCTTTACAGCAGTATTTTATGGCTCTATTTAATAAACTTTAATAACACTTCTCTCCAACATTTTAGATGTAGGAAGCTACACTTTTCTCTATATTTAGGAAACTGAAAAGTGCAGAGCCTTTTAATTTTTCCATTCATGATGCTGAAGCCCCCATTGGATTTAATGGGGATTGTACAATTGTACAGGAACAGTAAGAGTATATAGACGAGAGAAGCTGCCCTGTTCTCCTCTCCCCTGGCTAGCTCTCTGCTGTGTCCCATAACCGGTGCATGCAGCATTGTATTAAACCAGGAGCAGATCTCTTCAGCGTATGCAAAACGTAATTTTTTTTTTTTTACCAGTACAGCACTTTTTTTGCGTTGGTTGTCCCGGCACCTAACTTCCTAGAAATATTGAGAAAAATTTGTGGTAATAAACCGCGATATTTATGCAGATTCATTAGGAAGTTTTTCCCCAATAATCTCTGTGTGTACAATAGGGCATAAAGAGTACATAATGCTTACATACTCTTATGGCCCCCATACATAAGCAATTCTTTGCTGCAATTTACAGATCCTCTGATGGATATTAAGGGGTATATGCAATTAGCGGCGAATCGCGGCAATTTTTCGGCCGTTTTTCAATTTGACACAATTCGACAGTCTAATTTCGGCAAGTGGGTGCCGAAATTGACCATATTCAATAAAAAACGGATTCGACAGTCCCGCTGACGAAAAACGGCCGATTTGACTGATTTTGTTCCGATTTTTTAAAAACGGGAAAAAACACGGAAAAAAATGGCGTGGGGTCCCCCCTCCAAAGCATAACCAGCCTCGGGCTCTTCGAGCTGGTCCTGGTTCTAAAAATCCGGGGGGAAAATGGACAGGGGATCCCCCGTATTTTTAAAATCAGCACTGGGCCCTGGTGCTGGTGCAAAAAATACGGGGGACAAAAAGAGTTAGGGGTCCCCCGTATTTTTTACACCAGCATCGGGCTCCACTAGCTGGACAGATAATGCCACAGCCGGGGGTCACTTTTATACAGCGCCCTGCGGCCGTGGCATTAAATATCCAACTAGTCACCCCTGGCCGGGGTACCCTGGGGGAGTGGGGACCCCTTCAATCAAGGGGTCCCCCCCCCAGCCACCCAAGGGCCAGGGGTGAAGCCCGAGGCTGTCCCCCCCCCATCCAAGGGCTGCGGATGGGGGGCTGATAGCCTTGAGATAATGACAAGAATATTGTTTTTTCCTGTAGTACTACAAGTCCCAGCAAGCCTCCCCCGCAAGCTGGTACTTGGAGAACCACAAGTACCAGCATGCGGGAGAAAAACGGGCCCGCTGGTACCTGTAGTACTACTGGAAAAAAAATACCCAAATAAAAACAGGAGACACACACCTTGAGAGTAAAACTTTATTGCACACCTGCCGACACACACATACTTACCTATGTTGACCCGCCGACTGCCACGTCTCCTGATCCGACGATCCGGGGTACCTGTGAATAAAATTATACTCACCTCAATCCAGTGTCCAGATATAAATCCTCGTACTTGGCAAAACAAATAAACGAACACCCGGACCAGCGGACTGAAAGGGGTCCCATGTTTTCACATGGGACCCCTTTCCCCGAATGCCGGGACCCCACGTGACTCCTGTCACAGAGGTCCCTTCAGCCAATCAGGAAGCGCTACTTCGTTGCACTCACCTGATTGGCTGTATGCGCGTGTGACCTCAGACAGCGCATCGCAAAGCCTCTCCATTACTTTCAATGGTGGGAACTTTGCCGTCAGCGGTGGGGTTACCCGCGGTCAGCCGCTGACCGCGGGTGACCTCACCGCTGACGCAAAGTTCCCACCATTGAGTATAATGGAGAGGCTTTGCGATGCGCTGTCTGACAGCTCAGACGTGCAGCCAATCAGCAGAGTGCCAGGACGTTGCGCTCGCTGATTGGCTTAAGAGACCTTTCTGTGACAGCAGTCACGGGGGGGGGGGGGTCTCTGCATTCGGGGAAAGGGGTTCCATGTGTAAACATGGGACCTCTTTCAGTCCGGGTGTTCGTTTATTTGTTTTGCCAAGTACGAGGATTTATATCTGGACACTGGATTGAGGTGAGTATAATTTTATTCACAGGTACCCCGGATCGTCGGATCAGGAGACGTGGCAGTCGGCGGGTCAACATAGGTAAGTATGTGTGTGTCGCAGGTGTGCAATAAAGTTTTACTCTCAAGGTGTGTGTCTCCTGTTTTTATTTGGGTATTTTTTCCCCAGTAGTACTACAGGTACCAGCGGGCCGTTTGTCTCCCGCATGCTGGTACTTGTGGTTCTCCAAGTACCAGCTTGCGGGGGAGGCTTGCTGGGACTTGTAGTACTACAGGAAAAAACAATATTATTGTCATTTTCTCAAGGCTATCAGCCCCCCATCCGCAGCCCTTGGATGGGGGGGACAGCCTCGGGCTTCACCCCTGGCCCTTGGGTGGCTGGGGGGGGGACCCCTTGATTGAAGGGGTCCCCAGGGTACCCCGGCCAGGGGTGACTAGTTGGGTATTTAATGCCACGGCCGCAGGGCGCTGTATAAAAGTGACCCCCGGCTGTGGCATTATCTGTCCAGCTAGTGGAGCCCGATGCTGGTGTAAAAAATACGGGGGACCCCTACTCTTTTTGTCCCCCGTATTTTTTGCACCAGGCGCAGAGCCCGGTGCTGGTTTTAAAAATACAGGGGATCCCCTGTCCATTTCCCCCCCGGATTTTTAGAACCAGCACCGGCTCGAAGAGCCCGAGGCTGGTTATGCTTTGGAGGGGGGACCCCACGCCATTTTTTTTCGGGATTTTACCATTCCATTTTTTTTTTAAATAATATTTTTAAAAATATATAAATAATACTTGTGCCTCCCAAAAAGACCAACCAAGTACCTAATCCCTTCTAATATAAATAGATATGCTATTACCAATAAAAAAAACACCAAAAAAAACATGTTTTAAATTTTTTTTATTAGATTCACCCACCAAAGTGTGGCGGATTGAAAATGACTAATTTACTGTCTAAAAGCACTGTTGTCGAATTTTCAAACTTCAATTGAATATACTTTTGTCGAATTGCCGCATTTGTACCATTGCAGAAAAGTCGAATTTGACAAATGTCGAATTTCAAAAAGTCGAATTTTGAAAGTCCGTTTTTGACGGAAAGTACTGAATTGCATTGTCGATTTTTTTTTTTTTGGCGAAAAAGTCCAGTTTTTCGACAATTTCGGGAATTCGACCGCAATTGCATATACCCCCTATACCTGTTTTAAAAAAATCCTGATTCCCCGATCCCAACCGTTTTCAGTCAAGATGGGGGAATCGGGCATTGAATATTTTTTTTTTTGTCCCCATTCCTGAAGGATCAAATTACATTGCTGGCCGCTGATCAACATATGTGGATGACTGTGTCGGCAGGTCAGGGAATCACGGCCGCAGATTGATGGGGGCTTTTACTCAGGAACTAATAAATATTCTAGCATTTGCAATCTTTGTCTGTCTGTGCAGTAACAATATGGCATATATGATATTAGAAAATACTTCACTAGTTTACTGGTGTGTCAATATGATCTGTAAAGGACACTTTACACACTGGGCGATTTTGAGCTCAAAGTAGCTCACTTTTTGGCATTTTGAGCTACTTTGAGCTCAAACTTGGCCAGTGTGTGTGGCCGGGCGATGAGCTGTGAGCGCTGATGCGCGCTACCGCATCATCGCCGGCCGCCGCCATCCGTCGGGCTGTTTGAACAGCCGAGTGAACACTTTCCACAGTCTCCTACTGTGGAAAGTGTTTCACCCCCAGTGAACATCACTGGGAACAGGGAAAATAGCTCAGTGTGTATGTACTGAGCTATTTTCCTGCCAGCGGTGTCCACGATCATCGCTGTGCGTACACGCTGGGCAAAAACACCCAGTGTGTATGCTCCTTAAGTGTATATAAATAAGAAATATACTTTTATTGCTGAACACATAGTGCCTTGTACTGTGTATTGTCAAAGAAAACTGGGTTCCCCTGTGACTCCTTTCACCAGTGATGTAGATTTAATTTAGCACCCTGTTTATGAAACAAGTGGTCTAAAAACAGAAGAGCTGTGAGGTATAGGTGGGTGGATGGTTCACCTTCTTATCAGCCTGAACTATTCACCAAAGATGGTTTCCTCCATATCCCACAGTTCTGTGTGGATTTGAGGAAGCAGTCTTTTATGGAAAGTCCTTCATGAATTTAGAGGCCAGTTTTAATGTAGAGGGATGTGTGAACTGAATATCCATGTGATGTTAGGCAGCACAGATGTCTGCCATTTACGGTACCCTCTGCATCGCTATTTTTCCTGCGCACTTCTATAGGATGTGAGGAAAAAGTAGCTATGTTGCTCCATTCTATGTGCTGTACCAGAACCCTCCCCCCCCCCCAAGAGTGATAAATATAATGTTTGGGTTATTGGGATCATGGCAGATTATTTATTTATTTTACCTGCAATTTATCAGGTCTACGTTAAATTCTGTTCTTAAAGGAAAAAACATTTTTAGGGGCATATCTATTAACCAATATTTTTGGGATGTCCATGGGAAACCTGAAAGGTATGTACTGTAGGTTACTTAACTGTCGGATTTACCAAGCTCCAAAATGCTTTTGCCCCAGTTGGTCACACACTCAAAGAGGGATTCCGTAATCCCTCTCCTTCAGCCCCCATTAATACATGTGCAGGCTGATGGCTGTGCATGCACAGTATGCACACCAACACTGAACCTGGATGCAGAGAGAGTGATAATGTAGGCCAGTGGTTCCCAAACTCTGTCCTCAAGGACCCCAAACAGTTCATGTTCTCCTGGTCACCCAGAGGTACACCGGTGTACTCATTACTCACCAACATAGTTTAAAAGATCCACCAGTGGAGATTAAAAAAAAAAAGAAAAATAAATAATTAACTTTTTTTATTGAGACATCACGGATATCACATTGCATAATAAAATGTACAGAAACTGTAAAATACAGTAATGCAAAGGGATTGTAGCTAGGGGTTGTACAGCAAATTCACATACGTCAAACAGCAAAGACTTTTGCATTATTAGTGAGTAATCTTTTAGTACATTGACAGTGTCATACATCGTATACGTAACCGTAAGGGGAGCCGCCATAACCGTCCACTCCTAAACCAAAGATATAGGTTGGTCTTGTGCAGCCAATCTAGTTAAGTACCACGTAGTGTTCTTGAGGCTGTTATAAATATGTAACCGCGTAGTGAGGGGCAAAGTGGAGATATAAGATTCCCAGAGATTGAAAAACCTATCTACTTGTTTACCTCTATCAACAATAGCCTCCACCCAGTCCATCCTGAATATATGGTGTAGTTTACTCAAAAATAATGGTATCTGTGGTGGCGTACTATCTATCCACCCCTGTAAAATCGTTTTTCTCTATCGTCCTAGTGGATGCTGGGGTTCCTGAAAGGACCATGGGGAATAGCGGCTCCGCAGGAGACAGGGCACAAAAGTAAAGCTTTCCGATCAGGTGGTGTGCACTGGCTCCTCCCCCTATGACCCTCCTCCAAGCCAGTTAGATTTTTGTGCCCGGCCGAGAAGGGTGCAATCTAGGTGGCTCTCCTAAAGAGCTGCTTAGAAAAGTTTAGCTTAGGTTTTTTATTTTACAGTGAGTCCTGCTGGCAACAGGATCACTGCAACGAGGGACTTAGGGGAGAAGAATTGAACTCACCTGCGTGCAGGATGGATTGGCTTCTTGGCTACTGGACATCAGCTCCAGAGGGACGATCACAGGTACAGCCTGGATGGTCACCGGAGCCTTGCCGCCGGCCCCCTTGCAGATGCTGAAATAAGAAGAGGTCCAGAATCGGCGGCAGAAGACTCCTCAGTCTTCTAAAGGTAGCGCACAGCACTGCAGCTGTGCGCCATTTTCCTCTCAGCACACTTCACACGGCAGTCACTGAGGGTGCAGGGCGCTGGGAGGGGGGCGCCCTGGGAGGCAAATGAAAACCTATTTTGGCTAAAAATACCTCACATATAGCCTCCGGAGGCTATATGGAGATATTTAACCCCTGCCAGAATCCGTTAAGAGCGGGAGACGAGGCCGCCGAAAAAGGGGCGGGGCCTATCTCCTCAGCACACAGCGCCATTTTCCCTCACAGAAAGGCTGGAGGGAAGGCTCCCAGGCTCTCCCCTGCACTGCACTACAGAAACAGGGTTAAAACAGAGAGGGGGGGCACTAATTTGGCGTTAGAAATATATAAAAAAGATGCTATAAGGGAAAACACTTATATAAGGTTGTCCCTATATAATTATAGCGTTTTTGGTGTGTGCTGGCAAACTCTCCCTCTGTCTCTCCAAAGGGCTAGTGGGTCCTGTCCTCTATCAGAGCATTCCCTGTGTGTGTGCTGTGTGTCGGTACGTGTGTGTCGACATGTAGGAGGACGATGTTGGTGAGGAGGCGGAGCAATTGCCTGTAATGGTGATGTCACTCTCTAGGGAGTCGACACCGGAATGGATGGCTTATTTAGGGAATTACGTGATAATGTCAACACGCTGCAAGGTCGGTTGACGACATGAGACGGCCGACAAACAATTAGTACCGGTCCAGACGTCTCAAAAACACCGTCAGGGGTTTTAAAACGCCCGTTTACTTTAGTCGGTCGACACAGACACAGACAGGGACACTGAATCCAGTGTCGACGGTGAATAAACAAACGTATTCCTTATTAGGGCCTCACGTTAAAGGCAATGAAGGAGGTGTTACATATTTCTGATACTACAAGTACCACAAAAGAGGGTATTATGTGGGATGTGAAAAAACTACCATAGTTTTTCCTGAATCAGATAAATTAAATAAAGTGTGTGATGATGCGTGGGTTCCCCCCGATAGAAAATTATGGGCGGTATACCCTTTCCCGCCAGAAGTTAGGGCGCGTTGGGAAACACCCCTTAGGGTGGATAAGGCGCTCACACGCTTATCAAAACAAGTGGCGGTACCGTCTATAGATAGGGCCGTCCTCAAGGACCAGCTGACAGGAGGCTGGAAAATATCATAAAAAGTATATACACACATACTGGTGTTATACTGCGACCAGCGATCGCCTCAGCCTGGATGTGCAGAGCTGGGGTGGCTTGGTCGGATTCCCTGACTAAAAATATTGATACCCTTGACAGGGACAGTATTTTATTGACTATAGAGCATTTAAAGGATGCATTTCTATATATGCGAGATGCACAGAGGGATATTTGCACTCTGGCATCAAGAGTAAATGCGATGTCCATAACTGCCAGAAGATGTTATGGACACGACAGGGGTCAGGTGATGCAGATTCCAAACGGCACAAAGGTGTATTGCCGTATAAAGGAAGAGGAGTTATTTGGGGTCGGTCCATCGGACCTGGTGGCCACGGCAACTGCTGGAAAATCCACCGTTTTTACCCTAAGTCACATCTCTGCAGAAAAAGACACCGTCTTTTCAGCCTCAGTCCTTTCGTCCCTATAAGATCATATCTGCCCAGGGATAGAGGAAAGGGAAGAAGACTGCAGCAGGCAGCCCATTCCCAGGAACAGAAGCGTTCCACCGCTTCTGACAAGTTCTCAGCATGGCGCTGAGACCGTACAGGACCCCTGGATCCTACAAGTAGTATCCCAGGGGTACAGATTGGAATGTCGAGACGTTTCCCCTTCGCAGGCTCCTGAAGTCTGCTTTACCAAGGTCTCCCTCCGACAAGGAGGCAGTATGGGAAAAAATTCACAAGCTGTATTCCCAGCAGGTGATAATTAAATTACCCCTCCTACTACAAGAAAAGGGGTATTATTCCACACTATATTGTGGTACTGAAGCCAGAAGGCTAGGTGAGACTTATTCTAAATCTAAAAATTTTTTGAACACTTACAAAGGTTCAAATCAAGATGGAGTCACTCAGAGCAGTGATAACGAACAGGAAGAAGGGGACTATATAGTGTCCCGGGACATCAGGGATGCTTACCTCTATGTCCCAAATTTGCCCTTCTCACTAAGGGTACCTCAGGTTCGTGGTGCAGAACTGTCACTATCAGTTTCAGACGCTGCCGTTTGGATTGTCCACGGCACCCCGGGTCTTTACTAAGGTAATGGCCGAAATGATGATTCTTCTTCGAAGAAAAGGCGTCTTAATTATCCCTTACTTGGACGATCTCCTGATAAGGGCATAGTCCAGGGAACAGTTGGAGGTAGGAGTAGCACTATCTCGGATACTGCTACAACAGCACGGGTGGATTCTAAATATTCCAAAATCGCAGCTGATCCCGACGACACGTCTGCTGTGCCTAGGGATGATTCTGGACACAGTCCAGAAAAAGGTGTTTCTCCCGAAAGAGAAAGCCAGGGAGTTATCCGAGCTAGTCAGGAACCTCCTAAAAACAGTGCATCATTGCACAAGGGTCCTGGTAGAAAATGGTGGCTTCCTACGAAGCAATTCCATTCGGCAGATTTCACGCAAGAACTTTTCAGTGGGATCTGCTGGACAAATGGTCCGGATCGCATCTTCAGATGCATCAGCGGATAACCCTATATCCAAGGACAAGGGTGTCTCTCCTGTGGTGGTTATAGAGTGCTCATCTTCTAGAGGGCCGCAGATTCGGCATTCAGGATTGGATGCTGGTGACCACGGAGCCCAGCCCGAGAGGCTGGGGAGCAGTCACACAAGGAAAAAATTTCCAGGGAGTGTGATCAAGTCTGGAGACTTTTCTCCACATAAATATACTGGAGCTAAGGGTAAATTTATAATGCTCTAAGCTTAGCAAGACCTCTGCTTCAAGGTCAGCCGGTATTGATCCAGTGGGAAAAACATCACGGCAGTCGCCCACGTAAACAGACAGGGCGACACAAGAAGCAGGAGGGCAATGGCAAAAACTGCAAGGACTTTTCGCTGGGCGGAAAATCATGTGATAGCACTGTCAGCAGTGTTTCATCCCGGGAATGGAAACTGGGAAGCAGACTTCCTCAGCAGGCACGACCTCCACCCGGGAGAGTGGAAACTTCATCGGGAAGTTTTTTCCACATGATTGTAAACCGTTGGGAAATACCAAAGGTGGACATGATGGCGTCCCGTCTGAACAAAAAACGGGACAGGTATTGCGCCAGGTCAAGAGACCCTCAGGCAATAGCTGTGGACGTTCTGGTAACACCGTGGGTGTACCAGTCGGTGTATGTGTTCCCTCCTCTGCTTCTCATACCTAAGGTGCTGAGAATTATAAGACGTAGAGGAGTAAGAACTATACTCATGGCTCCGGATTGGCCAAGAAGGACTTGGTACCCGGAACTTCAAGAGATGTTTACAGAGGTCTTATGGCCTCTGCCTCTAAGAAGGGACTTGCTTCAGCAAGTACCATGTCTGTTCCAAGACTTACCGCAGCTGCGTTTGTTGGCATGGCGGTGGAACGCCGGATCCTAAGGGAAAAAGGCATTCCGGAAGAGGTCATTCCTACCCTGGTCAAAGCCAGAAAGGAGGTGACCGCACAACATTATCACCACATGTGGCGAAAATATGTTGCGTGGTGTGAGGCCAGGAAGGCCCCACAAAGAAATTTCAACTCGGTCGATTCCTGCATTTCCTGCAAACAGGAGTGTCTATGGGCCTCAAATTGGGGTCCATTAAGGTTCAAATTTCGGCCCTGTCAATTTTCTTCCAGAAAGAATTGGCTTCAGTTCCTGAAGTCCAGAACTTTGTCAAGGGAGTATTGCATATACAACCCTCTTTTGTGCCTCCAGTGGCACTGTGGGATCTCAACGTAGTTCTGGGATTCTTCAAATCACATTGGTTTAAAACCAGTCAAATCTGTGGATTTGAAGCATCTCACATGAAAAGTGACCATGTTCTTGGCCCTGGCCTGGACCAGGCGAGTGTCAAATTGGTGGTTTTTTTCTCAAAAAAGCCCATATTTGTTTGTCCATTCGGACAGGGCAGAGCTGCGGACTCGTCCCCAGTTCTCTCCCTAAGGTGGTGTCAGTGTTTCACCTGAACCAGCTTATTGTGGTGCCTTGCACCTACTAGGGACTTGGAGGACTCCAAGTTGCTAGATGTTGTCAGGGCCCTGAAAATATAGGTTCCAGGACGGCTGGAGTCAGGAAAACTGACTTGCTGTTATCCTGTATGCACCCAACAAACTGGGTGCTCTTGCTTTTAAGCAGACTATTGCTAGTTGGATGTGTAATACAATTCAGCTTGCACATTCTGTGGCAGGCCTGCCACAGCCAAAATATGTAAATGCCCATTCCACAAGGAAGGTGGGCTCATCTTGGGCGGCTGCCCGAGGGGTCTCGGCTTTACAACTTTGCCGAGCGGTTATTTAGTCAGGGGCAAACACGTTTGTAAAATCCTACAAATTTGATACCCTGGCTAAGGAGGACCTGGAGTTCTCTCATTCGGTGCTGCAGAGTCATCCGCACTCTCCCGCCCGTTTGGGAGCTTTGGTATAATCCCCATGGTCCTTTCAGGAACCCCAGCATCCACTAGGACGATAGAGAAAATAAGAATTTACTTACCGATAATTCTATTTCTCGGAGTCCGTAGTGGATGCTGGGCGCCCATCCCAAGTGCGGATTATCTGCAATACTTGTACATAGTTACAAAAATCGGGTTATTATTGTTGTGAGCCATCTTTTCAGAGGCTCCGCTGTTATCATACTGTTAACTGGGTTTAGATCACAAGTTGTACGGTGTGATTGGTGTGGCTGGTATGAGTCTTACCCGGGATTCAAAATTCCTCCCTTATTGTGTACGCTCGTCCGGGCACAGTACCTAACTGGCTTGGAGGAGGGTCATAGGGGGAGGAGCCAGTGCACACCACCTGATCGGAAAGCTTTACTTTTGTGCCCTGTCTCCTGCGGAGCCGCTATTCCCCATGGTCCTTTCAGGAACCCCAGCATCCACTACGGACTCCGAGAAATAGAATTATCGGTAAGTAAATTCTTATTTTTTCCCAGCCGCACTAAGGGCTATCAGTAGTTTTTTACATTCCGATGGCATGCGGAGAGTGGGATCAATGATACCCAAAACTGCCCATTCGGAGGTAAAGGGCACATAGGTTATTAAATTAGCCTCCGCATATCTCCTAATGAGATGCCAAAAATATTGTACAATTGGACATGCCCACAAACAATGATATGTGTCAGCCTCACTTTGATGGCATCTTGGGCAAGAGTGTGTTTCCGACGTTCCCATATGGTAGCGTTGCAACGGGGATAGATAAGTGTTATGGTACACATTAAGAAATAATTCAGTATACATGCTTGCTGGGAGGACCTTTCTGTAGTAAAGTAGTGCTTTTTCCATTGTTGGTTTGGTCAGTCCAGGAAAGTGAGCCAACCATTTGGACATGCCACCTGTCACAGTAGCGTGATCTAATATAGTCCTCAAAAAAGTATAATGTATGGATATGGCCTTGTGACTCGGTACAGGGTGCATAAAGAGGCTATCTAGGGGGTTAGTCCTGTCCCCCTCCGCAAAATGTGCCTAACGTAAAATTATGTTTGCAAAAATGGAAGGGGAGATGAAATGACTACAGCATGTCTCGTTGAAACCTCTGAAAAGGTGAGCAAACGGTGGTCCTCCACAGACACCAATGACCGAATCGATGCTATACTAGCCTCCCTCCATGTTGTAAAGGGGTGGGCAGCCATGCCGTCTAGAAACTCTGGGTTTATAATTAAGGGCAAGTGTAAGGAGTAGTATTGATTCAGTTTCGCATTGTGGCGCAATATGTGCCACATTTTCCTAGTAGACCACAAGAGTGGGTTAGACCTAACATGGTCCGGTATCTCCCAATCATGTTGGTAAAGGAAACATGTCAGATCCACATTTGCTAAAAAGTTCTGTTCGAGGGATGTGTTTGTATATACAGAGCTATTTTGCAGCCAATCTCTCAAGAGTCTCAGAAGTGCAGCGTGATTATAAACTACTACATCTGGAAAGTTGATCCCTCCATTGGACTTAGGTTGGGCAAGTTTACGCAAAGCAATACATGCCCGGCCTCCCTTCCATATAAAGGTTCTGATAAGTTTGTTGATCGTTTGTACGTCCTGTTTAGTCAGCAGTAAGTGTTTGCAGTGGATATAAAATGTGCGGTATAGCCACCATTTTTAGCAGGTTAGCTCTGCCTAGATATGACAGTGGAAGACGGTCCCATCTTTTAATATCATCAGTTAGAGTGTGTATGGCCTTGCTTACGTTGATTTTGTATAGTTCAGACATATAGCGTGGCACCATAATACCCAGATATATAATATATGTGGACACCCAATGTAAGGGAAAGTGTGAGGTCCAACTCGGACATGTCACATTGCCATACAACAATCATGCTTTAGTTTTGTCCATATTGATACTAAAACCTGAAATGCGGCCAAATAATTGGATCTTGTCTAGGATCAAGTTTAGGGAGTGCTCAGGGTCAGATATATAAAGAAGGACATCATCCGCGAAAGCGGAAAGCTTAATTTCCTGTCCACCCACTTTTATACCTCGAAAAACCGACCAATCCTGTAATGTCTTAAGCAACGGGTCGAGGGCCAGATTAAATAGCAGTGGCGATAGAGGGCATCCTTGACGGGTACCCCTTTCCAATAGGAACCGTTGGCCCCTGATCCCATTTATTAACAAAGAGGCAGATGGATTGTCGTAGATGTATCGTACATAGTTAATAAAGCCCGTATCAAAGCCTCTTCTCTCCAACACAGCAAACAAATGTGGCCACAAGACCATGTCAAAGGCCTTATTGGCATCGAGGCTGAGAAGCATATTCGAGTCTGTACATGGAGACTGGGATGCCGCCACCGCCGCTAGTGCCATGCGTATTGCTTTAACCGCATGTCTACCAGTTACAAAACCCATTTGTGTTGTGGTGAGTATGTCAGGGAGAATGGATTGAAGCCGCATCGCCATTATCTTGGCCAATAGTTTGTAGTCAATATTTAATAGACTAATTGGTCTGTACGAGGAAAGAAAATTGGTGTCCCTACCAGGTTTAGGGATAAGTGTAATAAATGCTTCATTAAAGAGAGGAGATGGGGAGCTCCTTTCATGTATGGCATGAAACAATTCTAATTAGGTGGGGACAATGTGGGCCTGTAACGATAGGCCATCTGGACCCGGAGATTTACCATGAGGTAAATTGGAGATAATAGTGTTAATTTCCTCCGCCGTTATTTGTCCCATAAGGGCTTCTCTCTGGTCTCTCGAGTCAGAGGGGGCAGTACCTCATCTGTAAGCAGCTGTGATTGTATATCAGTATCTATTTGTGCCGAGCTAAACAAAGATTGAAAATAGGAATGAAATTGGTCCACTATTTCTTGAGATTTGGTGATAAAACGCCTGGACCTGGGGTGGTGTATAGCGGTTATAACGTGTCGTTTTTTGGGAGGCCGGGAAATGACCAGCCTTATTGCCCTATCTATAAAATTAATTTTTGGTAAAGTCTAAGAAGTGTTTCGCCTGGGTGGCTAAATAAGTTTCCAGCAGGCGTCTGGCCTGTTTGTACTCAGTAAGGGTGCTTTCTGTTGGAGTAGAAGTGTATGTTTGGAAGGCTATGGCCATTGCCGCTTTCAGCGCCGTGTATTCTAGTTTGGATTCCCTTTTTTTTCGGGTGACATAACCAATAACATGACCTCTCATCACTGCCTTGGAGGCGTTCCAAAAGATGTCAGGTCTATCCCAGTAATCTATATTTTCATCTACGTAATTGGTCCAATGATATGTAAGATACAGTTTAAAATCCTCTGAGTCTGCCAGGTATTTTGGGAATCTCCAGATACGATCCGTCGAGTGCATATGGGGGTGAGTTAATGCCAGCGTGACAGGGGCATGATCAGAGATCAGTATGTCAAGTATATCCACCCCAGCAACCTGGGACATTAAGTCATCGGCAATTAAGAACCTGTCAATACGAGACAACGTTCCATGTGCCAGTGACAAATGGGCATGCGTTTTGTCGGTTGGGTGTAGCAATCTCCATGGATCAGAAATGTCCAAGGAATCTATAAATGTCTGCTCTGGGAGTCAGTGGTTCTCGGCATAGTCGGTGACCTGTCAACTTTAGGGTCGTCCACCATGTTATAGTCTCCACCTACTATTAGAGAATAATTAGTTCTGCCCAGAAGAATGTGGGTTATGTCTTGAAGAAATGTGTGTGTATTAACGTTCGGGGCGTATAAGTTGACAAGGGTAAATTTAGAATGAAAAAGCTCTATGTCCATTATGATATATCTGCCTTCGGGGTCAATGATTTCTGTCAAAACAATGACGGGGATATTTTTTCGAAAAAGTATGGCAACCCCTTTGGCTTTCGTACGAAAAGGAGCAGCGATACAAGAACCAAGCCACGGAGCTTTCAATACATTTTCTTCACCCGTCAGCCAGTGTGTTTCCTGTAAGAAAATCACATCCGGGTGAGAGCGTTTAAGGTGTGTGACCACACGTCGTTGCTTGACTGGGGAATTAAGTCCTCCTACATTCCAAGAGATGAAATGTAGTGGCTTCGGGGGTATTACCTCAGATGAGGAAGAATCTGCTGACGGCATGGCTACCCAATCCCCTCATGGCATTGAATTATCTGACGGATAAATAATATAAGTAGGCATATAATGGCGGCTCCCCTCCTAACCCTAGATCCCCACGGTAGCAAATATTTCGACAGCAGCAACATCAGTATAACATGAAATGCAATGCACAGTCTCAGTATTTGAGATATCAATCGTGAATCATAATGTCTCATACCTCTATTTTCGAACATTTTTCTAACAACCAAAACTATGGTGGGCACCAGCTAGGCCTAGTGGTGCGCACACTGAAGACTATCAAAAATAATCACTGAATCAGTAAGAATGAATACTTATAAGTAAATACAGAGTCAATTAGAATAAGAAAGAGAAGGAAAAAAAAAAAAAAGAATATAAAAATTTATAAGGTAGGTTAACACAGATCCGCCTGAGGCGGGAGTACCCGAATCGCTCAACCTTTTGTGCCCCACTGACTGACTGATATCCTAACGAATAGGCGACCTTGACGGGGATCTGTGAGTCAGGAAACGAGACCGCGCCACCTCTGGGTCAGTATAAAACATCTGATTTCCATTCTCTAAGACCCACAATTTAGCTGGGTACAGCAGGGCAAATCGGATATTTTTACTGTGTAAGTGGGAACAAACATCAGAAAATTATTTTCTTTTCTGAGCCACAGCCGCCGAGAAGTCTTGAAATATCAGGATCTTGTGGCCCTTGACTAACAATTCTCTATTTTTACGGTATGCTGCGAGAACTTGTTCCTTGGCCCTAAGTCTAAGTCTAAGTAGCGGGCGATGACTGGTTGAGAACGCTTCGCGCCCCGTCCTGCATCGCTCCCAGCCTATGGGCTTTTTCGATATATGGGACTTCAATATCATCTACGATTCCCAATGAGGTCGGGAGGTCTACACTAAGATAAGAGGAAAGGGCTGGGCCTGTCAAGGACTCTGGAATACCTATAAATCTGAGGTTATTCCTAGGTGATCTATTTTCCAGGTCTTCAACTTTATCCTGCAATTGTTGTATATATTTATCCTGGGTTGATACCTCCTCCCGACAAGATTGGACCAAGTCCTCAGTGTCACTCGTCTCCAACGCGGAAAGACGCGTCGCATGGTAGTCTATGCGAGCTAAGTCCGTTTCCAAGCGGGCCTGTAAGGCGTCAAATCGTTTATCAAGCAAGGGCATAAGAAAATCTGAAATTTCTTTAGCTGTCAGGGGAGAGGTTTTATCACTAGATAAGCGTGAGGACTCCGACCCATGTTCAGCTGGGGAGGGCGGTCCCGACTTAGGGGGAGCGTCCTTCCCCTTCCCCGCTTTAGAAGAATTGTTGGATTGTTTCGGGGGCATGGCTTTGTCGAGGTATTTGTCCATACCCCAGGGAATGAGATGTGGAACAATCAGCGTCCCCTGTGGGCACTAAACCCGCAGGTACAGGCAGTGATACTAAAACAAAAGTAATTATATATGGAGCTCGAGTGGAAGTGCGCAACCAGACCAAATTATTTAGAACATATTACACTACATCAACCCTCCCACCAAAAGAAAAGGAAAGCTGCAATTATTTACAATGGTCTATAACCTGTGAAGGAGCCCGTGAGGTGACCCTGGCAACAAGCTAAGGGAGACTTCGATTGGGTTGCAAACCCATATCTGAAAACAATTTGAAATGTCAAGCAATACAGAATGGAATTATCGAATAAAAATAATAAACGTCACACACAGGCCACAGCGGGGGCGAAGAGAAGAAGAAAATTATCTCGCACAGAATACGTTGAAGCAGGAAAATAACAAACGTCACATAGAAGTTCCCATATGAGAAGAACAGAGATATATCGCATATAATCCCTGGTGTGTACAAAATAACAAACGTCACATCAAGTTCTCCGCAGGAAAAAATAAATAAGTAAAATCCTACACTCAATAATGTGAGAAAAATAACAAATAGCACAGATAGGTTTCAAAAGAAATCAGCAGGAGGTAGGGTACAATTAGGATATGTAATAATGGGTCAGGGACAGCAATTAAGGTTTGTGGTCAGCAGCCAAACAGACAGAATGGAAAGTCCTCTTATGAGAGTTCTCGGTGCTACACCAGCCGGTGGTACGTAGTGTCCGGTAATATGGTAGGCCCCCCAACAGGAGTAAGTAGGAGGCAGCAGGTTCAGGCCGTGACACAGTTAATGGAGGGTGATGGTACGTTTCTAAAATAATTTGACGGGGGAGTAGGGTCCAGTAAACTGCCGATGGAGAGGCCAAAGTATCCCGTACACGCGTGGGAGGTTTCCATACACAGTACTGGTGCACGAACAAAGCGCAGGGAGAGGAGAGAAAAGTAAGGGTGATTTCGACTAGGGAGGGAAAAGATAGGGAGCAGGGGGGGAAAAGGTTCACACAGGAGGAGGGAAGGTTTCAAGTATAGGGTAAATAAAGAGATGAAAGGGGTATTTATTAGTAAAAAGGGAAAGGGGGACAAACAGTGTTAGTACCTGAGGAGCCTACAGGGCTAAGCACGTGGGTATAGGCTATGGGTACGGAGGCACCCCCAGGTCCACCAGCCAATGAATAGGTCCAGAGACTTCAGCCCCAGGCTCCCGCAGGAGTCTGCAGTAGGAGCGGATAACAGCAATCCTCGGCAGCACGTACAAAGAAGGAGGGGGGTCACCACAATCTCTGTTCCTCCAAGTAGGGATGGGCGTGCAGTCACACAGTACCTCCGCAATTCCAACGGCCTCGGCCCCCGCTCGCGAGGATGTTGGCACCGGAGCTGATGCGGTCGGTCCAGCTGGGTCCTTGCTGTGTGGCCAATCTGGTGTGTGACAGGGGGAGAGCTGACACCCCGCTCCAGCTCCCGATGTAGAGGGGCGATGGGCTTCAGGGGGAGCCTAGCGGGTTACATCACTGTGAGGGTCACTTCGCCTCGCGGCGGTGTTCCGGTAGCGACCACCGCCGTTCGGCACCCAGGTAGAGAGGGCAGCTGTACGAGGGAGTAGAGGAAAAGAGGGGGGGCAGGGTGATCACAGCAGATCCTCTTCACAGGCCAGCAGAGCCCCAGCGAAGGAGCAGAGTCTGTTCGCAGCAGCTGGAGATAAGAGCCAGGCACCTTCTGGCAGCAGCACCCCCCGCAGCTAGATCCGTTCCGCAGCTTCCGTCTAAGCACGGCAACCTCCAGCGGCCAACACCGTCCCGCGGTCGCTGACTCAGACAAGGTCTCAGATAACAGGCTTCTGACAGCAGTGAGATTCCGCCACGTGTTCCCAGCCGACCGGCCACCAATGAAGCTCCGACAGGAGGTCCAGCGGTCCGCGATCCGGGCGATAAACGCCGTACACAGTTTCCCAGGGAGCAGGTTCAGCGGGGCGCTTCTGTGTTGAGCCGCAACGGCACAGCGGCACAAGAGAGCCACCTCAGGCAGCCCGTCAACGAGATCCCCGGTCAGCCACAGATCCCCCGGGTCACAGGTAGCACTCCAAGGTGCGGCGGCTCCACTGGGTGCTCGCAATCCCAGGGGGTTAGGGACATGTGCAGGTGTGTCGCACAGGGTAGAGCAGACCCTGCAGCGCTGAGCAGCAGATAGGTGAGGAGAGGCAATGGACACAGGGGCCGATATGTGCAGGCACTCGCTAGCTAGAGCTCCTTTCCAGCGCCCACGCCAGTTTTCGCGCCAGTTATCCTGGCGGTCATACAGGCCGCCAACAAGCAGCCGGACTTCGGTGGAAAAATAGGCTCCCGAGACAGGAAAGGGATCCCCCAATTCCTCTGGTAACGGTCTCTCTGGTAGTGTAGCCCTAGAGTCCAAAAGAGATGTTTATATGTGGGAAAAAGGCGTTTGTCCAGGGTCCGTTTCAGGAGCAGAGCTAAAATGCGGCCATGCTGGATTCCCCGCCCACCGGAAGTCCCGAGATAATTAATTCACTTGTGATTCTGTGAGGAGACCTAGAAAACGTGAAGTGTTGGGGGTTCCTTGAGTTTGAAAACCACGTATGTAGGCGATCCCTCTGCTTCCAGCTCTTTGCCTGTATGGACTGTTACAAGAGCCTGTGTCCCAGCAAGAGTTCTTGGCTAAATTGCATTAAAATTTACAAATTTGAAAAATAGTTATCATATTTGCTTTAAAAGTGTGTGTGTGTGTGTGTGTGTGTGTGTGTGTGTGTATATGTGAGTGTATATATACAAACACAAAACCCAGCACTCACCAAAGTAAGCTCACTTATCCTCAACAATTCAATAAATAAATGATGGGGGTTTAGTTAGCGGATTGGCCAATGCACGGAAGCCCGCAAACCGATCGCCAAGGTACCCCACCTTCAAGCAGGTCCTACACTATCACAGAGTCTTAAAAACTGACTACTTCACTGCTGTTACACACATTCTATTTGTGTGTGTGTGTGTGTGTGTGTGTGTGTGTGTGTGTGTGTGTGTGTGTGTGTATAATATATATACACTGCTCAAAAAAATAAAGGGAACACTAAAATAACACATCCTAGATCTGAATGAATGAAATATTCTTATTAAATACTTTGTTCTTTACATAGTTGAATGTGCTGACAACAAAATCACACAAAAATTATCAATGGAAATCAAATTTATTAACCCATGGAGGTCTGGATTTGGAGTCACCCTCAAAATTAAAATGGAAAAACACACTACAGGCTGATCCAACTTTGATGTAATGTCCTTAAAACAAGTCATTTTGAGGGTGACTCCAAATCCAGACCTCCATGGGTTAATAAATTTGATTTCCATTGATAATTTTAGTGTGATTTTGTTGTCAGCACATTCAACTATGCAAAGAACAAAGTATTTAATAAGAATATTTCATTCATTCAGATCTAGGATGTGTTATTTTAGTGTTACCTTTATTTTTTTGAGCAGTGTATATATACACACACTGCTCAAAAAAATAAAGGGAACACTGTACAATGTAACTCCAAGTCAATCACACTTCTGTGAAATCAAACTGTCCACTTAGGAAGCAACACTGATTGACAATCAATTTCACATGCTGTTGTGCAAATGGAAAAGACAACAGGTGGAAATTATAGGCAATTGGCAAGACACCCCCAATAAAGGAGTTGTTCTGCAGGTGGTGACCACAGACCACTTTTCAGCTCCTATGCTTTCTGGCTGATGTTTTGGTCACTTTTGAAAGCTGGCGGTGCTTTCACTCTAGTGGTAGCATGAGATGGAGTTTACAACCCACACAAGTGGCTCAGGTAGTGCAGCTCATCCAGGATGGCACATCAATGCGAGCTGTGGCAAGAAGGTTTGCTGTGTCTGTCAGCGTAGTGTCCAGAGCATGGAGGCGCTACCAGGAGACGGGCCAGTACATCAGGAGACATGGAGGAGGCCGTAGGAGGGCAACAACCCAGCAGCACGACCGCTACCTCCGCCTTTGTGCAAGGAGGAACAGGAGGAGCACTGCCAGAGCCCTGCAAAATGACCTCCAGCAAGCCACAAATGTACATGTGTCTACTCAAATGATCAGAAACAGACTCCATGAGGGTGGTATGAGGGCCCGACGTCCACAGGTGGGGGTTGTGCTTACAGCCCAACACCGTGCAGGACGTTTGGCATTTGCCAGAGAACACCAAGATTGGCAAATTCGCCACTGGCGCCCTGTGCTCTTCACAGATGAAAGCAGGTTCTCACTGAGCACACTTTAATTTTGAGTGTGACTCCAAATCCAGACCTCCATGGGTTAATAAATTTGATTTCCATTGATAATTTTTGTGTGATTTTTTTTTGTCAGCACATTCAACTATGTAAAGAACAGAGTATTTAATAAGAATATTTCATTCATTCAGATCTAGGATGTGTTATTTTAGTGTTCCCTTTATTTTTTTGAGCAGTGTGTGTGTGTGTGTGTGTGTGTGTGTGTGTATGTATATATGTGTGGGGTGGTCTTCTGTATACCGGCGGTCGGGCTCCCGGCGCTCAGTATACCGGCGCCGGGAGCCCGACAGCCGGCATACCGACGCTTATTTTCCCTCGTGGGGGTCCACGACCCCCATAGAGGGAGAATAAAATAGTGTGGCGCGCCACCGTGCCCGTAGCGTGGCGAGCGCAGCGAGCCCGCAAGGGGCTCATTTGCCCTCGCCACACTGTCGGTAAGCCGGCGGTCGGGCTCCCGGCGCCGGTATGCTGGTCGCCGGGAGCCCGACCACCGGCCAGCCGTAGTGAACCCTATGTGTGTATATGTATGTATGTATGTATGTATGTGTGTATATGTATGTGTGTGTGTATGTATGTATGTATGTATGTATGTATATATATATATATATATATATATATATATATATATATATATAAATGTATATATATGTGTGTGTATATATATATATATATGTATAATAAGATTTTACTCACCGGTAAATCTATTTCTCGTAGTCCGTAGTGGATGCTGGGAACTCCGAAAGGACCATGGGGAATAGCGGCTCCGCAGGAGACTGGGCACAACTAAAAGCTTTTAGACTACCTGGTGTGCACTGGCTCCTCCCACTATGACCCTCCTCCAAGCCTCAGTTAGAATACTGTGCCCAGAAGAGCTGACACAGTAAGGAAGGATTTTGAATCCCTGGTAAGACTCATACCAGCCACACCAATCACACCGTATAACTCGTGATACCATATCCAGCTAACAGTATGAAACATAACTGAGCCTCTCAACAGATGGCTCTCTACAATAACCCTTTAGTTAACAATAACTATGTACAAGTATTGCAGACAATCCGCACTTGGGATGGGCGCCCAGCATCCACTACGGACTACGAGAAATAGATTTACCGGTGAGTAAAATCTTATTTTCTCTAACGTCCTAGTGGATGCTGGGAACTCCGAAAGGACCATGGGGATTATACCAAAGCTCCCAAACGGGCGGGAGAGTGCGGATGACTCTACAGCACCGAATGAGAGAACTCAAGGTCCTCCTCAGCCAGGGTATCAAATTTGTAGAATTTTGCAAACGTGTTTGCCCCTGACCAAGTAGCAGCTCGGCAAAGTTGTAAAGCCGAGACCCCTCGGGCAGCCGCCCAAGATGAGCCCACCTTCCTCGTGGAATGGGCTTTTACTGATTTAGGATGCGGCAATCCAGCCGCAGAATGCTCCAGCTGAATTGTGCTACAAATTCAGCGAGCAATAGTCTGCTTAGAAGCAGGAGCACTGTCACGAACCGGTCTCTTACCTCTGCGGGTTCTGGGGTTCATCCGTTGCCAGTGCGGTTGCTCGCGGTGCTGTGCGCCCGTGTGGGGACACGGCGTGATCAATGGCACAGGTAATGCAGAGTCTGGGAACTGTGAGTGCGGGGACCAAATGGCCTAAGGCACTGCGGTGTGTCTGCTGTATAGGAGGTGGCCATGTTGGAGACCAAATAGCTAATACAGAGCACTTGTGAAAACACCTGTGGGCAGGTGTAAGCCAATCCCGTGCTTGTGCTGCCTTTAAGTAGGCTGGGATTATGTTACTCTGGGCCAGTGCTTTGTTGTATCAAAGCTGTGCTCTAGCTCTGAGCTCTCTCCGTGCATTCCTGTGTGATTCCCGTGGTCCAGATATCGCCTCCGTTCCCAGAGGTCCGTCTGCAGCCTTCACTGCTGAAAGATCCACCGGCTCTCTGCTGTGCTGTCAGTTAATTGCACTCCTATTGGAAATAGTTGGATTCCCAGTGTCATGCATGAGGTTACCTTGTCAGTCTGCCTATCATTCAAAGTCTGGAGGATTCTGTTTCTCTCAGCTGTTCGTTTGTTCAACTCTGCATTTAACCCATTCATCACCTTGTCTTCTACTACAGTTTCACAGTGATCTCCGGAACCCGCAAGTAACCCAATTCAGTACTTTTATTTGCTATGTTGTCATTACAAGGATAATTCATCACAGTCTCTCAGTTAACTCTCAAAGCTCCATTGCCAATTCTTACAGTTAATTCTCCATGTCTGCATTAACCAGTTAAACACAATCTGCAGTTCAGCATCAAAGCTTGTTTATATTTGCTATGTTGTCATAACAAGGATAATTCTTCAGTCTCTCAGTTAACTCTCAAAACTCCATTGCAAATCCTTAGTTATCTCTTCATGTCTGCATTATCCAGTTAATAACATTCTGCTGTTCAGCATCAAAGCTTGTTAATATTTGCTATGTTGTCATAACAAGGATAATTCTTCACAGTCTCTCAGTTAACTCTCAAAACTCCATTGCAAATCCTTACAGTTATCTCTTCATGTCTGCATTATCCAGTTAATAACATTCTGCTGTTCAGCATCAAAGCTTGTTAATATTTGCTATGTTGTCATAACAAGGATAATTCTTCACAGTCTCTCAGTTAACTCTCAAAACTCCATTGCAAATCCTTACAGTTATCTCTTCATGTCTGCATTATCCAGTTAATCATATTCTGCAGTTCAGCATCAAAGCTCGTTTATATTTGGACAATCCAACATTTATTCATCAGCTTGTTTTGCATATGTTTCCATGAACATTTCTTTTATGTATTTTTGAGTTTTCTCTTGCATATTATTCCTGCAATACTTCAGTATAATATGATGATTAACAACTTGTCAGTTAACTCTTTACTGAATTGTTATTTTGAATAAATATATGAATCGGAACTTTCTTCGTCCTCCCTGCTTTCTTCATACCCCAGCACCTACACCTGTGGTTGGTTCCGGGTTAACGGATTCACAAAAACACCCGGGCCTGACAGTAAGCACTGGCCACATGGATCCGTCAAGTGACCAATTCGCAGGAGGCGGTGCTACGTCAGATATCCTTTCCCGTCTGGAAAACCAGGAGTCTATACAGACACAAATAGTGCAGTTTATGCAAACTATGGCAGACCGTTTAGAGACTCTTCATACAGCTATTAAAACGTTCCAAGTCCAGATTCCAACCCCAGATGTCCCAGTTACCACTACAGCTTCTCCTGTGACGCTGCCTACGTCCCGCTTGCAGTTACCCTCTCCGAGTAAGTTTGACGGAACTCCAAAACTTTGCAGAGGATTCTTGAATCAATGCGAGATCCAGTTTGAACTGATGTCTGCCAGTTTCCCATCAGCTCGTTCTAAGGTTGCATATATTATTGCCCTCCTCTCCGGTCAGGCTCTGGAGTGGGCATCACCATTATGGGAGAGAGGTGATCCTATCCTCTCTAATTACAAAGAGTTCGTATCTTCCTTCCGGAGAATCTTTGACGAACCAGGCAGGACCACCTCAGCATCCTTGGAGATTCTCCGTCTACGTCAAGGTTTACGTCCTGTCAGTCAATATATTATTCAGTTTCGCACGTTGTCTTCAGAGTTAAACTGGAATGAGGAGGCCCTGATCGCCGCGTTTTGGAATGGACTTTCAGAAAGAATCAAGGATGATTTAACTATCCGGGATGTGCCAATTAAACTGGATGAATTGATTTCTCTCTGTAACAAACTTGATCTACGTTACAGGGAGCGATGTTTAGAGAAATCCAGGGCAGAGCGATCCAGTCCACGTGATCATCCTAGACCTCGACAAGATTCTTCATCACAGTCTCCAGTAATGACTGAAGAACCTATGCAGATTGGGCACTCTCGCCTCAGAGGAGGAACGACTTCGTCGTCGACAGGGTAACCTCTGCATGTACTGTGGGTCCTCCGAACATTTAGTTAAATTCTGCAAACTCCGACCGGGAAACTCTCGCCTCCTAGCTTATTCAAGAGAGGTTAAGCTAGGAGTTACTTTAGAATCACGTTCTGGGAAAGAGCCAACCTTGTCTATTCAATTAGAAGTTCCAAGTTCTACAGTGAAAGTTTCAGCCCTCCTAGATTCCGGGGCAGCCAAGAACTTCATCTCCTCAGCCTTTGTCACACGGTCTAAAGTTCAAACCATGCCCCTGGAAGCAGCAGTTGCTGTTACAGCAGTGGATGGAAGTCGAATTCCAGATGGTATAATTACTCATCGAACCGTATGTCTCAAGATGAAAGTTGGTGAGCTCCATTCCGAATACCTCTCCTTCTACGTGATTCCCAAAGCCTCTCAAGATGTGATACTTGGTTTACCTTGGCTGCAGAAACATAATCCTCAACTTAATTGGCAAACCATGGAAGTCCTTTCATGGGGTAAATCTTGTACCAAGGACTGTGTAGCTACAATTGTACCTCTTCGGTCAATTAGCCTTTCCGATCTACCTCCGGTGTATCAATCCCTTGCGGATGTTTCCAGTAAGCAAGCAGCAGACTCTCTACCTCCTCATCGTGAATGGGACTGCCCAGTCGTCCTGGTTCCGGGCAAGACCCCTCCTAGGGGACAAATTCATCCGCTATCCATCCCAGAGACGCGAGCTATCCGGGATTGGTCCACTCCTACAACTCTCAAGGGGATTCAGCGATTTCTTGGCTTTGCTAATTTCTATAGGAGATTCATTAAAAATTATTCTACGTTAGCTGCTCCTATCACAGCCCTAACTCGCAAGGGAGCAAATCCTACGAACTGGTCTTCTGAAGCAATCAAAGCCTTCTCTGATTTAAAGCAAGCCTTTGTGTCAGCCCCCATTCTTCGACAGCCTGATTTGAATCGTCCCTTTCTACTAGAGGTGCATGCATCTACAGAAGCAGTAGGAGCTGTGTTGTCACAAGTCTTTGAAGATAAAAAGGTCCATCCCTGCGGATATTTCTCCCGTAAGTTCCTCCCGGCAGAACGTAATTATGCAATCGGTGAGCAAGAGTTACTTGCCATCAAGTTGGCATTTGAGGAGTGGAGATACCTTCTAGAAGGAGCTCAACATCGCATTACAGTTTATACTGATCATAAGAATCTTCTGTATCTGCAGTCAGCTCAGTGTTTGAATCCACGACAAGCTCGATGGGCGCTTTTCTTCTCACGATTTGATTTCAAACTCTCCTATCGTCCAGGGTCTCAGAACAAAAAGGCAGATGCCCTTTCCCGGTCCTTTGCTTCTTCTGAATTAAATGATGCTACCACGAATCAAGCCATTGTGAATCCTACGTCCTTCTTAATGACTCAAACCTCTCCAGTTCCTCCGCCTGGCAAGACCTTTGTCGCCACAAGTCTTCGAAAACGGCTGCTTACCTGGGCTCACTCCTCTTCCTTCATGGGTCATCCTGGGGTTCTAAAGACTCTCAAATTTATTCAACAGTCTTATTGGTGGCCACGTCTCAAAGCCGATGTCCAAGAGTTTATAGCAGCATGTCCTAAATGTGCCCAACATAAGAGTCCAAGAAGTTCTCCACCAGAGTTTCATCCATTGCCAGCCCTAGAGGTTCCAGCAGCAGATCAAGAGCTTCAACGTCTATCTAGCATCTGGAGTTGTGTACGTAAGTCCTTGGTCAAAACTTCCGCTTGTTATAAATCTTTTGCAGATAGAAAACGTAAAGCTGTACCGAGTTACAAAGTGGGAGACCAAGTTTGGATTTCTACGCGCAATCTCAAGTTCAAAGTTCCTTCTAAGAAATTTGCTCCCAAGTTTATTGGTCCATTTCCCATTGTTAAGGTACTCAACCCTGTGTCATACAAAGTCAAGTTGCCACCGTCTTTGAGAATTCCTAACGCCTTTCATACATCTTTACTGAAGCCTTTGATTCTCAATAAGTTCCGTACTACCCAGTCCAAATCTCCTAAAGTTCACTCTTTGCAGAATGAGGAATTTGAAGTTAAAGAGATTGTGGACTCACGTTCCCGATATGGACGTTTACAGTTTCTGGTCGACTGGAAGGGTTACGGTCCAGAGGAAAGATCCTGGGTTTTCTCTGAAGATGTTCATGCTCCAAGACTGGTACAGAAATACTTCTCCAAAAATCCTGATAAGGTTCAAAGGTGTTCGGAGACCACCCTTAGAGGAGGGGGTACTGTCACGAACCGGTCTCTTACCTCTGCGGGTTCTGGGGTTCATCCGTTGCCAGTGCGGTTGCTCGCGGTGCTGTGCGCCCGTGTGGGGACACGGCGTGATCAATGGCACAGGTAATGCAGAGTCTGGGAACTGTGAGTGCGGGGACCAAATGGCCTAAGGCACTGCGGTGTGTCTGCTGTATAGGAGGTGGCCATGTTGGAGACCAAATAGCTAATACAGAGCACTTGTGAAAACACCTGTGGGCAGGTGTAAGCCAATCCCGTGCTTGTGCTGCCTTTAAGTAGGCTGGGATTATGTTACTCTGGGCCAGTGCTTTGTTGTATCAAAGCTGTGCTCTAGCTCTGAGCTCTCTCCGTGCATTCCTGTGTGATTCCCGTGGTCCAGATATCGCCTCCGTTCCCAGAGGTCCGTCTGCAGCCTTCACTGCTGAAAGATCCACCGGCTCTCTGCTGTGCTGTCAGTTAATTGCACTCCTATTGGAAATAGTTGGATTCCCAGTGTCCTGCATGAGGTTACCTTGTCAGTCTGCCTATCATTCAAAGTCTGGAGGATTCTGTTTCTCTCAGCTGTTCGTTTTGTTCAACTCTGCATTTAACCCATTCATCACCTTGTCTTCTACTACAGTTTCACAGTGATCTCCGGAACCCGCAAGTAACCCAATTCAGTACTTTTATTTGCTATGTTGTCATTACAAGGATAATTCATCACAGTCTCTCAGTTAACTCTCAAAGCTCCATTGCCAATTCTTACAGTTAATTCTCCATGTCTGCATTAACCAGTTAAACACAATCTGCAGTTCAGCATCAAAGCTTGTTTATATTTGCTATGTTGTCATAACAAGGATAATTCTTCAGTCTCTCAGTTAACTCTCAAAACTCCATTGCAAATCCTTACAGTTATCTCTTCATGTCTGCATTATCCAGTTAATAACATTCTGCAGTTCAGCATCAAAGCTTGTTTATATTTGCTATGTTGTCATAACAAGGATAATTCTTCACAGTCTCTCAGTTAACTCTCAAAACTCCATTGCAAATCCTTACAGTTATCTCTTCATGTCTGCATTATCCAGTTAATCATATTCTGCAGTTCAGCATCAAAGCTCGTTTATATTTGGACAATCCATCATTTATTCATCAGCTTGTTTTGCATATGTTTCCATGAACATTTCTTTTATGTATTTTTGAGTTTTCTCTTGCATATTATTCCTGCAATACTTCAGTATAATATGATGATTAACAACTTGTCAGTTAACTCTTTACTGAATTGTTATTTTGAATAAATATATGAATCGGAACTTTCTTCGTCCTCCCTGCTTTCTTCATACCCCAGCACCTACACCTGTGGTTGGTTCCGGGTTAACGGATTCACAAAAACACCCGGGCCTGACAAGCACCTATTTTGTTGGGTGCCTACAGGATAAAAAGCGAGTCAATTTTCCTGACTCCAGCCGTCCTGGAAATATAAATTTTTAAGGCCCTGACTACGTCCAGTAACTTGGAATCTTCCAAGTCCCTAGTAGCCGCAGGCACTACAATAGGTTGGTTCAAGTGAAAAGCTGATACCACCTTAGGGAGAAACTGGGGACTAGTCCTCAATTCTGCCCTATCCATATGGAAAATCAGATAAGGGCTTTTACATGACAAAGCCGCCAATTCTGACACACGCCTGGCCGAAGCCAAGGCCAATAACATGACCACTTTCCACGTGAGATATTTCAAATCAACACTTTTAAGTGGCTCAAACCAATGTGATTTTAGGAAACTCAACACCACGTTGAGATCCCAAGGTGCCACAGGAGGCACAAAAGGGGGCTGAATATGTAGCACTCCCTTTACAAATGTCTGAACTCCAGGCAGTGAAGCCAGTTCTTTCTGGAAGAAAATCGACAGAGCCGAAATCTGGACCTTAATGGAACCCAAGTTTAGGCCCATAGTCACTCCTGACTGTAGGAAGTGCAGAAAACGACCCAGCTGAAATTCCTCTTTTGGGGCCTTCCTGGCCTCACACCACGCAACATATTTTCGCCAAATACGGTGATAATGGTTTGCGGTTACTTCTTTCCTGGCTTTTATCAGCGTAGGAATGACTTCCTCCGGAATGCCCTTTTCCTTTAGGATCCGGAATTCAACCGCCATGCCGTCAAACGCAGCCGCGGTAAGTCTTGGAACAGACAGGGCCCCTGCTGTAGCAGATCCTGTCGGAGCGGTAGAGGCCATGGGTCCTCTGATATCATTTCTTGAAGTTCTGGGTACCAAGCTCTTCTTGGCCCATCCGGAACCACGAGTATCATTCTTACTCCTCGTCTTCTTATTATTCTCAGTACCTTTGGTATGAGAGGCAGAGGAGGGAATACATAAACCGACTGGTACACCCATGGTGTCACTAGAGCGTCCACAGCTATCGCCTGAGGGTCCCTTGACCTGGCGCAATATCTCGTTTTTTGTTTAGGCGGGACGTCATCATGTCCACCTGTGGTCTTTCCCAATAGTTTACCAACAGTTGGAAGACTTCTGGATGAAGTCCCCACTCTCCCGGGTGTAGGTCGTGCCTGCTGAGGAAGTCTGCTTCCCAGTTGTCCCCTCCCGGAATGAACACTGCTGACAGTGCTAAGACGTGATTTTCCGCCCATCGGAGAATCCTTGTGGCTTCTGCCATCGCCATCCTGCTTCTTGTGCCGCCCTGTCGGTTTACATGGGCGACTGCCGTGATGTTGTCTGATTGGATCAGTACCGGCTGGTTTTGAAGCAGAGGCCTTGCCAGACTTAGGGCATTGTAAATGGCCCTCAGTTCCAGAATATTTATGTGTAGGGACGACTCCTGACTTGACCAAAGTCCTTGGAAATTTCTTCCCTGTGTGACTGCCCCCCAGCCTCGAAGGCTGGCATCCGTGGTTACCAGGACCCAGTCCTGTATGCCGAATCTGCGGCCCTCTTGAAGATGAGCACTCTGCAGCCACCACAGTAGAGATACCCTGGTCCTTGGAGACAGGGTTATCAGCCGATGCATCTGAAGATGCGATCCCGACCACTTGTCCAAGAGGTCCCACTGAAAGGTTCTTGCATGGAACCTGCCGAATGGAATTCTGCTTCGTAAGAAGCTATCATTTTTCCCAGGACTCGTGTGCAGTGATGCACCGATACCTGTTTTGGTTTCAGGAGGTCTCTGACTAGAGATGACAGCTCCTTGGCTTTCTCCTGCGGGAGAAATACTTTTTTCTGTTCTGTGTCCAGAACCATCCCCAGGAACAGTAGGCGTGTGGTAGGAACCAGCTGTGACTTTGGAATGTATAGAATCCATCCGTGCTGTTGTAGCACTTCCCGAGATAGTGCTACTCCGACCAACAACTGCTCCTTGGACCTCGCCTTTATAAGGAGATCGTCCAAGTACGGGATAATTAAAACTCCCTTTTTTCGAAGGAGTATCATCATTTCTGCCATTTACCTTGGTAAACACCCTCGGTGCCGTGGACAGTCCAAACGGCAGTGTTTGGAATTGGTAATGGCAATCCTGTACCACAAATCTGAGGTACTCCTGGTGAGGATGGTAAATGGGGACATGTAGGTAAGCATCCTTGATGTCCAGGGATACCATGTAATCCCCCTCCTCCAGGCTTGCAATAACCGCCCTGAGCAATTCCATCTTGAACTTGAATTTTTTTATGTATGTGCTCAAGGATTTTAAATTTAACATGGGTCTCACCGAACCGTCCGGTTTCGGTACCACAAACAGTGTGGAATAGTAACCCCGTCCTTGTTGAAGTAGGGGCACCTTGACTATCACCTGCTGGGAATACAGCTTGTGAATTGCCTCTAGCACAGCCTCCCTGCCTGAGGGAGTTGTCGGCAAGGCAGATTTGAGGAAACGGCGGGGGGGAGACGCCTCGAATTCCAGCTTGTACCCCTGAGATACTACTTGAAGGATCCAGGGATCCACCTGTGAGCGAGCCCACTGATCGCTGAAATTTTTGAGGCGGCCCCCCACCGTAACTGGCTACGCCTGTGGAGCCCCCGCGTCATGCGGTGGACTCAGAGGAAACGGGGGAAGAATTTTGATTCTGGGAACTGGCTGACTGGTGCAGCTTTTTCCCTCTTCCCTCGTCTCTGTGCAGAAAGGAAGCGCCTTTGACCCGCTTGCTTTTCTGAAGCCGAAAGGACCGTACCTGATAATACAGTGCTTTCTTAGGCTGTGAGGAAACCTGAGTTAAAAAAAATTTCTTCCCAGCTGTTGCTGTGGATACGAGGTCCCAGAGACCATCCCCAAACAATTCCTCACCCTTATAAGGCTCTATGTGCCTTTTTAAAGTCAGCATCACCTGTCCAGTGTCGGGTCTCTAATACCCTCCTGACAGAATGGACATTGCATTAATTCTGGATGCCAGCCGGCAAAATATCCCTCTGTGCATCCCTCATATATAAGACGACGTCTTTAATATGCTCTTATGTTCGCAAAATAGTATCCCTGTTTGACAGGGTCACAGATCACGCTGCAGCAGCACTATCTGCAGGTCTCAGTCTAGTACCTGAGTGTGTAAATACAGACTTCAGGATAGCCTTCTGCTTTTTATCAGCAGGTACCTTCAAAGTGGCCGTATCCTAAGACGGCAGTGCCACCTTTTTTGACAAACGTGTGAGCGCCTTATCCACCCTAGGGGATATCTCCCAGCGTAACTTATCCTCTGGCGGGAAAGGGTACGCCATCAGTAACTTTTTAGAAATTACCAGTTTCTTTTCGGAGGAACCCACGCTTTTTCACACTTCATTCACTCATTTGATGGGGGAACAAAACACTGCCTGCTTTTTCTCCCCACACATAAAACCCTTTTTTAGTGGTACTTGGGTTAATGTCAGAAATGTGTAACACATTTTTTATTGCCGGGATCATGTAACGGATGTTCCTAGTGGATTGTGTATATGTCTCAACCTCGTCGACACTGGAGTCAGACTCCGTGTCGACATCTGTGTCTGCCATCTGAGGGAGCGGGCGTTTTTGAGCCCCTGATGGCCTTTTAGACGCCTGGGCAGGCGCGTCTGAGAAGCCGGCTGTCCCACAGCTGTTACGTCATCCAGCCTTTTATGTAAGGAGTTGACACTGTCGGTTTATACCTTCCACCTATCCATCCACTCTGGTGTCGGCCCCACAGGGGGCGACATCACATTTATCGGCATCTGCTCTGCCACCACATAAGCCTCCTCATCAAACGTGTCGACACAGCCGTACCGACACACCGCACACACACAGGGAATGCTCTGACTGAGGACAGGACCCCACACAGCCCTTTGGGGAGACAGAGAGAGAGTATGCCAGCACACACCAGAGCGCTATATAATTTAGGGATTAACAATATATTGAGTGAATTTTTCCCAATAGCTGCTTGTATATACAATATTGCGCCTAAATTTAGTGCCCCCCCTCTCTTTTTAACCCTTTGAGCCTGCAAACTACAGGGGAGAGCCTGGGGAGCTGTCTTCCAGCTGCACTGTGAAGAGAAAATGGCGCCAGTGTGCTGAGGGAGATAGCTCCGCCCCTTTTTCGCAGACTTTTCTCCCGCTTTTTTATGGATTCTGGCAGGGGTATTTATAACATATATAGCCTCTGGGGCTATATATTGTGATATATTTGCCAGCCAAGGTGTTTTTATTGCTGCTCAGGGCGCCCCCCCCCCAGCGCCCTGCACCCTCAGTGACCGGAGTGTGAAGTGTGTATGAGGAGCAATGGCGCACAGCTGCAGTGCTGTGCGCTACCTTGGTGAAGACTGATGTCTTCTGCCGCCGATTTTCCGGACCTCTTCTGGCTCTGTAAGGGGGACGGCGGCGCGGCTCCGGGAACGAACACCAAGGCCAGTTCCATGCGATCGATCCCTCTGGAGCTAATGGTGTCCAGTAGCCTAAGAAGCCCAAGCTAGCTGCAAGCAGGTAGGTTCGCTTCTTCTCCCCTTAGTCCCTCGATGCAGTGAGCCTGTTGCCAGCAGGTCTCACTGTAAAATAAAAAACCTAAAATAAACTTTCTTTCTAGGAGCTCAGGAGAGCCCCTAGTGTGCATCCAGCTCGGCCGGGCACAGAAATCTAACTGAGGCTTGGAGGAGGGTCATAGTGGGAGGAGCCAGTGCACACCAGGTAGTCTAAAAGCTTTCTTTTAGTTGTGCCCAGTCTCCTGCGGAGCCGCTATTCCCCATGGTCCTTTCGGAGTTCCCAGCATCCACTAGGACGTTAGAGAAATATAATATGCCCCCAGCCACTTAGACGTCGGGACATGTTGTAAATTTCACCTTTTCTATATACAGTACCAACCGGTTTTGAAAGAGAAACTCTTTAAATTCAATATTTTTATATATATAGTTGAGGTATTTCCATGTTCATATTGTATATTTTAGCCACACATAGTATATTCCATAATCTCTCAGCAAATAAGTTTGTGATTTGTGGCTGCAGTTTTTGCCTAGGTCTAGTGGTACATTTCTCAAAATACTGATAATCTTTTATTCTGACTGTTCTTGAAGAGGATACTTTTTACAGTTAACCAAATAGCATACATATGCAATTAACCATACTAATAATGATATACTGTACTATAATAAAAAATAGCAACATTCTAATTTATATGTATGAGTCTGAGATGTCATAAATACACTGGTTGCTGAAATAGATAGAATGTGTCTGAATTAGCTTCAAACGATTCTGACCTAATTTATGACCTAGTAGGATATAAGATTAGATGTGTAAATTTTGTTGGGAAAGAGGGAGATTGGTAATCTGTGTGTAGCAGTTTTCTGCCAGAGCAGGGGCCGTTACCATGCAGCGGAGGGAGAGAGACGGCTCGCGTGACCTTAATCTGAGGAACCAAGGTGAGTTAGGGGCTCGGAGGAGGGGATGTGAAAGATAAGACAGGATGCTGAGTAGCGATGGACCACAAGCAAAACATACAGGTTGACGGATGCTAAACAGTGGTAGAGTGAAAAGAGAAAAATGTTGACTGATAGAAAGGTAATATTATATATTAAGATAACCTTTATTTAGGGCATTTAAAAATCTTACTTATTTTGTCATAAAAAGCAAACAGTGTCACAGTTTGTACCCAGGATGATAATGCATTTTGTAAAAATAGTGCTCTCCTACTGAAAGATTGCATTCACTTTTCAGCACTGTGGCATTGCATAGGAGAGGGGAAGTCTGCCAGTTGTTCCAGAGACTTGTTTACAAATATGAGGAAATGCCAGGCTGGTGCTGGGGGGCATCACTATTAGAAACATAGAGGATGGTGGGAGAGAAAATCAGTCGGTCCATGTAGATTTCATATTAAAGTGGTCAGAAAAGGCTGATATCAGCATAGCTCTGAGAGGCTCCCAGCTGATTCATGCCTCTGAGCTGTAGCACTAAGAACAGAAGCTGGTGCTTTTGGGAGCTTTTTTCTCATCTCTTCAGGATTATCAGGCTGTCATAGGCCTCTAATGTCAGTACCAAATCTGTTGTCTGTTCAATGAAGCATTGCTGGGGATTACTTGAGGAGTATTATTATTATTATTATTATTATTATTATTTAATATTTATTTAAAAAGCTGCATAAGCTAACAATTATATTTAGAGTCTGAGCAAATATGTATTTAATAGTATTGGAAATGCTACAATATGAATACATATTTATTGAAAAAATGTAACGCCTATATTTGTATATACCTGTGAGGGAGTCATTTTAATAATGAGGTTTAGAGTATATTCCCAAATCACATTGAAGCCGCTATCTGTGTTGCAGTGATGGCTGGTTGATATATTAGGAGATACTTGTCTGTCAGAGACCACCCTATTTCTGTACATTATGATTAGCATTAGTCTTTTTACAGATAATAAAATATATATACAGTAGCTCGGCTTTCAGCTGCTTTGGGGTTACAGTGGTTGTGCATGAAGGTAGACTGTTTGGCAGAAGGGTAGAACACATTGTTCTGCAGTCACATTACAGACTCCTCCCAGCAGCATGAATGGGACAATTCATAGTACAGAGAACATACTCATTGCTAAGACGCACAATTAACATCTGTCCAATCATAAGCAGGTACCTAGGTCCATTCACTGCCTGCAGAGATGGTATGCCTGTTTTACATGACCTGCACTTAGAGAACTAAACTTGCAGCTCCTGTCAATCTGCAGTGCATGAGTGCGTGAAGGTTTGATATATATATACAGTACATGCTGCTTATATCCATTTAGTACACAGATCTAGAGATGTGTCCTCATACACGTATCCTTTCTGCTGCATGTAGTGTAAGAGGCCTGGTGCAATTCCCGTGCTGAGGACCTTTTTCCACAATTTTATGTTTTAGTTGACATATAGCAGAGATAGCCAAACTATCGATCGCGATCAACTGGCCAACCATGGACACTCAACCAGTCAATCACAGTGGATATTCTGCAGCAGCCAATAAGAGTCAGGCTGATTCTGATTGGCAAGCTGTGCCAATCTCGACACTGCGGTTGTCTCTGTAGGCTGTCACTGTGACAGCATAGCCCATAGGAATCAGGCTGAAGTTGACAGCCTTCATTCTGCTGGTGGCAGCCAAAGCCAAAGTGCCAGGTTAAGTGGGGGCAGGGCCGGCCATGGTGCGCAGTGCTGCTGACACCGGGACTCTAGACCACTGAAGACAGGCGGGCATGGCAGCAACCGCAGACGTGATTGTTTTTCCTTTTTTCCCTCTGAGGGACAGTATGTTTTGGGTTTTCCTGTGGAGGACAATATGTGTGCTTGTTTTTTTTTTTGTTTTTTTTTAAATCTCTGTGGGGGGCCAATGAGTGACTTCAGTGACATTATCCACACCGTGTAATGAGGCCATGCCCCATTTCTGGGTGCCGCTAGCTTGCTAGATCCCAAAAGCTTTTCAGCTTTCAGAGTAGATTACTGACTCTGGCCACCCCTGCTATATAGTGTATTAGGTACTAAAGCTGAGTACACACCTATACAGTTGTCGGCCCGTTCTCCCAATATCAGGTGAACGGCTGTAGATTGTTTAAGTGTGTATACAGTGCCGATGTTGGGACCAAGAGGTTACATCTTATGTGTTGCACATGTGACCTCCAGATCCCCATATAGGAGTAACTACCACCCTGCTGCTGCCCCCACCTCACAACGTTTACCTGATCAGCCGGGGATCAAACAAGTGTGTACCCAGATTTAGGATTAGAATTAGTATAAAGTTGCAGATAAAGCATAACAATGCGTGGCACAGGTCACTTTTATCTGCAACCTGGACTATGGGCTAAATGTAATAGGGTGCGATTTCGTAAAAAGTGAGATTTTTACAGCAAATTTACATGTTTTCCAAAAATTGCAAATGTAATAGCTTGCAATGTTAATAATCGCAAGTTTTTAACATACAGTATACCAAAAATCGCCAGTGAAAGATCACATCCAGATGTTTTCCCATTGAAAACAATGAAAATCGCAAATGTAATAGGATGCCGTTTTTTCACTTGCACACAAAACCTTACCAAAAATTGCCAGAATAATGGGCCAGGTTTAGACTGGCGATTTTTGGAGAAGCATGCACAGATCAATGTGATCCGTTCAGGCTTCTGTCTGTAACATTAATGAAAATGAAAAAAAAGTTTAAAAAAACCCGACGTGCAGTTCCCCGCCGAAAGCATAACCAGCCCCGAGCTCTTTGAGCTGGTTCTGGTTGCAAAAATATGGGGGGGGGGGGGAATGAGTAGGGGTTCCCCGTATTTAAGCAACCAGCTTCGGGCTCTTAGACCGGTCCTGGTTACAAAGATATGGAGGACAAAAGAAGTAGGAGTCCCCCAAATTTTTGAAACCAGCACCGGGCTCCACTAGGTGATGCTGCAGCCGGGGGACACTTTTATACAGGTCCCTGCGGCCGTAGCATCACACACCACAACTAATCACACCTGGCCGGGGCTCCCTGAGGGAGTGGGGACCCCTCAAAAGGGTCACCCCCCCTTCCAGGCACCCAAGGACCAGGGATGAAGCCTGGGGCTGTCCCCAGCACCGGTAGGATTTGGGTGCCGGGCTGATAGCCGTGAAAGTTTTTTTTTTTAAATTGTCTTTTATTGTGGAACTACAAGTCCCAGCAAGCCTCCCCCCTCCCCATGCTGGTACTTGGAGTACCACAACAACAGCTGGGAATTAAAGGGCCCGCTGGTACCTGCAGTTCCACTACAAAAGAAATACCCCAAAAAAGACAAAACACACACACTGTGAAAGTAAAAGTTTATTTACAAACACTTACACACTCACACATACTTTCCTAGTGTCCCACGTAGCCCCTTTGGTCCTCTTGTCCAGCTGTAAACTTAAAAATATATACTCGCTCATTATCCAGTGAAGAACGGTCCTCTTCTGTCCATGTAAACAGAGGTTAAAAAATAATAAAACGCTAACACCTGGACCATCGGACATGTAGAGGTGTATGTTTACACATACACTTCTACTACGCGAATGAGAACCCTCTACCGATAGTAATATCAATAGAGGGTCCCCTCAGCTTTTCAGGAGCCACAGCAGCAGCTTCCTGATTGGCTCTGTGTTCCTAGGGTACAGCCAATCGCGGCTTACCCTCTATAATGAATGGAGACGCTCTGCTCCATTCATTGCTATGCTGGGAACTGCTTAATTGATGTAACCACAAGGGTCAGCACCAATTGACCTTGTTTGACAGTTACAGGCAGCCAGTGAAGGAAGTAGAGGATGGGTGTTATGTGGCTAGAACGGGGCTGGTTGGTTAACAGTCTGGCAGCTGTGTTTTGCACCAGCTGTAAGTTGTGCAATTCTTTTGCTGGGAGACCAAGGTAGAGAGGGCATTACAGTAGTCTAATCGAGATGATACAAATGCATGTATGACTTTTAGCAGATCATCTGAGGGAATTTAAGTGCTTGATTCTGGCTATGTTCCTCAGGTGAAAGAATGAGGATTTGATTGTGGCTGATATCTGATGTTTAAGTATCAAGCCACCATCCAGGACAACGCCAAGATTCCGCACACGATCAGTGGTTTGTAATTCTGAATCCCCGAGTGTAAGTCCAGTTGGTTGGCTATGCTGCAGTCTTGTCCTTTGATGTTGCGGTCCTATCATAAGGACCTCTGTTTTATCCAGGGTCATTCGCAGCCAACTGGCGCTCATCCACTCCTGGAGCTCAGCTAGACAGCCATTTAGGGTTGCTATTGTGTTATCAGTTCCTGGAGCAAAGGACAAGTACAGTTGTGTATCATCTGCATAGCAGTGGTAGACCAGGCCATGGCGCCTGATTATTTCACCCAGCGGGAGCATGTATACTGCAAAAAGCATGGGGGATAGTATAGAACCTTGTGGGACACCACCTGGCAATGGCTCTGATGGTGATGAGTATACTCCAGACGATACTCTCTGTGGCCTGCCTGTGAGAAATGATTTTAACCAGCTTAGGACTGTGCCATCCAGACCACAGAAATGTATCAGTCGCTCAATCAGAAGCCCATGGTCCACGGTATCAAATGCTGCCGAGAGATCCAGAAGGATTAATAGTATCTCCTTACATGTATCTAATAACAATGACAATGACCTGCTCTATCTAAGAATCAGGATTTATTTGCTATATTTCACAACATTAGAATTTTTTCCATCTCCTCATCTCAATAGGCCCAGGCAGCCCGCCTCTCTCATCCACTGTCTGCTATAAATTGTTATATGACAGTGGACAGCAGAAGGTCAGGCCCCTACCCTATTCTCCACATATTTATCTGATTTCAGTACTCTCTCATCCAGTTGCCGGTGAATTACTCTCTGTAATGCCAAAAATAACAGAGAACCTGTGCAATTGACTGGACTGGACAGCAGAAGTACTCTGATTCTGGGTATTTGTCAACAACCACACTCTCTCTCTCATTTGTGTCACCGGGATAAATTACTGCCATATTTCACTGGTCACGCCCGATATCATCTGATCTTGGAAGCTAAGCAGTGATAAGCCTGACCAGTACCTAGATGGGGAGACCACTAGGGAATATCAGGTGCAGTAAGTATTATTCCCCATCAAATACAAACAGCAGAAGTGTTGGAGAAACCTTTGACCCTTACCACTACTCTACCATCTAATCTATCTCTTTTTAAATTTTTTTTGTTAATTACGCAGCAACCTAACCTATACCAGGAGACCCTTGAAACAGAAGGCATCCCATATTGGACACTTGTATTTGTTATTTTTTTATCAATGCTTCTGATTTCACTTTTCTGGGTAGCTAATAAGATTCTAGTTTTAAATATTTTTCACCTCCGGTGTATCCAAATTAATACATCTTGATTATTTGAATTCCGTGAATAATTTATAATTGATATCTCACGTATTTGGATGTGGAGGTAATCTTCATAGTTTTTCATATATGTTTTGTCTTTTCTGTGTATGAATTCTTTTATACTGCATGTAATTAAAAGCTAAGTGTTAATCATTTCTTTTATTTCAAGTGTGCCCCAACACAGAGTCTTTCTTTCCTTCTTCCACAATAATAGTATAAATTACTGACTCTGAGAGCACCAACTGAAAATAATCATTGACACCCACTTCAGGGATCACTTATACATTATATCGTTGGTATCTTTAGGGCCACATAGAACCAAGCCCCCTAAATAAAATTGATTATAAAGTCCAGTGCGGTACCAAACAAACCCTTTATTTGTGTACCATGTAACCACAAGGCTCTGCACCAATTGACCTTGTTGGTTGACCACGTGCTTAAAAATCGCACCCTATGTAGCAAAAAATTGCAAGTTACAAACGTACAATTTGATGCGATTTTTTATTTATTTTATTTTTTTCAGACACCTGAAAAATCGCACCCTATCACATCTAGCCGTATAGATCTACACTAAAAAGATCTACAGTCAATAGGTCTACAACTAATGGTATACACACATTAGGTTGACAGGGTCACAAGGTTGACATGTAAAAGGTAGACCGTTCAACAGGTTGACAGGGTCAAAAGGTCGACATGACAATTTTTTTTTAAATCTTTTTCTCTGACGTCCTAGTGGATGCTGGGAACTCCGAAAGGACCATGGGGAATAGCGGCTCCGCAGGAGACTGGGCACAACTAAAGAAAGCTTTTAGGTCACCTGGTGTGCACTGTCTCCTCCCACTATGACCCTCCTCCAAGCCTCAGTTAGATTTTGTGCCCGGCCGAGGTTGGATGCACACTAGGGGCTCTCCTGAGCTTCTAAAAAGGAAAGTATATAATTAGGTTTTTTATTTTACAGTGAGACCTGCTGGCAACAGGCTCACTGCAGCGAGGGACTAAGGGGAGAAGAAGCGAACCTACCTGCTTGCAGCTAGCTTAGGCTTCTTAGGCTACTGGACGCCGTTAGCTCCAGAGGGATCGACCGCATGGAACTGGCCTTGGTGTTCGGTCCCGGAGCCGCGCCGCCGTCCCCCTTACAGAGCCAGAAGCAAGAAGAGATCCGGAAAATCGGCGGCAGAAGACATCAGTCTTCACCAAGGTAGCGCACAGCACTGCAGCTGTGCGCCATTGCTCCTCATACACACTTCACACTCCGGTCACTGAGGGTGCAGGGCGCTAGGGGGGGGTGCCCTGAGCAGCAATAAAAACACCTTGGCTGGCAAAAATACCACAATATATAGCCCCAGAGGCTATATATGTGATAATTACCCCTGCCAGAATCCATAAAAAAGCGTGAGAAAAGTCCACGAAAAAGGGGCGGAGCTTTCTCCTTCAGCACACTGGCGCCATTTCTCCCTCACAGCTCCGCTGGAAGGAAGCTCCCTGGCTCTCCCCTGCAGTCTACACTACAGAAAAGGGTAAAAAAGAGAGGGGGGGCACTAAATTTAGGCGCAGTATATATAACAGCAGCTATAGGGGACATAATTCAGTTAGTCCCTGCATTATATAGCGCTCTGGTGTGTGCTGGCATACTCTCACTCTGTCTCCCCAAAGACGCCTCCCACTTTTGTGGGTCCGGTCCTGTCCTCTGTTAGAGCATTTCCTGTGTGTGCGGTGTGTCGGTACGGCTGTGTCGACATGTTTGATGAGGATAATGATGTGGAGGCGGAGCAGATGCCTATAGAAGGGATGTCGCCCCCTGCGGGGCAGACACCTGAGTGGATGGACTTATGGAAGGAATTGCGTGCACGTGTCGACTCCTTACACAAAAAATTTGACGACATGCCAAATGCGGGACAGCCGGCTTCTCAGCTCGTGCCTGTCCAGGCGTCTCAAAGGCCATCGGGGGCTCTAAAACGCCCGCTACCTCAGATGGCAGACGCGGATGTCGACACGGATACTGACACCAGTGTCGACGACGATGAGTCTAGTCTAATGTCCACTAAGGCCATTCGTTGCATGATTGAAGCAATGAAAGAGGTGTTACAAATTTCTGATATAAACCCAGGTACCACTAAAAAGGGTATTATGTTTGGGGAGAAAAAACTACCCGTAGTTTTTCCCCCATCAGAAGAATTAAATGAAGTGTGTGAAGAAGCTCACACGTTTGTCTAAAAAGGTGGCACTACCGTCTCCGGATACGGCCGCCCTCAAGGAACCTGCTGATAGAAAGCAGGAGGCGATCCTGAAGTCTGTATATACACACTCAGGCATTATACTTAGACCAGCTATTGCGTCAGCATGGATGTGCAGTGCTGCCGCTGCGTGGTCAGATTCCCTGTCAGAAAATATTGACACCCTAGACAGGGACACTATTCTGCTAACCATAGAGTGTATAAAAGACTCAGTCTTATACATGAGAGATGCACAGTGGGAGATCTGCCGGCTGGCATCTAAAATAAGTGCATTGTCCATTTCTGCTAGGAGAGGCTTATGGACTCGCCAGTGGACAGGGGATGCAGATTCAAAAAGGCACATGGAAGTTTTGCCTTATAAGGGTGAGGAGTTATTTGGGGATGGTCTCTCGGACCTAGTTGGGAAGTCAGCATTTTTACCCCATGTTCCCTCACAGCCTAAAAAGGCGCCGTTTTATCAGGTACAGTCCTTTCGGACTCAGAAAAACAGGCGTGGAAAAGGTGGGTCCTTTCTGTCCAGAGGCAGAGGTAGGGGAAAAAGGCTGTAACAAACAGCAGGGTCCCAGGAGCAAAAGTCCTCCCCCGCTTCTTCCAAGTCCGCCGCATGACGGTGGGGCTCCACAGATACGGTGGGGGGCCGCCTCAAAAATTTCAGCGTTCAGTGGGCTCGCTCACAGGTGGATCCCTGGATCCTGCAAATAGTATCTCAAGGGTACAAACTGGAATTCGAGGCGTCTCCACCCCACCGGTTCCTAAAATCTGCCTTGCCGATTACTCCTTCAGACAGGGAGGCTGTGCTAGCGGCAATTCACAAGCTGTATTCCCAGCAGGTGATAATCAAGGTGCCCCTACTTCAACAAGGACGGGGTTACTATTCCACACTGTTTGTGGTACCGAAACCGGACGGTTCGGTGAGACCCATTTTAAATTTGAAATCCTTGAACACATACATAAAAAAATTCAAGTTCAAGATGGAATCGCTCAGGGCGGTTATTGCAAGCCTGGACGAGTGGGATTACATGGTATCCCTGGACATCAAGGATGCTTACCTGCATGTCCCCATTTACCATCCTCACCAGGAGTACCTCAGATTTGTGGTACAGGATTGCCATTACCAATTCCAGACGCTGCCGTTTGGACTCTCCACGGCACCGAGGGTGTTTACCAAGGTAATGGCGGAAATGATGATACTCCTTCGAAGAAAGGGAGTTTTAATTATCCCGTACTTGGACGATCTCCTAATAAAGGCGAGGTCCAAGGAGCAGTTGTTGGTCGGAGTAGCACTATCTCGGGAAGTGCTACAACAGCACGGATGGATTCTATACATTCCAAAGTCACAGCTGGTTCCTACCACACGCCTACTGTTCCTGGGGATGGTTCTGGACACAGAACAGAAAAAAGTATTTCTCCCGCAGGAGAAAGCCAAGGAGCTGTCATCTCTAGTCAGAGACCTCCTCAGGAGGTGCTACACCAGCACGGTTGGATTCTGAATATTCCAAAATCACAGCTGGTTCCGACGACACGTCTACTGTTCCTGGGTATGATTCTGGATACAGTCCAGAAAAAAGTGTTTCTCCCGGAGGAGAAAGCCAAGGAGCTGTCATCTCTAGTCAGAGACCTCCTGAAACCAAAACAGGTATCGGTGCATCACTGCACGCGGGTCTTGGGAAAGATGGTGGCTTCTTGCGAAGCAATTCCCTTCGGCAGGTTCCATGCCAGAATTTTTCAGTGGGACCTGTTGGACCAATGGTCCGGATCGCATCTTCAGATGCATCGCCTAATAACCCTGTCTCCAAGAACCAGGGTGTCTCTGCTGTGGTGGCTGCAGAGTGCTCATCTTCTAGAGGGCCGCAGATTGGGCATACAGGACTGGGTCCTGGTGACCACGGATGCCAGCCATCGAGGCTGGGGGGCAGTCACACAGGGAAGAAACTTCCAAGGACTATGGTCGAGTCAGGAGACTTCCCTACACATAAATATTCTGGAACTAAGGGCCATTTACAATGCCCCAAGTCAGGCAAAATCCCTGCTTCTACACCAGCCGGTACTGATCCAGTCAGACAACATCACGGCAGTCGCCCATGTAAATCGACAGGGCGGCACAAGAAGCAGGATGGCGATGGCAGAAGCCACAAGGATTCTCCGATGGGCGGAAAATCACGTACTAGCACTGTCAGCAGTGTTCATTCCGGGAGTGGACAACTGGGAAGCAGACTTTCTCAGCAGGCACGACCTCCACCCGGGAGAGTGGGGACTTCATCCAGAAGTCTTCACGCTGATTGTAAATCGATGGGAACGGCCACAGGTGGACATGATGGCGTCCCGCCTAAACAAAAAACTAGAGAGATATTGCGCCAGGTCAAGGGACCCTCAGGCGATAGCTGTGGACGCTCTAGTGACACCGTGGGTGTTCCAGTCAGTTTATGTGTTCCCTCCTCTGCCTCTCATACCAAGGGTACTGAGAATAATAATAATAAGAAAACGAGGAGTAAGAACAATACTCGTGGTTCCGGATTGGCCAAGACGAGCGTGGTACCCGGCATTGGTTTGAGCCACTTAAAACCGTGGATCTAAAATATCTCACGTGGAAAGTGGTCATGTTATTGGCCTTGGCTTCAGCCAGGCGTGTGTCAGAATTGGCAGCTTTGTCATGTAAAAGCCCTTATCTGATTTTCCATATGGATAGGGCGGAATTGAGGACTCGTCCCCAGTTTCTCCCTAAGGTGGTATCAGCTTTTCACTTGAACCAACCTATTGTGGTGCCTGCGGCTACTAGGGACTTGGAGGATTCCAAGTTACTGGACGTAGTCAGGGCCTTGAAAATTTATGTTTCCAGGACGGCTAGAGTCAGGAAAACTGACTCGCTATTTATCCTGTATGCACCCAACAAACTGGGTGCTCCTGCTTCTAAGCAGACTATTGCTCGCTGGATTTGTAGCACAATTCAGCTGGCGCATTCTGCGGCTGGACTGCCGCATCCTAAATCGGTAAAAGCCCATTCCGCAAGGAAGGTGGGCTCATCTTGGGCGGCTGCCCGAGGGGTCTCGGCTTTACAACTTTGCCGAGCTGCTACTTGGTCAGGGGCAAACACGTTTGCAAAATTCTACAAATTTGATACCCTGGCTGAGGAGGACCTTGAGTTCTCTCATTCGGTGCTGCAGAGTCATCCGCACTCTCCCGCCCGTTTGGGAGCTTTGGTATAATCCCCACGGTCCTTTCGGAGTTCCCAGCATCCACTAGGACGTCAGAGAAAATAAGATTTTACTCACCGGTAAATCTATTTCTCGTAGTCCGTAGTGGATGCTGGGCGCCCATCCCAAGTGCGGATTGTCTGCAATACTTGTACATAGTTATTGTTAACTAAAGGGTTATTGTTGAGCCATCTGTTGAGAGGCTCAGTTGTTTTCATACTGTTAAACTGGGTTTAGTATCACGAGTTATACGGTGTGATTGGTGTGGCTGGTAGGAGTCTTACCCGGGATTCAAAATCCTTCCTTATTATGTCAGCTCGTCCGGGCACAGTGTCCTAACTGAGGCTTGGAGGAGGGTCATAGTGGGAGGAGCCAGTGCACACCAGGTGACCTAAAAGCTTTCTTTAGTTGTGCCCAGTCTCCTGCGGAGCCGCTATTCCCCATGGTCCTTTCGGAGTTCCCAGCATCCACTACGGACTACGAGAAATAGATTTACCGGTGAGTAAAATCTTATTTTTAATACTTTATCATCCACTTGGACTACGATTGGGAATAGTAACCTGCACATGCGAGGGGACCGTACACTAATAGGGCTTGTTTGTGGCAGAGAAGTGACAAAACACCCCAAAAAGCTAAAAAAAAAATGTCTACCTTTTTTGTGTTGACCCTTTGACCCTGTCGACCATTCATACTGTACCTATTTTATGTCGACCTTTTGACCCTGTCGACCTAATGCATGTCTACCATTAATGGTAGACCTATTGACTGTAGACTTTTTTAGTGTAAATCTAATAGTACACACCCACTTTTATCGGCCCTGTCTTTTGCCTTGTTACACTGACTTGATACTTTTTAGCAATTTTGCTAATTTTTCCACATTTTTTTTTTTTTTTTAATCTTACTTTGCTTATAGTGTACCAGGGCCCTCATCCTGAGTTGATCGCTAGCTGCTTTCGTTAACAGCGCAGCGATCGGGCAAAAAAATCGGCACTTCTGCGCATGCGTATGGTGCGCACACGCAACGTACTTTCACAAAAGCCGATGCAGTTTTTTACACAAGGTCTAGCGACGCTTTTCAGTCGCACTGCTGATCGTTGAGTGATTGACAGGAAGTGGGTGTTTCTGGGTGGTAACTGACCGTTTTCGTGGAGTGTGTGTAAATACGCAGGCGTGCCAGATAGAAACGCAGGAGTGGCTGGAGAAACGGGGGAGTGGCTGGCCGAACGCAGGGCGTGTTTGTGACGTCAAAACAGGAACTAAACAGTCTGAAGTGATCGAAAGGTAGGAGTAGGTCTGCAGCTACTCTGAAACTGCACAATTTTTTTTGTAGCAGCGCTGCGATCCTTTCGTTCGCTATTCTGCTATGCTAAGATACACTCCAAGAGGGCGGCGGCTTAGCGTTTGCACTACTGCTAAAAGCAGCTAGCGACTGAACAACTCGGAAATGAGGTCCCAGGTACATAGGATTAGTGTTTTGGCGCGGCTAAAGGGGCTTTTTGGCTCAATTTGAGGATAGGTGTGTGTGGACACATCTGTAAACACTGTTCTCCCAATATTTTGTATTAATAATGCAGTAGACTTCTGTAAATGTCATATTAACATTTTACTGCACTAATGGGACATATTAAGTCTTTTAAATGTATCATAGCAAATATTTACAAATGGGGGTGGACATATTAATGTATAACATGGGAGCCAGTTAGTCAATTTAGGAGCCAGTAAGAATGACTCTCAAAAGTCTGTATTAATATTACTACCTGTCTACCTGGATTTATCCTTTCTTGAGTTAATATTGAATCTCTGTAGACCTGCACACACTTTCATATTGATTGCGTCATAAACTGAAGGTTGGCTGTCTACTCCATGTGGGACTGGAGGGTAAGAGGACCTTTCCAGAATATTTCTGGGCCCATTCCAAGGGTTTCCTCGTCATCAACCTGGTATTGATGGGATTAGGTGACCACACTACATGATGCTAAAAGGAATAACAGTAGAGGATGAGCAAGTGTTAGTTGCAGAGATATCTGATTTGGGTTGAGCACATTTTTGTGTATTTGACTAAATAGTAAAGCTACAGTTGTGCTCATAAGTTTACATACCCTAGCAGAATTTGTGATTTTTTTTTGCCCAATTGTCAGAGAATATGAATGATAACTCACAAACTTTTCTTTCACTCATGGTTAGTGGTTGGGTGAAGCCATTTATTGTCAACAACTGTGTTTACTCTTTTTAAATCATAATGACAACAGAAACTACCCAAATTACCCTGATCAAAAGTTCACATACCACAGTTCTTAATACCGTGTATTGCCCCCTTTAACATCAATGACAGCTTGAAGTCTTTTGTGGTAGTTGTGGATGAGGCTCTTTATTTTCTCAGATGGTAAAGCTGCCCATTCTTCTTGGCAAAAAGCCTCCAGTTCCTGTAAATTCTTGGGCCGTCTTGCATGAACTGCACGTTTGAGATCTCCCCAGAGTGGCTCAATGATATTGAGGTCAGGAGACTGATGCTGCATTCAGATCGCAAATGCCGGATCCTACCCGGTAAGAGAAACGTGTCCTTACCGGGTGGGATCCGGCATTTGCGCTCCTCTGCTGGCTTTCCGACCCGGCAATATACCGGTCGGATGCCATAGCAGCGGGGGGGCGCAGCAGTAGCAGGGGCGGGGGTGGAGGCGGCGCTGAGAGATGAGCTCATCTCCTGCGCCGCCTCTCCCTATGCTGTGAATGGGAGCCGTGTCGCATCGGAACGGCTCCCATTCACACTGCGCCTGACCTGGTATTCAACCCGGTAATAACCCTTCTTTTTTACCGGGTTGAATTACCGGGTCAGGCGACCCGCTAATTCTGCAAAGGACCTTTCACATCGCACACTGACCCGTTTCGACACGGCAATATGCCGTGTCGACACCGGGTTTTTAGTGCGATGTGAAAGGGGTATGAGATGGCCACTCCAGAACTTTCACTTTATTCTGCTGTAGCAAATTTCAACTTTCGAACATATCGGGAAGTAAGATAATTAAGGAACTATTCATGAAGCAGTTAAGAGTGGAGAAGTGAGCCTGTGGAGCAGTTGCCTATGGCAACCAATCAGCTGCTCTGTATAATTGTATAGTATATTGGTATAGAAGAGAAAAGACAACTCCTTTTTATGGGGCACTCTTATTGAAATTCTAAAACGTAACTTTTATTGAAATCGGACTCACATTAACATACAACATGAAACATTTAATCAAATAAAAGGTTATTAAATATTTCTCTATCGTCCTAAGTGGATGCTGGGGTTCCTGAAAGGACCATGGGGGGATAGCGGCTCCGCAGGAGACAGGGCACAAAAGTAAAGCTTTTACAGGTCAGGTGGTGTGTACTGGCTCCTCCCCCCATGACCCTCCTCCAGACTCCAGTTAGATTTTTGTGCCCGGCCGAGAAGGGTGCAATTCTAGGTGGCTCTCATAAAGAGCTGCTTAGAGAGTTTAGCTTAGGTTTTTTATTTTACAGTGATTCCTGCTGGCAACAGGATCACTGCAACGAGGGACAGAGGGGAGAAGAAGTGAACTCACCTGCGTGCAGGATGGATTGGCTTCTTGGCTACTGGACATGAAGCTCCAGAGGGACGATCACGGGTACAGCCTGGATGGTCACCGGAGCCACGCCGCCGGCCCCCTCACAGATGCTGAAGCAAGAAGAGGTCCAGAATCGGCGGCTGAAGACTCCTGCAGTCTTCTTAAGGTAGCGCACAGCACTGCAGCTGTGCGCCATTTTCCTCTCAGCACACTTCACACGGCAGTCACTGAGGGTGCAGGGCGCTGGGGGGGGGCGCCCTGGGAGGCAAATGAAAACCTTTAAAAAGGCTAAAAATACCTCACATATAGCCCCAGAGGCTATATGGAGATATTTACCCCTGCCTAAATGTACTAAATAGCGGGAGACGAGCCCGCCGAAAAAGGGGCGGGGCCTATCTCCTCAGCACACGGCGCCATTTTCTGTCACAGCTCCGCTGGTCAGGAAGGCTCCCAGGTCTCTCCCCTGCACTGCACTACAGAAACAGGGTATAACAGAGAGGGGGGGCAAAATAAATGGCAATATATTAATATAAAAGCAGCTATAAGGGAGCACTTAATCATAAGGCTATCCCTGTCATATATAGCGCTTTTTGGTGTGTGCTGGCAGACTCTCCCTCTGTCTCCCCAAAGGGCTAGTGGGTCCTGTCTTCGTATAGAGCATTCCCTGTGTGTCTGCTGTGTGTCGGTACGTGTGTGTCGACATGTATGAGGACGTTATTGGTGTGGAGGCGGAGCAATTGCCAAATATGAGGATGTCACCTCCTAGGGGGTCGACACCAGAATGGATGCCTTTATTTGTGGAATTACGGGATAGCGTCAACTCGCTTAAGCAGTCGTTTGCCGACATGAGGCGGCCGGACACTCAATTAGTGCCTGTCCAGGCGCCTCAAATACCGTCAGGGGCTGTAAAACGCCCCTTGCCTCAGTCGGTCGACACAGACCCAGACACAGGCACTGATTCCGGTGGTGAAGGTGACGAATTAACCGTATTTTCCAGTAGGGCCACACGTTATATGATTTTGGCAATAAAGGAGATGTTACATTTAGCTGATACTACAGGTACCACTAAACAGGGTATTATGTGGGGTGTGAAAAAACTACCAGTAGTTTTTACCGAATCAGAAGAATTAAATGACGTGTGTGATGAAGCGTGGGGTGCCCCGATAAAAAAACTGCTAATTTCAAAGAAGTTATTGGCTTTATACCCTTTCCCGCCAGAGGTTAGGGAGCGCTGGGAAACACCTCCTAGGGTGGACAAAGCGCTAACACGCTTATCAAAACAAGTGGCGTTACCCTCTCCTGAGACGGCCGCACTTAAAGATCCATCAGATATGAGGATGGAAAATATCCAAAAAGGTATATACACACATGCAGGTGTTATACTACGACCAGATATTGCGACTGCCTGGATGTGCAGTGCTGGGGTAGTTTGGTCAGAGTCCCTGATCGAAAATATTGATACCCTGGACAGGGACAATATTTTACTGTCGTTAGAACAAATAAAGGATGCATTTCTTTATATGCGTGATGCACAGAGAGATATCTGCACACTGGCATCACGGGTAAGTGCTATGTCCATTTCGGCCAGAAGAGCTTTATGGACACGACAGTGGACAGGCGATGCGTAGAGGAGTTATTTGGGGTCGGTCTATCGGATTTGGTGGCCACGGCTACGGCCGGGAAATCCACCTTTCTACCTCAAGTCACTCCCCAACAGAAAAAGGCACCGACCTTTCAACCGCAGCCCTTTCGTTCCTTTAAAAATAAGAGAGCAAAGGGCTATTCATATCTGCCACGAGGCAGAGGACGAGGGAAGAGACAGCAACAGGCAGCTCCTTCCCAGGAACAGAAGCCCTCCCCGGCTTCTACAAAAGCCTCAGCATGACGCTGGGGCTTCGCAAGCGGACTCGGGGGCGGTAGGCGGTCGTCTCAAGAATTACAGCGCGCAGTGGGCTCACTCGCAGGTAAATCCCTGGATCCTGCAGATAATATCTCAGGGGTACAGGTTGAAATTAGAGACAGAGCCACCTCGCCGTTTCCTGAAGTCTGCTTTACCAACGTCCCCCTCAGAAAGGGAGACGGTTTTGGAAGCCATTCACAAGCTGTATTCTCAGCAGGTGATAGTCAAGGTACCTCTTCTACAACAAGGGAAGGGGTATTATTCCACTCTTTTTGTGGTACCGAAGCCGGATGGCTCGGTAAGGCCTATTCTAAATCTGAAGTCCTTGAACCTGTACATAAAGAAGTTCAAGTTCAAGATGGAGTCACTCAGAGCAGTGATAGCGAACCTGGAAGAAGGGGACTTTATGGTATCCTTGGACATCAAGGATGCGTATCTCCACGTTCCAATTACCCCTCACACCAGGGGTACCTCAGGTTCGTTGTACAAAACTGTCACTATCAGTTTCAGACGCTGCCGTTTGGTTTGTCCACGGCATCTTGGGTCTTTACAAAGGTAATGGCCGAGATAATATTTCTTCTTCGAAGAAAAGGCGTATTAATTATCCCATACTTGGACGATCTCCTAATAAGGGCAAGGTCCAGAGAACAGCTAGAGATGGGTTTAGCACTATCTCAAGAGGTGCTAAAGCAGCACGGATGGATTCTGAATATTCCAAAATCCCAATTAATGCCGACAACTCGTCTGCTGTTCCTGGGGATGATTCTGGACACAGTTCAGAAAAAGGTTTTTCTTCCCGAAGAAAAAGCCAAGGAGTTATCTGACCTGGTCAGGAACCTCCTAAAACCAGGAAAGGTGTCTGTACATCAATGCACAAGAGTCCTGGGAAAAAATGGTAGCTTCTTACGAAGCAATCCCTTTCGGCAGATTCCATGCAAAGGGATCTGTTGGACAAATGGTCAGGGTCGCATCTTCAGATGCACCTGCGGATAACCCTGTCGCCGAGGACAAGGGTATCCCTTCTGTGGTGGTTGCAGGAGGCTCATCTATTGGAGGGCCGCAGATTCGGCATGCAGGATTGGATCCTGGTGACCACGGATGCCAGCCTGAGAGGCTGGGGAGCAGTCACACAGGGAAGAAATTTCCAGGGAGTGTGGTCGAGCCTGAAAAAGTCTCTTCACATAAGCATTCTGGAACTAAGAGCAATCTACAATGCTCTAAGCCAGGCGAAACCTCTGCTTCAAGGAAGACCGGTGTTGATCCAGTCGGACAACATCACGGCAGTCGCCCATGTAAACAGACAGGGCGGCACAAGAAGCAGGAGGGCAATGGCAGAAGCTGCCAGGATCCTTCGCTGGGCGGAGAATCACGTGATAGCACTGTCAGCAGTATTCATCCCGGGCGTGGACAACTGGGAAGCAGACTTCCTCAGCAGACACGACCTTCACCCGGGAGAGTGGGGACTTCATCCAGAAGTTTTCCACATGCTATTAAACCGTTGGGTAAAACCAATGGTGGACATGATGGCGTCTCGCCTCAACAAGACACTGGACAGGTATTGCGCCAGGTCAAGAGATCCGCAGGCAATAGCTGTGGACGCGCTGGTAACACATTGGGTGTACCAGTCGGTATAGGTGTTTCCTCCTCTGCCTCTCATACCAAAGGTTTTGAGGATTATACGGCAAAGAGGAGTAAGACTAGTGGCTCCGGATTGGCCAAGAAGGACTTGGTACCCGGAACTTCAAGAGATGGTCACGGACGATCCGTGGCCTCTACTTCTGAGAAGGGACCTGCTTCAGCAGGGTCCTTGTTTTTTTCAAGACTTACCGCGGCTGCGTTTGACGGCATGGCGTTTGAATGCCAGATCCTAAAAGGAAAAGGCATTCCAGAAGAAGTCATTCCTACCTTGATAAAGGCAAGGAAGGAAGTCACCGCGAAGCATTATCGCCGTATTTGGCGAAAATATGTTGCGTGGTGCGAGCAGCGGAGTGCTCCGATGGAGGAATTTCAACTGGGTCGTTTTCCTACATTTCCTGCAATCAGGATTGTCTATGGGTCTCAAATTGGGATCTATTAAGGTTCAAATTTCGGCCCTATCAATATTCTTCCAAAAAGAATTGGCCTCAGTCCCTGAGGTCCAGATTTTTATCAAAGGAGTACTGCATATACAGCCTCCTGTGGTGCCTAAGGTGGCACCGTGGGATCTAAATGTAGTTTTAGATTTCCTCAAATCCAATTGGTTTGAACCACTAAAGAATGTGGATTTGAAATATCTCACATGGAAAGTGACTATGTTACTGGCCCTGGCTTCGGCCGGGAGAGTATCTGAACTGGCGGCTTTGTCTTATAAAAGCCCTTATTTAATTTTCCATTCGACATAGGGCAGAGCTGCGGACGCGTCCGCATTTTCTCCCTAAGGTGGTATCAGCGTTTCACCTGAACCAGCCTCTTGTAGTGCCTGCGGTTACAGACGACTTGAAGGACTCCAAGTTGTTGGACGTTGTCAGAGCCTTAAAAATATACATTTAAAGGACGGCTGGAGTCAGAAAATCTGACTCGCTGTTTATACTGTATGCACCCAACAAGTTGGGTGCACCTGCTTCTAAGCAGTCGATTGCTCGTTGGATTTGTAACAAAATTCAACTTGTACATTCTGTGGCAGGCCTGCCACAGCCTAAATCTGTTAAGGCCCATTCCGCAAGGAAGGTGGGCTCATCTTGGGCGGCTGCCCGAGGGGTCTCGGCATTACAACTCTGCCGAGCAGCTACGTGGTCAGGGGAGAACACGTTTGTAAATTTTTACAAATTTGATACCCTGGCAAAGGAGGACCTGGAGTTCTCTCATTCGGTGCTGCAGAGTCATCCGCACTCTCCCGCCCGTTTGGGAGCTTTGGTATAATCCCCATGGTCCTTTCAGGGACCCCAGCATCCACTTAGGACGATAGAGAAAATAAGAATTTACTTACCGATAATTCTATTTCTCGGAGTCCGTAGTGGATGCTGGGCGCCCATCCCAAGTGCGGATTATCTGCAATACTTGTACATAGTTATTGTTAACTAATTCGGGTTATTGTTTAGGAAGCCATCTTTCAGAGGCTCCTCTGTTATCATACTGTTAACTGGGTTTAGATCACAAGTTGTACGGTGTGATTGGTGTGGCTGGTATGAGTCTTACCCGGGATTCAAAATCCTCCCTTATTGTGTACGCTCGTCCGGGCACAGTACCTAACTGGAGTCTGGAGGAGGGTCATGGGGGGAGGAGCCAGTACACACCACCTGACCTGTAAAAGCTTTACTTTTGTGCCCTGTCTCCTGCGGAACCGCTATCCCCCCATGGTCCTTTCAGGAACCCCAGCATCCACTACGGACTCCGAGAAATAGAATTATCGGTAAGTAAATTCTTATTTTTGTGGTATGACTGGCTAAATCTATGAGAAAATCTCCATATAACGTCCTTCCCACTGTATGGATATTGCGGTCCCAATTAAATCCAAATGTCCACAATAATCAATTCTACTGCTATAATGAGTTATATGAAGGTAAAGTACCCTAAAGGAAACTATCGAATCCAAGGTTTGTTTATTTAGGTATGTATATTCACCTTATATATCATAGACAATTAACTGTCAACCTCCTGTTAATAATCCCTTGGTATAACTGTGGATTTGAGGCAGCTACCATAATATACCTTTCATGATTGTGTGTTATGATCAAAATTTGTGATCAATATATGGTATTAATCTATAGCTGGGTAGCCTTAATTAGGCGCTTGTAGAAGATTGAGTTGTGGAGAGGGAAAGTAAAGGGAAAAAGAAGTCAGAAGGAAGATGGGGAGGAAATAGGTGTCTAAATGCCTGGTTTCTGCTTTTGGAGATCTGCTTGAGAAGCATCGAATCCCCAATGAGAGAACCACCTGGAGCATATGCACCACTCCCAAGACCTGTATCTGCTGTTAACTTAATCTGCCCAATTAAGGGCAAAGTTAATGAGAGTGCAGGGGAGAGGTCCTTAACCAGTATATAATACCTAGATTGCTGACTATTGACAAGCCCTAAAATTAGTATAGATCACAACCATAATGAATAATATCACCTTGTTATATAGATTTACAATAAAATGTATAACATCTTTGAAACACACTCTAAGGAAAAAGGAAAGAAACAAAGTTGCTTATAGAATTATATAGCATAGCTATTTAATAAAATAATCTCTGTGAAATACAGATTTCATATGCAATAACAACCTGGATGTCTACTGTCCTTGATCATGCAATTAACATCGAATCAAGGATGAGAGAGTCCTTTTTGGTGTTAGTGCAATATGAAAATAGTGTGCTTCTGCTGTCGTTAACTCAAAAAAAATTGAGTTAAGCCGATTTTTTTTTTTTTTTTTTCTTTTCGTGCTCTCTCATCGGCTTAACTCAATTTTTGAGTTAACGACAGCAGAAGCACACTATTTTCATATTGCACTAACACCAAAAAGGACTCTCTCATCCTTGATTCGATGTTAATTGCATGATCAAGGACAGTAGACATCCAGGTTGTTATTGCATATGAAATCTGTATTTCACAGAGATTATTTTATTAAATAGCTATGCTATATAATTCTATAAGCAACTTTGTTTCTTTCCTTTTTCCTTAGAGTGTGTTTCAAAGATGTTATACATTTTATTGTAAATCTATATAACAAGGTGATATTATTCATTATGGTTGTGATCTATACTAATTTTAGGGCTTGTCAATAGTCAGCAATCTAGGTATTATATACTGGTTAAGGACCTCTCCCCTGCACTCTCATTAACTTTGCCCTTAATTGGGCAGATTAAGTTAACAGCAGATACAGGTCTTGGGAGTGGTGCATATGCTCCAGGTGGTTCTCTCATTGGGGATTCGATGCTTCTCAAGCAGATCTCCAAAAGCAGAAACCAGGCATTTAGACACCTATTTCCTCCCCATCTTCCTTCTGACTTCTTTTTCCCTTTACTTTCCCTCTCCACAACTCATAATCTTCTACAAGCGCCTAATTAAGGCTACCCAGCTATAGATTAATACCATATATTGATCACAAATTTTGATCATAACACACAATCATGAAAGGTATATTATGGTAGCTGCCTCAAATCCACAGTTATACCAAGGGATTATTAACAGGAGGTTGACAGTTAATGGTCTATGATATATAAGGTGAATATACATACCTAAATAAACAAACCTTGGATTCGATTGTTTCCTTTAGGGTACTTTACCTTCATATAACTCATTATAGCAGTAGAATTGATTATTGTGGACATTTGGATTTAATTGGGACCGCAATATCCATACAGTGGGAAGGACGTTATATGGAGATTTTCTCATAGATTTAGCCAGTCATACCACAAAATATTAACCTTTTATTTGATTAAATGTTTCATGTTGTATGTTAATGTGAGTCCGATTTCAATAAAAGTTACGTTTTAGAATTTCAATAAGAGTGCCCCATAAAAAGGAGTTGTCTTTTCTCTTCTATACCAATTTACCTGTTTTTTACAACTCAGGGGAGCACCACCGGGTTTTTTGATGATTTGATAAGTTAGTATATAATTTTCCTCATTAGCAACGGACATCATTACTTTTTGAACGATACTACCTTCAGATTCCGGTTTTCATACATAAAATACCAAGAGAAAGGTAGCTCAGTGCGCCATTTCCCCCACAACAAACCCAATTTCGTAATTGTATAGTATGCAAATTATAAATGTTACTGTAATGCTGATTGGTTGCCATGGGCAACTTCTCCACTGGCTCACTTCTCCACACGTTTCACTGCTGTTGTGCTTTACAATTAGGATCATTTTATGACCGTAACATGGATATTCATAGAATTTGGAATTACTTACTACATTTGTTTAACTAAAAATGTGTGTGTGTGTGTTGTTACAGATGATGCTGTCTTTCTCAGTTCTGTCCTAGTGTGTCAAAAAAATAACTAACCGTGGAGTTAAAATGACAAGAAACATTTAAATTCACTTGTGCTGGAGTAATTACAGTCAGTATTTATGCAAGCCAGTGCTATGAGAATTTACATGTTTGTAGTCTGGGACGTGTTGTGAGGTAAATGGCTGAGGAGGCACTGGGTAGTACCAGATTTATACACAATAGCCCAAGGGTACAAAAGTGCAGCATTATATACAGTATTGCTGGATATTTGGTGAGTGTTGATCAGAGATGTGCAGAAAAGATTAGGCAGGGGAGGCACTGTCAGACTTTTTACTCCACAGTTATGACTATAAAAAAAGTTTAGAGTAATACAGAGAAGATTCCATCTTCACTAGCAGCAGGCTGGAATAATTAAATCAAATTAGGTTTTAGATCAAGCATGTGTGGGAAATCTCACTCTTGATTTTGAGGAGTTAAAATTTCCATAAAATAGTTGTTTATTTGTACCATAGAATCCAATATACAGGCTTTTTTTTTCTGCTGTCGCCATCGTAAGGTAGCAATATCAGATGAAGGTTTGTGTTGGTACATGTACCGCCATGGTGCTTATTTCATTGGATTCCCCGCACTTTGCAGGGCTATTATCGGTGGTAACCCCTTGATAGCTCAGCCAAGACTGATCTCGGATGAAAGAATGCATCTAATTAATAGAGATCATACCTGTAATGAGTGAGATGTAACAATTTGTAACATATGCCAATACCTGCTATTTAAATCTGTAGATTGGGTAACAGTGAGTGTGTATAAGGTACCTCAAATATTTGACATTATAAATTTCAATGTGTCTTGGTATGTGTGTTATTATGCTATATATGATTTTCTATTGTCCAATGTTTCTAGTATTGGAATAGGGGAGATATTGATATGCTTTGTATCATGGAAAATGTTTTTTATTCTAGTGCATCAGCACACATGTAAGATTTCCACTTAGAGCCTTCCTGATGGCTTCATATTCCCGCATATTTACAGTAACCCCCTACATCTACAATCAGCTGAGGATTTTAGGACTTTGAATCACTGGCACTCTAAGCTGAAAATGTTTTATTGCAGCTAGTATGTGTATAACACAAGAGGACCATTAAGGTCATTTTCTGAATACATGTATATAAGTACTGTATTGTAACTCATAAAGCATTATGTGATAAAATAAAGGTATAAAACTACAAGCAATGTGCTTTTATACAGATTATGGAACACTAAGACTTCAAAGATCTTTATTACAGGGACAGCTTTATGTAACAACTGTCCCTGCACTGGAGCATTTACAGAACTGCTTCAGTAATTAAGTATCCACCACCGCAACTTGCGGTGGTGACACCACAGATTATGTGTTTGCCACTTAGGGGTATATTCAATTAGGGTCGGATCCATTCCGACATGCATTTGTCGGAATGTATCCGACAACCCCTATTCAATCTCATCTCAATTCGACTTTAAAAAAGTCTAAATGAGATGAGGGACCGGAGAGGGGGGGAGACCGGCGGGGACAGCCGCGGGCAGACGGAGGAGAGCAGCGCTGCAGAAGGATGTCTCACAACCGCCAGACCTAACGGCAGTGTCCACCCGGCTCAAGCAAGCGTGATCTCACTTGCTGGAGCCGGGTGGATGATGCCGTGAGCGGCGCGAACTGTGACACATCCTGCTGCAGCGCTGTGCTGTAGCGCTGCTCTCCCCTGTCTGCCCGCGGCTGTCCCGCGGTTCTCCCCCCCCTCTCCTCCTCTGGGTCCCACATCTCGGTCCAAAATTTTTTTTATGTCGGACTGAGATGGTCGGAAACGGGGCCAAATCCTGTCGAATTTGGCTCCTTTTCACTCAAAAGTACGGGAATAGGCAGCTATACCGCCGATTCACGCACTATTCGACAAGTCGAATTCCACAACTTGTCGAATAAAAACTGCAGGGATTGAATAGGTCGAATCACGATTCGACCTTAAAAAGTCGAAAACTGCCATCTTTTCGACAGACGGCAGTTTTCGACCCTAATTGAATATACCCCTTAGAGGGGTTGTGTATGAAACTTGTCAGTTTGGGTCCCAACAGTCAGAAGACCCACAGTGGGATCCCGATGGCCAGTATCCCGGCATATCGTACCCCTATCCCTAATCCACCCCTACTGCAGCCTAACCCCAACCTCCCCCTCCCCCTAGTGCCTAACCCTACCCCAACCCCTGTACTTACCTACAGATTCTGACTGTCTGGATCCCATCTATCTGTATTTTGACATTCAATTTCCATTTGATTTCCATTTGATTTTGACTTTGGAGATGTATTTACTAAAGGCCAAATTGAATGTCAAATCGAACATAAAACCAAATTCTGCTCAAATGCCACTCAAAATAGAATTTCTACAAAACATCGATGTTTTCCCATAGTCGAATATAGGATCCCCTCATTCACTTACATTTGATTTACAAATCAAACCCAAAATCGAATTTCAAATCTCCAAATGAATAGAATAAGTGACAGGAGATTTGAGCTTCTAAACACCATTCTGTTGGTTGGAAATTGATAGATTGTAATAACACTACCTGTGTCTGGTGCTACTCACTATATATATATATATATATATATATATATATATACTACGAATAGGTATATGTATGAATCCACATACACACCAGCATCGCATATACATGCAATCAACTTGAATATAAATATTAATATATAAGCTTTAATAGGAACCCACATGTTCTATAGAGCAGCGAAGGTAAATTGGCTTGTGGATGTAGCCAAACAATCCCACCTGATATAAACCAGATTATTTAAAACATACCTTATGGGACTGTCCTATTTAGGATTAAAATAAGGACATCAACATTTCTACAATTATCGGATTAGTCCACTGTGGTCAATTATAGCAATATAGATATATGATCCACCTCTTATGCTCAATTATTATTATTATTATTGTATTTTTATTGGGGTTTTTATATACGCATATTATTAATTTTCTTTGTTCTTTTGTCTTTATATGATTAATTTTATAGATATTAAAAATATCATAAAGGAATTAATGCATTGAGTATATTCATGTCCTGTTGCCTCAATTTGATTATATTAGCGCGAGGGGTTATATATTTTCTTGATTGATTGTAATGCCTTTAAAAGTTCCCATAAGCATGTAGGGCATTCTGGCTGTAGGAATGGCTGTCCAAGGCTATGCTATGATGTGCCTCTACCTGTGGTATGCAAATCACCACCTGATTGAGAGAACCCAGGAGTATCAATCAGAGCAACATCAGCAGCTTCATGAGGTACGCAGGCCTAGGTTCTTTCATTGTCTGATAAACCTCAATGCATTGTCTGCTGGTGAGGTCATACAGATGTTCTGCCTCTCACGTTCCAGTGTATTGATGCTTTATGACGTCATCAAGACTCCTCTTGAGTCATACACTGCATGGTCACATGCCGAATCAGTAGGGTTGCCACCTCATCCCTTTAATTCTGGACACATATTAATTACACAGGTTCTGTGGCTGGCTGACTTCAAGACTCCATTTCACCTGGTTTTAATCAGCCACAGAACCTGTGTAATTAATATGTGTCCAGAATTAAAGGGATGAGGTGGTAACCCTACATATCAGGCTTGCACAAGCTGCTGTGTGATTTGCATTTTTTTTTACTACTGGCTCCTTTCAGTCATTTTCAGGGAGAGTGCTGGGTATTTTCCAGCCTACCTTTAGCAGTCACCTGACCCAAGTTATGCGGGCACTGATCCCCCTGTGCAGATGGTCTGTGATGCAAAACTAAAAATCATAAGTGTTGTGACTCTGCATATTGCCAGGTTGATGATTTCACCGCCGACATGTGCGGAGGTGGCGCTTGGACATGAAATGATCTCCAAGCGTCGCCTCTTCTCTAATGCAATGAAAAGATCCCATGTCGCATCGACCCGCTAACCTGTTTACACCGCATCGTGACCCTGGTCCTTCCCGGAACCAACCCTGCAAGCTAGCCAGGTTGCACCCGGATTAACCTTTTTACACTGAGCCACTCCCAGGTCATCATGACAATAACCCGGGTTTTTAGTGGTGGTGTAAAAGGGGTATATGTGAGCACAGAAAGTGGACGGCAGAAAGAAAGGCAGATTAGGGTTACCCTTTATTGCCAACTATTTCAGCTGTAACTATTTATTTATTTTTAATAAAATACCTTAAAATTGTATTCTTCAGTGAGGTGTTTATGTATAAAACAGTGTAAAGAGAGATTTCCACCTTTAATTAGTTTGCATGTGATCTATTTGTCCCAATAGGAAGGAATGAGAAAGTTGAGTTTGATTTGGCATGTGATTTCATGATTGTCTTTGGAAAGGAGTTCCAAAAGCGAACACACAATCCCTTGTTAAAATCAACCAAATTCAAAACTGTATACAAAATCGAATGTTAGTAAATTATAGGGTTTTTTTTAAGGGATTTTGCAGTTCGAATAGAATCGAATTCAATTGTTTTTTTGTTTTTTTTATTATTATTATTTTATATTATTTTATTTTAATTCAGAAAATTGAATCCAAAATTTAACTTTAGTAAATTTACCCCCAGGTTTGTGAAATGTCCATACATACCTAGTCTCGTTGATAGTTTAAGTATAACAGAAATGTTCAGTACAGATTGGTTGATACATATACAGAGATATAGCCATTGTAAATGCAGGTTAAGTAACATTAACATTTAGTGCTTTGTCATTTTGCTTTTGTTCTATATCTGTCCCCTTTTATCTGCTGTTTTTAAGTTTTTTACAGTGTTTTTGTTAAAGTTAATTGTTTCATATTATGATGATTAGTTGCATTCACCGTATGGGGCTGATTCTGATGCATCAATGGACACTTCCATCTGGCCTTGGATGTCTGCTTACTACGTTATGGTAATGATTCTGCCTTTGGATAGTAAAAGTCTATGCGACTTCATGTGGAAGCCTATCTCGCCCACTGCTCTTTGTCCTCATTAGTATCTGGACTTACACCAGCCCCATGCTGGGTTGCAAAGATTCGATCTTTGTCTACACGCTGCAAATGAGCACTGAAGTCGGCCAACAAGCCCGTGACATGAGACAGAACATTGCCATGCAATCATATTTATTTCTGTCTGTTCATGGATAGTGTGGTCCATCATCATACGGATTAGTTAGTATGCACCAGGGCTTAAAGTGTTCCTGGTGAGGTGGTGGAACTCATGGAGGAGGACTGTGGAGCCGCCAGGACATGAGGAAGGAGGAGGTGGCTGCAGCTCATCAGTAACACTAGCACCGCCTGCATCATCTAATGATGTAGGTGATGGGTCAGGTTTTTCTGTTGTAATTACTGTGCAGGGCAATGGAGGTGGTGGAACTAGTTCCCCCTACCATTACAGGTGGTGGAACTCAGTTCCACCTCGTTCCCCCCCACTTTAACCCCTGGTATGCACTAGCGATATCCGCCTGTGTGTGGTTACCTGATCCGGCGCATGCGCAGAAGCTGATTTCTGTCTTTGGCGTATGCTGAAACCCGTGAGATTCATGTGCACTGCGACTTGTGTATGACTCAGAATCAGCCCCTCTGTGTGCGTCCAATCATTAAGCAGGAAACCCTGCTGTTATAACTCCTTATTATATTTGCATTTTAGAAGCATAGATAAACATTTTAACCGTTCAGACAGTTCAGTGGTTTATAGTACTTTTGAATATGTTAGAATCTATCATATCCCATAGTACAATGGGTCTCATTCTGAGTTGAGTGCAAGTCCATTTTGCGGGTGGATACTGAAATTTTGTTTGTACTATTTATTTATTTATTTGCACTGCACATACTGTATGCAGAGACTAGTACGTGCAACCTCAGGCAGTTTAGAGCCATACGTGTTTCAGCTATATCTCCACTTGCGGGTATAATGGGTTTGAACAGGTCATATACACATAGGCTAAGTATTCTGAGGGCATGTACTGTGGGCATTCAGAGCTGAGCGTATGAGACATCTGTGTGATATCACCAAGCATACTGTTGGTGCACATAGGTTCTGAGAAGGGTATCTACTTTAACAGGCGGATGGATGTATGGAGGTGGGGGTGTAGTATGGTATGCCGGCGGCCGGACTCCCGGCGTTCAGCATGCCGGCGCTGGGAGCCCGACCGCCGGCATACCGACAGCGTGGTGAGTGCAAATGAGCCCCTTGCGGGCTCGCTGCACTCACCACGCTGCGGGCACGGTGCCACGCTATTTTATTCTCCCTCCATTGGGGTCGTGGACCCCCACGAGGGAGAGAAAGTGTTGGTATGTCGGCTGCCGGGATCCCGACAGTCGGCATACTGAAGACCACCCTAGAGGTGGTGCAGCCACTTAGATGTAGCCATCTCTCCATACAGACCAAGATAAGTGTTTACTGTATTTCTTAGCACTCGTCTCCCTCTGTGTTTTTAGGGGCAGTGCATAGTCAGAGTAATGAGCCCTACACGTTGGCCCATTGGCCGCCGAGGTGCCCGACGTCCGATACAACAACCCGGTGACGGTGGGAGTAAAGTTTCTTCACTCCACTTGACCCCATAGCCCTGCATGCAAATATGGACGAGAATGTCCATATTGGCTTGCAGGCATAAACGAGCTGGCACCAACGATAAACGAGCGCAGGGCCGCGCTTCGTTCATCGTTGGTGCATACATACTGAAAGATATGAACGATATCGTTCATATCTTTCAATGTAATCGGTCATTGTGTAGGGCCCATAAGACTGAAACATTGACTTGCATACATATTTCATACACAAAGATTTTCATTTTTGTGTATATCTGACCTTTAGGCTGCCTGTCACTTTGTACATTCCATATAGATTTCATTCTAAGCATGAACCAAAGTGGAATGCAAGCATGATAGAGATCATTGATCTCCATGTAATACGCATGGTTCATGCCCATTGAAAACAGACACGAACCAATACTGCTGTATTTACGTTTTTTTTTTTTTTTGTTCAACCTCATTTCTGTATCCTCTACAGCTAATCCTTATGCACCAATGACTGCAAGCACCACCAAAATATGTATAGTATATTCCCACAGACATATTCCCAACCAACACCCAATTTAAATGTTATGATGTGCAGCCCACCCTGATTATCTGTTATTGCCCCATCACCCACGCTTTCCTGATCCTGTTGATGTGTGGTTCTTCAATTTGCATATGGTCATAAGAATATTTATAGATCAAAATACTTGACCACTGCCAGTTACATACAAAAACATATAGCTTTGCTTGGCAGTGTCACAGTGAGCAAGACAGTGACCAGGAGGAAGCACCCAAGAATGCAGTATAACAGGCTGTATACTTTAACTGTTGACAACATTCCTGTAATCTATGGTAGAGATGAGCGGGTTCGGTTCGTCGAGATCCGAACCCCCCCGAACTTCACCTATTTTACACGGGTCCGAGGCAGCCTCTGATCTTCCCGCCTTGCTCGATTAACCCGAACGCGGCCAAACGTCATCATCTCGCTGTCGGATTCTCGTGAGATTCGTCGCCGCCATTTTCACTCGTGCATTGGAGATTGAACGGAGAGGACATGGCTACGTTCTCTGCCTGAAAAGCTCCATATCTGTGCTCAGTGTGCTGCAAATATCTGTGCTCCGTGTGCTGCAAATATCTACGTTCTCTGCCTGCATGAAAAGCTCCATATCTGTGCTCAGTGTGCTGCAAATATCTGTGCTCAGTGTGCTGCAAATATCTGTGCTCAGTGTGCTGCAAATATCTACGTTCTCTGCCTGCCTGAAAAGCTCCATATCTGTGCTCAGTGTGCTGCAAATATCTGTGCTCAGTGTGCTGCATTTTGGTGACCAACAGTATATAGTTGTACAGTACAGTAGGCCATTGCTGTATCTTGCAGCTCCGTGTCATTGCAAGTATCCATTCCATATCTGTGCTGCATTTTTGTGAGCAATATATATAGTAGTGCAGTGCAGCATTTTGGTAACCAACAGTATATTGTTGTACAGTACAGTACAGTAGGCCATTGCTATTGATATAATAATATTACTGGCATACAATTCCACACATTAAAAAATGGAGAACAAAAATGTGGAGGGTGAAATAGGGAAAGATCAAGATCCACTTCCACCTCGTGCTGAAGCTGATGCCACTAGTCATGGCAGAGACGAATCAATGCAATCAACGTCGTCTGCCAATGCCGATGCCCAATGTCCTAGTAGAGAGCATGTAAAATCCAAAAAACAAAAGTTCAGTAAAATGACCCAAAAATCTAAATTAAAAGCGCCTGAGGAGAAGCGTAAACTTGCCAATATGCCATTTATGACACGGAGTGGCAAGGAACGGCTGAGGCCCTGGCCTGTGTTCATGGCTACTGGTTCAGCTTCACATGAGGATGGAAGCACTCATCCTCCCGCTAAAAAACTGAAAAGAGTTAAGATGGCAAAAGCACAGCAAAGAACTGTGCGTTCTTCTAAATCACAAATCCCCAAGGAGAGTCTAATTGTGTCGGCGGTTGCGATGCCTGACCTTCCCAACACTGGACGGGAAGAGGTGGCTCCTTCCACCATTTGCACGCCCCCTGCAAGTGCTGGAAGGAGCACCCACAGTCCAGTTCCTGATAGTCAAATTGAAGATGTCACTGTTGAAGTACACCAGGATGAGGATATGGGTGTTGCTGGCGCTGAGGAGGAAATTGACAAGGAGGATTCTGATGGTGAGGTGATTTAAGTCAGGCACCCGGGGAGGCACCTGTTGTCAGTGGGATGAATATGGCCATTGACCTGCCTGGTCAAATTACAAAAAAAATCACCTTTTCGGTGTGGAATTATTTCAACAGAAAATAAGATTTTACTCACCGGTAAATCTATTTCTCGTAGTCCGTAGTGGATGCTGGGACTCCGTAAGGACCATGGGGATTAGCGGCTCCGCAGGAGACTGGGCACAACTAAAGAAAGCTTTAGGACTACCTGGTGTGCACTGGCTCCTCCCACTAAGACCCTCCTCCAGACCTCAGTTAGGATACTGTGCCCGGAAGAGCTGACACAAATAGGAAGGATTTTGAATCCCGGGTAAGACTCATACCAGCCACACCAATCACACCGTATAACTCGTGATACTATACCCAGTTAACAGTATGAAATATAACTGAGCCTCTCAACAGATGGCTCAACAATAACCCTTTAGTTAGGCAATAACTATAAACAAGTATTGCATACAATCCGCACTTGGGATGGGCGCCCAGCATCCACTACGGACTACGAGAAATAGATTTACCGGTGAGTAAAATCTTATTTTCTCTGACGTCCTAAGTGGATGCTGGGACTCCGTAAGGACCATGGGGATTATACCAAAGCTCCCAAACGGGCGGGAGAGTGCGGATGACTCTGCAGCACCGAATGAGCAAACTCTAGGTCCTCCTCAGCCAGGGTATCAAACTTGTAGACTGTTGCAAAAATGTTTGAACCCGACCAAGTAACAGCTCGGCAAAGTTGTAAAGCCGAGACCCCTCGGGCAGCCGCCTAAGAAGAGCCCACTTTCCTCGTGGAATGGGCTTTTACAGATTTAGGGTGCGGCAGTCCAGCCGCAGCATGTGCAAGTTGAATCGTGCTACAGATCCAGCGAGCAATAGTCTGCTTAGAAGCAGGAGCACCCAGCTTGTTGGGTGCATACAGGATAAATAGCGAGTCAGTTTTCCTGACTCCAGCCGTCCTGGAAACATATACTTTTCAGGGCCCTGACTACGTCCAGTAACTTGGAATCCTCCAAGTCCCAAGTAGCCGCAGGCACCACAATAGGTTGGTTCACATGAAAAACTGATACCACCTTAGGAAGGAATTGGGAACGAGTCCTCAATTCCGCCTTATCCATATAAAATACAGATAAGGGCTTTTGTATGACAAAGCCGCCAATTCTGATACACGCCTGGCCGACGCCACGGCCCACAGCATGACCACTTTCCACGTGAGGTATTGTAGCTCCACGGATTTAAGTGGCTCAACCCAATGCGACTTCAGGAAATCCAACACCACGTTGAGATCCCACGGGGCCACTTGAGGCACAAACGGGGGCTGACTATGCAGCACTCCCTTAACAAAAGTCCGAACTTCAGGCAGTGAAGCCAGTTCAATTTTGGAAGAAAATCGATAGAGCCGAAATCTGGACCTTAATGAAACCCAATTTTAGGCCCATAGTCACCTCTGACTGTAGGAAGTGCAGAAATCGACCTAGCTGAAATTTCTCCTTTGGGGCCTTCCTGGCCTCACAGTACGCAACATATTTCCGCCATATGCGGTGATAATGGTTTGCGTTCACTTCTTTCCTAGCTTTAAATAGCGTAGGTATAACTTCCTCCGGAATTCCCTTTTTACTTCAGGATCCGGCGTTCAACCGCCATGCCGTCAACGCAGCAACGGTACGTCTTGGAACAGACAGGCCCCCTGCTGCAGCAGGTCCTGTCTGAGCGGCAGAGGCCATGGGTCCTCTGAGATCATTTCTTGGAGTTCTGGTTACCAAGCTCTTCTTGGCCAACCCGGAACAATGAGTATAGTTCCTACTCCTCTCCTCCTTATTATTCTCATTACCCTGGGTAAGAGAGGCAGAGAAGGGAACACATACACCGACTGGTACACCCACGGTGTTACCAGAGCGTCCACAGCTATCGCCTGAGGGTCCTTGACCTGGCGCAATATCTTTGTAACTTTTAGTTGAGGCGGGACGCCATCATGTCCACCTGTGGCCTTTCCCAATGGTGTACAATCATTTGGAAGACTTCTGGATGAAGTCCCCACTCTCCCGGGTGGAGGTTGTGTCTTCTGAGAAAGTCTGCTTCTCAGTTGTCCACTCCGGGAATGAACACTGCTGACAGTGCTAACACATGATTTTCCGCCCATCGGAGAATCCTTGTGGCTTCTGCCATCGCCATCCTGCTTCTTGTGCCACCCTGTCGGTTTACATGAGCGACCGCCGTGATGTTGTCTGACTGGATCAGCACCGGCCGGTGTTGAAGCAGGGGTCTAGCCTGACTTAGGGCATTGTAAATGGCCCTTAGTTCCAGAATATTTATGTGTAGGGAAGTCTCCTGACTTTTCCATAGCCTTGGAAGTTTCTTCCCTGTTTGACTGCCCCCCAGCCTCGAAGGCTGGCATCCGTGGTCACCAGGACCCAGTCCTGTATGCCGAATCTGCAGCCCCCTAGAAGATGAGCACTCTGCAGCCACAACAACAGCGACACCCTGGCCCTTGGAGACAGGGTTATCTGCCGATGCATCTGAAGATGCGACCTGGACCACTTGTCCAACAGATCCCACTGGAAAATCCTTGCATGGGACCTGGCGAATGGAATTTCTTCGTAAGAAGCTACCATCTTTCCCAGGGCTCGCGTGCATTGATGCACCGACACCTGTATTTGTATTAGGAGGTCTCTGTCTAGAGACGACAACTCCTTGGACTTCTCCTCCGGGAGAAACCCATTTTATCCTGTTCTGTGTCCAGAACCATACCCAGGAACAGTAGACGCGTCGTAGGAACCAGCTGCGACTTTGGAATATTCAGAATCCAGCCGTGCTGTTGTAGCACTTCCCGAGATAGTGCTACTCCGCCGAACAACTGCTCCCTGGACCTCGCCTTTATAAGGAGATCGTCCAAGTACGGGATAATTATTTCGGCCATTACCTTGGTAAATACCTCGGTGCCGGGGACAGACCCACGGCAACGTCTGGAATTGGTAATGACAATCCTGTACCACAATTTTGAGGTACTCCTGGTGAAGAGGGTAAATAGGGACATGCAGGTAAGCATCCTTGATGTCCAGTGATACCATGAAATTCTCCAGACTTGCAATAATCGCCCTGAGCGATTCCATTTTGAACTTGAACCTTCGTATATAAGTGTTCAAGGCTTTCAATTTTAGAATGGGTCTCACCGAACCGTCTGGTTTCGGTACCACAACATTTTGGAATAGTAACCCCGGCCTTGTTGAAGGAGGGGTACCTTGATTTCACCTGCTAGAAGTACAGCTTGTGAATTGCCGCCAGTACTACCTTTCTCCGAGGGCAGCAGGCAAGGCTGATGTGAGGTAACGGCGAGGGGGAGTCGCCTCGAACTCCAGCCTGTATCCCTGTGATACTATTAGCAGAACCTAGGGATCCACCTGTGGGCAAGCCCACTGGTCCCTGAAGTTCCCGAGACGCGCCCCTACCGCACCTGTCTCCACCTGTGGAGCCCCAGCGTCATGCGGTGGACTCAGAGGAAGCAGGGGAAGATTTTTGATCCTGGGAACTGGCTGCTGGTGCAGCTTTTTCCTTCTTCCCTTGTCTCTGTGCAGAAAGGAAGCGCCTTTGACCCGCTTGCTTTTCTGAAGCCGAAAGGACTGTACCTGAAAATACGGTGCTTTCTTAGGCTGTGAGGAAACCTGAGGTAAAAAATTTTCTTCCCAGCTGTTGCTGTGGATACGAGGTCCCAGAGACCATCCCCAAACAATTCCTCACCCTTATAAGGCAGAATCTCCATGTGCCTTTTACAGGCAGCATCACCTGTCCACTGCCGGGTTTCTAATACCCTCCTGGCAGAATGGACATTGCATTAATTCTGGATGCCAGCCGGCAAATATCCCTCTGTGCATCCTTTATATATAAGACAACGTCTTTAATATGCTCTATATTAGCAAAATATTATCCCTGTCTTAGAGTATTAATATTATCTGACAGGGTATCAGACCACGCTGCAGCAGCACTATTTATGCTGAGGCAATTGCAGGTCTCAGTATATAACCTGAGTGTGTATATACAGACTTAAGGTGGCCGTATCCTAAGACGGCAGTGCCACCTTTTTTGACAAACGTGTGAGCGCCTTATCCACCCTAAGGGATATCTCCCAACGTGACCTATCCTCTGGCGGGAAAGGGTACGCCATCAGTAACTTTTTAGAAATTACCGGTTTCTTATCGGGGGAACCCACGCTTCTTTACACACTTCATTCACTCATCTGATGGGGGAACAAAACACTGGCTGCTTTTTCTCCCCAAAAATAAAACCCCTTTTATGTGGTACTTGGGTTCATGTCAGAAATGCGTAACACATTTTTCATTGCCGAGATCATGTAACGGATGTTCCTAGTGGATTGTGTATATGTCTCAACCTCGTCGACACTGGAGTCAGACTCCGTGTCGACATCTGTGTCTGCCATCTGAGGTAACGGACGTTTTTTGAGCCGCTGATGGCCTTTGAGACGCCTGGGCAGGCGCGGGCTGAGAGGCCAGCTGTCCCACAGCTGTTACGTCATCCAGCCTTTTATGTAAGGAGTTGACATTGTCGGTTAATACCTTCCACCTATCCATCCACTCTGGTGTTGGCCCCACAGGGGGCGACATCCCATTTATCGGCCTCAACTCCGCCTCCACGTAACCTTCCTCATCCAACATGTCGACACAGCCGTACCGACACACCGCACACACACAGGGAATGCTCTGACTGAGGACAGGACCCCACAAAGTCCTTTGGGGAGACAGAGAGAGAGTATGCCAGCACACACCAGAGCGCTATATAATGCAGGGATTAACACTACAACTGAGTGATTTTTCCCCCAATAGCTGCTTGTATAAACAATATTGCGCCTAAATTTAGTGCCCCCCCTCTCTTTTTAACCCTTTGAGCCTGAAAACTACAGGGGAGAGCCTGGGGAGCTGTCTTCCAGCTGCACTGTGAAGAGAAAATGGCGCCAGTGTGCTGAGGGAGATAGCTCCGCCCCTTTTTCGCAGACTTTTCTCCCGCTTTTTTATGGATTCTGGCAGGGGTATTTATCACATATATAGCCTCTGGGGCTATATATTGTGATGATTTTGCCAGGCAAGGTGTTTATATTGCTGCTCAGGGCCCCCCCCCCCCTAGCGCCCTGCATCCATCAGTGACCGGAGTGTGAGGTGTGCATGAGGAGCAATGGCGCACAGCTGCAGTGCTGTGCGCTACCTTGGTGAAGACTGAAGTCTTCTGCCGCCGATTTTCCGGAACACTTCTTGCTTCTGGCTCTGTAAGGGGGCCGGCGGCGCGGCTCCGGGACCGAACATCAATGGCCGGTTCCATGCGGTCGATCCCTCTGGAGCTAATGGTGTCCAGTAGCCTAAGAAGCCCAAGCTACCACCAGTTAGGTAGGTTCGCTTCTTCTCCCCTTAGTCCCTCGCTGCAGTGAGTCTGTTGCCAGCAGATCTCACTGTAAAATAAAAAACCTAACATATACTTTCTTTCTAGGAGCTCAGGAGAGCCCCTAGTGTGCATCCAGCTCAGCCGGGCACAAGAATCTAACTGAGGTCTGGAGGAGGGTCTTAGTGGGAGGAGCCAGTGCACACCAGGTAGTCCTAAAGCTTTCTTTAGTTGTGCCCAGTCTCCTGCGGAGCCGCTAATCCCCATGGTCCTTACGGAGTCCCAGCATCCACTTAGGACGTCAGAGAAATGTGGACAACAGGTGTCAAGCCGTGTGTTGCCTTTGTCAAGCTGTAATAAGTAGGGGTAAGGACGTTAACCACCTAGGAACATCCTCCCTTATACGTCACCTGGAGCGCATTCATCAGAAGTCATTGACAAGTTCAAAAACTGTGGGTCACAGCGGAAGCAGTTCACTGACAACTAAATCCCTTCTTCCTCTTGTACCCAAGCTCCCAGTGCAAACCACACCACCAACTCCCTCAGTGTCAATTTCCTCCTTAGACAGGAATGCCAATAGTCCTGCAGGCCATGTCACTGGCAAGTCTGATGAGTCCTCTCCTGACTGGGATTCCTCCGATGGATCCTTCAGTGTAACGCCTACTGCTGCTGGCGCTGCTGTTGTTGCTGCTGGAAGTCAATCATCATCCCAGAGGGGAAGTTGGAAGACCACTTGTACTACTTCCAGTAAGCAATTGATTGTCCAACAGTCCTTTTGCGAGGAAGATGAAATATCACAGCAGTCATCCTGTTGCAAAGCGGATAACTCAGGCCTTGGTAGCTGTGTTGGTGTTAGACGTGCGTCCGGTATCCGGCATTAGTTCACAGGGACTTAGAGAATTTCTTGAGGTAGTGTGTCCCCTGTACCAAATGCCATCTAGGTTCCACTTCTCTAGGCAGGTGATACATAGAATGTACACAGACGTCCGAAAAAGACTCACCAGTGTCCTAAAAAATGCAGTTGTACCCAATGTCCTTTTAACCACGGACATGTGGACAAGTGGAGCAGGGCAGACTCAGGACTATATGACTGTGACAGCCCACTGGGTAGATGTATTGCCTCCCGCAGCAAGAACAGCAGCGGCGTCACCAGTAGCAGCATCTTGCAAACGCCAACTCGTTCCTAGGCAGGCTACGCTTTGTATCACCGCTTTCCATAAGAGGCACACAGCTGACAACCTCTTACGGAAACTGAGGAACATCATTGCAGAATGGCTTACCCCAATTGGACTCTCCTGGGGATTTGTGGCATCGGACAACGCCACCAATATTGTGCGTGCATTACACGTGGGCAAATTCCAGCACGTCCCATGTTTTGCACATACATTGAATTTGGTGGTGCAGAATTTTAAAAAAAACGACAGGGGCGTGCAAGAGATGCTGTCGGTGGTCCTAAGAATTGCGGGCCACTTTCGGCATTCAGCCACCGTGTGCTGAAGACTGGTGCACCAGCAAACACTCCTGAACCTGCCCCGCCATCATCTGAAGCAAGAGGTGGTAACGAGGTGGAATTCAACCCTTTATATGCTTCAGAGGATGGAGGAGCAGCAAACGGCCATACAAGCCTATACATCTGCCTACGATATAGGCAAAGGAGGGGGAATGCACCTGACTCAAGCGCAGTGGAGAATGATTTCAACGTTGTGCAAGGTTCTGCAACCCTTTGAACTTGCCACACGTGAAGTCAGTTCAGACACTGCCAGCCTGAGTTAGGTCATTCCCCTCATCAGGCTTTTGCAGAAGCAGCTGGAGAGATTGAAGGAGGAGCTAAAACGGAGCGATTCCGCTAGGCATGTGGGACTTGTGGATAGAGCCCTTAATTCGCTTAACCAGGATTCATGGGTGGTCAATCTGTTGAAATCAGAGCACTACATTTTGGCCACCGTGCTCGATCCTAGGTTTAAAGCCTACGTTGTATCTCTTTTTCCGGCAGACACAAGTCTGCAGATGTTCAGAGACCTGCTAGTGAGACACTTGTCAACTCAAGCGGAATGTGACCCGTCAACAGCTCCTCCTTCACATTCTCCCGCAACTGGGGGCTAAGAATTCCGAGCCCACGCGCTGGTGGTGATGCAGGGCAGTCTGGAGCGAGTGCTGACATCTGGTCCGGACTGAAGGACCTGCCAACGATTACTGACATGTCGTCTACTGTCACTGCATATGATTCTGTCACCATTGAAAGAATGGTGGAGGATTATATGAGTGACAGCATCCAAGTAGGCACGTCAGACAGTCCGTACGTATACTGGCGAAAAAAGAGGCAATTTGGAGGCCCTTGCACAAACTGGCTTTATTTTACCTAAGTTGCCCCCCCTCCAGTGTGTACTCCGAAAGAGTGTTTAGTGCAGCCGGTCACCTTGTCCGAGATCGGCGTACGAGGTTACTTCCACAAAATGTGGAGAAGATGATGTTCATTAAAATTAATTATAATCGATTCCTCCATGGAGACATTCACCATCAATTGCCTCCAGAAAGTACACAGGGATCTGAGATGGTGGATTCCAGTGGGGACGAATTAATAATCTGTGAGGAGGGGGATGTACACAGTGAAAGGGGTGAGGAATCGGAGGATGATGATGAGGTGGACATCTTTCCTCTGTAGAGCCAGTTTGAGCAAGGAGAGATTGATTGCTTCTTTTTTTGGTGGGGGCCCAAACCAACCAGTCATTTCAGCCACAGTCGTGTGGCAGACCCTGTCGCTGAAATGATGGGTTTATTAAAGTGTGCATGTCCTGTTTATACAACATAAGGGTGGGTGGGAGGGCCCAAGGACAATTCCATCTTGCACCTCTTTTTTTATTTTATTTATCTTTGCATCATGTGATGTTTGGGGCCATTTTTTTTAAGTGCCATCCTATCTGACACCGCAGTGCCACTCCTAGATGGGCCAGGTGTTTGTGCCGCCCACTTGGGTCGCTTAGCTTAGTCATCCAGCGACCTCGGTGCAAATTTTAGGACTAAAAATAATATTGTGAGGTGTGAGGTGTTCAGAATAGACTGGAAATGAGTGGAAATTATGGTTATTGAGGTTAATAATACTATAGGATCAAAATTACCCCCAAATTCTATGATTTAAGCTGTTTTTGAGGGGGTTTTGAAAAAAACACCCGAATCCGAAAAATTTTCAGGGAGGTTTTGCCAAAATGCGTCCGAATCCAAAACACGGCCGCGGAACGGAATCCAAAACCAAAACACAAAACCCGAAAAATTTCCGGTGCACATCACTAGTCTACGGTCACGAGGTGCCAAGGCGACCTGTGACAGTCCCACAATAGCTGAATCTATATATCAGTGGATGTGAATAAACATTCAGTCAAATTTAGGACCTGAATATTGAAAACTGCGTCACCAGTATTAATATAATGGCGGTAGACTGCTGTTATTCTTGACTTTTTTTTAAGCATAATTAGAATAATGATTGCATAATGACTGTCCAGCCTTTGCCTCAATCCACTGTGTCAAATAAGATCATCTCTGATATCTAACTCATAACTTCATCCACATGAAGTAATTAAACACAAAATGCATAATGCTTTTCGTGAACCATAATTTTTCTTTAATACTGTACATGTTACATGCAGTGACAGTGCAGCATGCAGCTATTGCAATGCACCACAAGACTGATCAGCAGTCCATGCCGCTAAGGCTGCCTTCATACATTCTGAGAACATGAACACGGTCCACATGCAACCGCTGTGTTGGTCAATAAAGTACGTAAGTCTGCAGACCCTATGTTCCTGCTATAGTTTTGGCAACATTTTATTCTATATCTTATAGATCGTGGACAAAAGTGGAACACCTGGAGAAATTGAAGCAAGGGCTCTTGCACAGGTGTGGCTCATGTGTTAATAAGCAAATAACTAGCATAGTCAGGGTATAAAATTCTCAGTTATGCTAGCTGTCTAGAATTTTGACTGAAATAGAGGATCGATGTGGCTCTAAAAGATGGGTGATTATTGGAGCCTACTTGGCAGAAGCTTCAATGTGCAAGTTGCCAAATGGTATCTATTGTGATATCCACGTGGAACTTTGAAGGAAAATTGTAATTAGCAAAGGGCAGCAGTGGGTGAAAGTGCGCACTCCAACATCATGATATAGATGCATTACTTCACCGTACAAGACAACACAAATGAGCGAATGCAGATCATTTAACTGCAAATCTCAACCTGGCAATGCACATTTACAAGTTCAGTGATGCAAAGAGCATAGGCAATAGAAAATTATATAAATAATTGAGAAGTGGATGTACTGTGATCATATAAGTCATTCTTTAAGTGCACTTGTCACACCCACCAGTCATAACATTGAAACCACCTGCTTAATATTGGGTATGTCCCCCTTGTGCTGTCAAGGCAGCTCTGACCTGTAGAGGCTTGGATTCCACAAGACCTCTGAAGGTGTCTTATGGTATTTGGCACCAACATGTTAGTAGTAGATCCTTTTAAGTCCTGTAAGGTGCAAGATGGGGCCTTCATGGCTCGGTATTGTTTTTTCAGCACATGCTCGACTGCATTGAAATCTGGGGAATTTGGAGGCCAAGTCAACACTTTGAACTTCTTGTAATGTTCCTCAAACCATTCCTGATCAATGTTTTTAGTGTGGCATAGTGCATTATGCTGCTGAAAGAGGCCACTGCTATAAAGAGGTATACTTGGTTCACAACAGTGTTTAGGTAGGTGGTACATGTCTAAGTAACATCTACATGAATGGCCGAAAAATGCCTAGAGCTTCACACTGCCTCTGCCAGTTTGCCTTTCAATAGTGCATTCTGTTGCCTTCTCTTTCCTAGATAAATTATGCACACGTACCTGGCCATCCACATAATGTAAAAGAAAATGTGGTTCATTGGACCAGGCCACCGTGTTCCATTGCTCCATGGTCCAGTTCGGACACTTATGTGCCCTATGGCAGGTACAGCCTGTGGCTATGCATCTGGGTACGCAGCTGTTTTCACTGACAAGCCCACTGAATGGAACCTGTTTACCTGCACTTCTAACCACCTCCCAGTCACTGCCAAAGAACACTCTTCACTTTTCTGATACCGTCCTTTGTGTAATGCATGTGTCATAGAAATGTTTGCGCATGTGCATTTAACTTTGCGCATTGCAAGAAATTTTTGCGCATGTGCAAGAATCACTTAACTCTGTGAACATTGGCATAGGGTGCGTATTGTGTTCCACTAAAAAATAGGTCCCAATGTGTTCCTTCTAATCATAGATGTGATTTCAGAATGAGTTTCCTTAATTCTCTATCATGGGGTGAGGTTTTCTTCAGGGGTGCTTGCGCACACTCTGTGGTCAGTGCTGTCTCCTCCTTCTGTACAGATGAGCAACCTCCACCATGGATGCTCCTCAATTTACAAGCCACTGACAAACACATCACAACTAACACTTGTGAAGTGGATGTTACAGGCGTCTTATGTACGTCTCTTCATTCACTGGGGTACAGGGAAGTCATATGTAATATGATATGTGACACTTGTATACTGAATCTGTGTGCTACTGAGTCTGTATGTAAAACACAGCAGAACTTGGCAAAAAAAAAAGCCGCAGCCACTGCATTGTAGCATTTTGTATACAAAGTCAGACTCTGTCGCACACAGATGTAGAAGTGTTGCATATCAAATTAACCAGCACAGTCTGCTGGTGTGTCCTAGATGCATCACATTACGACTAAGACACAATTTGGGTAAAAAGACACAAAAAGATGTCCGACGCTAGCAGAGTCACATGGGACCTGGCGCGCTGTTTGGTGCGACCAGCAGTATTGTATGAGGACACATCACGTATGAGTGCTGCTCAGAGATGTGGTTGAAGTTGTGTGATTAGGTGATTAGTAGGGCGGTCTAGATGATGCAATTCATAGCACATTCTGCCAACCTGCAGGAAAGCGGCCCCTCGAGAATTATTTGATAATAATAATAATTTTATTTGTATAGCGCTCTTTCTCCAACAGGACTCAAGGCGATTGACGTCTTGGGAGTCCTGGAAAGTATCCGTGGCTTTATACAGATGTTTATACAGATGCAGCTTGTTGCGCATATATTCTTTTTGGAAAGCTCTACTGGTTCCTACATATGTTTCAAAGTGATTTTAAACTGCTTTTACATCTGTTATTATAGAAGATTGTATAAATGTGGAATGAACTAAGATAATGAAGAGGAAAATGTGAGAGAAAATTTCCTACCAGTGTAGACCAAAAGTGGCAATGAAATAGAGGTAACAATGGTGGTAATTGTTATAGGATACACTGCTTATTTACTATTCTATATATAATTTATATTTGCGTTCTACTTCCTTCACTCTTACAGTGTAGGAAACTTCTTGCATCAGCATCTTGCAGTGGTTTCTGTTTAAGTCTGTCATCTGTGCTTGGTGACAGGATACTTCTTTGCAATAGAAAAGAAGGGTTTTTGATCCTGCACCGACCTAGATTCTAACTACGTGATTAATCCAACAATAGCCAGAAGTGGACAATATGTATGGAAATTCCTATTTGTCCGTATGGCGGTGCGCCCAGAGTCAAAGAAAACAGTTGTATATGCACAAGGAGAGAAAGTATGACTCTTGTTTGGGCGCACTCTTATCTCAAAATCAAATATTAGTTGTTGGGTAATGTGCCCAACCTAGGTAAGGTAGTCTTTTATTCTTGCTCTCTAGGATACATAAAAATTCATCCAGACATGTACACCATAGATAATAGTGAGTAAATCCTTTGGATTATGGCTACTTCAAATTTGTGGGATGTTCAGATCTTAATTATGCCTGGATAACCGCATATAGGAAGATAGCCACATAATAGGCTACTTCCGTCTGCTAAAGATCAGTACAAACTGTGTTTGTATTAATGAGCCCTGGTTGGGTTAGATATATCGGTGGAAAAACCCACACATGGATAAACAGTTATATTTGTCGGCCAATATCATAAAGAGGTCATAACGAATAGAGGTTCAAGTAGTAGGAATGAGTGTAAGTGGTGATACTGCTGTTGGTATTGAGTCTATAGGGAAGATAGTCTTCCTACTTCACTGGGTATTCCCTAGAAGTCGCCCATCTAGGTACTGACCCAGCCCACCTCCGTTTAGCTTCCAAGATCGGACGAGATTGGGCGTGAACGCAGGGGTATGGTCGTAGGAAGGTTGGACCCTACAGTACCAATGAGAGTGCACCGAAATGGAGGGATGGAGACCTCCGAAGAAGTGATTGGGACTGGGTGAGGAGGGAGGATAGCAGCTGTTTGGATAGGTGTGAATCTGCTGTCCACGTTAGACTGAAGAGACGTGTCCCCTGGGGGGGGCACGCTCCCCAGAATCGTGGATGAGAGTTCACAGAAGGAAGCCAAGTTAAGAAAATGAGAGGGCGCAGAGTAAGAAGATATCTGCAGGGTAATAACAATAGTAAGTACACCTCTTGGATTGTATTAAATGAATCTCTGATATATTTGAGTATCACTTATGGTAGTGGTCGAGAGTTACACGTATGGTACATACAGTTTGCAATTTGCCTTCGGCAGATTATGCGCGAGACAAGGACCTTGCAAATCCCCAATTTGAACGTCAAACAAGTGAGTACCTACAAAGGATATATTGGTAGTCAACCTCGCTGGAAATGTCAGCTAAATTGGTTGCATGATTTTTATGGAAGATACAAAGACATGCATTCAAAGGTACAGAATTGTACTGCTATGGTATACAATCTAGTATAATAGGGCTATACATATCCCCCATTCAAACGTCCAACCGGTAAGTGCCCACAAGGGGTATATAGGTGGTCAACCTCGCTGAAAAAATATCAGCAGAATTGATTGCATGAATTTTGCTAAAGCATAAATTCTTAATCAATAAGATATCAAAAAATCAGTTGGAAAAAACAGCAAAATTTGTTACTGAATTATTTGAGGATTACCGCAATAAACTGCTAAGGTGTAAGACCTGAAAAAAGGGATCAAAATATTATCCAATAAGTTTGTCATACAGGCATATGCCCAAAGGAAAGCAGGCACATATCCACAAGGGACATATTCGTATTCGGCATAGCTGGAGATACCGGCAAAAGTTAGTTAAATAAATGCTTTCAAGAATACATAAATATACTGCTAAAGCATAAAGATTGAGAAAATTAGGGATCAAATGTCACCCAATACCACATCAAACAGGCTTGTGCCCTAGAGAAACTGCTGAAGCATGAAATCTGAAACAATACAGGATCATCAAACAGGCATGTGCCCTAGGGAAACTGTTGAAGCATGAAATCTGAAACAATAAAGGATCAAATATCACCCAATCCAGTATCAGTCAGGCATGTGCCCAGGAGGAAAACGCGTTTCACCCAGTATGGGCTTGTTCACTTCCTTTCTGAGGCTCAGAAAGGAAGTGAACAAGCCCATACTGGGTGAAACGCGTTTTCCTCCTGGGCACATGCCTGACTGATACTGGATTGGGTGATATTTGATCCTTTATTGTTTCAGATTTCATGCTTCAACAGTTTCCCTAGGGCACATGCCTGTTTGATGATCCTGTATTGTTTCAGATTTCATGCTTCAGCAGTTTCTCTAGGGCACAAGCCTGTTTGATGTGGTATTGGGTGACATTTGATCCCTAATTTTCTCAATCTTTATGCTTGAGCAGTATATTTATGTATTCTTGAAAGCATTTATTTAACTAACTTTTGCCGGTATCTCCAGCTATGCCGATTACGAATATGTCCCTTGTGGATATGTGCCTGCTTTCCTTTGGGCATATGCCTGTATGACAAACTTATTGGATAATATTTTGATCCCTTTTTTCAGGTCTTACACCTTAGCAGTTTATTGCGGTAATCCTCAAATAATTCAGTAACAAATTTTGCTGTTTTTTCCAACTGATTTTTTGATATCTTATTGATTAAGAATTTATGCTTTAGCAAAATTTATGCAATCAATTCTGCTGATATTTTTTCAGCGAGGTTGACCACCTATATACCCCTTGTGGGCACTTACCGGTTGGACGTTTGAATGGGGGATATGTATAGCCCTATTATACTAGATTGTATACCATAGCAGTACAATTCTGTACCTTTGAATGCATGTCTTTGTATCTTCCATAAAAATCATGCAACCAATTTAGCTGACATTTCCAGCGAGGTTGACTACCAATATATCCTTTGTAGGCACTCACTTGTTTGACGTTCAAATTGGGGATTTGCAAGGTCCTTGTCTCGCGCATAATCTGCCGAAGGCAAATTGCAAACTGTATGTACCATACGTGTAACTCTCGACCACTACCATAAGTGATACTCAAATATATCAGAGATTCATTTAATACAATCCAAGAGGTGTACTTACTATTGTTATTACCCTGCAGATATCTTCTTACTCTGCGCCCTCTCATTTTCTTAACTTGGCTTCCTTCTGTGAACTCTCATCCACGATTCTGGGGAGCGTGCCCCCCCAGGGGACACGTCTCTTCAGTCTAACGTGGACAGCAGATTCACACCTATCCAAACAGCTGCTATCCTCCCTCCTCACCCAGTCCCAATCACTTCTTCGGAGGTCTCCATCCCTTCATTTCGGTGCACTCTCATTGGTACTGTAGGGTCCAACCTTCCTACGACCATACCCCTGCGTTCACGCCCAATCTCGTCCGATCTTGGAAGCTAAACGGAGGTGGGCTGGGTCAGTACCTAGATGGGCGACTTCTAGGGAATACCCAGTGAAGTAGGAAGACTATCTTCCCTATAGACTCAATACCAACAGCAGTATCACCACTTACACTCATTCCTACTACTTGAACCTCTATTCGTTATGACCTCTTTATGATATTGGCCGACAAATATAACTGTTAATCCATGTGTGGGTTTTTCCACCGATATATCTAACCCAACCAGGGCTCATTAATACAAACACAGTTTGTACTGATCTTTAGCAGACGGAAGTAGCCTATTATGTGGCTATCTTCCTATATGCGGTTATCCAGGCATAATTAAGATCTGAACATCCCACAAATTTGAAGTAGCCATAATCCAAAGGATTTACTCACTATTATCTATGGTGTACATGTCTGGATGAATTTTTATGTATCCTAGAGAGCAAGAATAAAAGACTACCTTACCTAGGTTGGGCACATTACCCAACAACTAATATTTGATTTTGAGATAAGAGTGCGCCCAAACAAGAGTCATACTTTCTCTCCTTGTGCATACTTCTTTGCAATGCCAGCTGTCACGTGCAGTGTATGTCATTGGCCGTACCAGGCAATGTTGGAAATGCAGGATTCAGTAACAACGTGTTTGCTGTTTGTGAGTTATACATCTTCTTCCCCGACAACAACGCTTTGTTCTACTCGGCCAGACATGCATTAGAGCACCCTGGGTAATTTCTTGTTGGCAGCTAGTGCTAGTCAACTAAAACTGGCTAACATAACTTGATGGGCTTCGGTCATATGATCTACAATGCGATCTAAATAGATTTCACTATCCGTGTAGCATCTTTGTTAGTGACTTTGAGCAATAACTGTTTTTTTCTATACTCTGTGATTTCTTGAACTATAATTA